>NW_024097219.1:1200000-1913635 GCF_016545835.1 Crotalus tigris
TGGAAAAGATAAAGAGGGCTGGGGGGGGGGGCTGTACAGTACGTGTCTGCAGGAACGCGCGCGCGGGATGGTTCGTGGCCGCTGCCAGCCTGCACAATTTCCTGGAGACGAGGCGTCTCTTTCAAGCAGCAGGATCTGCTTTTGAAACAAATGTGCGGAGAATGACTCTTTCATATAGGCCGCATTAAATACCTCTCCAGCCCACTGGATGGATGAATCCAAGCGTAGCCAATCCTGCAAGGTTGTTGTGGGCATAAGGTGGAAGTAATAGAACCCAGGCTATGCCACCTGGAGCGTGAAAGAAAGGGGAATTTAAATAAAAGACTGGGAACATAAAATCCATTCAGTGGAATAATAAAATATACCTTCCTAAAAAATTTAACAACCTGGAAAATTGCAAAAATCTTTGCCTGGTCGCATAAAGTAATTCTTAATAAATCATACAGATAGGCTAAGCGGCAAATAGGCAAGTAGAGAAGGGCAGTTTCACACGTGGCAATTTTCTGGATCCATGCAATACTCTGAATTGCAAAACAGCATAGCTTGGGTTCACGTAGCAAACTGGTTGAAATGTGATTAAACAGTTTGTGGTTCAGTGTGTTGTACGAATGCAGTCTTTGTTTCAACAGTTACTCTCCATACTCTCCAGTCCTTAATTCAGTCATCCCTATGGTGATGCTGGAGAACAATTCTGTGAAAAGAGGAGCTTACAGTAGTAGCAGGCTTACGAAGGAGCAGAAGGTCCTTTCAGGTTTCCGAGACCATGGAGGCTTCCAAATGAAACAACATTTTTAATTATGATCAGAAGCTGATCCATACCTCCCCCCCCAAACAGTTTGTGCACTTCCAATCTAGGTTGTTTTCAGCTGGTCTCATTAGCATCTTAGTAGTTGTACATCATTGCTAGGTAATTGTGCTACTGCATTTTCTATTTAGTCTTCACAATCCCACATACAGCAGTTTACAGTAGTCTAACCTGGACATGAGCAGAGCATGGATCACAGTGGCCAAACTAGTGTTTTTCGACCATAGCAACTTAGAGATGTGTGGACTTAAACTTCCAGAATTCTGGGAGTTGAAGTCCACACATCTAAGTTGCTAGAGTTGAGAAACACTGGACCAAACCACCTCTATCCAGGAAGGACCTCAGAGGGTGGAACCAAATACATTTTCAGCAGCTAACTAAATGCATGAGTTCCCTCAGATTTGAAATACAATCCATACAGCCCATATAAGATCAGACCTCTCCTAAACTGAAAAACGCCCCTGGTCTCCAAAACACTACCTCTATTTTGTGCAGATTCTTCCAGCCTGCTTCCAGATTCTCATCCAGTTTGTTACCAGCAGGGACTGGAGTTAATTGTCTCTTCCAACTCTTATGATTCTACATAGTAATCCTAGAAATTTATTTAGTCCCTTCCATGGTCTTACTTGAATGAAATAAGCCTTGCTTCTTTGAATGTATAGAAGCATTATTGGAAAGGGGGGGGTGTAAAATGAACAGACTCGCCCTCGTTAATAGTTCACCCTCTCTTCCTGGATCTTATCACTCAGCATTTTGTTTTTACATTCAAGTCAAAAGCTGCAAAGCTCTCTTCGTGTTGGCAGAGTCTGACACTGGGGACTGGGTTTTACCCCTGTATCATGACTTCCTATTCTAAATCTTGGCACGACTCATTCAACACTTTCATGTAGATACAAAGCCCAAAATGTAACTCTTGAGTCTGGGGGAATCCTATAACAATGTGGTAAGGCTAAACAGCAGCCACTTAGTTTATGAAACCGGCCTTTTAGAGATACGAAGAGATCCGATGGCTGGATTTAAACAATACATTAAGCCAAATCACACAAGCCCCATTTTGATACTTAGTCCCATTTATGAGTTCAATCAAACCATGATTAAGCTAAATGGGATGCACAAATCTGGCAAATAAAACACAGTTTCTACTCATCAATCCAGACAGCCAGTGTATGCTATGGCTAATTGGAGTACAAGCTACTAAATTTTTTAAGATAATTAAAAAGTTTAACCATCATACTTGAACACAGAGGAATTTCCAATATGCTTCTGAGACTATACAGATCACTTAACACACATATGCATATGCACACACTTCACTGGGGTTAAAAAAAACTGCAAAAAATGAGTTTAAGTATATTTCGTTTTAGAAATTTAACACTGGTTACATACTAATTACTGAATTCCTTTGAGATCCACAAAGAATACAAAAGATCTCAGTTGCAAAAAACTAAACAAAGGCGGTAACCCGGAATAATGTTTATTTTCTTCTCTCTTTCCCCCATTACTTGTTTGTCTTAAATCCAAATAAACAAGACCTTCTCTGTAATTTCTTGAAATTTATCCCTAGTGCAAACAGTTATTATTTCTCATGTTCTATTTTTAGATCTGATTTTTTCCCTAGGAGCAGAATATGAACAGAAATACATATATTACTCATCTGTGCAAAGGTACTTTTGAGAAATTTGGCGACAGAGGTATGAAAAATTTGGTGGAATTGTTGTGGGGTGGGCGGTGAGAGAAAATAAATGCTGTGTAATCACTGTCTTTATTTCAGGGAGGAAATGAGAATATAAAGCCTAAAAATCTGCCTCTTCCAAGCTAGGAAGTATTTGGAAAGATGGAGTGGCATTTGGGCAGGAGGCAGTGCTTAGGCAATGACAGCAGGTATTTCATTTGAGGTGTGGGGCTAGTCCTTTGTACGTGAGGAGAGCTGAGAGTAGAAGGAGGGAACTGCAGTGCACAATTCTTTGTTGTGCTCAGCTGCGGTTGGGGCATGGAAAGGGGCTGTGGGCAGAGGGATGTGGTGACACTGGTATGTGCTGAAAGCAGGGAGGCAGCAAGCTTGCTGGACGGTATGAAGGGCTTTCTGTTTGACTGCAGTTATGGGCTATAAATCAGGAGCAATGCCTCTGTCCTGGCCCCTTGGAAGGGAGGGAGGAAGGAGATGAAAAAAAAAAAAACCCATTTCCAGGGTCTGAGACTAAAGGAGTTAGCAAGGACTAAGCTGGTGTGGCTGAGACCTTACCAAGTTAGCAGGAGTCAGGCTTCTCCCCCAAGAGAAGAGCCTCTGCTTAAAACTAGAGAGCACCCATGCAAGGTTGGGGAGCCGCATTCAGAGGGGGTAGGATATATTACCAACAGAGTAAGAAAATCTGCTGGAAAGACTGCCCCAACTTGGCAGCTGAAGATAAATGCATTCTTTTGCTAATTCCTGCAAATCAGGCTGCAGGGACCAATTAAAAAGTGGCAACCATGGGTAATTGGCAAAAGGAAAGAAATTAAATAATCATCGTTTAAAATCTGTCCTAAAGAATGGACATTACTCTCTTGCTCCTTTCTCATCCTATACTATAGAAGCTAGGCTCTGCAATATGATGTTCACTTTCTTAAAATCTTTTTAGCCTTCCTGTCTATACATGCACAGTATGACTGGTTTCCATCATAACATGACTTGCTTGTAAATAGATTAATGGTGCTGGTGAAAATGCAACTATCATGATTTATTTAATACGGTTTCTCAACCTTGCCAATTTTAAGATGTGTGGACTTGAACTTGCAGGATTGAAATAGGCTGAGCATGGATCATCCAACAAGTCAACCCAGAATTGTCATTGAAGACACAAATGACCAGGCTCCAGTTATCCTTCTTTAGACACATTATGTGAAGAGCTCACTCTCTGGGGAAATATATAATGCTGGGAAAGGTAGAAGAAGGAAAGAGAATGATAGAAGCAGGTGGATAGATTCAGTTTCAGTGGTGATGGGGGAACCGCTGGAAATGCTGAAAGACTAGATTAAGGGCAGAAAATGGAGAAAATGTATCAATATGATTGCTAAAGGTTGACAACAACCTGATGGCTCATAATCAATAATCAAATAGTAGCATGCTGGTGGAGGAATTCTGGAAGCCCACATGTCTTAAAGTTGCCAATGATGAGCAGTGCTAATTTGATAAAGCACAACTACACCTATGCTTATGCTTATAAATACTGAGACTTTCTGACACCATTACTGGAAAAAATCTTCTTCTTCTTCTCCTCTCTTCTTTAAGAGCAAGACTATATAATGCTAAGGGCAGGAGTGTTTTCCCCTCACCTCCACCCCCAGGAGAGGATTACATTCTGTGATAAGGCATCAACTGACTTAAAAGTGGATTTATCAAACCACTTCTGATACCTGGCAGTAGCCTACAGAAGTACATATTTATATACCCATCATGGGTATGGAATTTATTTATTTATTTATTAAACTTCTATGCTGCCCATCTTGCCAAGGCAACTGTAGTATATAGGAAAGGAGATAGGAAATAGTAAGCAAAACAAATTATGGCCACGAAATTAAAAAAAAATTAAATACATCTACATCAAGAGCTGTGGTGGCGCAGTGGTTAAGACGCAGTACTGCAGGCTACTTCTGCCGACTGTTGATTGCCAGCAGTTTGGCAGTTCGATCCTGAGCGGCTCGAGGCTGTCTCAGCCTTCCATCCTTCTGAGGTCGATAAAATGAGGACCCAGATTGTTGGGGGCAATGTGCTGACTCTGTAAACCGCTTAGAGAGGGCTGTAAAGCACTGTGAAGAGGTATATAAGTCTAACTGCTACTGCTATTGCTATCAGCAGCATTCACTACATCTCTCCAGATATTTCTGCCCTAGAAAACTCCATGTTTTCATCAAGAACTCATCAACTCCATCCAGCCATCATTCTTGGTCTTCCTCTTGATCCATGCACTGTTTGTGTATCTATTTTGTAATTCATTTCTTACTCATCCCTTTTATGCAGGTAGCCTTTGCTTAACAATGCTAATTGGCACCATGCAGTGATATTTTTTTTAAAAAAAAATCACATTACCACACCATGTAGCAATGGCAGTTCTGTCACTGAGCAAGAACTGTACTGATCATTAACTAAGGACCACACATGACCACGACTTGGACCTCCTGGCTTCCCCATTGATTATCCTTGTCAGAAGCCAGCAGGGAAGGTTGCAAATGTCAATAATCACCTGACCATGGAATACTGTGACAGCCATAAATAAGAGGACCCATCATAACTACTACTCCTTCAGCACTGATATAAGCTCAAACATTTGCTAAAGGAGTGATTGAGCAATCATTAGACAAGGATCACTTGCACGGCCATATTATCTCTACATGTCTCTTTTCTACTGATCACTCTTTTTTATATTCAGTCCATGCTATTCTTCATCCATTATCGCCACAATAACTTCTTCCTTACAACACAAAACTCTTAAGTAACCTATACTGACTGCACTCAACTTATTTCTGTTTTTCCCCTAATATACCCAATTCTCACATAGATACAACAAAGCAGGCAGAAACATACCCTTATACACCATCATTTTAGCTTTTTCAGCAAATAGCAAGCAATTCCTTGCAATGGAGATGTATTGCCTACTAAGGTGCTGGTAGCAGTACACATATTAAAATTTCTTTATCTATTTTTAAATCTTTATTAAACATCTATTAGGGTGTCCCAAGGGTGCTTTTTCTAAAGGCTTTCTTTATACAAACAGACTTTCTTTGTTTTTTCTTGAAGATGTTTTGCTTCTCAGTTCTGAAGAAGCTTCTTGGATGAGAAGCAAAACATCTTCAAGAAAAAACAAAGTCCAGTAGACTTTTGAAAAGCACTTTTGGGACAACCATGACATGGATGACTGAGAATCTCCATAGACATTCATCTCTCAGGATATACACATTCAATTGTTTTGTCTATTTTTATCATTAATGTGTAACTTGTAAATCATTCATTGTATTAAACAAAAATACCATGGATTTTAATGTACTAATTTTGAGATCCCTGTCCTTTCTTGCATCATACATTGTACCTAAGATTCATTGCAAACAAAAGCACAAACACATTTGCACCCCCAATCAATACATACTTCTAACATCATCAAAAGCATTTCTTATACATTTATGCATAAATAATCAAAAGAACCTTATTTCCCTCTCTCCTTACTCATTTGAACCGGTTGCTAAAAATCCTATATATTCTCATGTGTTTTACTTTATAGTATCCCATTTGTAATTATATTTAGTTTCCTTAAATTTAAAGGAAACATTTCAGAATGAAAACCTATTTACTCAAACCTGCTAAATTTTGCAGAAATCATCGATCAAATGCTTTTCATTATGACTATGTAAGAGCCCTCTTGCTATTGTTTGCAAATCAGAGAGCAAACAGCCTAGAAACAGAGGCTGATAACATGCTGGCAACTTTGAAGGCATTCCATTTGTTTCATTCATCTTTTAATTGTAAGGATATGCTCTCTGGTGGATTATGCAACTTAAGTGCAGGGAAGAAGAGCCTAATAATCATATTAGCAAAGTATGACATTCAGTTCTTACTTATCCTTACCAAATCCTTAACTAAGGGAGACTCAAACCTCACAATGTGCCTTAGCCATTTCAATTTCTGATGCCTCTAAAAAAACTGGTCTGCAGGAACCTAATAGAAATCCTCAGTAAGGCAGGGAACCCAAAGGGCCCAGTGGGTGAGATGCTGATTCTAAAACTAGGTTTGCACAGTGCGCTAGATTCAGCTAAACTGAAGCTATATATATGGGAACCCAGCCATTGCTTTAGCTGCACGCTGTTTGAACCAGAGCAGGACCAGTAGTCAAAAGATAATTATAGTACTGTATTCACTTGGGAGCATAGAAATGGGGCTTAGCTAACCCAGGTTTAGTGTTTTGTATATAGTGGAAACCCAACCTACAGGTAGCATGTTTCAGAGTTGACTGATCTAAAGTTCACCCCCGTCACATCCAGATGGAGCCCATCTCCCTCCTTGCAAACTAAGTCGTTCTACCCAGCAGAGTCACAACCCATCTAAGGACAGGGCAAGAGGTACAAGGATGGGTATCAAAGACTTTAACCACTCTCTCTGCTGCCATTGCAGCTGGAGCCCCTGCCATCATCATCACAGCAGCAGCAATCCAGGAAAAGAGAAAAAGGAAAGAGAAAAGAAAAGAAAAGAAAAAAGGAAAGCAACCCCGATTCCCCTGGCGGCCCTCTTCTCTCCCACCCTTGAGCTCAGCCACAGGCGCCTGGCTCTGACTCCAAACAAATGATTAGAAAGCTGGTTATAATTGGATTGGGGGGGCGAGGAGGGGCATGCCTGCTGAGAGCCACTTGGATCCAGGATGGGGAGAGAGACAAGCAGGGCTTCTGGCAGCTCCCTGCAGGAAGACTCTGATCCTCCTTCAGGCAGAAAGTGCGCCAGCACAGGCTGACAGAACAGGCAATTGTAATGGAAAGATGCTGGCTTGTGTTTTGGCTTCCTGGAGCAAATATCTGTGCTCCCTTCATTTCCCTTCCTGAATTGGCAGTGTGCTGGGAGCAGCAGTAGTATACAGGCCCCAATTATCCTTTGGAAGAGAAGGGCTTGGCTGCTGATGCTGGGCAGTTAACAGCGTAGTTTACAAATTGTAGCATGCAGGGGCACAGAGGCAGCTGGTTTGATCTAGAGATGCTTTCAGCCCAAAGAGATAGTGCAGGTATTCATTCCGTCTTATTTTCTTCAATGGATTGCATGAAGGATTGCGGAAAATCTTAATTTTGAAGCACCACTGACGTCCACTGAAAAGCCAAATCCATCAACTGATTGCTGTTGAGTTGTCTACAACAATGAAGGATCCACAGCAATTGGGCTTGCCTTAAAACAAGTTCAATTTGGCTGAAACCCACCTCATAATATCAAGCAGTCAAGGGCCACAGTGGTTCAGCTAGTGAGGTCACCCGTGTGGAAAGAGCTGGGAATTGTTTCTGGAGCAGAACAGTTGGAGGTTAGATTTAGAGGTGCTGTGCAGTGTTTTATTTCAAAGGAGATTGTTTCAAAAGGCAACTGGACTGGGTTTTTTTTTCCTTGAGGAAAAAGAAAACATTTTGCTTTTCATGCAAGAAGCTTCATCAGTTGTGATGGTGGGTGGATGGAAGAATAGGACCTGGATGACTGAGAATCTCCACAGATGTGCAGTGTTTTAGTTTGAAAGGCAAAATGGTGCAGTGGAAGATGTTGAGGTACAAATCTTGCACTTGTCCTTGATATTGTGCCTTTTCCTGTCACTGTGCAGCTGCCCTTCACATCTGCTGTACAATCCCAGATAGCCTTACTATGTTGGATTGCATTTTGTTGGAGCCAGGAAGAAAGGTTCCTTAGTTTTATTTTACCATCTGAAGAGTCCGATTCGTATCTGTTACAGTAGGACAGGCATTATCACTTTTAGAAATGGACATGGGGAAAGCTTGATGACATGTCATTTGAGGCATATCAACCTGCCTTATACTATACTACCGCATTTCTCAACCTTGGTGACTGGAAGACGAGTGGACTTCAACTCCCAGATTTGGAGAGTTGAAGCCCACCCATCTTCAAGTCACCAAGGTTGAGAAACACTACTATATCAGATCAGAACATGGGTCCATCTAGCTCAGGGTTGTCTGTGCTTCATCAGAATTCTTCATATGGGATCTTTTCCCATCCTACTGGGAAATGTCAGAAACCTTTTGCATCTATAACATATTCTCTCTCTCTCTCTCTCTCTCTCTCTTTAGGTTTTATCTCCTTTTTCAGTTACTCAAAAATAAGCTTGCTGTCTTTAGAAATAGAACAGACAGTTGGGAGGTCTTAACCTAAGTTCACAAACAGGGTCAGGGGGTTTTGTAAGATTGTTTTCGGCAGGAAATAGACACTAGGCCCTGCCAAAGAGCAATGGTGAATTGCCGGTGTATCATGTTTGCTTATCTGAGGCCCTTTTTTTTTTTTTTTTTTATTTAAAGTTTTATAAATTTTAAAAAAAAGGAAAAATAATACAAAACAAGAGGCAACATATACAGAAAAATAAAACTAAACAATACATATATTAAATAAAAAAAAAAAAACCCATCCCCCAGCCCTCCCAAAAAAAAAAAAAAAACCCCTCCCTTCCCCCCCCCCCTGAGCTTCCCAGAGCAGAATATAGGCTTAAAAAATAAAAATAAAAATTAAATTAAAAACTTTATATTTATATATATAAAAAAATTATCTATAATATATATGAAAATAAAACTTATGAAAAAACTATATAATATTTTTGTATACCCAATCTAAATTGTATAAATTTTATCCATTTATCCCAAACAGCAAAAAACTTCTCTTGCGTTTGTTGCTTTAAGAAAGCCGAAATCTTTGCCATTTCTGCCAGATAAGCTACTTTAAAAAACCATTCCTGCAATGTAGGCAAAGATTCCTTCTTCCAGTATTGTCCTACTAACAGCCTAGCGGCTGTGATCAAGTTTAACATCAATACAACCTCCTTTGTATCACAATCTGTAACAATACCTAACAAAAATAATTGCGGAGTAAATTTTACCCTCCTTCTAAAAATTCTCTGGATATTCCACCATATTTTAATCCAAAATGCTTTTATCTCTCTGCATGACCACCAAATATGATAATAAGAAGCCTCCTTATAACCACATCTCCAACATTTGGGTTGCACGTCAGGATACATATAAGACATTTTTTGTGGATCAAGGTGCCATCTATAAAACATTTTATAAAAATTCTCCCTTAAGTTCTGTGCTTGAGTAAATTTGACATTTCTCACCCAAATAGTTTCCCAGGTGTCCAATAAAACTGGCTCACCAAAATTCTGCGCCCATCTAATTATCTGAGGCCCTTTTTAACATTCATCAGAGAAAGCAAACAGCACAAGGTTATCATACAAAAAGGACTCTATGAAGGCCAGCAGAATGACACTTTTGAGGAAGATATGGCATAGGAAGTTATCAAAGAGCAGAAGAATCAGGAAAAGACCTCTAGAGAAACAAAATATCCAGAGAAGTGAGTATTTGATACCACATGGCAAGAAAGAATGGAGCAGGAAGTGGTCTATGCCACCAGAGCTGACCAAGTGATTTGAAGTTCATAACAATCTCTCCAGAACAATGGATAATGTTCTCAACTCCATTGGGAAAACCAATTTTTTTCCATTGAGGAGGGGAAAAAAAGGGGCAGTTGTATGAGCTGCATTATATCAAAACAGAACTGTAGACAACTTATGATAACAAAGATATCTCCAGTTGATGATCAAACTATCCTCCCAGTTGATGATCAAGGGACAAGAAGGACAAATAGGAACCTGCAAGTGAACAAGTGACTAAGAAGGTGGTGTAATCAGGAAAGATTTAGATTCTTACACCATGGTGTATCTTCCTGAAAGATAAAACAAGCCGAAGTAGAATGGAATAGATCAGTGTTTCTCAACCTTGACAATTTTAAGGCATGTGGACTTCAACTCCCAGAATTCCACAGCCAGCATTGTTGGCTGTGGAATTCTGGGAGTTGAAGTCCACATGCCTTAAAATTGTCAAGGTTGAGAAACACTGGAATAGACTGAAAAAGGAAATTCTGGAAGCCCGGGCCCAAATAATCTTCATGAGGAAATAAAATGGGGAAAACTTTAAGAAGCCTTTACTAGCAAATTCAGTGAAAAGCTTTGGAGTAAAAAAGAAGATGTGTGTACTGTAAACCAAAGCAGGGCCTTGTAAATAAGGAAGAATGCAAACTGGAATTGGGAAAGATAGCTCATGAATGAGGTAAGGTTGGGGAGGAAAGCAAAGTACAATAAGAAAGATACAATTCAAGAAAAGAAAGAAAAGTCAAGGAGGCTGTTGCTCTGATGTGCACAGCAGCTGGGAGCATAATACAAAAGAAGAGAGAAAGCAATATTGCTTATTCTCTTTTGGGAGCATCTCTTTCCTCAGAAGAGGAGTGTATGTATTCCTTAATATGATTGAGGAATGATCTAGGAATGATAAAAGTAAGAACCCGTCTTGCTACTCTAAATGAATCCATGTCTCCAGAGCACGATGAATCCCAAAGTGTTGAATTGCTGTGATCTTTGAACATTTCTGGAGAATTCCTGGACGTGGAGAAGAGTTCGGAGGAGAGCTACCAGAATGATAAAAGGTCTGGAAATCAAGTCCTATGGATGCTAAGCATAAGTACCGTTGCTAAGCAGTTGGATGCCAATTTGTTGGTGATTTTGAAATGAGCCTAGATGGCTATTTCTTAGGAATGTTTTAATGGATTTGTGTAGTTGATAATGGAGTTGAACTAGATGGTTTCTAAGATGCCTTCCTGATCCTAAATACCAGTGGTGGCGAACCTATGGCACACGTGCCAGAGGTGGCACTTGGAGCCCTCTCTGTGGGCACACGTGCTATTGCCCCAGCCTCGCCTCCCCCTGCGACCCCCTCCTCTCCAGCAGCCCCCCTGAAGGAGAGTCGCCCCTGAGCGGGGCCCACATGGAGCAGTGCAGCCAAAGACATGGCAGCCAGGCAGCGTAGACAAGAATCTGGCCTTACGCCCCATCATGCACAGTAGATGCTGCAGGGCACAGGCAGAGGGCGTGACCGCCATAGCGCTGCTGGGCTGCCTGGGCGATCTGTGGCAGGCCCTGGAGGCGGTGAGTGGCCCTGTGGGCAGGCGGGGTGGGGGATGGGGGGCAGAGTGGGTGTGGGGCAGGGGGTGGAGCGGGGGCAGGGCCAGTTTTTGGGCACTCGCTCTCTAAAAGGTTCGCCATCACTGCTATATACCTACTATGATGTTAAGCTACTGATTTCAATGGACCCTGCTCCTGTGTTCATATGCAAATTGTTGTTGTTGTCTTAAAACTTTTATTTCCAGCATCTGTAAAAATTACCTTTCCTACGTTCCACAATAATATGCAGGCATAATTGGTGGGAGGGAAAAAGAAGTTAGGAATATTCCAGTTGGTCATCTAATTCAGAACTACAGAATGGTCCAAGTGACCACAGCCAGCATCTAATATTACTTAATTTTATTTTTGTTCTGATGCTAGAGGATAGTGTAGCTAAAGCCTACATATATTTTAATGATGAGTCAGTCCAATTATAGGCCATAGTGCTGAATGCTTGTTCAGCATTCCTCTTTAAAAAGAGACACTGAGAAATTTCATCCCACAACTTTTATTTAAAGGGTTTTTGTTTTTTTCTGCTGCTGGAGAAAGTTACTCATGAAGTTTTTCCCCTAAGTAAAGCTATGTTCCCATAGAAATATTGTTTTCTCTCCTTTCCTGACAAACAATGCCACCTTTTCTTCTCTCCTAGTACATATAAAGACTTTGTGATTATCAGGCCTTCTGTTTGGAAAAACTTACTCCAGAGTAAAGAAAAAGAAAGCCTATTGGAGCCAATGAATAGGGTAGGCTGAGATCAGTGGGACTTGATTAATGTTTAACGAAGTGCTGTGATTATCCTTTGTAGAGGATGGGTGCAGCCTGTCCTTTTTGTCCAAAGGCATTGTGCTTTGACCAGGCCAGGAGGATAGGCTTTAACAAGCATCTACCCGAAGCTGATCTATTTTATTCTCTGTTTGCAAGCAGGGCCTGTGGCTTAAGCAATGCATTCTGGGATTTCATTTTATGAAGTGGACAGTCCTCTCTGCTAGGTCCTTTGTTCTCAAAGGCATTTGGAAGAAGACCTTTGGGGAAGAGGCAGCTCAGCCAGAGAAGAAAGGACTCATACCCGGTGTTATGTATGGAGTCCTGCATACAGGAGAACAATTCCAAAGCATCCTTTTTTCTGTGGGTCCTTTCCAAATCTACTGTTATTTTAGTTGGCAGGCTAGCATAGCTCTCTTGAGCTGCCCACTGCCTTCCAAGTCCTACAAATTTCAGAAGCCAGCCAGCCAGCCTTGAGCCTTGAGGTGCTTCCCACTCTCCCCCCATTCTGACCCCATCCACTTGCCCAAGCAGCTGCCTGCCCTTTGCTCTGCTGAGGTCAGAGTGCTGACTTAGGGCAATGACTGGCACATCTGCTGCTTTCTGCATAGACCAAAAGGGTGTTGTTGTTGTTTTTAAGTAGGGGAAACACAAATCAACCAATGATGCTCTAATACTAGTTTTGGTTATAATTCCGCAGAAAGAACAGGGGAAGTGTTAGCTGCAATAAGTCTACAACTTCCTCTGTTTTACCCCAATCCTTTGGGAACCAGGTAGTTAGTAGCATGTTCTGACCTTTCATTGTCCTGACTCCAGGTTTGAAGCAGCTATTGACATAAGATGCAGACTGTTAACTCACAAGTTGGTAAGCTCGCTATTGCACAATGATGACATCACAACGCATGAAAATAATTTTGTGTTCTAGGGTAGTGCATGGCAATAGGAACAAAATGCTCATTAAACAGTTATGTTCAGCAAGGATCAGTATATGGGAAATTTGTACTGAGATTTGGGAGAACCCTGTATTTTACTATTTTCCTATTGTTTCCCAACTTTTACTAATAGGAAAACAATGGTAGAATGGCTTCAGCGTGGTTTATATCCCAAGGAAGGAAGGAAGGAAGGAAGGAAGGAAGGAAGGAAGGAAGGAAGGAAGGAAGGAAGGAAGGAAGAAAAGATATTGCAATAATTACTAGACTGCAGAGCAAATGCCTTCCTTATAGTAATCAACATTTTATAATACTGCACCCAATATCTCTGTTAAGACATAGGAGCTGGTATATGATGGAATGAAAGAGAACCACATTTTTATCTTTAACAGTGTTGTGTTTGAGAATGTATCTGTGATTTTAGAATTTGCTCTTAGAATGGTGATGATAGAAACATAAGTTGCACAAGGAAAAATGAATTTTCTATTCAGGTTATATGGATTCTAACTTATTTTGATGGACTTCCACTGAAAAGCAAGGGTAGCATGAGATATTACCAACAAATTTAAATATATTTAAAGTTGGGATTATTTTAATATTACAAAGCAGCCTCAGGAAACAAGAAGATTACTGAAAAAATAATAATGGCTTGGGAAAGGTACTTTTTATCCCATTTCCCAGATTTTATTATTCAAAACCCTATTCATTATCTTCCTCCTCCACACCCACATACACACATACAGTCAAGCATACACACTTGTAAATGCACACTTGTCAATACATATATTTCAGGTATGTGTTTGTTGTCAAAACAAGTTAAGAAGTCTTGCTTCTCCACTCCAAACCGCAGCTTCCTGAGGCAGCTGGCTTTAATTTAAAAAAATAATAATCACTGGACAACATACTTCAGAAACACAGAGAAGATTCTGTTCCCAGCAGGAGGCTTGCATTGGCTCAGTTGTCCTGCCGAATGGCTCCACTCTGCCCCCTCTCCTGTCTCCCCAATTGGGGAATCCATTTTTTAAATAGAACTACTGAAGGACTACCAATTAAACCTCATTCCTATTGGATTATCCATTGGGCCCCGCATTCCATCACATTCCATCACATGCTCTGCATCCTCATCTCCATCCCAACAGAAAAAGGATCCATAATACACGAAAGGTCTTAAAGAGCTATTTTGTGCAAACCTCTCTGGCCTTTGCCTTCCTTCCCATCTCCCCCTCCTTCCAAAGTCAGTTCCCCCACTCCCACCCCCAGCAGCTGTTTACTCTGAGCCATCCAAATCAAACAAATTCCACCCTACTTAAGATGTTCTCCTCCCACAATGCCTCAGCAAACACCAGGGCATGGTTATTCCTCTTGTGTTCCCCGCTTAGTAGAGAGACCTACAGCAACTCTAACCAGCTTGGTTTGGCTTTTCAGGACAAACCATTGGGAAGGAGCAGGTCTTCCTGGTTGGCTTCACCAAGTTTCAGAAGTGACACATCGGGGAAAATTAGAGCACCATCAGGCTGTTAATTCCAGCTCTCTTTCTTGCCTGAAGCCTGCGTTTAACAACTGGACCGAATGCAAGTGCTGCAATGGTGCTTTTACATATAAAAAGTATTGCTGGATTCAAATGTCACTTTAAAACTTAGCAATTATTCATGGTTTGTTAGAACTTCACCACTACAACTCTCACAATCCCTTGTCATTACTCCGACTGCACTTCATGGAAGTTGCAGCCCAAAACATATCATGCAAAGTATCATATTAAACCATGTCATGCAATGAGATGCAGCCTTCTATAAAATAGAATATATTGCACCCTTCTGGCATTTTGCTATCAGCTCCCACAAAACTTCCATATTTGCATGATTTGATTACATCATACTTGGAGAATGGAAGAACAATCATTTCTTCTTCCTTGGTAACTCACAGAAAAAAGGAAAATAGCTGAAGACCGTTCATACTATGACTTTTGTGTGCATTCATGTTCATTTAAAACTCCCTTCTATGTTGAGGATTAAAAATAAGCTTGCCATGAGATCCCAGACACAAATATTATCAATCTTGATTTTATCAGATCTAGAATACAAATACTAGTAATCCTCACATCTATAAATAGATATTGCCATATACCATTACCTTTTGAACCTGGCCTCCAAAATATCTTCTCCACATTCTGCTAATTCTACTAAGCAGCACTGGTTAAGCCACAGCAGGAACATTGTGTTTGGTTTGGGGATGTCTTGAGATTGTGCCCCCAATTAATGAGTAGAATAATAAAGAATCTACCAATCAAAGAAAGTATGAGAGAGCTACATATATTTAAGGCACATTAACCAAGAAGTACTTTGCCCCCACTGTACAATAATCACCCAAACCCTCTTCTGTTAGAAGGTTATTGTTTAATTCCTAACTGTCCCATAAGCATAACTTCAGAAAGCCAAAGCATTCAACACTCTTTCCCAACATGACTGCCCTCCAGAGGTGGGGTCTTCAACTCCTCTAATTCAGGGCTTTTCAACCAGTGGTATGGGTACCACCTGTGGTACATTGGCACATGGTAGGTGGTACGTGACCATCCTAGAAAAGTGGTAGCGGGGGAGGGGAATGAGCTGAACCGGTGGCAGCACTGCACAAGCCTGAGTGAGAGATGGCTGGAGCTGCAGGGCTGTCAGGGATCAGCGGAAGTGCCAGGATCAGTGCCGCTTTCCAGGTGATTGGTGCTTCTTCGGGGCTGTCAGGGCTCAGCGGAAGCGCCAGGATCAGCGCCAGGTTCCAGCTGGAGCTCGGTGCTGATCCTTGTGCTTCTGCCGAGCCCTGAAGAAGCACCAATCAGCTGGAGTGTTGCAGCATCTCCAGGGTCTTGTGATTTACATTCAGATGCTTGGCAACTGATTCATATTTATGATGGTCACAGTGTCCCAGGGTCTTGTGAAGTGACCAAAACCTGCTGCAACCACCCAGCAGACGGGGGGAATAAAAAACAAATACCCCCCACCCCACCCCCACTGCCAATCCTCATCAGAAATGCTCACAACAATGAAAACCTTGGACAGGAGGAAGACCGCCGCCAGGCGGCCAGGCAGGTGTCTTGCTTGGCTGTGGCTTGGGGGGCACTTTTTTCAGTGCCATTGTAACTTCAGACAGTCACTAAGCGAACTGTTGTAAGTTGAGGACTACCTGTACTTTATCACTTCTTTCCTTTTTTTTTTTTTTTTTGATCATCAAGTTTTTGACACCATGCTAGGTGACTGGTGGTACTTGGATATTGCCATATCCTAAAAGTGGTACAATGGGTGAAAAGGTTGAAAAGCCCTGCTCTAATTCCCCAGCCAGCAGGGCTGTGATTGAGAATTGAGGGAGGCCCAGATTGTGTTGTCTTACACAGGAATCTCCAAAAACAGCACCCCTGCTGCTGGTTTCTTGTTCGCTGGTAAATTAAACGATGGGATGGCAATAGACAACATGCTCAGGGACAGAAATGCGGTATAAGCAAACAAATGCACAGTGGAAAGAGGAGTGTGCACATGTAACATGTAGCAGAAATACTTAAATAATGATTGAAAATTATTGGAATTCAGTGGCAATTGATGAAAGGGCAAGGGACAAATGCTTTCAGTACTTGCACATAACTCTGACACACATGCTCTGGCCTTTTGTTTTGTTTTGCCTTCAGTATTCATGTGGTGTTGCCTTTGTCATAGCCCAACCCCTCAGTAAAACTGGGTAATGTCATCATGAACTGCCCCGCTGTGAGACTAGCCACATTTTCATCTTAAGCCAGGGCATCCAAGGGTAGTTTCAAGGTATGTGAAATCTGTTAGGATAGGTCCCTCATTATTTGCAGGGAACTGAAGGGACTGCAGGGGTTTGAAACAGAGGCAGCAGAAGAAGCATGGCGACCGGCAATATGCTGGCATATAATTTTCTGCTGACCCAAGGATACTTCAACTCTGTAGGAGGAAGGACCGAAAGGAGTTGAAAAGAGAAGCCCATGGGCCTTCTCAAGGGGTGCTCTTCTGGAAAAGAAGGGACCATAATCCAGTGGCAAAGCATTTGTTTTCACGTCGAAAACGCTGCAGCATTTCAATGTAAGAAAGCAAACAGGTACCAAGTGATGCTAAATACTAACTTTCAGTCCCTGCAGAGCTGGTGCCAGCTGCAGGAATGGCCCCTGTGGGCAAATAGCCTGATCAGCTGTCAGGTGATTTCCTGTCCTTCAACAAATAGGAAGATGTTCCAGCCTCTCTCCCCTCTAGAAAGGAATGGGCAAGACAGAGAATCGCCAAATGTATTCTTTTGCTGTATTGTATGTTGGATTCATGTAATGCAATAACCCCCCCCCCCCCCAAAAAAAGTTTAGCCTGTTTGTCTCTTAGTGGTCTGCGCAAACCTCGTCAATCAGAGCTTATTCTGAAACTCAGGGCTGAGCAAGTCTTGGCTTTGCATGTCCCATAAACAGAACCATAGATTCTTGGCACGGCATTTCATTCATCTTGGCATGAAGGCTCAAGGGCTGCTGCGGTACTATTTCATATGTCCCAGAACAGATACATAATTTATTCTTATTACTGTCCTGACTCCTGCTCTTACTACCTGCCCTGTTGATAGACTGGATAATGTGCTCAGCATAAGATTTCCGGGAGACTGCCTGTCCCAAGTGATTGCTTCCAGATAAATTAGATTCAATTCCCATCATCCACTGTTGGCTAGGAATGATGTGTGCTGGTACCCAACACATTTCAGAGCCTTTGTTTTAAGCCCTGTTCTGCTAAAATAATGCCTTTTTCCTAGTCTGCAGAAAAGTGTAATTAAAAGGAGTAGCCAGAAACAATTCATCCTCTCACACCTCCACTGATGTCATATATATGTATCTTGGATATGCATTGGCATTTATAGGCAAGCAGGCAATAGTCTTGAATTTCAATGATATCTCAAAGAGGCCACTGTTGGAGGATTTTTAGTAACCCAAGTTTTCGGGTCACCTAGAACATTTTTTTCCTTTGTGGGTTCTAATCTCAGTATCCATTAAGGACACAAAAACAATAGTCCAGATTGAAAAGAATATTTGTGGATCTTAAAGAGGATAAACCTTTATGCCTGAAGATATATGATACAGAGAAATCCAAA
Organism: Crotalus tigris; assembly: GCF_016545835.1. Taxonomy (NCBI): domain Eukaryota; kingdom Metazoa; phylum Chordata; class Lepidosauria; order Squamata; family Viperidae; genus Crotalus; species Crotalus tigris. Next base: position 1,218,324 of record NW_024097219.1, read on the forward strand.
GTTTATTTTTAGGACCAGGAACATATAACCTTCAAAATATTTAATTGCAGCCACTCATTCAGCTCTGTTTCAAATTTTAATAGTTATTTGAACTTTTGACTTCCAAATCCTGCATTATAACTGCTGCTACACATAGTGGGTTAATCTTACTGAGGGAGAGAAAGCAAGATTAAGTTTATATCCTGTGCTTAGCTGTGGTTTGCTCAGCCATGGTTTGTTGAATAAACCATAATTTATGTTAAATAATCAATTACAACCCATAAAGATAAGATTCAATCAATAAGATAAGTGAAAACAAATCAATCATATTGTGGCTTAAAGCAAAACTGTGAACTAGATTATGAGTGAATTTCGTCCTTTCTCTACCGGGCAACTCAACCTGGATTCCATTTGTTTTACCTACAGAATTCCAGAGATAAAATTAGCAGAGCAATTGTGAACTTGGAAACTCAAAGAAATGGAGAAGGCAGGAAATATTTGAGAAAGCAATAACAATCAAGAGTTAAGCTTAGAATAAATGTGGAAAGGTCAAAAGTGGAAGATGTGTGTATAATAATGTATAGTAATAATAATATGTATTATTCTTAGTATGAAGTATAGTATGAAGGAAGAAAAATGCAAATAAGAAATAATGGTACGACAAGGACAAATATATCTGAAGAAGAATAACGGGGGAAAATGTAAATAATAGAAGATTACCGTTACGAAATTGCTGTTAAAAAAAGGAGGAGTATACACTGTGTGTGTATGTGTGTTATGTCTTGTTCTGTTTTGTTGGTTTAAAAATAAAAAAAATTATTTAAAAAAAGAGTTAAGCTTAGACCTTTCTCTCAAAATGCTTCATTTGGGAGATATTTTTTGGAGGACGAGGACAAGGTGGGGGGGAAGATCTGCTATCTGTAAAGATCTATTCATAAAATGTAGTTTGATCCTGGCTGATTAATCTCAAAAGAGTAACTCTGGTAGGCATTTGTTCAGGAAAAATAGAGTATTTCCAGAATTCTGGATGCTAATGACTGCCTTGAAATAAGAAAACTATATGTTCTATGTTATTATGCAATTCTTATTTTTCAACATTTGTCTCTTATCTGATTTGTTTTTACATCAGTTTATTATAGAAATGAGATCAGATAGTAAAATATCTAATAGTGGAACTATTTCAGACATACATATGTACGTATATAAAACAGAAATCAATGAATAAATAGGATTTTAAAATAAGAACATATAAAATAAAATAAATATAAAAATTGTTGAATAAGTAGGTATTCAAACATCATTAATGATGCAACATATTGTATAGAAGGCAGCACAAAACTGGAGGACTTGAGAGGATATTTTTGAGTCCTAGTCCATAAGAAATAACAATAAATAGAAATCACTCTTTCTGCTTGGAAATTTTAAGACTGGATAAATGAAGGTCTGTCTAGAAGAGTCCTTTTACACAGAACAGAGTAGTGCATATATAGTGCAGCAGAGTTCCTATTGAGCTATCACCGCATGGATATATTTGAAGAGAGACGGGAGTACTCTTAAAAACATCCCAACAGAACTGCTAAGGGCAATGAATCCAATCTCACTAAAATGAAGGCTTTATGAAATTTCAGAATTACATGGATGATAAATAAGAGGCTGGAGCAAACCCTTTCAGTAGAATCTGGTAAATAATGAGATGTGACAACTTATCTAAATTTGTTTTGAGATCTAGATCCCAAATTCATTGTTTGAGGGCAATGCTTGCATTGTCAAAACCAAATGAGCACAGATTTTCTATAGAGAAGTCCAGTAAGTGAATTTTATCTAGAAGTTTCTTAAGCCATTTTTATTTTATTTATTAAATTTACTAAATTATTAAATATTATTAAATTTATGTGCCACCCATCTCACAGTTCAAGCCATGATGATACGAATAAGTACTAAAGAAGCCAAGCCTATAGGAATTAACGTTAGCCAAGAGTTTATTAGAAACCATGCTGTAGCATCCAATAAGACTATACCTGTCTTTACATGTATGAGAGTATTTTTGATACTTTTTGGAACCATCAGTGTGGCTCTACTTATTTTGAATAGTTTCAAAACTATTAAGCTTTCTTGAAAGTTTCAAAAGTATCAGATCTGTTTTTAATATTCTATTTAATATTCTGATCTATCAGATCTGTTTTTAATATTCTATTTAATATTCTAATCTGAACAGCTTTATTAAAATTACCCCCAAACACTTCAGTTGGAGAGAGTGGATATTAAACGAGTAGTCTGTTCAGAGCTAGCTAGGCTTCTGATTCTTCTTAAGCCCCTCCAAAGTTTCAGGGCAGAGACAAAGCAGCTCCCTGGGGAGCAGCACAGAAATAACAATTGCAGGATATTTCCTTGCAGTTTAGATGCTGCTGGGAATAGAGATCTTGATACTGAGCCAAGAGCCTACTCAAGCCTTGGTCCCTTGGGATCAGGAAGCATACCGTTATTAATTCATATCCCATATGAATTGGTTAAACCAGGAAAAGCTTGAAGAGCTTGGATGAAGTTCATACATAACTAAGCAAAATTTGAAAAAACAAACAAACCATAATTTTATATTTATTCACTGAAAGATGTCAGGAGTAAACATCTCCAGTTTGGAACAGCTGAATAAAAACTAGGGGAAAACAAATTCTGTGTTGCATTTCAGTATTTATCTCTGCATTTAACATTGTGTATTCTTAATGTAACAGCTGCTAATCTCATGTCATACACAATTCAAAGTGGAATATAAAAATGTGACTGATTTCAGATCAAACCACTGATTTCAATATTACTGTCACTGAACTCCAATCTAAAACATATGGATTTCAGCTCATGCAAAGCATATAATCTTTCACCGAGCTATGGTCCGTTCCCCAGACAATGGTTATCAGCTTCAAGCCAACTATTCCCTGCCCAAGAGAATTAATTCCAATATCATCACACACCTACACATTAACACTGTTCAGAGAGTTCTTCCAGTAAGACAACTTTACTAATCAGCTAAGTTGCCATTTAATATCTAAGTGCCAAACAGAGCAGGTTCACAATCATTCAGCAATCTTCCCCGCTATGGTAAAGTGTATTATATATTTGCTTAAGTTACAACAATTATGAATTGGCATGTATGGCTCTGTCTCTTCTTTCATCTTTCATGTATGTACAATGTGTTCCTTTTCAGGCAATGGAAAAATAGCCCATCTGCACACAAGAAATACTGCTATCTCTAGTCATAAAATTATTATTTGGACTAACCAGATTGGGAAAACAATTCTCTTATTTCAACACTCACATTCCACCAAACATTTACCTATTCAAGCTAAGCTTCATCACGCGGCATTCTCTTATCCTCACAGATCCTCTTTTTTGAATGCCAAGTAAAGAGCAAAAAAATTAAATTTCTCAGTAGCACAAAATTCAGTTCATTGACACCCTTCACAAAGTCAACAAAACTCAAGATAATGAATTTATTTGCAAAGAATGGGGAGGAAGATAGTTAATCCAAAATTCAGATTAAAAAAAAATGAAAACCCTACCTTTCCTAAGGACTAATCAGTAGAATGCTTCATACCTGGATGAACTTCCCTGTTTATTCAAAATGAACTTTGCTGTTTTCCTTGAAAAAGATTGAGAATAAAAAGATAGAGATGCCCTTGAATCAAGCTTATCTACTGATAACTACAGAGAAAAGTGTCAACCCCATTGTATATATTATATCATAAAATCAACTCCATAGCTGATTAAAAGTACTTTGATTGCGCTTAGCTATAATAATAGAATCTTGTAAGTTAAGTACCTTCTCTCTGTCTTCTTATAGTGAACTACGGCAGTGTCTACCAAACTGCTTCCAAATATTACCTAATTTCTCTAAAACCTGTTCCATCTTCATTTGTTTGGAGGTTAAAAATGGTTATTGTATATTGCTTTGAATATCATTTTCCTTACTCCCTTCAAAATGTCCATACAGTTTTCTTTTTTCTTTTTATTTAGTTTTATTCATTTATAACATAAAATGTGAAAATACAAAAGCAAATAGTAGGGGACAACAGTAGAAAAAGGGAAAACAAAAAAAGGTGTGAAGAAAGGGGGGAAGAAACAAAAAGCATTGACTTACAACTCTCTCTGTTGCAGTAAAATCAGACTTCATGCTTCATTATGTACGTGCTGAAGCTATGTAGCAATAAAAGGATTCTTTAAGGTAAACAAGGCCTCAAAGTCCTTCAAAAAGCTTCTTCTTTCGGAACCATAACACAGACATTAAAATCAACTTTTTACATTTCTATAGTATGCACTAGCCATTTCTGTATCGGCAAATCAGTCTAACTGGTAAAACCCAAAATCATGATATTTTTTTTCCACCTCAAGCACAAAGTACAGAAGCAGATTCCGAGTAGAAACTAAAGTACTTATGTTCTTTTCTTTTATCAGCACAGTCAATTTGGCCATCTCGGCTAATTACATCAGCTTTGGTAACCATTCGTCCATGGAAGGAATCAAGGCATCCTTCCACTTTTGTGCATAGAGCAATCTTGCTGCCATCACCATATATAAAATCAGAGTTCCAATTTTTTTCCCAGTTCTCTTTCTGTTAGGCCCAGAAGGAAAGTTTCTGGTTTAATCTTTATGTTCACTTTAAGAATTTTTTCCATTAATATATGAATCCTACTCCAATATTTCTTTGCTTTATCACATGTCCACCATAAATGATAAAAAGTCCCTTCTTTTAATTTACATTTCCAACATTCATTTGAAATACCTTTATACATTCCAGATAACTTATTTGGTATTAAATACCAGCGATACATCATTTTGTAGAAATTTTCTTTTAGATTATAATTTAATGTAAATTTTAAGCCTTTTATCCACATATGCTCCTGTTGCGTCCCTCGCGAAATGGCAAGACACGAGAAGCAGTTGTAGTTCTCAGATTTGCTTTATTCTTCATTCAGCTTACAGATTGAATGCTCCGGCAACGCCCAAAACTCCCGGCCTCTTATATAGGCCTTCCCCGGGTCAATGTGTTACTTTTCGCGCGCCAGCACCCGCGCATGCGCACAGGCGCTGGCGACAGACTGTCTGGTCCCGGGCAGCTTGCACCTGCCCGGGACCGCCTGCAAACGCCCCGAGCCCGTTTGCAAGGCTCAGGACATAACACCCCTTTCACCCGGGCTAAAACTACTACCAACATACAACCCTTTTTCTTGATGCAGTGCTCTACTCCGCCGTGCTCCTACCCTTCTACTGGCTCTGTTTAGCCAGCAATGTTATGTAATCGTCTAAGTACTTAGGAGATTTCCTTGCTCTCTGTGACCTCCTAAGCTCTGGGTGTCTGGCAGGTGCCCCCTGACCGAGGGGTGACGTGTGCCTGTTCCCCTTATCATGCCTTGGTGCCTTCCAAGGACTGTGCCCCAATGCCTGGCCTGCTTGCTTGCCCACCGGGCTCGTCAGGCCAGGGCTTCTGTCACTTTGTGACCTGGTTGACCCGCCTAGCTGTAGGCTCTCTGGCCCTTCTAAGTGATGGCCACTGTTGGGCGTCTCTGTAGAACTTCCTAGGTCCGTCCAAGACCTGTCAGGAGGCTGTCCATCCCCTAAATCCCGTTCTGTGCCCGGGCTTGTGTGGGTTTCTGTGTTTTCCCAAAACTCAGTTACTCCCTGATTTGGGTCAGAGGTGTTGTAGTTGGGACTTGGTTCCTCGACCACCTCCCTGTATGTTTGCCCCCTTGTAGGACTAGGGGTAAGGTCAGGCCAACTCTGGGGATTATGTGCCAGCTCTCTTGCGGGGTATGATTTATTGGGATGCTCCCGGGTATCCTCCCTGACTGGAGTACTGAGTGGTGCAGGTGAATAGTGATTGTGCCCCCGGGGTGACTCCCTGGCTGGAGTAGGCGTGAATGCCTGATGACTGGATAAGCTCCTTGAATTCCTGTTTGGAGCACTCGCGGAATCTTGGAATGGGCCGTTTATGGCTCCATCATTGTTGATGGGCAGCAGCCCGTGTCCTTCCCTTTGCCCAAAGGGGTCCCCCTCCCCCCTGGAAAAGACTCAGGAGTCTCAGCTGGAAGGTCCCGCCTAGGGCGGAGTTGGTCAATGTGTCGACGCAGGACACGACCGTTGTCCAGGGAGACCTCGTAAGACAGAGGACCTGTGACCCTGGATATAGAAGCGGGGACCCATGTATGACCAGGCTCGTAATTACGAGTCCAAACCGGGGCACCCACAAGTAGTTGTCTAGGTGCCCTGGGGTGTGAGGTAGATAAAGGCAGTCTGTCCGGATGCAACCGGTCAAGCTTAGTAGTCAGTTTGCGCCCCCAGCGAAGTTCAGCTGGGCTTCTTCCTGTAGAAGTGGACGGTGTGGTGCGATAAGAAAGGAGGAAGTCAGCCAACCTGTGATGCCAGTTCCCGTAGGTGAGTTTCTTCAAAGCGTCCTTGGTGATGCGAACCATGCGTTCAGCCATACCGTTGGTGGACAGGTGGAAGGGTGCAGAAGTGGCATGACGAATCATGTTAGCCTGCAAGAAAGCTTGGAATTCGGAGGAAGTAAATTGAGGGCCGTTGTCAGACACAATGACGTCAGGGAGCCCACGTGCAGCAAAAATCCCCCTCAGTACCTGGATAGTCTTTGCAGTGGTGGTGGATGAGACAGGTACAACCTCAAGCCATTTTGAATGGCTATCAATGAGGACCAAGAAGAATTGGCCCTGAAAGGGCCCAGCGTAGTCAATGTGCACCCTAGACCATGGGGACTGTGTTTCCTCCCATCTATGCACAGGAGCTTGGGGCATTTCTGGGCGAGAGCGTTGGCAAAGGTGGCATGCATGCACCTTAGCCTCAATGTCCTTGTCCAGGCCAGGCCACCACAAGTGGCTGCCTTCATTCGAACAATGCCAGGATGACCCTCGTGGAGGGACCCTAAGATCCTAGTCCTCATTGAGGTGGGAATGACAACTCTGCTTCCCCAAAGCAGACAACCCTGAGAGGTGGACAACTCGTTCCTTTTAGACCAGAAGCTCTGAAACTCAGGACTAGGACAGTGCTCAGGCCATCCAGACAAAACCCAAGAAAGGACACGCGAAAGTGTGTGATCTGTGCCCAATTCAGCAGCTACATCCCTAGTGTTCAGAGGGGACTCGGGCAAGGCTTGGATAGATAGAACGTTGACAGCTGGTGCAGGATTAGCTTCTATTACTGGCAGGGGCAATCTACTGAGGCCATCAGCATGGCCCATTTCTTTCCCAGGCTTGTGAAGTAAAGAAAAATCATATGCGGACAAAAAAAATAGACCACCTAAGCATTCTGGGGAGATGATTTGGGGAGTTTGCTTACGTGTGGTAAACAGTCCCAGCAGAGGCTTATGGTCAGTGAAGACCGTGAAATGCCTGCCATATAAAAAATCATGGAATTTTTTAATTCCAGCAACAACAGCCAAGGCCTCCCTGTCTATCTGAGCGTAGTTGTGCTCGGCAGAAGACAATGTTCTGGAGTAATATGCAACAGGAACCTGAGTTCCATCAGACCTGAGGTGGCTCAGGACAGCTCCTACCCCTTAAGGGGAAGCATCACAAGCGATGCACACAGGAAGGGACTCATTGAAGTGTGCAAGTACACTGTTAGAAGTGAGCAAGGCCTTGACCTCATTGAAACTAGCCTCATGTTTTTGTGACCACTGCCACACTGCTTGTTTATCTAATAGCCTGTGAAGAGGCTCAGCTACACTAACTTTATGTGGAAGAAAAGAATTGTAAAAGTTCAGGAGGCCCAGAAAGGCCTGAAGTTCGGCCTTAGACTTTGGCCTAGGTGCTTCTAAAATGGCAGTTAGTTTGGATTCAGCAGGGTGAATCCCAGCAGCATCAATTTTGAACCCCAAAAATTCAGTAGAAGGCACCCCTATTTTGCATTTGTCCTTCTTAAGCTTGAGGCCTGTCTTCCTGAATCTTAATAAAACAGCCCTTAGCCGTTCAGCTAGAATGTGTGTGGAGTCTCCTGCAATTAAGATATCATCAAAGTAGGGGCAAACCCCCAGTATATCTCGTAGTGTGTTTTCCATTACGCTTTGGAAAATCCCAGGAGCGACATTCACTCCAAACTGTAGCCTTTTTACCTTAAAGGCTCCCCTGTGGGTCACAATAGTCTGAGCTATAGCAGCATCATCATCAACAGGCAGCTGTTGATACGCTTGAGCTAGGTCAATCTTTGCAAAAACGCGCCCCCCCTTGAGGGAGGCCAGAATATGACTGACCACAGGAACAGGATAGGCATGTTGCTGCAATGCCTTATTCAGAGTGCATTTGTAGTCAGCACAAATGCGAATGTCCCCATTTGCCTTTAGAGGCGTGACAATGGGGGTCTCCCAGGGACTGGACTCAACAGGCTCCAGAATTCCCTGTTGGATCAGTTTGTCCAACTCAGTGTCAATTTTACTCTTTAAAGCAAAAGGGACCCTTCTTGCTTTAATTCTAATGGGAGTGACAGTGGGGTCTAGTTTTAAGGACACAGGGGGTCCTTTGAATGTGCCCAGCTGGGGGCTGAAGACATCTGCAAATTCTTTGCAGACTTCCTGCAGGTCGAGTGTTTGTAAGCTGTTGAGCCCCGTGACGTGTATCCCCAAGGCTTCAAACCAATCGAGTCCTATGAGACTCGTTCGTTCACTCCCTACTACTAATAGGTCTAGTGGACCTTCAAAATTCTTATACTGTACGTTAAGAGTGGCCTCCCCCTTAACACACACTCTCGAATTTTGAAAGTCTGTTAGCAAAATGTCAGAAGGCCTTAACTTGGCCTGAGTTCCACTGCCGGAACAAATCTTCCTAAATGTATGCAAAGAGATGATTGAAAGTGCAGACCCCGTGTCTAGTTCCATAGTTAATGGAACCCCTTGTAGCTGCACCTTAAGTGACAGCTTTTTCTTAATGGGCTTGTGTGTGCCTGTCCTAAAGATGCTTCTTCGCGAAGCGCAAAACCCCACCCTATCCTGGCTGGGGACCCTGGTACCTTTCAGGCGCAATTCTTCCTGGGGTTGTACCTTTCGTCGGCCCAGGCACACAACTGCAATGTGTCCTTGTTTTCCGCACGCCCTGCAGATAGCAGAGCGGAACTTGCAGTTGGTTCTCCTGTGGCGACCTCCACAGCCGATGCACTTGGGGAGAGCTGAAGAGCTTCCTTTCTGTTTCCCTTCCTTTGTGGGGTGGAGACGGTCGACTTCCTTGTCCGGATCCTCCTCGGAGTTCCTTTGGACTTCTTCTTGGTGCACGGATGCAACATCTGGACTGTTCCTGATCGGCCGCATGTTCTTGATGGCGCCGCCTGCTGCTTCTTCTGCGGTGACCTCTCTCAAGGCATCTTGGAAAGACAAGTCCTCTTTGGCAAAAAGCCTCTGTTGTAGCTCTCAATGCCTTAGCCCGCACACGAATCGGTCCCTCAGTCGTTCTTCGAGGTCCTTGAATTCGCAGTGCTTGGCGGCCTTCCTCAATGCGGCGATGTACTCTTTGGCCGATTCTCCGGATCGTTGATCCCTCTGCTCGAAGGTGTGGCACCATGCGATGACGGACATCTTGGGCTGGAAGTGCTCCTTCAGTAGCTTTTTTAGATCTGCATAGCTGACAGACTCTAGTGGGACAGGTGCTGCAAGGTTCTCCGCGATTTCGAAGGCGTCTTGACCACAGACACACAGCAGGGTGGCAGCCTTCAAGCTATCTTCCCTCACTTAGTTCACCTTGAGGTAGTTCTCCACCCTGGCTACGTAGGACTCCCACCTCTCTGGATGTGAGACGTCGAACTCCGAAAGCCTTCCAATTTTTGCCATTTTAGGAGACGGGTCTATCAGACAGCCTACCCCCGAATGCGCACTGGATTGGCGGGTAGCTGCCGAGTCAACGCCGCTCCATCGCTCAGGACTTACTTGGGTAAGCTTACACCTCTTTCTTTTCTGTTGATGTAAGGCATCCCACCTTCGTCGCCAGTGTTGCGTCCCTCGCGAAATGGCAAGACACGAGAAGCAGTTGTAGTTCTCAGATTTGCTTTATTCTTCATTCAGCTTACAGATTGAATGCTCCGGCAACGCCCAAAACTCCCGGCCTCTTATATAGGCCTTCCCCGGGTCAATGTGTTACTTTTCGCGCGCCAGCACCCACGCATGCGCACAGGCAACAGTCTGGCAACAGCCTGTCTGGTCCTGGGCAGCTTGCACCTGCCCGGGACCGCCTGCAAACGCCCCGAGCCCGTTTGCAAGGCTCAGGACATAACAGCTCCCATTACTCAAACATCACATTATACCCAAAATTCTTTGCCCACTGGATCATACAGTGTTTTGCATGTTCATTTTCCAAATTCAATTTTAATAACGTTTTATAGACCTATACCAGTGATGGCGAACTTTTAGAGACTGAGTGCCCAAACTGCAACCCACTTATGCATTGTCGAGTGCCAGGTGGATGTGGCCTATTGCTGGGTGTGGCCAATTGGGTGGGCATGGCTGTGGTAATGGCAGACTGGGTGAGACTAAAAAGTTCAATCAATCAATTCCAACTTTACAAGATCTTTTTTTTTCCTGCGAGAAGTTGAAATTGACTGATTGAAACTTTTTTTTTTTGCACACGGCGGCGGAGGCCTAAAGTGAAAAGGTTTTGTAAAACCCAGCTGAGGGCCTAGGACTGGGGTGACGGCGCACGTGCCCACAGAGAGGGCTCTGTGTGCCGCCTCTGGCACCCGTGTCATAAGTTCGCCGCCACTGACATATTCAGTTTTCTTGATGACATATAAAAATAATCTGCTTCTCCCTTTCACAATTTTTTAACATTTATTTTGAGCTTTGAACCCTGGCATTTGCTGCTGTTTCTGCCATCCAAAGACCTGACCCAACTGAGTTTCCATGTCCAGACAAGCTCAACCATGTGCTCTGCTTTTATATTCTGGACCTTACATATTACAGAATTTCAAGGGATATAGTAGTGAAACCTTGCTTTTGCACAGCAAGCCAATTTTCCCCCTCCTCTAGCTACTTGTGCCTTTGCTCCTATTAAACTACAGATGGGTCTACTGTTTCTGCAGAACACTAAGAACAGCTTACCAGCCAGACTTGAAAAAAAGGTAATGTAAAAAGTAAAGAAGATGACCTTGTCAGAGATATGCAGGAACTGTCACTTAGGCAAAAAGGACTGGTGTATTTTTTAGGTCCAGAATGAGATAACATTTGGAAGCAGCTTAGGAAGATACCTCCCTAATTCAATGAACTATAAGAAGGTGAAGAAATCAGGCACAATCCAATTTACTTAATTTTTTTGTTGTTATAACCAATCTCAATAAAAGTAGTTTTAGATCTTCCTGTGGAGATGATTTCCTGGTGTGGTCTACTTAATGGGCTGATATGTGAATAGCTTAATTTTTTCAGACTATAATTCTGTGAGATGTGCATCTACGGTAAGATCTCTTGACCAAAGTGAGACTCTCTGGAAGGAAATGTAAGCTTCAATTCAGCTTACCTAGACTCAGAAAACTTGAAACATCAACTCCCAGCATTTGCTCAAGTAGCGAATGAGCCTGTCTCATCGATTTACCTTATTGGATCCTTCCCTAGCTTGGTCCTCGCCAAACACATTCAAGGACCACCACTCTCTGAAATGGTTGGGGATGGAAGGAACTGTAGTCTTAAGCATCTGCTCAGCAAGAGAGGAAGAAAAACTGTTTTACGACATGCAAAGACATTGCAGAAGAGACTGAACCATGGGCTTCAAGGATTCAGAGCCCATGGTTTCAAGGGGTTTCAAGGGTTGTCCATCACCCTCTTGTCCAATTAACCCAAACAGGGAGTGCTAGCACTAGGTGCAGGGACAGCAAATCAACAGTGATGTGTTGAGTGAGGGGTGGGGGTGGGGAATTAGAGCTTCTTAACTTCAGATTCCACATTTGCCTGGGTTTTTTTTTATGATAGCCTTTAAAGGGCTCTAATGAGGGCTGCAGCCACTTTATGATCTTGCTGGCAGTGATAACCCTCAGCTAATTACAACAGCAATTTGCAAGCAAGCTGCCTCCCTGGCAGGGACACCCAGCTAAAGACAGGCAGGCAGACTGATAGCTGGACCCAGCACAGGAGACATTGAACCCGAGCAAATGGGCAGGGGAGTTGAAGGCACAGTGTGCTCTGCCAAAACCATTCCTCTTGCTGTTCTGCTGCGGAAGTAAAATTTAAAACACAAATTTAGATTGTACTATATAGCTTTGTCCCACAACTTGATTTCAAAGCCAGGCTGTAGCCCAGGCATATCTAGATGGAGTTCCCTTAAGCATACAGAAGCTCTTCAGAATGACTATCTCTGGCCTTTAATTTTGTTGGGCCAGCCAGTTCATTCACCTAAGCCAGTGTTTCCCAAACTTGACAATTTTAAGGCATGTGGACTTCAACTCCCAGAATTCCACAGCCAGCGTTGCTGGCTGTGGAATTCTGGGAATTGAAGTCCTCATGCCTTAAAATTATCAAGTTTGGGAAACACTGACCTAAGCTGTCCCAACATAATAGATTCCATTCTATTCTTCAAGCCGTTTCTTTTAGATTTTGCTGTCAAAGCCAGAACTTATAATATGGCTTTTTGGAAGCACATTAAGATCACTTGCCACATCTTCACTGCATCACATCCTCATAAATAATTTGTCAGTCCTCAGAATTTCCTCACTTTTAGATTATTTCACTCCATAAGGGCTGGGCAACTTCTGAAGGATTAGGGGCTTCAAAAATGTCCAGATGTTTGGCTGCAAAAATGCTATACAGCATGACTGAATTTTTCCAACTAATTCGGAAGGGGAAAGTGGGGGAATTTAAAGGGGGATCTCTCAATGGGCCTCCGAAAGGCAAGTTACCCCCCCCTCCAATTCCCACAAATGGGCCAAACTTACCCTATTGAAATCACATGGCTGAAATGGGACTATTTGCCACTCAGGCCTGATCTCAGGATGCTGGGCTACAAGTTGCTCACAATTTCTCTAAAGCAGGGGTAGGCAACTTGGCTCTTTTATGACTCCTGGACTTCAACTCCCAGAATTCCTGAGCCAGCATGGGAGCTGAAGTCCACGAGTCATAAAAGAGCCAAGGGTGCCTATCCCTGCTCTAAAGTAAACTGCACTGTAGGGGTAGGCAGTCTAGTGCCTTTCGGGAGCTCTGAACAAAAGCCAGGATAGTGCAGTGGTTAAAGCATAGGACTTAGTTTATGGTTCACTGGGTGATTTGGGCACCTCCCTGGCAAGCACTCAGAACTATGCACATAAATTCCTGGAAATTCTGAAGCCGCAGTGCACTTCAAATCAGATTCTTAGGTACAAACTGCTAACTCTGGCAAATGGCGATCTGAGCAATATCCTATAACATTACTTACACTGAAAAGTTCATTTTGTTTTGTCCTGGACATGAACCAAAGAGGACAATACATTGCAGGAATCAAATGAAGCCAGGTTCCAAAAATGTGTCTGCTGACATTTGTGCCCTCCCATTATCTGTATTCGAGGGCCCACCAGAGGCACTGGCAGATGATCAAGCTCAGATAGTCCCTTTAAACATCTGTACCTTTAAACGTCTGATAACAATAACAAAGCACTGACTGTATCTGACAGGGTTTCCTGTGTGCAGGTCACCCTGCTTTTAAAGATCACACAGCCTTGCCTGCCAGCAGAGAGCTTGCCTAGATAAGGCTCCCAACTCTGGGGCCTGCCTGGAACATTTCCCTAAATAGTGCTTCTATTCTGGAGGGAGCAGAGCTTGCAAGGAGTACGCCTGAAATCTGCATTTGAGTAAGAGGTGCTTAATTTCAAAGTAATTATAGCACTCCGTATAAATGTTTGCTCAGGAATATGCATTTGCTGAGGTGCTCCAATGTCAAACAATTTATGCACTTGAGATTTTCCACCCTAGTTATCTAGCCAAATAGCGGGAAGCCTGGTCTGCCTTCGACACAGCAGTTGCTATTGTAATTCTCTTTGGAGCCCATCCTTCCCTTTCTGTGTTATCTGACTTCGATACATTCACTCCCTCCACTGAATTAATGTTCAGTCCCACCATCTTTGCCCTTTTTTTCTGCTTCGTTTTGATTTAATTTGATAACTATATTGCAGTTCTCTGTGCTTTTAGACTTTAGTGCTGGGCCAGTCTCAGGAGAAGCCCCCAAAGCCGCCACTGTGTTTGCATGTCCTCATAAAAAACTGTCTTTGGACTGGACCAATCTCCTAGTGCCAGGCCCAGATTGGCCACGTAGCATTTCCAATAACTCCAGCTGGCCTGTGCTTCCAGGAACACCATTTCCATAACCCGCAAGGTGATTTACATTATACATTCAGATGGCCTTGGGGGCAACTAGCCCGAGCGGACAATGCACCAAAGGAGTTGGAGCCATCCTGGGTTTCAGAAGCCAGCCCAACAGCAAAATGGAAGAGTTTTGCTCTCCTGATGTGATGGAACTTCCTGAAGCAAACAAGTCCTGGCAACAAATATGGCACATTATATGATTCTCTGCCTCTGTTATTTTTCTGCCTAATTATACCATCGCCATGGCCTAGGATCCATGTCCATCAGGTAGCTGCTGTTGTAGTTAAGTACTCATATCGAGAAAGTTCCTCCCTCCGAGAAAACAGAAGACTTTTATTCTTTTTGGGGGGGACTGAGCACTAAAATCTGCTAGAAGCAGTTCCTCTTCCCCAAAGTGGTAGTCAGGGAATGAAATGATGCATAGGATGGAATCCAAACGTGGCCTCTGAAACCCTATTTTGAAAGAGCAATTCGTATGAAAGGTGTGGAGTCTTTTGCTTGGTGATTCCTGGATAGTTAAAATAAAGTAAAATCTACAGAACAAGCCAATAGCACGAATACATGCGCTAGGGCAGAGGTAGGCAACCTTGGCTCTTTTATAACTCGTGGACTTCAACTCCCAGAATAGCTGAGCCAGCCACGAGTCATAAAAGAGCCAAGGTTGCTAACCCTGCACTAGGGAAATACAAGCAAAGGGGCAGAACTTGTCCCCATCCTTAAAAAAATATCATTACAAATATAGTGCTTATCTACAAACTGGTCCAAAGTTTAGCATTCTTTAATCTACACCCTTAATTTGTTCTTCTTTATTTATTGGTGAAAGAAGGGAGGAATGGATGGCAACCTGGAAGTTGCAAGTACTGTAGTAAGAGCCTCACATGCAAAGTTGCCAATGCAGGGTATATATGATGAAAAACACAGTGGCCTTTTCTGTTCCAGGGCATCCGTTTCACCCCAAACGTGCTATGTCAAAATGACAGTAGCAACCTGCTGGTGAACTGAGACTTTATTAAATCTGTGTGTTTCGTGCTAATACACACTCAGAATACACCTTCTATTAATACATATGCTCTTTCCTTAGCATCATCTAAATATTATCTGAGAGTTTAGGAGTGTATGAAAAAGCAGAAAGGGGGAAAAAAATTCCTTCTCCCTGCTTCTTCCCTACTCTTTTCAGTTAAAACAGTGGTTCTCAACCTGTGGGTCGGGACCCCATTTGGGGTCGAATGATCATTTCACGGGGGTCGCCAAACAACGCAGTCCGCCATTTTTTCCCCCTTTTCCTTAGCTGTGCTACTCCCTTTTATTCTATTGGCTTTTGAAAGCCAATAGAATAGACTCTCTTGAATAGAGTCTAATTCTATTGGCTTTCAAAAGCCAATAGGAATTGTCCAGGCTGTCTCTGCCCTGCTGAGCCCGCCAAAAGTCCCATTCTGCAAACGGTGCTGCACCAGTTGAGTAGTCCTCGACTTAAGACTGGTTGAGTAGTCCTCGACTTACGACCAGTTGGGGGTCGCGGCATTAAAAAGGTTGAGAACCACTGAGTTAAAAGTATCACTCAAGCTCATCCTTGAGGCAAGCTTGATTCCTGGTAATTTAAGGGACTTACTGTTGTTTTCTTGGCAAGGCTAATGGTTTGCCATTGCCTTCTTCTTCCAGGTTGTATGTCTACACATTTTGTTAATTTTTATTTCCCGCCTTTCGTTCAGTTGAGATTGCACTCCCTCCTCCTCCTATTCTCCACAGCTAACACTTCCTGAGCTGGTTGAGCAGAGAGAGAGAGAGAGAGAGAGAGAGAGAGAGAGAGAGAGAGAGAGAGAGAGAGAGAGATTGAGTGACTGGTCCAAAATCACCTAATGAGTTTTGTTGGCGAAGATGGAGCAGAACTTGGGTGTGGCTGGTGTTAGTCCAATATCTTAACCACCATATCACACTGGGTCCCATCTTTGCTTTTCATCTTCCCAATCTGATCTGGAAATTTTCATTCACTGGAGCTCTCTGATTGTAATATTTACCAGGCCCAGCTCTGCTTATTTTAACTTCTAAGTCTACAAAGGAGAAAAACAAGATGAGATATGCCTTAGTAGAGAGAAGAGGGTCCTGCAGCTCTAGAAGGAGAAAAACAGGGTATGAACAGAGAAAACCCAAAGACCTACAGTTACCTGGAGACAGAGCCAAACCTAATCCCCCATTCTGGGAGCCTATTGATATGGAGAGTTTTATCTGAAAGGAAGATACTCCATTGAGGAGACTCTAGCTTGGTGGAGGGGTGAGGCTGTGCTTGCTTTGGAATGTGAGTTTGTTTGGATGCACTTTCATTTGAACGAGGAGGTTTTAACCAGGAGTTTCAATAGCCCCATTCAGCATGGAAAAAAATGGCTTGGGAGGTAGCTGCTGTCCATTAATTAGCCCTTTTTGGAGCCTCTGTGTAGATTTTTTTTTTTGCCCTTCCTGGTTCACCATCCCTTCTTGATTGTTCCAGTCTTGATTGCATCCACCTCTGTTCATGCAAGGCCATGAGATCATGGCTAATATACCAAAGTAGCCCAGAGCATATTAGAAAGAGACCCAAGAAGATATCTCTAGTAGATAGCTTGGAAAGATCAGCCATTGTCATGGCCAACATGTTTTCTTCCCAAGGTTGAACCAATCCGTTCCGTCTTGCAGAGGAAAATATTGCATGGAGCATTAAAATGAAAGGCTTGTTGCTGGATGGTGTGGGAAGGGAGATGAGGCCAATGTGGATAACCTTCCACTCATCCTGATAAGTGCGCAGACAGTTTGGCTCCTTCAAAGATTGTTGGGTGTGACAGAGCCTGAGGGAAAACCTTTGCTATTGTTCTTGGTTTTTTTAAGCTTGCAGAATAGGGAGGAATGACCATTGCCATTATCTCACTATCTCCTTCAGCAAGCTTACATCTGACTCTCCTAGCCACTTTCCTAAACTCTCTTTTCCCAGTTGCCAGAACTGGCCATACTGATTAGGAACAATGGTGGCGGGGGAGGGGGAGAGGGGGGAAGGTTCAGGGGACATGCCTACAGGCAGAAGAAAATATTTCCAGAGAGGTTTCCCAGTAAAAAGAATCCAAAGTTCCAGGGATTCTCTAAATGTTCTCTCCTACTTTGATAGTTGGAGAGGGTGTGAACCTCAGCACTCAGGTATGTTGTGCGCATATGGATAAAGCATGTTCATTAAAAAAACATTGAAAAATATACAGTATATATGGTAATCTTTCACAGATAATATTAATTACATTTTTTATGCAATTTTTAAAAGCTGGGAGGGAGATGGAAAACTAAAATATATTCTGTTGTGAGAGATTTTATCTCAGTTGCATATCTTATAATTTACCTTACTAGAACATCATCTTGAAAATGCTGAGACACACGCACACACAAATCCCAGAAAGCTTCTTTCACACATTTGCCTTACATTCTACCTACTTCCTTACCATCCTTTTCTCTCCCAGCTCTTATCTTGTATAATCTAGACTGCCTCCCCCAATTCCACAATCTTCCCCAGATGTGTTTGAGCAGAGTTTCTCAATCTCAGCTACCGGTACTTTAAAATATATGGACTCTAACTCTGGAGTCCACACATTTTAAAAGTTGTTGCAATAGAGAAACAGTAGGTTAGATCAGTGGTTCTTAACCTGGGCGATATTGCCCCCCGGGGGGCGATTTCATTTTTCAGGGGGGCAATGGAACGAAAAGGGGGCAATATGGGGGTGATGGAGCGAGAAGTTTTAGGGACACTTTTGAGACTTTTTCGTACAGTGAATCGCTGTATATCTGTCGTACAAAAACATCAGATCGCTCGCTATTAGTGGATTGAATTGTGTTTTCAAATGTTCCTCCAGCTGGCTTCAGTACAGAAAGCCGTACATATGTGAATACACATCGCTTATCTTCATGCGCGTTGTGCAGCAGCCTCTACCCATACAGTGGCGTGCCATTGGCCAGAATGGGCAGTGATGGAGGGGGGAGTGCTTCTTTCGAAACATCGCATGCTGAGTGGCTGTCCCCTGTGACGTCAGCTGTAATGTTGACGTCAGTTTGAGTTTTCAGCTTCATTTTTGAATTTTTGTTGTGCTCTGTAAAACATTTCGTGTGTCTCTTTGTATTGTACTTTTTTAGTGTGCACTCCAGTTTGATATTATATTTTCTTTGTGTCTTTTTAATCCTTTTTACAGTGTGTTGACTATACAGTATATACTTTCCTCAAATCTTAATTTAGTTTCAGAGTTTTCGTCTTGAAATTCTTAGTTCCTGCATTGCGGTTTGTTCTTATGCCCTTTTTATATTTCTTTTTGTGTCTTAAATTTCACTTGTAATTCAATCATTAAATGTTACTGTTTTTCTTTTTGGGCATTTCACTTTCTTGCAATTGAATTTTGTTTTCAGTGGTCATTACATTTAAGTGTTTTGAATAAATAAGATAATAATGAAATACATGTATCACGAAGTTTGGGAATAAAGTGCCGGGTGGCATCAAAATTTTTCACACAGTTGAGATATGGGAAAAAGACTGGAAATAAACTATTTGCAGCGATATGTCTTGATGACAATTTTAAAGAAAACAAAAAAAAGTGTTTGCATAAATTGAAGAATTATTTCTATGTTGTGATTGAGAGGTTATATTGGGGGAGGGGGGCGATAACAACTTCCTCATTGGCTCAAGGGGGCGATTTGTTTGAAAAGGTTAAGAACCACTGGGTTAGATTATATTTCCCACCAGTGCTAACTGGAGGAGGATGAAAACTGGGAGGAGTAGAAGAAATCTTGCAGAAAGACTAACATTATAAAATCCTACTAATCCCAGGCACTGGAGTGACCCTTAAATTCCCATAATGATTTTGGGGCCACATTTATTGATACATGTTCTGTAACAAGTCCTCTGAGTGTGATGCAGACCCAATTTCTTGTCATTTTTTCCTGGAATAACATTTAGACATCTCAGTCAGATTGCACAGACTGGTGGATCAAGTTATTTCCCAAATCACCTATTATTAAGATAAAGTTTGCTTATTGGACCCTAGAAATTGATATCCCTAAAGAATAAGGAAGCAAGATAATTTTTTTCCCCTTTATCTGAAGCACTTCATGCAGCAGTGGGGTCCACAGGTGCAAGATCATGCCTTTTTAAAATGAATATTCATTTTTTCCAGATGTATCCAAATAAATTAAATGTCTGCATAATTTGGATTAAAGTATTGCTCCTCTTTCTCTTTCCGCGGGCTTTTAATTCCCCACCACTAGCAGCCCACTTTTTTGTTTTCGGATGAAGAGTTTCCCTTGAGCCGAAGTTTAATGAGTCGTATCTCTAGTTACCATTATAAGCAGAGAGGAAGCAAAAGGCTGGGGAGATTGAACTCTGCTTAATCCCCTTTGCCGAGGTTTTGGGGGAGAGAATTTAGCTAATGTGAGTGTAAAAAGGCCCCGGCGCGGGCGGGGGAAGCGGCAGAAGGAGGGGAATGGGCGGGGGCGGGGCAGGCCCCTCTGATCCTCCCCCTCCGGCCTGGCTCTTTTCGCGGCCCATTGTTGGCTCGGAGCGGGCCGGCTGTGCGCTTCGCGGGGGTGTAACTTGAGAGCTTTCGCTACAAAGTCCCAGCGCCTATTGCCGAAGCCGACAGAAAGCTCGCGAACTGGAATGCGGCTCTGGACGCGGCCGCGTTTTTTCGCTTCTGGCTGCTCGGGAAGATCCAGAGAAGAACGCTGAAAGTTGTTGTTGTTGGCGGCGGCGGCGCCTTGCCGGATTTATGCTTTGCGCGGGACGGAGCGCCGCGGCCAACAACCGGGACCCTGGCGCATCCTTTTCTTCCTACCCTCCGAGGAGCGGAGCCCGGGAAAACGGAGTAGTGGAACAGCTCTAAGCCGGCAGGAGGAGGAAAGGTGGGTCCCGGGTTGGTTGCCTCGCTTGCCTTGAGGCACCGGGGATGGGAATGGCTCCCAAGGAGAAGGTCGGCGCTCTTCTCAACGAAAAGCGGGCAGCGGGGCGAGAGGCAGGCGCCGAATTCCGAGATCTTGCCCACGGGAACCCGGAGACCTTCCGGGGCGACTTGGACCGGGAGGGTCTGTAAATCTGTTACTAAACCGTCCGGCTGCGCAGAAACTTTTTTTGGGGGGGGGTCGGTTTAAAAATTAAGCTGTTCTCGGGAGTACATCCTGAAGCGCAACTTCTTCCACGCCATGCGCTGCGAACATGCATCGTGCCCACCCGCGCCGCGGGGATGTGGCAAGGCAGATCCGCACCGTTCCACTCTAAACGTCCCCTTCACCTGCGGCTAGCTAGGCGCAACTTTCTCACAAACACAACCCCAAACCGCATTTAAGCGAAAAGGGGCTGGGGGTCCTTACATGGCACTTAAATCCATTCCTTTCAATGGAAGTAAACCTGCATTATTGGAGCGCGCGCGGTGGGGGGGGAAGCTGTTCTGCGAATGCACACGTGTGCTTTCTTTGGATAAGTAGTTTAAGTCCTTGTACTAGGATGAAACTTCACCTTTGTTTCTTCCATTTACCCCCCCCCCCAACATTGTCTGAATGTAATGTACGGAGCCCACCTTTTCTTTTAATGGCATGGGCCAAAGCAGTTTCCCCAGATTTGTTCATCCCAAGTTCCGGAGAGCTACGTGAAAATGATGTATCGTGGAGACGTGCGAAAGAGGGGAATTACAGATGGATTTATTTAATGTGTTGCAGGATGATTGCCAGTGGTGATCTTATGGACTGATTCCTTTGTCAAATAGAAGCTCTTAAGTTTGTCTCTTGAACTTTGAGCTCAAAAAACTGCAGCTTGGAATGACACCTTAAACCTTGTGTTGACTGTCTTTGCAAAGCAGGCTGAACTGTAAACAAACTACACCCCTCCCCCCTGCGTTAGTTTACAACGGGTAGGTGAAGCCAGCCTGATTACTTTATGGTTGTTGTGTCAGATAATTATCTAAAGTAATGGATTAATTGCATTAACCAAGGTTCAGTTAAGCATAGATAATTGTACGGTGAGGACAGGATTGCTGGGAACTTTCAGAGGGAGTACTATATTTCAAAATTGTAATAAGCTATAGACCATTTGGAAGTAAAAATTATTTCACTTCTTTTATAGCATTTCACAAATGGGTTGTTTACATCTAGTGTTGAGAATGTTTGAACATTTGGATTGGCAAGTGGATGTATTCCATTCCCTGCCATTTCTTTTGAGATAGTGTTAAATAATACTTGCAGGGTCTAAAGCTCTAATAATTGTACCTGTACACTGACCCCAAACATTTTTTGGAGGGAATCCTGGATAGTTACAGATACATACTGATCATGTGTTAGAGGACAAAAGAGTGACTTTCATTTTTTTCTCTTTTAATTAAGCATTTGAGTTTCTAACTGGGAGCCAAAGTGAAGAAGGTAACAGGATGACGGCCCTGTGGTGTAATCTTCTTAAGCTTCTGGTGGTAGCAACTATATCTGCTTGGATATCTGCTTCCACAGAAAGAACCAGGGATCCAGGTGAGTTTTACTGGGAATTATTGCTACTGATAGAATTAGGAGAAGTGTGTCTGAATATGAAAAATGGTATTAAGATATTTTCTGTGATAAAAGAAGACACTGATCTGTTGAGGATTTTGCCTTACAAGCCTCAATCTTCTTGGCAAGTTATGAGGCATTTCAGATTTGTTCTCCAAACTAGTGGACAGCAGCAGAGTATTGCTGCTGACTTTTAATCACTCGTACTTTAGTGAAGATTTTATTGAAGAAAAATATATAATGGAAAGCAGTAAGTTATCACTAACACAGTTTGTCAAAGACATGTGGTGGAGTCAGTGGCAAGAAATGGAAATCTCTAAGATCCAAGACCAATTCTTTGTCTAACCAAGGTTAGTTCTGAATATTTTGTACAATAAAAGCTTTTTGGAATATAAATAACCAACGCGTTGTAGCAGCTAAGTAAAGAGTTGGACTACAGGACCAGGGAGATGAAAATTTGAGCACACGTCCCCAAGGCATGGAAGTACTGAGCAAGTTAAACCAGTTGCTATCTCTTAGCCCTACCTACCTGGCAAGGTTGTTGTGCAGAAAAATTGTCATAGCAAATGCTATGTATACTCCTTTTGTCCTTTAAGGAAAGATAAAATATAAACTTATCTGTTTATAAACTTTGAGTGATTAGACTTTCCAGAGGTCATTGACTCCCATCTTCTAATCTAAAAAGCCTATTAAAATGAAAGAAAATTCAAAAGAAAAAAGATGGAGTGTATTTCTGCATAACTAAGGTATAATGTCATACTAAAAGCAAATTGCTTTGAAGCATGACATTCCTACTGTATATTTCAAAAAGATGTTCTTCACTCACTCTCTATAAAACATTACTTTCCATCTGGTAGATCTCAACTTCTAGTAAAAAAAAAGGAAAAATAAGATGCCATAAACCTAAAGGGTTCCTATTCCCTGGAATTTAAGAATCACAAAGCTATTTTCTGCACATAGGAAATTCCTAATTCTGACTGCCAAGTGTAAAATTTACAGGCAGATTTTCTGCAGTCAGCATACAATTGTATCTCTTTAAGTACTGTGCTAAAGTAATTTTGTTCACAAGAAAGATCTTGATAGTGTCAAATTTCTGCTTCTTTGTCATGAAGATTTTGTTAATCTTTCCCATTTTACAATAGGGATAATTATCTTTTCATCAAGTTCTCACTTTGCCTCTTAATTATCTTAATTCTTGACTATAAAAGAGCTATATTTTTTAATTATGTGTAATGTAGGATAGAACTAAGCACACCTGAATCACTTGGAAAGATGTAAATCTCTCTGAAGAAGCATCACATTGCAACATTACAGGACTGCTATCATATCAATCAATGTAATATTTATTGAAATGTGTATTGTAAGTTTGGTTGTGGACCAATGGTATGGGGCTGAAACCTATGCAGATACATTTAAAAATGTGTCCCATGTATCTCATATATGTCTATATCTGTATCTCTATATCTATAGCTCTTTCTCTGTACCTATATCTATCTATCTGTCTGTCCTGTGTGTATGTATATGTTTATATATTGTAATAGTTTGACATTTTTGGAGTTGTTTCTACAATAAGTAACTAGCATCCTTGCAAATTGTCTTACTGACCTCACTGAATAATCTAATTCATTTAAGTTTGCATTTCTGGGATTCCCTAGTGGAATAAGAGTAAATTGCCCTGCCAGGTGCTTGGCACTTCCACTCATGCTTGAGAAAAGATACTTCTTCCTTGACTGGCCCATCCATGAAACAGATGGGATAATTGTTATTTGTGCCAACCAGCTGCCTGGGTGCCTCTGAGCCTACTGTCCCATCATGCTGGTCATTGAGCTTTGCTGCTATCCAGCAATCAGTATTAATGGACTGAGGAAGTAATGTAATGGTTGATATAGAGTTTGTTCTCTGCTATCTCTTCTGAGCTTGGCACGATAAGCAACCATGAGGGAAAAGATCAAGAGAATACAAGTAAAGTCTGGAGCTTCCGCCTATATAATCTTGTTTAATGAAATAATTTAGTTGTGTAATCAATGCTGCTTGTGCATAAGAATAAAATAATCTTTGTGAGAACCTGATGACAAATTCAGTGGGTTGTCTCACAGTGAATGTAAACTTTATTCCCAAGTAGAAGGTGCCAGATATTTGTTTAGCACAGATTCCACTTGTCAAAGTCCATTGCTTAGGTGGCAAAATGACAGGACATCTTTGACATTATTAAGAGTTGTCAGCATTACCAGATTTCAGATTAGTTTCAAATTATTTTCTTGCTCAGTAGAAGGATTTTGAATTACTTGGAAAGATCTTAAACATAATAAACCCAATCTGAAATTGTCAGTTAGGAATTGGGAAATGAGTTTACAAAGAAGGGCAACTTGAGAACAGTCTTCAACTGTACTTTTCTAGATTTGTTCAAGGTCCAAATTACATAATTTTGTACAGTGTTTTCCAACATCTGAAATCTCTCTCTGGACAGTCACTGCTTGCTGTGAATTGGCCACTGAGGCTCCTTATCAAGCTGTCTTCATCATGTTCTTCTAAAGGGAGGACTTTTCTTCCTTTCCAATCAGAATGGTTTTCTCAGCCGGAAGGAATATTTATAGCAGTTAACTTAATTACCTCAGCAATTACATTAAATGATTTTTTTTTTAGTAGAGAACAGCTGCAAGGGAATATTCCCCTCTGCACAAGACCAGATACCTACGTTGAGGATGAAGGCCAGTAGTTGATCTATACAGGCATGCTATTTCATTGGGAATTAATTCACATTCATCTTAACTTAATAAAAATGCCTTAGACTTTAACACGGAGTATCTATCTAATGAATGTGAAGCAAATCATTGATGATTGAATTCTGTTGTTAATTCTTATTCCCAGTTTGTAAGGCTTTTGATCTCATGCACTGATTTAATATAGACCACTTTACCCTTTGCAATGGAGCAGAAGGCCCCAGTGGCCATTCTGCCTCAGGCAGCAAAAATCTTGGGGCTGCTCGTCCTGAAGTTCAGGTAGGAGAGAGGATGAACTGGACATTCCTGCAAGTCACACCATTTGCAGGAATTCCTCTTACTTGGCAGCTTAGTAGGAGGGGAGGGAACCAGTGGGCTACCTAGAATGGGAAACAGCGGTTTCAGCAGCAGCTGCTGGTGGAGCAGGCTGGGACACATTGCTTTGTGGCCCCAAAGAGGTGGGTCACACCTAGAGCTCAGTCCTCTCAGAAAAAGAGGGGAGCGTTATCAGCTAAGTGGGTTGGCATTAACCAGGTTTCTTTGAGGGACAGCAGACTTGCTTCAAGAATGAGTTGGTGGAAGGGGCTGCTGGCAGTGCTCCTACAATTGGAGCTAATGTTGGAGGAGGATGGGTCACCAAAGCAATTATAGTTCAAATCCAGGTTAGACAAACAGGGAGGCGGGAAGCTGTGGAGTCAACTGAGTGTGAAACCTCTCACTCCCCGCTCATGCCACGGAGGAAAGGAGGGAAAGCTGTGTGGGAGGGAGCTAAAGAGGAAGGGAGGGGCCAGGAGGGGATGGGTGCAGCTGGGGACAAAGTTGCAGATTCAAAGCAGTTTGCCTCCTTGTGACTTACAGGCATGCATGTGCCCAACTAGGGGTAATGGTGAAGGCTTTCTGTCCCATTTCTTCTCCCCACCCCACCCCATCCTGGGCTGCAGAAGCAGAGGAAGAGCTGAGAAGAGAGCCAGAGTCCTTGGCTGAAAAGGGGCTGGCCCCTATTGTGAGCTGGGGCAAGGGGAGCACGGGAAAGGAGCTGTGGGGCCAGAACAACGGGGGGAAGGGGCAGTGGTCGTGGGTTTCCTGACATGTTCATTTTGGAATCTGTCAAAACAGTCACCTTGCGCTCAGGGACTGATCACTCAATTGAGAGCTCCCACAGAGAGAATTGGGGAGGGGGGGATTTGAGCCTGAAAGTCATGCTTCAGTGTTCCTGGGATCCTTTCTCCAGCCTGGGACTGGCAGGAAAGGGGCTTTGATGACATCATTGTGGGGACAAGGGAGGGAATGCAGAACAAAAGGGATTATGGACAGGATTTGGAGAATCCCAAGGTGGAAGGAGTGGAATTGAGCAACACTCTTCCACAACTTGATTACTTTAAACTCCTATTTAGCCTATATGCATAAAAAGCAACAACAGTAAAACACCCAGTAAGCCTTCAGCTTGTATATGTGCTTATCTGATACTGCTTTCTCCTTTCAAATGACAGATTTGCAGAATCTGTGCACAATCACAGGCTTGTGTGCTTAATTCATAGTCAAAAGAGAAGAGACATTTTTTCCCAATGTAACCTAACATTTTGGCTAGTTTTACCCTGGAGAGCAAGCCAGAAATTGAGTACTTTCCTCTAAAATTAGAGTAACTGTAGAAGATTCCTGAATATCTTGCATGTGAGTCTGCTCCCCACATCCCAAACTTTATCTTCCAGATCTGTTATAAATGCTCTGAATTAATTTTAAAAATGCAAGATTCTCAAAAATGTTTAAGCGCTTGGGTGGGAACATATTTGAACAGAAGATTCTGAAGAAAAATGGAATGTAAGAATGCAAAATATGTATGACATTTAGCATGTAAACAACATTGTCAGATTAATACTTTTATTAAAACAATACTTAGAAATACGTGTTAAGTTTGAGCTGTTACACCCTAAGGTACCAAATATATCTTATACCCATTTTAAAAAGAAGGGGAAAAAAATAAATAGAAGGTATGAGCAGGTCTCTCTAGTGCAGTGTTTCTCAACCTTGACAATTTTAAGGCATGTGGACTTCAACTCCCAGAATTCCACAGCCAGCATTGTCAAGGTTGAGAAACACTGCTTAGTTGCATAATATATTTTGTACTTCTAGTCTGAACTTTATGGACTTCAGAAGGTGAAAGGTTTGCATGAATTGAAAATAGTAGATTGACATCACTTGCTACTTTTGAAATATTTTCACTCTGCTTATTTTCAAACATGCATCAGATTATTCTGCAGCACAGAAGACAGGAATCTGAAGGCAGCAGGTATCAGAGCCTAAATTGTGAAACAGTTTTGCTATCAGGTTCAGGAGTGATATATTGGGCAGCTTTCCAGATTGGACTATCCTCCCTGATCAAATTGTCACTTCTCTGTTCCAGAACAAAATCTTACTCTGTTGATCAGTTTCACCCGGAGTGCTGGCATTAGCAAGATCCCCACCTGGGGTGGGGGACTTTTATAACGTACCTAGTAATAAAGCTAACTGCATTTTAACTTAGGATGCTGTGTGTACCCAGCTCATGTTGTTAGTTCATGGTTCAGAATATTCTGACAGCACTTGAATAAATCCCAGTTAAGTTGTGTCTGGAAAGCATGGCACACTAATACAATCAGTTAAAACTTTTTTCTGTACCAAGTTAAATCTGGACAAAGACATATTTATAAGCTGCTGTTTAAGCGCAGCTATACTTAAGATCTTCCCACTCTCCTAAAGTAAGGTTTTGGAATTGGTGAAATAACGAAAGTGAGTACTTAAGCTGAATTTCTCCAGCCTGCAGCTTGCCTGGTATGTTGAGACTGTAGCAATTCAAATTTCCATCTTGAGCTTTTGGTTGCACTATTTGAAGATTGTTATGAGAACAGTAGTCAGGTTAATCAGATCTGAAGGATACCTGCTTGAAGAAGTCTGGCAATATATAATGGAAAATCCTGCTATGCTACCATTGTGCTTTAATATACTAGAGATGTAAGATTTGGATGCTGGGATAGAAGTAGCTTTGCTTTGTAGAGTTTGTTAATGGCTCATTACATTGCTCATAGTACAGTATTTGCAAGATGGCAGTAGAGCAGGAAAAACTTATCATTTGCACTGATTGGTCCTTCTTTATATTGGACAGAGATATTTGACAGCCACATGCTTGAGACAGAAGAGGAGCATCTGGTTTTGGATCCAGGGAGCCAGCTGAAGCTCTATTGCAGCACCAATCACACTCTTGCTATCACATGGTATAAGGAAGATAAGCAACTTTTCCCTAGTGAGCGCATCCACATTCAGCAAAATTTGCTGGAGATCCCTGAAGCCACCTATGAAGATTCAGGATTATACTCATGCCATGCTTGGAATACTGGAGAAAGCCTGCGTAATTTTACTATCTCTGTTGTAGGTAAGAGCATAAGACTAGGCAGGATTGCAGTGCTCTAACTGGTTTCAAAGTATCTGAAGAGATTTAATATTTTCAAAGAAACGCAGGAAGCAGCTTGATGTTTGCTGAATCAGATCACACAGTCCACTGAGTTCAGGTTATTATCAGCATACATGGTATGATTTTAGACCAGAGCCAAGATGCTCAGAGGTTGAGTTTGTGCACTGTGACACATTATACCAGGCATGTCAAATTGCCAGCCCGCAGGCCAGATGCGTCACGCTGAAAACATGCCCACCCCATTGCCGGCAATGGGGAAAAAGTCATGATACATCATGCGACATCACGTGACTTCGCAAGTTTGACATGCCCGCATTATACCATTTAACAACCATAGTGTCTCAGATTGTACATATTTATTTATTAAATTTGTTGCGGCTGCCTACTCTGGACAGCTTACAATATTGAACTGCACAATTAAAAACACAATAAGAAAATAATAACCACTCAGATTAGGAAACAACCATAACTAAAGAAAATGTAACAGGGTCTTCACAACACACATTAGTTCTAGGCCTTTAGAAGACATCTTCCAAAACACAAGGATGGCTATAAGGTGGAGCTTCCTATGCAAAACAACATCTACAATGTAACTCATGGTTACAAATCTAACACTGCAGTGCCAACTCTTTTTATTTGCCCTTTGTAACTGCCCTTCCCTACATCTACCTAACATTTTGCTTCTTCTCCTCAAAACGTGCTGGCACAACAGTAAAAAAAAACAACCCCACCCCTTAATATGTGGCATCTGTCCACTGTCCCACAATTACTTGGGGGTGTTTTAGTACAAAGTGTCACCTCTGCTCATTTTGATTTTAGATTCATTGGCTTCAGGGGATGATGATGAAGACAGTGATGTGGAGAATGCTCACATTGATTCTAATGAGGAGCCTGCA
Organism: Crotalus tigris; assembly: GCF_016545835.1. Taxonomy (NCBI): domain Eukaryota; kingdom Metazoa; phylum Chordata; class Lepidosauria; order Squamata; family Viperidae; genus Crotalus; species Crotalus tigris. The sequence continues at coordinate 1,247,181 of NW_024097219.1, forward strand.
CAGGCCCATCTAGGTTAGTATTGGGGTCATTATCCTTAATCTTGTGGACTGTTACCTTTTAGGAGCAAAGACACGGAGTACTATAGCCAGATATCTTCCCTCAGTTGCAAAAACCTCAAGGAACCCAAAAGTGTGGGACAGCTATTACCATCACTCTGCTACCAAGGATGGTGCACGACATGGCCTGCCACTGATGCCTTTCAGAATGTTGTGTAATCCTGGCAGAATGAATGCAGTGCTGTCATTCATTCTGGCACACTGTTGAGTATCTGTGTAACATTTTCTGTTCCTTGTATTGTTGTTGTTGTTGTTTTCTTGGAAGCCAGTTCAAGGCTCATCCTCTCCCTGCCTCACTTGTAGCACAAAATCCAATTTGGTTCCCAAGAACACAACACTTCTGAAGCCTTCACTAAAATCTGAATGGGTCATGTCACATTTTTTTTAGCACCCTATTGGACACACCCTCATCGAATGGACAAGAAGCTGCATGCAGTCCCAGCAGGAAATACAGTCAAGTTCCGCTGCCCAGCTTCAGGAAATCCCACCCCATCTATCCGCTGGCTGAAGAATGGGCGGGAATTCCGTGGGGAGCACCGTATTGGAGGAATTCGGGTAAGACTTAAATGTGTTGGATTGTTCTTTCCTCTCCCCACTTCCTTCTCCTTCCATTTGCTTGGTTGGCCCACAAGGTTTTATGACTTAGGGCTTTGGGTGGAGAGAACTATAGAAACATGTAATATAGAGGAGGAAGAAGAAGCCAAACTATTCATGATGAAAGCCCCTTGCAGAAGTATATCTTAGTGATAGATTCCTAGGCCTTTGCATGGGTGGGATGAGCATTTGTGTGTAGGAATAGATGTCATCTCTACAAAGAGAATTACCAAAGCCTTAAATACTAGCTGTAACCCTAATCCCTTTTTAACTCTCCCTGTCTTAAATCTCCCAGAACAATACAGGTAGTCCTTGATTTACAGTGGTTCATTTAATGACCATTCAAAGTTACAGCAGCACTGAAAAAAGTGATTTATGACCATTTTTCACACTTACGACTGTTGCAACATTCCCATGGTCACATGATCAAAATTCAGATGCTTGCCAAATGACTGATTATTTATGATGGTTTCTATGTCCTGGGGTCACACGATCCCCTTTTGCAACCATCTGACAAGCAAAGTCAAATGGGGAAGCCAGATTCACTTAACAACAGGGTTACTAATTTAACATCTGCAGTGATTCACTTAACAACTATAGCAAGAAAGATCGTAAAATGGGGCAAAATTCACATAACAAATGTTTCACGTAACTACAGAAGTGTTGGGCTGAATTGTGGTCGTAGGTTGAGGGCTATCTATATTTCCTAACTTTGCCACAAGCTGAAATAGCCATGTCTGAAATACGAGATTCTATTAGAGTTATGCTCAGGAAAGATTGATAGCTCTGCAAAACAAAGGATGCACCAGTGAAAACGATAGCTTGCCTCATCTTTTCTATTCCCAGCTCAGGCATCAACACTGGAGTTTGGTCATGGAGAGCGTGGTACCCTCTGATCGAGGCAACTATACATGCTTGGTGGAGAATAAATTTGGCAGCATTCGCTACAGTTACTTTCTGGATGTGCTAGGTGAGAAGGTCTTCCTTCCCAAACCTTGAATGGGATTCTATTCTTTAATGGCAAGTTGAGAAGCAGACACAAAGCAAAGGAAACATGTTGGCCATAAGAATATTCAGACTCTGTATAAAGGAGACCAATTCAAAGATATAAAATGGAGCACAGCTGAAAATGAAATGGACCCATCGCCATTTTCAGAAGTTCCTGTGTTCATTGATGCTTCTGAATTGGGGGGGGGGGAAGCAAAATTCAGGTGTTGGCATCCTGCCATTTTTCTTAGGAAGGCAGAGGCACCATCCTGACCTCAGACTCCCCAGATTGAAAAAACAAAACAAAAACTAAATCCTCTGCCAGCTTCAAAGGAAGACAAAGATCTCTTGGGTCACAAAGCCAGATGAAATTAATTAACCCTGCCTGAATCATCAGGCAGAGCTTTAAGCATTTGCTTTCTTATCTCTACATTCTTTATTATCAGCTTTCTCTGGGGTTACTCTTAATTGCCCCAGAGTCTCTGGAGCCAGCCCTGGCTGGGAGTCTTCCTGTGGCATTAAGTAACATCAGAAGCAGAGCAAGTTTTGCTGGTCTATAGTGGGGAAAAAATTAGGATTCCACCAAGTTTGGGGGCAAGACCATTAGTGGTGCTGTGTTAAGAAGATTGCAAACTGCTACTATTGGATGGGTGTATCTTAGTTGATTTTGCTTTGTACTTTTGGCCTGTTCTGAATCACAATCAGAGATTGATGTATTGGAGACTCCAGCAGTAACCTGTCTTGAGAAATACGGTGCCCTTCAGCTGTGCTGGGCAACTGGACATTTTTCCTGTTTGTTTCTTGACAGAGAGGTCTCCACACAGACCTATCTTGCAAGCTGGGTTGCCTGCCAATACCACAGCAGTGATGGGGAGTGATGTAGAGTTCTTTTGCAAGGTATACAGTGATGCACAACCCCACATACAGTGGCTTAAACACATCAAAGTGAATGGCAGCAGTTTTGGTCCAGATGGAGTCCCCTACGTGCAGATCCTTAAGGTAACTAGATTTACTTTTTGGGGGAAATGGGAGTGGTAAACAATAAACCATATTGCTCAGTGATATTTATATTTATAACATGATGGAACTGGCAGAGGTATAGAGACCACATCTTCACCATTTGGATGTTCATCAGTAATTGGTTTTCCTCAAGGAGCAGATGAAGAAGAAATGAGGGGGTTATAGGCAAGGATCTTGCTATCTGTCCATGCTGAAGAATTCTGTTGACACAAATGTCACTTTCTCCAGATCCCATTCATTTCAAGGCTGGACATGGGTGTTTTTGCTTTCAGTGGTTTTAATTTGGAAATAGTATTGAGCAAGGTACCACCTATACTATACCAAATGCATAGGTATAGTATAGGTGGTACCTTGCTCAATAGTAGCAACTGTGAGAGAGATCTCAGAGTCCTAGTGGATAATCACTTAAATATGAGCCAGTAGTATGCTGCAGCTGCCAAAAAAGCCAACACAGTGCTGGGCTGCATTAACAGAGGGATAGAATCAAAATCACATGAACTGTTAATACCATCTTACAATGCCTTGGTAAGGCCACACTTGGAATACTGCATCCAGTTTTGGTCACCATGATGTAAAAAAGATGTTGAGACTCTAGAAAGAGTACAGAGAAGAGCAACAAAGATGATTAGGGGACTGGAGGCTAAAACATATAAGGAACACTTGCTGGAATAATTGGATATGTCTAGTTTAATGAAGAGAAGGACGGGTGACATGATAGCAGTGTTCCAATATCTCGGGTTGCCACAAAGAAGAGGGAGTCAAGCTATTCTCCAAAGCACTTGAAGGCGGGACAAGAAGCAACGGATGGAAACTAACCAAAGAGAGAAGCAACCTAGAACTAAGGAGAAATTTCCTGACAGTTAGAACAATTAACCAGTGGAACAACCTGCCTCCAGAAGTTGTGAATGCTCCAACACTGGAAGTTTTAAAGAAGAGACTGGACAGCCATTTGTCTGAAATGGTATAGGATTTCCTGCCTGAGCAGGGCGTTGGACTAGATGACCTCCAAGGTCCCTCCCAACTTTATTATTATTATTATTGTTGTTGTTGTTACTGACCTATAGCCTTGCAAATTAAGACATGCTCAAATGAAGATGGCATACTGTAATTATACAGTCACTGCAATCCAGTGACTTTTTTTTTAAAGAAAGATATGATATCTTAGTTGGTTCCCTCAAAAGAAAGGCAGGGTCCAAACATGGGGATATTTTCATTTGTATCAACTGTTAGTAGACTGAATTGAAAAATATAAACAAAACCTCTTATGGCAAAAAACAAACAAACACCCCACTGTTAGTTTAATGCTTTTCCAGCTAGAAACATGACTCTCATAGGGTTTTCATTAAAAAAACTCTCTTATAAACAGTAAAAGTTTGCAATAAGTATAATGCATGTATAGCATACCTTCCTCAGAGATGTGGAAAGATGGACCTTCACATACATATGCTAAGTTTTGTTTATCAAATTTTGAAACTCACAGAGGGACTCTTGAATGGTGTGCAGATAAATTATTGAAACATAGAAACGGTATATGAGATTTAAAAGGGGAGGGTTTATTAAAATTCGATGCTAAACATTAATGAAAAGGCGAAGGGAGGGGTTTTGAGGTGCTAACCTGCCTGACAGTTCTGTGCTCCTCTGTACAATCCACCCAAGGCCATAGAGCTATGTTTTCATGTCTTTTCCGGAAGGCCAGGAGAGTGAGAGACCACCTCACCCCTGGGGGAGAGAATATTCCAGAAGGCAGTGGCAGAGAAGGCTCTCCTCCTGAATCCTACCAGTTGGAATTCTTTGGTTGATGAGGTGTGAAACAAACTTTCCCTGCCTGACCAGGTGGGATGAACTGAAATAATATTAGATCATTATTATATAATATTAGAAGCGAGCAAATTATTCCTCAACCGAAGAGTTTCTTGGACAACTCTCTTGTGTTGCTCACCACTAACATTGGTCTATTTTTTGCTTCTGTTTGACATTCACCCTGGTAGACAGCAGATATTAACAGCTCAGAAGTGGAGGTCCTCTACTTGCAGAATGTCTCCATGGAGGATGCTGGTGAATACACCTGCCTGGCTGGAAATTCTATCGGCTTGTCCTACCAATCCGCCTGGCTTACTGTGCTTCCAGGTGAGGAACAAAGAGGGATAGCACATTTCAGGCTTGTAAGAAAGCTGTTTGTGGTCACTTTGTTAAAACTATACTCTTGATAGGAACAGAGTACAAAACACACAGACCCACAGACACACACACACTCAACTTTAGATAACCCCAAGGCCATTTAACCAGTTCTGCCCTCAAGATATTAGGGCTCAGGCAAACAGTTTGCTCAACCTTCAGCAAGACAGTGCACAGATGACCTTCTAAAAAAGAAATCTGATTAACTTTTTTTGTGCCCTGTCAGATTAAGCTGATATTATTAAAAGATTGGATAATTTGAGAGACACTCTAGTGGCAACATGTAAAGTAGCCAAAGCTCTAATTGACTTGATTTTACCAACTATCCAAGGCAGTTGCTATCACTTTAAGCAGGAATGGGTGGGGAATGATGGCCCTCTTATGACTTGTGGACTTCAACTCCCAGAATTCTTGACCCAGCCAAGTCCACAAGTCATAAAGGGGCCATCGTTCCCCACCTCTGCTTTAAGGAAAGGCCTGTTGGCTTGGCAGCCCCCCTCCTCTTGACCTATGGAATCTAGATATGCACATTATCAACATAGAGTCTCCTGGAGCAGATCCAAATTCCTCCCCCCACCCAGAAACTTCAAAGAATAAAAAGCTGGATGCTGCTGATAGACAAGAGGAAGGTTTTGACTGCCTAAAACTCTGGGAACCATAAGGGAGTCAGATGATTGGCCACACCAAGAACATTGCTCACAGCGAGATGGGCGGGAAACAAGAAAGAAAGGAAGGAAGGGAGGGAGGGAGGAAGGGAAAGGAAAGAAAGAAAGAAAGAAAGAAAGAAAGAAAGAAAGAAAGAAAGAAAGAAAGAAAGAAAGAAAGAAAAAAAAAGAAATGGACATTTGCAGCTTAACATATCCAATAATGGTCATACTTCTGAACCTTTGCTTCAGAAATCTCAGGAAAACATTACAATGACAGCCCCCAAGGCAGGAAGGACATCACCACCCAGTGCAGAACCAACCCTCTAACAAATTATACTGACATGAAACAACAACCCGCTTATATTCACCTTGTTAAATGCAAACCACCACAAAAGTTATCTGACTCCATACAGCATCATGAGAACGGCAAAGGCAGCCCAACTTACAATCAGTGTATCTTTGAAGGAACTTTCAAATTCATTTCATCTCTAATTGAGGCATGAGCCAAATCATTCATTCATAGACTACGTTCACACATACATTGCCAGGCACCTTTCTGATAAGAAACAACTTTGAAAAAATTGAAAAATAATATGACAACAAAGGAAATGTGATAAGACATGATGTTGTTATATGAATAAAGAATATATTTTTAATGTGGAAAACAGTATAGCTAGTTATGAATTTGTTTTTCTGCCAGTTTCATGATTGAAACTGAAAAGAATAAAATCTAAATGTGAACATATATCTGGGCCTTTTAAATACATTTGCCAAGAAATGATTGGCAGCAATAATAAATGTCATATGAATATGTGCACATTTTGGAGTTTTCCTTAAAATATAGATTTGTAGATAATTTATTATGCAAGATCACGCTCTTAAACAGAAGCAGAGAATTATATATGGCTTTGACAGCCGTTCCAAATAGCTGTCTTCGAAGGAGACCAACCACACTAAATAATTCAATATTTTTTCCTCTGCTTTAACATCTCCAGAAACGTATTCAGGTATTGACAGTGTTCAATGTTAATTTAACTGTAGAATTAATTAACTGAAGATTTATTTGCTCTTTGCAGATAAAGAAGAAGTTGAAGAAGTATATGCCCCTGAAATCAAGTACACTGACATAATTATCTACACTTCAGGGTCTTTAGCTATTGCCATGGCTATTGTCATTGTTGTTTTATGCCACATGCAGATTCAGCCAAGCAAGCAGCCTCTGGAACCAATGGCTGTGCACAAACTCTCCAAATTTCCTCTTATCCGACAGGTATGTAGCAGAAACATTGATCTACCAAAGTAAGAGGGCAATTAATCACTGAATTAATTTTAAAAGTTCCCCAATCATGAGTAAAGCTATTTACAGGTAGTCCTCGACTTACAATCACAATTGAGCCCAAAATTTCTGTCGTTAAGTGAGACATTTGTTAAGTGAGTTTTGCCCCAATTTACGACTTTTCTTGCCACAGTTGTTAAGTGAATCACTGCAGTTGATAAGTTAGTAACCTGGTGGTTAAATGAATCTGGCTTCTTCACTGACTTCGCTTGTCAGAAGGTCACAAAAGGTGATCGTGTGACCCCCCGGACACTGCAACCGTCGTAAATATGAGTCGGTTGCCACGCGTCCAAATTTTGATCACATCGTCTTGGGGATGCTGCAAAGGTCATAACTATGAAAAACAGTCATAATTCACATTTTCCAGTGCCATTGTAACTTTGAATGGTCACTAAATGAACTTTGTAAGTTGAGGACTACCTGTATAAATATGGATGTTGACTGTAAACAACAGGGATCTGTGGTACATCAAATGATTGTAAAATACAAGTTCCTTACATCATTAAGGGCTCCCAAAAGATCTCTCAATATCTATTAAGGTAGATCTGCTGATCTCCTATGTGTAGACCTCATTTAAGAGTCAGACCAGTTGTGGAGAGACAGAATATTACTAGATGGACTTTGCAAAGTGTATGAGATGTATCTATTCTGCTATGTCACCTGCAGCATTTTGTTACTTGAATCTTATCATACTTGTGTCCAGTCTGTTGCTGCTCTGGAACAGAACCACGTTCAGGGACCAATCTAATGTGTCCTTGGTTTGCCTCATAGTTCTCCTTGGAATCAAGCTCCTCAGGGAAGTCCACAACATCACTAATGCGTGTTACTCGCCTCTCCTCAAGCTGTACTCCCATGCTAGCTGGGGTTATGGAAGTGGAACTGCCACTGGATTCCAAGTGGGAATTCCCACGGGACAGGTATGCATATAAGGAGGTGGGTTTTTACTGCATTTGCTACTGGAGAAGCACAGCTACTTTTACAATATCTTAACAAACTGAAGCTCTGTTAAAAGATGGAAAATGGAAAAAAAATACCTATAATTCCTTATCAAGGTGTCTATTTATTCTACTACAAGGAGCTGGTTCCTACATTTTGTGCTGTTACCAAGTTTTTTATATCAAGATATCCACAGACTAAAGTTTTCTATGTTCGTACAAAGAGAGAACTTAGTAATTATTGGTAACATGATAGTCCCAAAATGACTACCTCATTCAGAACAAATAAAGAAGGAATATGGCACACTTGCTTTGTTACACATCTGTGTTGCCAGTTAAATGATGTAAGCATATATTATTCCTGTCTATGTGAATTGAGCCAAAGCTGCCATCTTCATTTTACAACAGACTTCCACAAGCTAAGGCCTCCCAGATGTCTAGGATTACAGCTGAATGTTCACTTGTGAAACACTGCTCCTCAACAAAGTGTGCAGCAGACAAAAAACTCAAGTATCACAATTATCCCAAGGCAATCAGATATGCCACATTTGTCCATGTCAAAATTGCCCTTCAGTCACTCCTTTCTGGCATATAGGACCATCTGTTAATTGAAAGCTATTGAAAAGGAATTGCTACAGTTGTCCTTGACTTACGACCACAATTGAGTCCAAAATAAATGTTGCTAAACGAGACAGTTGTTAAGTGAATCAGGTGTTAAGTTAGTAACATGGTTGTTAAATGAATCTGGCTTCCCCATTGGCTTCACTTGTCGGAAGGTCACAAAAGGGGATCACATGATCCTGTCATAAATATGAGTCAGTTGCCAACTGTATGAATTTTGACCACATCATCATCTGGATTCTGCAATGGCCGTAAGTGTGAAAAATGGTCATAAGTCACTTTTTTAAGTGACATAATATTGAACGGTCACTAAATGAACTGTTGTAAGTTGAGGACTACCCATACTTGTTATTGAAAGGTAGTCAATATCCGCACTAGTCTGACATCTGGAAGAATAATATTCCATGGCTAAAAGGATCCATTGTGACTTTAGTAACTCATAAATCAGCCTAAGACACAACACTTACAATCTATTTAGTTGGTTTTTTTAAATCAAGGTTGCAGCCCTGCAGCACCTTGTTAATGTTGGCACATCTTCCCATTTCTGAAGTTGTCTTTTTTGTTCCTAGGCTGGTGCTAGGCAAGCCCTTAGGGGAGGGCTGTTTCGGGCAGGTGGTGAGAGCAGAAGCTTATGGGATTGATCCAGAACGGCCAGAGCGTCCTCTCACTGTTGCTGTTAAAATGCTGAAAGGTAAATGTACTTTATAGGGCCCAAAGCCGCATCCTTTTCACTTCTGTCCTTTCATTATTGGTGGTCTTCTTAAATACGTAGCTCTTCATATCATTTCGAGAATCATATAAGCTTATTTCTTTCCCTTATTAGATAATGCTACAGATAAAGACTTGGCTGACCTCATTTCAGAAATGGAGATGATGAAACTGATGGACCAACACAAGAATATCATCAACCTATTGGGTGTCTGTACCCAAGATGGTGAGTGACTTCATTTCTGGCGAGGAGACAGAAAGCACAGTGGGCATTGCGGGAAGGGAAAGGATGTTTGGGAGGCAAAGGATTGAGAAAGGATGACTCAGTTGGAACGAAGCAGAACTCATTGGGGGAAAATTAGGTATCGCAACTGTAGGATCTGACAGAATGCCAAACTTGAACACGGGCTCTCAGTGGAATTGGGAGCAGAAGTTAAGATATTTTGGAGACATTTTTTGATACCATCACACTATGTAACTACAGGTCCTCTCTATGTGATTGTGGAATTTGCTGCCAAGGGGAATTTGCGGGAGTATCTGCGAGCCCGCCGACCTCCGACACCTGATTACACATTTGATATTACCAAGATGCCAGAGGAGCAGCTTTCCTTCAAAGACTTGGTTTCTTGTGTTTACCAAGTAGCCCGTGGCATGGAGTACCTGGAGTCCAAGCGGGTAAGAGGGATCTAGCCAGATAGTGGCCATTGTCGTCTATCATGATGGTGCTCCAAGAAACCCTCTTGGGTGTATTGGTCAGCTCTGATCCAGAAATGCATAATTTCAGCTCACAGCCACAAAAGCTTTAGATGTTGAGAGTTTGGAAAAAAATCAGAGAAGAACAACTAAGATGATTAAAGGCCTGGAGATTAAAACATATGAAGAATGGCTACAGGACTTGGGTTTAGCTAGTCTAAAGAAAAGAAGAAATAGGGGAGACATGATAGCAGTATTCCAGTATTTGAGGGGCTGCCACCAAGAAGAGGGGGCCATGTTATTCACCAAAGCACCAGAGGGCAGGACAAGAAACAATGGTTGGAAACTAATCAAGGAGAGAAGCAACCTAGAACTAAGGAGAAACTTCCTGACAGTGAGGACAATGAACCAGTGGAACAGCTTGCCTCCAGAAATCGTGGGTGCTCCATCACTGGAGATATTTAAGAGACTAGACAATCACTTGTCTGAGATGGTATAGGATCTCTTGCTTGAGCAGGGGGCTGGACTACAAGATTTCCAAGGTCCCTTTCAGCTCTATTCTATTCTATTCTAGATTGGGCACACAATATTCTTCCCAAAAGGGTGACTAAATTATCATTTTTATTGTGACAGGAGAAATTTAAAAACATAAGGAGTAATATTATTTAGTTCTAATTAATTTTAAGTTCAATTAAATTCTCGTATCCAACCACTTTGGGGAATGAGACTACTTCTTGGCATAAGACCAAATATGTTCTTTGGTCCAGAAAAATTATATAGATTGATACTTGATTATATCCTCTGGCATCTTCATTCCACTCCATATTAAGTTTGCTGTTGAATTGCCTGAGATCCAAGGATAAAAACAGAGTGTTGTATATATCAGGCCTGAAAAGAAGGGAATTAGAAAGATGTAAAAAAATCCCTGCTTATCATGTTTATGTTAGAAGGCGTAATAAGCTAATCTACGATGACATCAAGGTTATAGTAGAGTCCTTGGAGTTTGATGCAGCTCTTTCATTTTCCTTCCAGTGTATTCATCGGGACCTGGCTGCTCGCAATGTTCTTGTTACTGAAGAGAATGTGATGAAAATTGCTGATTTTGGCTTGGCCCGTGGAGTTCATGATATAGACTATTATAAGAAAACCAGCAATGTGAGTGAAAAGACCATTTGATGGCCGCAGGGTTGGAAAAGGGTCTAGTTGCTGCTCAGGTGCTTTGGAAATGCAAAGCATCATAGGGAAAAATATAAGTAAATTAAGAATATTTAAGTACCTCAGTCCCTAAAATATAAAAAATAGCACGAAGGGGTAAGTTGATCTAATCATCTAAACCCAAGGGATTTTTTTCTAGATTTATTTATTTTGAAACAAGCCAGTCTCGCGTAAGATTAAACCAGTTCCATCCAATTACTCATGTCATTAGAACATTAAACCCAGCAAACTGGCCAGTTTTGCCTACATGCAGTAGCCCTACAAGAAAAGAAACAGAGTGTGGCTGGATAAGCAAGCTTTTCCATTATACCACTTACCATCAAGCCCCAGAAGCACAGAATACGCTCAGACACTGCCCGTGCCATGCCCATTGGCTCCTGCCTGGCCAATGGAGACAAGAGTAGTGATGCAGTGGAACCTTTCCAGTGCTCTGTCAATGCAAGGACTGTGTATTAGGATGCCTTTATGATGGCCTTGTGGAAGACAATGGATGGGGACTGTTCTGAAAAAGATGGCCGTTAATGTGACTCTCCACTGCCAGAACCACCAATGAGATCTGGCTATCTAGGCAACTGGCAGTATTTTTAAGAGGAACAGGGACAATGGTAGGGAAACAAAGTACCACAGTATCTATCAGTGAAGTTTATTTGATTCTGCAGGGAGTCCTCATCTAGCGACTGCCTCCTTTAGCAACAGTTCACAGTTACCATGATGATGAAAAAGCAACTCTACAACTCTACGACCAGCTCTCAACGTTTATCACTTTCCCTGTCTATAAAGCAAAAGAAAACTGAACTAAGTTTATAAGCTTGGCTTAACGATGGAGTTACTGGTCCCAATTGTCGCTAAATAAGGACTTACCTGTACTTTTGAAGTATAGAAAGTAATTTTAAAAATAAAAGATTTGATAAGAGTTGTGGGACAATATGGTATGTACCAATACTATTCATTGGAAGGAGAAGGAGAAAACTTGTGAGAGCCGCTCTGTAACTCAAAAAAAAAAAAAAAAAGCAGCAATGAACTGACAGCTTCCTTTGTTTACCTGCAGGGTCGCTTGCCTGTAAAATGGATGGCACCAGAAGCTCTGTTTGACAGAGTGTACACACACCAAAGTGATGTGTAAGTACGAGTATGCAAGATGAGATGGTTCTCACTATCTAATCATCCTATAGAAATGTGCCTAGTACTGACTAGTGCTGTGTAATATTTTGGATATGCTTCCAAAAAGTGTTTTGGAGTGCAAGTCTAGCATCTGTCTGCAACATTTTAAAACAGGTGTCTTAAGATATTGCAGCTTCTGCCATACAGTCCCGGGAAAAGAGGCATAACTGTTTAGGATGTTGTAAATAAATTTTATTCTCTTGTTCCCATCAGCTTGTGGGGATCAAATCTAAAGTTTGCACACCTATAGATAAATATTGCAAATTGTTTCAGATACATCTCTTTGATTTTTTTCACCTATTAAAAAACAGAGGAATCTGCCTTATCTGAAAAAAAAAAACCTATTGGTCTATCCAGGGCTTTTTTTTGTCATAGAACGCCCAGAACGGAGTTCCGGCACCTTTTTTGTATGGAACCTTGCAGGGTAGGCAAGGCTGGTTGTATGACGTATGTGAGTTCTGGCATCTTTTTTTTTTTTTAACAAAAAAAGCACTGGGTCTGTCTAAATCCACAATTGCTACACAGACTGGCTGTAACCCATTTTAGAGTTTCAAACAGCTGTCCATGGAAATGGTTGAAGAGGGGACTTTTTGCACATTTACTGTGCCTCTAATACAACATATTGCAACTCTCCCCTGAGTATTTTAGAAATATGGAGAATAATTGGAGTCTATTATATATCAGTTCCCTCATGTTCCTAGTACATGAATCAAAGTTTTCATCGCAAAGCCAGAGCAATGTGTCCATCAAACTACCCGTAATCAATCTATTCAGTATAAAGTCACTTCCTCCCTGAAATACATTTTTATTTCCACCCTGGATGGATGCATGCTGGATACTTTTCTATTTACCGCATCTGTCATTTATGGTCCCAAATAATTTTTGATAAATATCTGTAATAGTTTTCCACATTTCATTGTGAAGGATCTCTTCTGAGGTTTGCTTGCCCCATGGATTGCTTTCCAAATATATATATGTTCTGAAAATCTTTATAGCCTTCTCACCTTCTCTCTGCCTCTTTTCCTCACTTTAAGGTGGTCCTTTGGGATTCTCATGTGGGAGATTTTTACACTGGGTGGCTCCCCCTATCCTGGCATCCCAGTGGAAGAACTATTCAAACTTCTCAAAGAAGGTCACCGAATGGACAAGCCCTCCAATTGTACCCATGAACTGTAAGTAGCACTGGGCCTCCTGAAGCCACATTTCCCAGCCTGTCGTCTTCCAGATGCATTGCATCTGTGTCCCATAGACTACACTCTAGGGCAGTGTTTCTCAACCTTGACAATTTTAAGGCATGTGGACTTCAACTCCCAGAATTCCACAGCCAGCATTGCTGGCTGTGGAATTCTGGGAGTTGAAATCCACATGCCTTAAAATTGTCAAGGTTGAGAAACACTGCTCTAGGGGAAAATAGAAGCCTGAGGTTTTTCTTTTTCCAAAATAGGTACATGATGATGAGAGAATGCTGGCACGCTGTGCCTTCCCAACGACCCACCTTTAAGCAGTTAGTGGAGGGATTGGATAAAGTCCTGGTTGCTGTCTCTGATGAGGTAGGTTTGAACTCCTAGGGGATGGTTCCACTGAGGATATATAAACAGCTGGTTATTGGCAACAAAAAAGTAGCAATTTTGCCTTTATCCCTTTGAATGCTGATTGTGTATTTTTCTTTTCAGTATCTGGACCTGTCAATGCCTTTTGAACAGTATTCCCCATCCTGTGAAGACACAACTAGCACCTGTTCCTCTGATGATTCAGTCTTCACCCATGATCCTTTGCCAATCACTCCTTGCCTTTTTCCTTATCACAATGTAAGGACATGAGGAGGGGGACAGACCATGGACACTAGGGAAAGTGGCATTTTTGGGTTTTTTCCCCCCCTTCATTCCTAAAGGATTACACAGTTTGAGAACTTAAGTTCTCAGAATGTCCCTGGTTGAAGAAACTGCCTGGAGCTATATTAGCAAGAACTAAAAGTCTCATCAAGCTTCTGGAATCTGCTGGACATCTACTGTCCAAAGTTCATCAACAAGAACCAGATGGCTTCCTTACACGTGTCTACGGATGCTCCAGGCACGATGCTTCAATACCCTGTAATCTCAGGACCCCTCAAAGCTGTTGCTCTAGCTGAGCCTTCAATGCAGCCAGCTGACTGAAGATAAGTAAGACCAGATTAATAGGAAGTAACTTAGTCCTGGAGAGAAGGGCACTCTCTAACTGCAGGAGCTCTTAGGAGCATCACTGGGTATCCTGCTTCTTTTTCTGATACATTCCCAATTTAATAATACTTTAAAAAGACTTCATGATTTGGCAGGAGTCAGCCAGCCAGCTTTCTCAGGCAGTCCCATCCTTATCTGGAGACACCATCACAAGGATGTCCTACCTAGGACATGGACCTTTCCTTCTGGTTCCTGATGTCCTCTGTACATAACCCTAGAGATAAATATTTATGTACATATCACTTCTAATGCACATGAATTACCCACACCCATAAATTATTTTTTTGGAGTAGAACCTCTGCCTGGAGGTGTTTTTTTTTTTCCTGCATCTCCTGTTGAAATGATTGCTAGACTAGTCTGGCCTCAGATGGTATGTCTAAATTGCTATGTAAAGTTCAAATGTTGCAATTTAATTTGGTTCTTGTATAAATGAATATCCGTGAAGCTTTAGAAAGGAAGGCACTGTGTGTCTAAATTCCCTTTTTAACAATTAGCCATAATCTGATTTTCCCTTCCACGATCTGTAGAAGAGAAGTTGATTGGATTTTTCAAGGCAGAATACAGTTAGTCTAATGTACCTAAAGCAATAGAGAATCCAGTGGCACTTCAAATTCCAATATATTTATTATAGCATGAGCTTTTGTGAACATAACCCAAATGATCCAGTGAAGGAGTTGTTATCTTCAGCTATTTAACTAAGGAAGTGGAGCATAATTCATCAAATCTTTTGCTCCAACAATTTTGTGATTCTTAAAGGCCACAAGACCCTTTGTTTCTGGCCTGACATCATACAGTATTTAGCAGGTTCCATGTTTCACATTTGACATCCAGGCCAGATGTTTTGTCAGGTCATCCCTAAGCACAGTATTCCTAAATTTTGCAATTTTGCCAAAAGTTCATCATTTGTTGGGAAACATAAAAGGAGAGTACAGGGAAGTTTCAGATGTAGCATGCTCAACTTATTCAATAATAGCTTTCCCCAACTTGGCACTCTCCAGATGTGGAACTCCCTGCAGTATCCATTGCCAACACAGTTGTGCTGAGCATTCTCATCCAGAGTATACCAGGTTGCAGGAAGATGGAGGCAGAGGTATTATAGTGAGAGCCATCTTTGTGCCATGAAAGAGTTTACATGCTTTGTTTAACTGGACGCTCTCTGCTAGGCGGAATTCAGTTTGGAGACAAAAGTTAAGGAGATGGGTGAGATTTATACCAGCCCTTAGAAATTCAGCTGTTTCTGTGTTTTATAAAGAAATGGATCTGAGCTCAAAAAGGACTAAACTCATTCACTTGCATCTGTGTGAGTTGCTTGCACACATAGCATGTGCACCTGTGTATTACACAATAGTATGGAAAGGCTAATGGTGGAGTGTCCATTCTTACGAGGTTTGCTCATGCATAACATCTGTTCTGCATTAGCTGCTGTTCCATTTAAGCCACCATGAACTCCACTACCAACATCTCCCCGAAATTGATCTAGCAACTGGTCACTCTTTCAGAGCCTGGGAATCTGTCTCAGGATACCGCAAAGCCCAGTGGAACTAGTCCGCCCCCCCCCCTTCCAGGCCAAACAGCCACCCTAGTGTCTCCCTAGTGATTGGTCAAAGCCCATCAAATATCAAAAGGAGTCCCTTTCTCTGCTTACAATTCCAGAAGATCTAACATACCAAGAAGTAGAACAAAGGTATTTTGAGGAAACATTAAAATGTATATTCCTTCTGGTTGTATCCCCTTTCTCCTGTTAAATATCCTACTTTCTATGCTTCCCTTCCACCACTGAACTATGGCAGAAAACACAGGATCACCCCCAGGAGGTAACTGCAGCTGTCTCTCTTCTTCCTCCCTAGCCCCCCCACCCCCCCAAGCCATCTACTGGGTTTAAAGTTTCACAAGAGATCTTGAGAAGGAATTGTAGCCCCTGCCATCCCACTGGGGATAGGGTTTCAGCGGGCCATTTTCCCCAGTGTTGCTTCCTCTATTCCCAGCTGTAGCCCATTCCAATCCAGCTGGGTGAAGGGATGAGAAATAAGGCCTCTTATCCCCCTCCTCCCCTGCCCAAGTTGTTTGTGCTTCTGCATTTCCTTTTTCTGAAAAGTAATTTATAGCAATGACACGGGGCAAGTGGTTATATACTACAGTCAGTGTGGTGGGCAGCTGGAGAGAATTTTTTTTATCTTACGCTGAACAAGAGTTTTCCAAGGACTGAAGAGATGCTACAACAGGTGCAACAGACATGAGTTGTTGCTAATCCTTTTGGTTCCCTCTGTTATCGGCTTAAAACTCAGTCCTGCACGTACATCAGTATAGACCACTTGCACTATTAAGATAATATAACCTAGTCGTCTCTTATTAGCAGCTTCCAGAGCCACATTAATCTACAAATTTTTTAGCCCATTCATTCATATTATGGATGTTTTAGCTTATTCTATTTCATTTTCCAAAAGCACAACATTGCAAACCCAATTTTTATCAATAGATCAGAGGGCAGCATGGAAGTCTGCATAACAAACACTCCTTCGTATATGATTGCAATATCATTATATACAGACGTCTGTGAATGTTTACATTTATTAGGAAAATGCTTGTTCTGTTGTAATGTTTTTTTTCTATAGGACACAGGATTTTGTAAGAAATATCCAGCCAGATTTCTATGACATCCCTCTGCCCCCTAGTCATTTCTATACAATGGTCCGATCATTTACTTTTGCCCAGTTTTAAAATCAGAAAAATTCTCAGTATTATGATCAGAATAAATGAAGTACTTTTGTAATTGACTGTGCTTCTGTCATTCCAGTTGCAACATTTCATACAAGTAAAATTGAATTGCTTAGTTTATTCTGGGGGAAATATTGGGGATTTTTTTCTGATGGCTGAACTGGTTATAGCGGTCCAGTTGCTGGCCTTTAATTTACTCCTATGGATAATATTTTCTCACAGAAACATCCCTGTTTATATAATCATAATCTCAGGGGTTTGTGGTGTTTTTGTTTGTTTTGCTTTTGGATCAATGTTGACTCCTAGCAACTGCCTGAATAAGTCCCTGCAGTTTTTTTAGCAAGATTTTTGAAAGTGGTTTACCATCGCCTTCTTCCTATGGCTGAGACAGAACGACTGAGCAAAAATCAGCCAGCTGCTTTTGCTTAAGACAGAACCAGAATTCAGTTTCCTGAATTATCCAAATCTTTGCTTTGCTTGTCCATTTGTAGCAGCAGCATGAATACTTAGCACCCATCAATAACCAATGGTCCAGAATACTAGAATGGATTTATTGAACTCTATATGACCAAGACAGCTGGTACCTAAAAAAAAGTGTCCCATTTCCCCTATGATCAGGCAATCTTTGAATAGGACCGAAAAATCATTATAGTATTTAGTAAAAATGGTATTTTACAAGATCATTCTGCCCATACAGATCTACAGTGAGTGATTAGCTTGCTCAACTTGAGGTTCCTCAAGAGTAGCCAAGAAAAAAAAATATCATGGTTTGGGACAGTTTAATGAACAGCAAGATTAGAATTGGAATAGCTAATGCTGGAGGGTATTCAGGTCTCCTTTAAGTGTTTCCAGACAGCTATTGAGAGTTAAAATGAGACCACACTAAAGCAGTATCACACCTGCCTTGTGCTGCAGAGATTTGGCACTTTTCTAAATCATTGTGGTTAGCAATAGGGCTTGAACAGAGGATGACCCAAATGTCAAGTATTGCTGTTCCTGTGATTTTTCTCAATATGGATCATACTAGCTTCTACCATTACTTGGAGGCCTTTTCTTCAGATGTCAACAGCTCTTACATAGGTTTTTTTTTCTGCCAAAGCATTGTAATTAATCTATAATATAATTGACAGAGTTTCTGAAAGATGAGCTTTCTTCCTTGCTTTCTTGGGAGAAGAGGCCTGAAAACGTATGTAGAGAAGCAAGTCTAGCATCCTTTGCTTGATCCATGCCAATCCTGTTTAAACCACAAAGCCATTCCAAAGGCTAACTGGGACTCAAAAGATTGTGGTAGGTTGTCAACTGCCAGCAAGCAGCGGGTGTTTCAGATGATACAAGGGCTTTGGTTTGGGGCCAATACTTAAAATTGGCAGTTGAATGCTAAATCAGGACCACAATATATTGATGGGTTTCCTTGGCTAAAAGCCTGGGAATCATTGGCATTGGAAGACATTATTATTGGAAGGGATGGAACTTAAAATAGAATGACACAGAATCATTAAGGATGTGGGCATAAACAAAGCTGAGTCATAGAACCCACACATTTATACCACCCACCAGGAATTTTGAACCTGTGTGGCTGGGTGGTATCCAGGTCGAGTGTTGCCAACAGGTTACAGTACTCAAAACAAGATATAGCAATAGGCTAGGTACTTGTATCATGTTGTCAGTCAGTCACATGATACAAATTACCAATTGGAAAATCTCCCTGTAGGTGAGCAAAGGCTAATAGGCTCCTACACAAACATTCCACATTTGTTTTTTCCCCACTTAGTTATAGACCCATGCATCCAGCTGTAAAGAGCTTACATCTTTCAAGTATATTAAATGTTCTTACACTTCAGTCCTTTATTATGTGCTTTGTTCGTATACAGTATTTGATGGTTATAACTTGTGGCTGAGAAAGACAGAACCTCCAGCTTCACTAATAATTTAATATTTGTTATTCTTTAGCAGAATCCTTTCCAGAATCTGCTTATTCCAAGCTCCACCATAAAGATTCTGATTGGGTGTAAGCCTTTTGTTGCATTGATGCTGCAAAAAGCTACTGCATGCATGTATCAATTCCTCCTGCATCTCTGCAGTTTCAGTGGCAGAAGGGAAATACAATGCAACTTAGTAATTCCTATTGAGTCCCTGTGTTGGAAAACAAAGTACACAACAGATTTCTGGATTCTAGAGTTTTGCCAATGATACTGAAGGTGACTCTACTACTATCAGCATTTTACAGTTAATGTCTATAAAGCTTTGTAAATACCTACCAGGATATAACTGTGCCTGATTTCAGATTCCCACAAAAATACTAACCCAGCGGGCAGACTAGTATATAGAAGGCAGAAAGGAACCGCTCGGAGCATCTGTACCTGTAGGGCCATTCTGACCTAGGAATGGGCCCATAATATGAGTCCTTGTGGATTAAAAAGTATGGACTCAAAAATCCTTCCCCTGCTGCCTCTTATAAGCAAATAGACCACCAGCAGGTGTGAATCCTACCCTGCTCCAGAAGTCTTAGTGGCCCACTGAAAAAGGCCAGCTGCCTGCTAATGTGCCAGAACCAATGAATTCATCACAGCTAGTGAATGAGCCCATTGAGCAGAACTGGAGACCCTGTTTGTCAGTATGGGCTTTCTTGATCCACACTGAACAGCTTGCTCAAACTCAGGCACTCAGGACTGTAGGAAGGGAGTTGGGGCTTTCTGCCTCATTTCTGTATAAATAAACTAATGTATGAAGAGGAAAGAGGCAATGGGGAAGGAGGCAGCTTGGTATGCATTTTACTCCTCACTTCATCTTTGCAGAAAATCCCATCCTAGTCCCAGGGCTATTCACCTAGTCCCATATCTCCTTCCCTGGTGCCACAAAATATCAGTACCCCCCATGCCTTTGGTCTCTTTGCTGTAATGGTGTCTTGTCCAGCCTTGCGTGGATCCAGATGAATATATGATCTCTATTTCAGGGAAGGATGTGGTTTCAGAAGCTTGTTCCTCTCACCCTGTTAGTTTGTGTTATTGCTTTTTTTCCCCTGTCTCCCCCATCCCTCACATTCCCTTTCTCTCTGTCTTGCCAAAACTCCTCGAAAACAGCGCCACAGTCAATTACAGAGGCAAGGAGGAGTTCATTAATATTGAACACAAGCTCTGAGCCAGGTGGAGAAAGACAAGAAGGAGATTGTATGTGAGAAACTTGTAGGCCACCTAAATTGAGCAACTGGACTTGTATGTTTACACTTCTCCATTCACCCACTTAGCCCTCACAGCCAGGCCTTTCAAGAACTGTATTGACGAAAGAGCTCCACTGAAGATGATGGAGCCATTTGGCCCACCCAGGCCCAAGGCAGCCATCTGAGACTGAAATGGAACCTATGTGTTGGTGGGACCCAGAATAGAAGGCAGTTTGTCACCAACCCAGGAATAGAAATATTATCAAAGCTCCTGCCGGCGCCATGAAACCTGCCCCCTGTGCACAGATGTGAAATATTGACTTTGGCAACAGAGATCCTTTACCTTGTCGTGCTTGCAAAAAAGTGAAATGGAACAGAAAGACCAGTGTGGCCCTCTCGGCATGATAAAACAGGACATAAAACTTTAGCATTTGACCCAGAAAAATAGATAAACTTAAGAAAAAGGAAAGCCCAATGACACGATGCTGAAAATGTATTGGCATTTTGAATATTTGTTTCCCCGCAGTATACAAAACAGATGCTCACGTGTTATTCTTATTAAATCAGATTTTTTTTCATCCCTCTCCATTCCTGAACTTCTTAACTGTAAAAACCTAAGGGCTTTTGAAGCATCACCCAACCATTATCAAAGAGATCTGATTCAGTGCCTAAGTGAATGTGAGCCTAATCCAAATATTGAAGCAGTGTAGTAATACCAACTGGCATTAGGTAAAAATTCCATCAGCTTGTTTTTCCGTTAAGGAAGAGGTCCAGTTAGAGAGGACATGTTACTTTAGTCTCTGAGATAGGAAAGAGCTCTTCCTGATCTGAGCACGACAGGACTGGTGCTCACAGAAATGGAGCAGATGGTCCTTCTTTTGAATTCTTGACCCTGAGCCACATCTAGAGCAGAAGAAAGCGAGCCTCAGCTGCTCCAAGCTGGGCATTGAATTAGCTTCCTTGTTCAAAGTACCTTTGCCTTTGTTTCTGCACCAAGGCAACAATTGGTTCTTTTAGAATATTAATGAGGAGTGAAAAGTAATTTCTATAAATAAAAGCAGTACTCACATAAAGAGTAGGGGACAGGGGATGGACTGAGGAGCTAATTACAGAGTAATCAGCATATTGCTTACATTTTAGAGTTTGGTAAATTCAGTGTAAGAAAGAACACAGCTTCGAAGGCTATAGTTGCATGCAGTGCTTTTTTTGTAAAAAAAAAAAAAAGGTGCTAGAACTCACACACGTCATACAACCCGCCTTGCCTACCCTTCAAGGTTCCATCCAAAAAAGATGCCGGAATTCCGTTCAGGGCGTTCTGTGACAAAAAAAGCCCTGGTTGTATGTATGGAAGATATCTCTGCAGAAAAAATGTCCAATTTCTGGAAGCCAGGCACTAAGAGTAAAGGTAGCAGTTACCCTACATCTTTCATCCAGTGATGTTAGTGTAATGTTCAGCTTATTCTGCTATTCTGTCTTGGTTGTAGAATGAGGACCTTCAGTGCCTTGAAAGCTGCTCTCAGAACACTTGCGAAACTCTTGATATTCCACAGATTGTAGTCTAAATATCATTTGATAAGATTTCTGCCTATTCCACTAATACTCTTAGCCAACACTATTCTTATTGAGGGGCCCTTGGGGCTCTCTAAGCTTGGTTGTTTTCTTGTAGAGATTTCATTACCCGAACTAGGTAACATCATCAGTGCTCTGATGTTACCTGGTTTGGGGAATGAAACCTATGCAAGAAAATAACCAAGCCCAGAGAGTACCCCTCATTTCAGCCCTGAACTATAAATTTTCCCCTCTATCAGTACTATTTTTGTTTTTAGAAAATTACAGGCTTCAGTAGAGCTATATAAGTCTAAGACTGGAAAAGTTTGCCAAGTGATTCAGTTCCTTCTTGAAATAGCACGGCCTGCCATTCTGCTACTCCTAAATTCTCCCTAGAAGCAAGGAGCAGAAATAATGCCAGAAGACACCAGGCTGAATCTACAAATGATTAATGACTAGCTGGTATGAATGACTGCTAGAAAAACTCAGCCTCAACACAGCTGGAATTTCTTCCCATGAAACCACTGACTCCAAACAGACCTAACTTGTTACAGTCCGCAAATAATTTACTAGTGAGGGCACAATTATCTCCCAGTGCAAGGTATATTATCTGTTACTCACAACTTGGGAGGCTAATATATCTTCTTGATCTGTCTTGGCTGTGAATAAGTTCTATGGTACAGTAAATATCCATCTCGACTGAGGAAATACAACATGAATTGCTAAATCAATAATTTCATTCATTTACTATATTGGTGCTTTTAAAGCTGTATTACAGTTTTGAGTCATTTTAACAATATGCCCAAAGCTCCAGGTTGAACAGCTAGTGAGGAATCAAGAAGAAAATGATATTTATACAGATAACTAAAAATTGCTTGAATACTTAATACTGCCAAATTTTGAACAGGATCTAATCTATTCTGTTTGTGAATTTTCACAAAAGTGCCCACAGCAGTACACTTTTCGTATTCATTTAAAAGCATAAGACAGGCCACCAAAGTCCAACTTTCTCTACCTCTGTCGTCAAACAAATTCTCTAGGAAGCCTGCAAGAATGAAAAATAGTAGCTCTCCCAAATCCCATTTCTCAGCATCTGCTGCTAAGAGACACGGTACCCTTGATATTGAAGGTATAGTTATCATGACTAGCAGCTGTTGACAACCTTATCCTCTATTATTTTGTATAATCTTCTTTTAAGGTAATCCATAGTGATCCCCATCATTACATCTTATGGAAGCAAATTCTACAAGCAAACTCTATATTATATGTAAAAACTATAGTAGCATTCATTCTCATTATTTCAATATGGGTGCCACTTTTAGACCCCCCCCCCAGGGTTTAAGGCTACAGTTGCTTAGTGAAATACTCTGTATTTTAAGATATATTTCTCACTCACTATAGCTTCTGCATTCCCTCAACGTGTTTCAATAATGTTTCTTTGCAGTAGTTCTCAACCTATGGGGTCTGCGATGTCATCATAGGGGGTTCGGGAAGGCTTGAAAAAATGTTATGATTTAAGTCTTGAGTTAAGTATTGGGGGTCCATGTGGCCATGGTCTGTGGCCACAAAAAGGTATTTAAAGGGGGTCTGTGGTGAAAAAACGTTCGAGGACCACCGGTTTATTGAATAAACCAAAATTGGATGGGCTCATGCAGCTGAGCTATAACTTTGTTTTGGTTGACAAGCTGCATGAACCTAATCTCAATGAGAGATCTCAATGAACCTAATCTCAATGAGCCACCTTATTGTAACTTCAGTTCAACATTGCACTCCTGTGGCTAGCTTATGGATGCCTTAAATGGCCCCATTTCCATTTCCATAATAGGCTTACTTGTGTTAAGGGATGTGGGACTAGTCCGAGCCTGCAAATAGCCCAAGCGTGCAAAGATGAAATGAGGAAAGCCAAGGCTCAAAATGAACTAAGGCTTGTGACCAAAGTCAAAAATAACAAAAAAAGCTCCTTTCAACATGTAAAAAACAAGAAAAAAGTGAAGGAAATGATTGGTCTATTAGTGGGTGGAAGTGGCAAGAAGGTGACAAGCAACAGGGAGAAAGCAGAACTATTTAATTCGGTTTTTGCATCTGTCTTTACACAAAGGGAAAAAACAGATCAACCTATCCAAAATAGTGCCATAAAAAACAAAATAGAAACACAAGTTAAGATAGGCAAGAAAATGGTAAGTGAGCACCTGTCCAGCCTAGATGAGTTCAAATCGCCAGGACCAGATGGATTACACCCCAAGGTTCTCAAAGAACTGGCAGATGTGATATCGGAACCACTGAACTATATTTTTCAAAGATCCTGGAACACAGGGGAACTACCAGAGGACTGGAAAAGAGCTGATGTAGTTCCCATCCTCAAAAAAGGAAAAAAAGTGGATCCAGGAAATTACAGACCTATCAGCCTGACCTCAATACCTGGGAAGATCCTGGAAAAGATAATCAAACAACGAATCAACGAACACTTAGAGGTAAACAAAGTCATTACTAAAAGCCAACATGGGTTTGTCAAAAACAGATCATGCCAGACAAATCTTATTGCATTCTTTGACCAAGTGACAAAATTAGTGGATCAGAGGAATGCTGTAGACATAATTTACTTGGACTTCAGTAAGGCATTTGATAAAGTAGATCACAACCTACTACTTGATAAGATAGAAAAATGTGGGGTAGACAGAATCACCACCAGATGCATCCGTAGCTGGCTGACCGGCCGTACTCAGCATATGGTTCTCAACGGAACTGCATCTATATGGAGGAAAGTGTGTAGTGGGGTGCCCCAGGGCTCTGTTCTGGGCCCAGTGCTCTTCAACATCTTCATCAATGATTTGGTTGAGGGGATAGATGGGGAATTCATCAAATTTGCAGATGACACCAAGCTGGCAGGAATAGCCAACACTCCAGCAGACAGGCCTAAGATACAGAAGGATCTGGACAGACTTGAGCATTGGGCACTAACTAACAAAATGAAATTCAATGGTGAAAAAAGCAAGGCTCTACATTTAAGCAAGAAAAACCAAATGCACAAGTACAGCATAGGTGGCACCAATGCTCAATAGTAGTAACTGTGAGAGGGACCTCGGAGTCCTAGTAGACAATCACCTAAATATGAGCCAGCAATGTGCTGCAGCTGCCAAAAAGGCCAACACAGTGCTAGGCTGCATTAACAGAGGGATAGAATCAAGATCACGTGAAGTATTAATACCACTCTTCAATGCCTTGGTAAGGCCACACTTGGAATACTGCATCCAGTTTTGGTCACCACGATGTAAAAAAGATGTTGAGACTCTAGAAAGAGTACAGAGAAGAGCAACAAAGATGATTAGGGGACTGGAGGCTAAAACATATAAGGAACGGTTGCTAGAATTGGGTATGTCTAGTTTAACGAAGAGAAGGACAAGGGGGGACATGATAGCAGTATTCCAATATCTCAGGGGCTGCCATAAAGAAGAGGGAATCAAGCTATTTTCCAAAGCACCTGAAGGCAGGACAAGAAGCAATGGGTGGAAACTAATCAAGGAGAGAAGCAACCTAGAACTAAGGAGAAACTTCCTGACAGTGAGAACAATTAATCAGTGGAACAACCTGCCTCCAGAAGCAGTAAATGCTCCAACACTGGAAGTTTTTAAGAAGAGACTGGACAGCCATTTGTCCGAAATGGTGTAGGGTTTCCTGCCTGAGCAGGGGGTTGGACTAGATGACCTCCAGTGTCCCTTCCAACTTTACTATTACTATCATTCATCGCACAGTCAGCCAGATGTTCAGACTGGATTTGGCATTTTGTCTACCTATCGAGTCCTTACCCAGGACCTGGGATAGGCAGATGTGGATGTTTGATGGTATTACAGGTATCGTCGCAGGATGGAAGCAGTTCCTAATAAGGCCGCCTTTTGCAATTGACTAATAGCGAATTTGTCAATGCCAATGGTGTTCAAGTGGTGCTCCAGTTGTTTTGGGATTGCACCCAAGGAGCCTATGACTATTGGTACTACCCTTGCTTGCTTTTGCCACAGTCTTTCTATTTCTATTTGTAGGTCTTTGTATTTTGTTATCTTCTCCAGTTCTTTCTCTTCTATTCTGCTGTCTCCAGGCACTGCCACGTCCACTATCCAGACTTTTTTGTCTTTCTTATCGACAATTGTTAAGTCTGGGGTGTTATGTTGCAGGTGCTTGTCTGTTTGAATTCTGAAGTCCCAGAGCAGTTTAATTTTATCATTTTCTATGACTTTCTCTATTTTATGATCCCACCAGTTTTTGCTTACAGGCAAATGATATTTTTTGCAGATCTTCCAATGCACCATTGTTGCTACTTTGTCATGCCGCTGCTTGTAATCAGTCTGTGCAATCTTCTTGCAACAGCTTACCAAGTGGTCCACTGTTTCTTCAGCTTCTTTGCATAGGCGGCACTTACTGTCTGTTGCTGTCTTCTCAATTTTGACTTTGTATGCATTTGTCCTTAAGGCTTGGTCTTGTGCAGCCAGAATTAGTCCCTCGGTCTCTTTCTTCAATTTTCCTGCTCTTAGCCATTGCCAGGTTTTATTATTATCTGCTTTCCCAGCTATTTTTTTCATGTATTGGCCATGTAGTGCTTTGTCTTCCCATGCCTCTATTCTGTTCTTCATTTGGTCTTTCTTGTAGGCCAGTTTGGTCTCTCCAGTAGTTAGTAAGCCTTCCTGATATACTAATTTCAGTGCATCTTCATCATTGTTCTTCAGATATTCTTCCAAAGCCATTTTTTCTTCTTCAACCATCTGATGTACTTGTAGCATTCCACGCCCACCTATTTGCCTTGGTAGATAAAGTCTATCAATGTCACTGCGTGGATGAAGGGCGTGATTCATTGTCATTATTTTTCTGGTCTGCCTATCCATTGCTTTTAGTTCTGCTTGAGTCCAGTCCACTATTCCAGCTGTGTACCTAATGACTGGGATTGCCCAGGTGTTGATTGCCTTTATGGTATTTCCTCCATTGAGTTTGGATTTTAAGATCTTCTTCACTCTCTTGATGTATTCACCTCTAATCTTTTTCTTGACTTCAGTGTGCTTGATGTTGTCAGCTTGAAGGATACCCAAGTATTTGTAGTATTCTTCCTCATCCAGACTCTTAATGTTATTTTCGTGGGGCATCTTGATTCCTTCAGTTTTCACTATTTTTCCTTGTTTGATAGTAAGTGTGGCACATTTGTCCAAGCCAAACTCCATTACAATATCTTGGCTATATATACGGACAGTGTTGAGCAGCGATTCTATTTCAGATGATGTTTTTCCATACAGCTTCAGATCATCCATGTAAAGGAGGTGGGATAGTCTGGCAGATGTTTTTGATGTTTGATAACCATGTCCTGAGTTATTCAGTATTGTTGACAGAGGAAACAGTGCAATAACAAATAGTAATGGTGATAATGAATCTCCTTGAAATATTCCTCTCTTGATATTAACCTCTCCCAGCTTTTCACCATTGATCTGCAACTGTGTCTTCCATTGTGCCATCGATTTTTGCACAAATTTTCTGATGTTTCTACTTACTCCTGTTATTTCTAGGCACTTGATTAAACCCTATTACTATTATTATTATTATTATTATTATTATTATTATTATTATTATTATTATTAGTGTGCTGTGGAAATCCCCAAAAGAGTCAACTGACACAATATGTAAACCCCCGAGAGGATTAGATTTAGTTCAAGAAACCCAATCTTACACAGAGTCCAAGTAACTCCTAATAAGTTGTATCGTGGGAACACCAAAGCCAAGTCCATTACTTTATTTTGCCTATCTATTCTTCCAAGAAAACGAATTGATTAGAAGCAGCAGTTCAAAAAAATGAAACTTCCCAATGCAGACCTCATTGGCAGCAGAGAAAACCTTCCCAAATAGTGACTGATGTCTATAAGGCATCTTCTGCTGCTAGCCTGCAGGGATGTTACCTATATTAGGCAAGAAGCATTTCCAACAACTGCTTCTTGCTTCTCTTCTTTTCCTCCCCCTTCTTGTTTGCAAGGGGGCCACAGCACTTTGCTGAAGTATACATGTCCATGCCTCTTTAAAGCAAATAAACTCTCCTGGGGCCTCATTCCCCCATCCCCCCATTTATGAGCACAGAAAAGCACATTCCTTATTCACTCTACCCCATCCTGTCCCACACTTAACTAGGAAGCATTTGAAAATTCTTTTGTAACCTAATGAAAGCAGAGTTGCTCCAGGCCTTCTATCACAAAGGATCTTCCTGTAAGAAGCAGAAGAGACTCAGTGCTCAGGCTGCCTTGAGTGGGCATACAGGCTTATGCCAAGGACCCAGCATGGTGCCTCTTGGGGGAAAGCAGAACAAAAGTAGCAACCAGTTCTTGGGAGACAGACCAAAGCAGTTAGGTCACACTTGTGTCATCCTGACTAATAGAAAGGGGCTAGGGATGCAAGGAAGATGGATTCAGTTATAATGGTCATGAGTGCCCTGTTGGGAGATCTGAAAAAAAAAAAAACAGGTTAGGGATAAATCATCATGCAGAAAACCCATCTATGTGGTTGCTAGCAGTCAAAAATGACTTCATGGCGCATAATCGATCAATCAGTCAAAAGTGATGCCTTGATTGAAGGACTCAAGGGTTAGCAGGCACTTCTCAAAGGACGTGGGCGGCGTCTCTGCCGTCCACAAATGACGATCTTTGATCTAGTTAATAAGATTGCAGCTTCATGCAGGCCCCAGTATGGAGGCCTGGCTGGGTTAATGATTGCGGTTGTGGAAACAAAGCAGTGGTGAGATTCAGCCAGTTCATACCAGTTTGGCAGAACCGGTAGCTAATTTTGTGTTGCCCAGGCCCAGAATGGACTTCCGGAAGCGGCATCCACACAGAGAACCGGTTGTTCACATATTTGAATCCCACCACTGAAACAAAGATGCAGCCTAACTATAAATAACTGAGAAAGTTTATGATTACAAAGCAGAAAAGGGAGATTTCTGCTGCTTCCCCCCCCCCAAGACTGAAACCAGGATTTTTGAGCCTATTGGTGCAAAATATACACAAAACAGGAAGTCCAAATAACTGTTCGTATTTATGAATAATTCATATTTGCAGAACTTCTGAATGCAAAACACACTATTATATTTTGAAGTAGTAGCATTATTAGCATTATTGTATTATTGTATTATTTTGGCAGATAATATACATCCTGTAACTTTGGCATCACTTTCACAATTTTGTATCAACACTTAAAAGCTAATAGATATTAAACAAAACATACAGTACTGATTTTTTTCATTTCTGAGCATTTTAAAATTCCTCACTGTGTGGAAGAGTTATGTATAACATAATGTACATACATACAAGTATTTCTTGTTTGTATGTATGTACATTACAAGAAAAAAAGCCCCAAAATTAATATTTTAAAATTGTATTTTGGAAAGTGCCCCATAATGCATTGATTGCTTATACTTCAAACCCTTTCTTTAACATGAAAACAAACATATTTTAGGCCAGTACTCTTCAACATCTTCATCAATGTTTTGGATGAGGTGATAGATGGGAAACTCATGACGCCAAGCTGGCAGGAATAGCCAACACTCCAGAAGATAGACTTTAGATACAAAGGATGTTGACAGATTTGAACATTGGGTGCTATCTAATAAAATGAAATTCAGTGGTGAAAAAAGTAAGGTTCTACATTTAGGCAAGAAAAACCAAATGCACAGGTATAGTATAGGTGGTACGGTTACCTGGTTCAATAGTAGTGAGAGGGATCTTGGAGTCCTAGTGGACAATCATTTAAATATGAGCCAGCAGTGTGCTGCAGCTGCCAAAAAAGTCAACACTGTTCTAGGCTGCATTAACTGAGGGATAGAATCAAGGTCAGCTGAAGCAGGGGTGTCAAACTGCCGGCCCGCGGGCTGGTTGCATCATGAGCAGGCACAATACGTCGCAACACGTCACGTGATGCAGCGAGTTTGACACCCGTGATCTAAAGTGTTAAACACCATTTTATACTGTCTTGGTAAGAACACACTTGAAATATTGTATCCAGTTTTGATTGACACAATATAAATAAGATGTTGAGAATCTAGAAAGAATGCAGACAAGAGCAACAAAGATGATCAGGGGACTGGAGGCTAAAACATATGAAGAACAGTTGCGGGAATTGAGTTTGTCTAGTCTAATGAAAAGAAGGAGCAGGGGTGACATGATAGCAGTGCTCCAATATTTGAGGGGTTGTCACAAAGAAGAAGGGATCAATCTATTCACCAAAGCACCTGAAGGCAGGAAAAGAAGCAATGGATGGAAACTAATCAAGGAGAGAAGCAACCTGGAACTAAGGAGAATTTTCCTGACAGTGAGAACAATTAATCAGTGGAACATCTTGCCTCCAGAAGTTGTGAATGCTCCAACCCTGGAAGTTTTTAAGAAGAGATTGGACAATAATATGTCTGAAATGGTATAGGGTTTCCTGCCTCAGCAGGGGGTTGGACTAGATGACCTCCAAGGTCCTTTCCAGCTCTGTTATTCTGTTATATTTTTCAGTCAGTTACAAAAAATAAATGTCTTCTGATTCAGGGAGAAACTTTGATCTGTTCTCATCAAACCTTTCTTACAAATTAGTAGGAAATCTCCTTTTTCATCACGTTTTTCATCAAGAAGAACTTTGGTATGCAGCAACAGCCCTTGTTCTGTTCTTTGCAAAAGAATACACTGATTTATTGGAGGCTGACCTTCGAATGGTTGGTGTGGCAGCCTCATACTCTACAAAATAATCAGTAAACCAAAAAGAATGAATGCAGCCCTGCTTTCAGAGAGAAAAAACTCTTTAAGTAGAGGCACATGTGGAGCCTGGGGTGGGGGACCCATCCTCCAAGCCCACAACAACTGGAGACCGTTTTATTGTTTAACATTCCTGATATTTTCTGTCAGGGCTGAACCAATTGTCCCTAATCCACCCAGCTCTACTGGCCAAACAAATGCAGCTGAATCCTGTTCCCACTGAACAGGCATCTTTTGTGAGGGGGGATTTAGAGAGTAGCCCAGTAAATCCATCTAGTTTCCTGAGCTGGGGTTCCCACACACACACTCTCTCTCTCCCAGCTGCTAGCCCTTCCCATCCTTTGGGTTATGAAGAAGCCCTCTTCTCCTGCCCTACTGAGCAGTGACCATGGACCCTATGTATAAAATGTAAATCTTTCTCTTTTCCCTTCAGTTGCTCCTTCTCATATCTGTTCCCTTTGAAAGCAAACGCTGTTCTCTTTAAAGTACCCTATCTTGGAGAAATGGCCAAGAAGCCATTTTAGACCCATAGAAGACCTGATCATTGGATATGACAGACTGAATTTGACAGTTTCAAAGGTCTCTTGAAAGTTTCCCTAAGTGGGAAGAAGAGGAAAATCTTTGGACTCAAGGGCTAATTTCTGTTGCCACAGTCTAAATCATTCTGTCCGTCATCATTCTGTACCTTGTCATCAGAAACAGAGGACCAATCTCCTTGGCAAAAGCTTGAGAACCCATAGAATGGCATTTTTCCTATGGAAAAACAAATAATGTATTTTGATCGTTGTATAAGAAAAATGCATTCATATTCATTTTGTCTGGTTGGTTGTCTCTGGTTTCCCCCATAAGTCATTAGGACAAAATAAACGTGTCATGTCCGCACATGGAAAGCCACATTTGTATTTTGAAAGATATCGTTCGTGAAGGGCCTGTCACGAGGGTTAGACAAAAACTTTGGGTCATGTCAGTGTCTCATAGCTTCTTCCCTACTTTGAAGGAAGGAAATTGCAGAAATCTCATAATCAATTCTGAGCCCTGCATGTTGGCAGAGGCAAAAACAAAACAAAACCCCAGTAATGCATTCTATTTAAAAAGTGTTTATACTGCCCTTCAGCAGAGCCTGCAAAATAATTTATACTTTATAATACATAGGCAGGAGAAAAACTGATTGGATTACAATTTTTACATCCATTCTTCCTCATGCAATCAACAACTTTAAATCTACAAACACGTATGCTTGTATTAATTACATGGTGGTATGTAAGAGGGTAACAGCCAAATGCCCAGTAGACAGGGTATTTGTTGTCCTAATTATGGAAGGAAGGGAAAACTAAACTAGGACTTATCCATTCTTCTAGAACCATAACCCAATTTTACCCTGGCTTAGAATAAGGGTAATTTATCTACCTATCAATATCATTTGTGACCATCTTATTTTTTGTCTTTTCCCCCTCTTTTTCCAGTTCTGCCTGCACTCTTCCTTTAAATAAGAAAATATTTTTTAAAAAGGAGTCAGGATATATTGTGCCAATGACACCCATTTCAGATAGAGCACAACCCATGATTTGACACTGAGCTAAATGGCAACCTTCCTCAGTTTAATGCCTTCAGTCCCAACATCTGGAAGGAGCAGCTGAGCAGAGACGAAGGGTCTTTTCCTGATCTGAATTGTAGACAAAGATGGGACTCAGGATGCAGTCTGAGCAATTCTGCTCCCTGATCAAAGCCTAGCTGAATCATCCCAAGCCTTTTACCATCCACACAGAATTATACTTCTTCAGAAAACAGAATACAGGGAATAGCATTAAGGGCCTAGCCTCATTCATTCATTCATCTTTTATCCTGCCTTTATTACCTTATAAGTAATTTAAGGCAGTAAACATACATAATACTTCTTTCTCTCCTATTTTCCTCACAATAGGTGAGTTGGACTGTCCCATAGTCACCCAGCCAGCTTTTACGCTTAAGGTAGGAAACTAGATGACTATTACAAGTAAAAGCAAGTAAAACCTGTGTGGAGGCAAATTCATCATTCACTGAGCAAGATTCTTCTGGCTTCTTTCTGTAAAATTATCTGATGTAAAAGTGCAATTTGGGGGCAGAGGATGGTGCAATGGTTGCCTCAGTGGGGTTGTTTTTAGTTTAGATACACACACAGTTCCATAGATCTTTTTGGTCACCAAATAGGTCTATTGTTCTAAGAACTCTACGTTTCACATCATTTTCTCTCTCTCTCTCTCTCTCTCTCTCTCTCTCTCTCTCACACACACACACACACACACACACACAAAGAGAGCTGGAAAGTTTATACTTAAGCTTATACTTAACCTAATATCCAAACAAGGACTTCTTTTTTCCCAACCTGCGCTCCCTGCTCTGTCATGTAACTAGTCTAAGCATGTGCCCAAAGCAATTCCCCTTTCCTATCGCAGAGTTCTGCCTTTTGCCTTGCAACCATTTAAGGAGGTGCCTTGCACTGGCTTCTGAGGCAGTCAACCCTGAAGAGTTCCTGTGCCTGCTAGGAGGGAATTAAACTGAATCCCAAGGAATCTATCTTGCAAGGGAGGAAGGGGCGCAGTTGTGTTGCTCTCTTTGGGAACAGGGGGAGGAAGGGAGGAACAGGACCATTAATCTAAGGAAATAATGCTTTATTTTCCCAGTGCAGAAATTTGAACTCGGGCAGCACCTGGGACAACAGGCTGTTGATTGCTTCAGTTCTGCTTCTGACGCCCCTCCTGTTCCTTTGCTTCAGCAATAGAGCATTAGTTAATCCCACTTCAGTGCTCAGCCGGGAGGAGAAAGATGGACTATTAAATAATTAAATTCTGAAACATGAGTGAAAGCTTGCTGACCTCTTTTGGGCAGGTAACCCCCAGCCCAATTCCCAGGACTTACCCCTCAGTCAAAACACTGCAGCTTGACACTTTTGTTTTCATAGCTGGAGGGGCTATAGTGGGGCCACTATCACCCTGAAGAAGTCTTTCCCCACTTCTCTTGGGTCTCTCTGTTCCTTCTAAATGGCCTTTCCAGAGTTCATGGCTACAGAGATATACAAAGTATGTTAAGCTATGTTAGCTGGAGATATTAGGAATTGTAATCCAACAGATTTGCCAGAATCAGATCAACACTGTGTTGAGATGGCTGGCTTTATAGATGGCCAAATAAAGACAAGGACATTTAGTTGTAATGAACATAGCACAAATATATGAGCACAAACTCATTTTCCAGGGTTTCTTATGTTTCTTTCTTCATCCTAAATTCTATAATGAAATACTTATTTAATCATTTGTTCTCTTCTCCTCTGTCTTAACATTTATCTAGAGTCATTCTATATCACTCTACTGTTATTCTGTCCTTGAACCTTGAATGTAATTGAATGACCCCATTACTCTCAGTCTTTTTTTCTTGCCATTGCAGAGAATATTTTGTCTCTCCCACACAGTTCCCAATCCCTTTTAAAAATAACAAATAGATGGGAGCAAAATACCTGTAACCAAAATAGTTGACTGAATCAGCTCATTTTCTATCATGAACAATTTAAACTGTAATAAAACACCATCCTGACACTAAGGTTCACATACTTTTGTGAGAATATGTTTATGTGTATACACACACGCACATGCACACACACACCATATCTTCTACCAAAGGATCAGTAGGGATCCTAATTTTAAAAATAAAAACAGTAGAAAAGTATTATACATTTATAGGCTTCTACACCTAATTCCCCTTGTTGTCTCTCCCTCTTGGTATTGATGCATAAGCAGTAGGAAAAAAAGTCATGAGCATCATTTTTATATTGATAACTGCAACAAATTATTGTAAGCACAAAGGTAGAATGATATGGCAAAACGTATGACAGAGGAATGGTTAGTGAACATGATAGCACTTGCTGAGATGGCCAAGTTGACTTGTTTGATTAGAGAAAAGAGAATATCTGAGTTTATTGGTGACTGGAAACCTCTTAGGGACTTTTTGCAAAGAAAAAAGAAAAAATGAACTTATGATTTATTGTTTTGATGATTGGATAAGATAGATTATAGGAAGAAGAGACTCATGAGATAACTTTAAAGAGGTCAATTTATAACTGTACTTATAACTGCTGTAAAGAAGATTGAAAGCCATTTCTCTATACTTTCTTTCTTTCTTTCTTTCTTTCTTTCTTTCTTTCTTTCTTTCTCTTTCTTTTTTTTCTGCTACTTTTTCTTTTTCCACCTTTAGTTTGTTCTTTCATTTTTTCATTTTTTTCTCTTTTCTTGTTTGCTCTATTTTAGTTTGTATTTTAAATGTTCTTGTGTTTAAAATTTTCAATAAAATTATATACATAAAAGTCTGATCCAAACTGTGTTTGCATGACAATTTGAACTGCAAATTGGTGGCTGCATATTAGACAAATGCTTGGATTAAGTCTAGTTTTTTTCAATGTATTCGGTGCACATTGTGCAAGTCCAGAAAACATGGTTGAAGAAACCACAGGTAAAGATACCCTGATAGTGGCAATATAGAATTACAAAGCTAGGATAGGCTGTTTTTAAGTGAAATACTTTTTACTCCATTAAATATCATCCTGTGATTTTTCTAATTTATCAAACTTGTTTTGAACATTGTATCTGTTTTCTACCATATTGTTCTTATTTTGAATCTGGTGAATATCCATTTAAAGAGGCTCTGAACTATCAAAAACACACCATCTTAGAAATGTTCATACTGGATGAGAAAATTAGAAATCAGCAGTCCGTTTTTAAAAAATGTACACTGTGATAAAGAATGGTAAAGTTGGTGAAGACATACTAAGCAATATCACATCTTTTGAGAGATACCAAGATCAAGCAATTTACAGAATGAAAGACTTCATTTTTGAAGATTTCATTGGTTAAATACAAATTTAAAACTATTCCTGTGTGCTTATCCTCCATAATTATTTTTCATGTTTTACATTTCCTCATAAAACACATCATACCAAATAGATTTTTGAAAATATCTACATTTTTACTATTTTTTGTTATTATTAACAAAGCTGGTTTCAGATTAATAAATAAATAAATATAGAGGAGAAACAATGAAGCCACAAAAGGAAAGGTTTTTATATTTCAGTTAAAGGACACTAGAAAAATTAGATATGGAGAGAAAGCAGCTGTTTCATCTTTTGGCATTAACAAAGGAGTTTTTTTTTTTCTTCAGTCTACAAAAATGTTATTCTTTTCTTAAAGGGAAATTGACTTGAAATATCTAGCTGAACAAAATAATAAAGTCAGGAAGAAAATGAATGCATTTTGTTAATGTTGTAAAAGAAAAATATTTTTGGTAAAAGATTTGCGAAAAAAGGGGAAGGATGGAGAATAGCTTTCAAGGATCAAATAATAATAAATATTAGGTGTCCTGATGTAGTTTTATATACATTGAACTAATTATTAACAACATGGATTTTATTTCTCCCTAACATTTTCATTATTACTTTGTTGAAAAGTTCAAAAATGTAGTTCTGAAATTTTATGGGTTTTCCCTTATAAAATGCTTTAATAAAGAGACTCCTATTATTTAAAAAAAACAAACTAATTTTCCCACAGCCTAAATTTTAAGGGCCCTAATAATCTTAGTCGCATAAATTTGTGATATGGACACTACTATATATATAATTTCACCTAATAAATCTCCATAAGTGAGGGCTCTGTCTATCCTCTGAATGAAATACTGTGGCTCTAACAAGGGAACATTTTTATGGAATGGAAAAAGCTATTCTAGTTTGATTTTGTGGTAGAAATTGTACAAATAAACGGTTGATAAATAATGGACCAAATCCACACAGATTTCAGAGCATGGCTTTAACTTTTGAATTTTATCCTCCAACTGTTTCCTTTTTCTCACCTGTAGTTGTTTTATAAAGATACCTAATACTGCATTTTCTAGGTGGGTGACTAGTTCTTCTCAAGTTGTGATAAACAATGCCCTTATTTATATTGATAGCTGCTTTGTACTTGCCCAATCTTAGTTGGCAATAATTGATTAAGACTTCTAACATACATTTGCTGAATGTTTTGCCATACGTCTGCCCATCTCCAAGTTGACCAGTGGTCAGTATCATAGGTGTGGAATGAACTCTTCCCAAGTGCATAGGTGTAGGAAGCATAGTTGTTCATAAGTGGACACCTCCTGTGCTGTGAAGGATTCCCAAAGTCGAACTATTCAAAGCACTAGTTGCCCATATCTCATCAATGAAGACATTTGTTCTGCTGTTAATTCCCAACAATGTAATATGCTAAACACTGTTTTTTATCTACACATGAATATTTTTAAAGTTATATATACTGCTTATAGGATTTTTATTTTATAGTGCCCTTGTAAAAATGCATTGGTCTTAAACTACAATCTTAACATACAACCACAACCAAACATTATATTTTAACATGATGACTGAATCAGGCTATTATTAGGTTTGTATATATTTAGCCATGGTTTGTTGAATAAACCACAACTAGATTTTTCATAAATGAAAACCAAAGAAACTAGAAGCCTTGACCAATTGCACATTTACATGCTCAGGAGCTCCACCACAGAGACATCCTCTTAATGAAGAATGAAGCAGTTCAATCTGCAGAGTAAACAAATGGATTCATCTAAATCAAAACAATTTTACATCACTAATTACCCTGAAATAAAATCTATTTAAATAATTGATTGAACTAAAGTACGCTTGTTATGTCCTGGGCCAGCAGGCGCAGGCTGCAGCGATTGGCCCAGGCAGACCATGTGGATGCCCGGGACAAGAAAGGCTGTTTCCAGCCTTTGCAATGATTGCCAGCAAGGTATTGTGCACGGGGGCTATAAAAGGGGGCTGCACCATTTTAAAACCTGTTCTGTTGGTGTTGCAATAAAGGAGACTGTTGGAACTCGTTGCTTCGTCTCAATGCCTCTTTTTCTGAAACAGAACATGGGCGACGAGGATGGGATGCCTGCAAGGTAAACAGATTAAGAAGCCAAGCTGACTTACCACAGGGGGGCTTGCAGCTTGGAGAAGTGTGGCTCCTGGAGATTGACTTAGCCTGCCAGCACTGAGACGCTGGAGGTGAGCTCAGAAAAAGAGGCCCCTTCTCAATCCTTGCAGCAAGAGGCGTGGACGAAGTTCCTGGGCTGAAATGATGGCAAAAATAGGCTGGCTTTCAGAATTTGACACAGCTCACCCAGAACACTGGAGCTCGTACATGGCCCGGGTGGAGAACTACCTCTGGGTGAATCAAATTCATGAAGATAACCTCAAAGCTGCCATGCTGCTGTGTGTGGGGGGGCAAGAGACCTTCGAGACTGCAGAGAATCTAGTCGCCCCAGCACCACTGGAATCAATCACCTACACAGAATTGAAGAAGATGCTTCGAGAGCATTTTGAACCCAAACTCTCAGTGATTGCCTGGCGACACACGTTCAAGCAGAGGGACCAGAGGGCTGGTGAGTCTGCTGCAGAGTTTGTTGCGGCCTTGCGACAAGCAGCTAGGCCCTGCAAATTCAAAAACTTGGAGGAGAGACTGAGGGGTTGGCTGGTCTGTGGCCTGCGAAGCTGGGAGTTGCAGCAGAAGTTCTTCGTGAAGGAAGGCCTCACGTTCCAAGATGCCCTGAGGGAAGTTTCAGCTGAAGAAGCAGCAGGCGGAGCTGTGAAGCCCTTGCGGCTCTCCAAGCTCCCTCAAGTTCCAGCCACCATCCATCAAGAGGTTGCTCACGAAGAATCCGAACAGGATCCAGAATTGGAAGTGGACTGGCTGCATCAGACTCTAGGGAGAAAGCCTCACGGAGGGAAGGCCCAGCCAGCATCATCCCCTCGGTGCATCAGGTGTGGAGGCCACCATCACTGCGCAGACTGCCGTTTTCGCTCCGCCATTTGCAGGGCCTGTGGTAGGCAAGGCCACATTGCCTCCATCTGTTTGGGTCGCCAGAAGGAACGTTACCCAGAAGAATTGCCTCAGAAAGGTACCAGAGTCCCCAGCCAGAACAGGATGGGCTTCTGTGCGTCACATAGGAGCGTTTTTAGAATGGAGGTCCACAGGCCACTTAGGAAGAAGCTTCACATCGACATGAAGTTGCAAGGGGTCCCCTTGTCAATGGAGCTGGACACTGGGTCTGTTCTATTGATCATCTCCCTAGACACCTTTAACAAGGTCTGCAGCAGAAGCGGCCTACAGGTGAAACTCAGGCCGTCAAACCTCATCCTCACAGATTTCCAAAATTCCAGAGTCAACGTGAGGGGGGAGGCCACACTCAAGGTGCAGTGTAGGAATTTTGAGGGGCTACTGGATGTAGTTCTGCTTGGGGGAGACTCTACAAGTCTCATTGGACTCGACTGGTTTGAGGCCTGGGAATTCAAGTGACTGGAATACACAGTGTGCAAACAACAGGCCTGGCTGGGGTCTGCAAGGAGTTTTCAGATGTGTTTAGTCCAGAACTTGGCTCCTACAAAGGCCCTCTTATTTCTCTGAGGCTAGACCCAGTCGTAGCCCCCATTAGAATCAA
The DNA here is from genome assembly GCF_016545835.1 of Crotalus tigris. Lineage (NCBI taxonomy): Eukaryota > Metazoa > Chordata > Lepidosauria > Squamata > Viperidae > Crotalus > Crotalus tigris. The sequence continues at coordinate 1,286,209 of NW_024097219.1, forward strand.
GCCACCCAGGGTGCCCTTTGCCTTAAAGGGTAAAATAGATGCAGAGCTGATAAACTGATTCAACAGGGTATCTTAGAGCCTGTGGACAGTAGTCCATGGGAAACGCCACTGAAGGCCAATGTTGAAGTCTGAATCTGTGTGGACTACAAGTGCACACTTAACAAAGTGCTGCAGCGGCATTCATACCCAGTACCAGTGGTCAATCACATTCTAGCCTCAAGGGGGGGCCAGATCTTTGCTAAGCTTGACCTGGCTCAGGTCTATCGACAATTGCCAGATGATGAGGAAATGGCCGAGGCCCAAATTATAGTGACTCACAGGGGGGCATTCAAGGTAAAAAGATTGCAATTTGGAGTAAACGTGGTCCCTGGCATCTTCCAGAGTGTAATGGAGTGAATGCTCCGAAATATCCCTGGTGTTTGCCTGTACTTTGACGATGTCCTCATCGCTGGGGACTCAGCTGACAATTTAGCCGAAAGTCTGAGAGCTGTTTTGCTACGTTTCCGCCAAGCGGGGCTGAAGCTTAAGCAAGACAAGTGCAAGATCGGGGTTACCTCCATGGAGTTTCTAGGATTCCACATTGATGCTCAGGGCATCCACCCTGCTTAATCTAAGCTGCAAGCAATTCAGCAGGCCCCAAGTCTCAAATCCAAGGGCGAACTTCAGGCTTTTCTGGGACTGCTAAATTTTTACCACTCATTCCTTCCTCACAAGGCTGCAGTGGCTGAGCCGTTACACTGGCTCTTGGACAAACAGTCCCCATGGCAGTGGACACAAGCACATGAAAAGAGCTTCAAAGAGGTCAAGGCCTTGCTCTCTTCAAATACAGTCCTCACGCACTTCAATGAGAACTTGCCAGTGTGCATTGCCTGTGATGGGTCTCCTTATGGGATTGGGGCTGTGTTAAGTCACTTGAAGGCTGATGGAACGCAAGTCCCAATAGCATACTACTCTAGAACCCTATCATCAGCTGAATGCAATTATGCACAGATAGATAGGGAAGCCTTAGCCATAGTGGCTGGCAGAAAGAAGTTCCATGCTTCGTATATGGCCGTCACTTCACGGTCATTACAGACCATAAGCCACTGCTGGGGTTGTTCACAATGAACAAACTAACCCCACACATAATATCCCCATGAATGCTGAGGTGGTCCATCTTCCTGTCTGCATATGACCATACACTGGTTCACAAGCCAGGAAAAGAAATGGGTCATGCAGATGGTCTCAGCAGGTTGCCATTACAGCAGATAGAGGCAGATCCAGCACCTGCCAATTGCATCCTGTCTATTCAGGACTTGCCTGAATCTCCCCTCAGTGCTAGGGATGTGGCTGCAGAAACAGCCACCGATCACACACTAACACGCGTGCTGACTTGGGCATTGTCTGGATGGCCTGACACATATCCAGGCTCAGAATTCCAGAGCTTCTGGCAGAGGAAGCATGAGATTTCCACCTTCAAGGGGTGTGTCCTATGGGGTGGCCGGGTAGTAATCCCAACCTCATTGAGGACTAGAGTCCTGCAGTCTCTGCATGAGGGACATCCGGGAATAGTCCGGATGAAGGCATTAGCGCGCAGCCATCTTTGGTGGCCTGGGCTCGACAAAGATGTCGAGGCCCAGGTCCACGGGTGCACTGTTTGTCAACAGTCAAGGCCGGAGATGCCCCGGGCCCCAGTTCATAGATGGGAGGAGACTCATACTCCATGGTCGAGGATCCATATCGACTACGCTGGGCCCTTTCAGGGGCATTCTTCTTAATTCTTGTGGACAGCCATTCCAAGTGGCTAGAGGTCATGCCTGTCTCCTCCACTACTCCACTAGGACCATCCAGGTGCTGAGAGGGATCTTCGCTGCACATAGACTTCCAGATGTCCTTGTCTCCGACAACGGGCCCCAATTCACGTCGTTTGAGTTCAAGGCGTTCCTCCAGGCCAACATGATCCAGCATGCCACATCTGCACCGTTCCATCCAGCTTCCAATGGCCAGGCTGAACGAATGGTGCACACAACCAAGGATGCCTTAAAGAGGATCACTCATGGGACCTGGTATCACAGGTTAGCGGACTTTCTTCTTTGCCACCGCACCACACCTTGCATAGCTACTGGAAAGAGCCCAGCTGAACTCTGCTGGGGTTGTCGCCTCATCACGAAACTGGACAGATTGCACCCAGACTGGGTGGCTTCACAGGTGTCACAGCCGCGGGCACCTAGGAGACTACAAATGGGAGATCCGGTCTGGGCAAGAAACTATGGACCAGGACATCTCTGGGTCACAGCAGTGGTATGCAAGTTCTCTGGGCCGCTGTCATATGAAGTGGCCTTGGACGATGGTCGTGTGATCCGACCTCACATTGACCAACTGCGCTGGAGGCTTCCCAGCAACTCTTCTGCTCCTAGCTCTGCTCTCGGGGGGGGAGGACCACAATTACAATTGTGGACCACGGTCTGTCCAACATCCCCAGGCTTCAGCTATTGCTCCAAACAGGGAGTCCACAGAAAGGGGGTTTGCCATGGAGGCAGCTCCGGCCTCTGGCACTCAGGCCACTCCAGTGCTCTCAAGAGGAGTCCATTGGGGATTTGGGGAATTCCACCCCACCACTGGACTTGGGGAATTCCACCCCCCAAGGAACCCTGGCTTGGATTTAGCAGATCCAACCAGTCAGCAGCTGGGTGGGTCCCCTGGGTCTTTGGGGCAACAAAGTCCTGGTCTGCCTAGCCTGCCAGGCGATCTGGCAGGCCAGGCACACACATCGTCCATGAGAAGATCAGTGCGGGCCAGAGGTCCTCCCAAATATTTACAAGACTATGTACAGTCCTTGTCAGTTCATGGACAGGCCTGGTAGTCTGGGTTAAGTAATGCAGCTCAAGGGGAGTGGGGAGCATGGCGATAGCAAGACTGTAGTGTTGTGTATATATAGATGCAACGTAAGCAATGTAATGGAGTGTTGGAGTATTTAAAATAATACGTATGCCTTATTATTTTAGCAAGGGGGGAGGGGTGTTATGTCCTGGACCAGCAGGCACAGGCTGCAGCTATTGGCCTGGGCAGACCATGTGGATGCCAGGGACAAGAAAAGCTGTTTCCAGCCTTTGCAATGATTGGCCAGCAAGGTATTGTGCAGGGGGGGCTATAAAAGGGGGCTGCACCATTTTAAAACCTGTTCTGTTGGTGTTGCAATAAAGGAGACTGTTGTGTCCGGAGCCTGCAAAAGCAGGCTCGGGACCTTGCTATGGTCCCAGGGTTGCTGCAAGTTACCGGGGACCAGACTGAGCAGTGCCAGCCTTGTGCGCATGCATGAGGCGTGAAAGTGCACCATTAACTGTATCTGTTTTGCCTGGGGATCCGGTTACTAAAGGAGAGGCCTGTGAGCCTCACAGTTGTTGTTGGAGTTAGCAGAGGAGAAATAAAGAGCTGTTGAGTACAAAATGTGGCCTCGTTTTTTGCTATTAACTCGAGGACTTAACACTGGCGACGAGGATGGGATAGTCTGCAAGCTGAAAGAAGAAAAGCTATAAGACTTACCCAAGAAGTTCTTGAGGACGGGAAGACGGCGTTAAATTCAGCGTCTGGCCTGCCAGTACAGCTTCGCTGGAGGTAAACTCAGCTGATAGACCCCTTCCCAGACTCAGATGAAAGGATGGTGAAAATAGGGAGGTTGTCTGAATTCGATGTTGCTCACCCAGATGGGAGTCGTATGTCGCTAGAGTAGAAAATTACTTTAGAGTGAATCAAGTCAGAGAAGATGGCTTGAAGGCTGCAACTCTGCTGTGTGTCTGTGGTCAGGACGCATTTGAAATCGCGGAAAATTTGGCGGCCCCTGTACACAGACTTAAAGAAGTTATTGAAAGAACACTTTCAGCCTAAGATGTCTGTCATTGCGTGGAGACACACATTTGAACAGAGGGATCAGAGAGCAGGTGAATCAGCCAAGGAATTCATTGCAGCTTTGAGAAGAGCAGCCAAACCCTGCGAATTCAAAGATTTGGAAGAAAGGCTGAGAGACCATTTCGTATGCAGGTTAAGGAACAGAGACGTACAACAGAGACTCTTTGCAAAAGAAGATATTTTGTTCCAAGATGCTTTGAGAGAGGTGACGGCTGAGGAGGCAGCAGTTGGGGCAGTCAAGAACATGCGGCCCATCAGGCACAACCCAGAAGCAGTCTCCATGCACCATGAGGGCGTCCAAGAAGGATCGAAGGTCAATCTTGAAGAAGAGGTGGATCACCTTTACCAGTCCAAGGAAAGGAAGCAGAAGGAAGGCCAAGAAAAAGCTCCAGCTGCATCCAAATGCTTCGGGTGTGGAGGTCGCCATAAGAGAGCCGACTGCAGGTTCCGTTCCACATCTGCAGAGTGTGTGGAAGGCAAGGCCACATAGCATCCGTCTGTTTGGGTGGCCAGAAGGTACAATCCCAAGAAGAATTATGTCTGAAAGGTACCAGGGTCCCCAGCCAAAACAGGGTGGGTTTCTGCGCATCACACAGAAGTATTTGTAGAACAGTCACACACAAACCACTTAAAAAAAGTTGTCACTTAAGGTGAGGTTGCAAGGGGTTCCTTTGGTCATGGAGCTGGACATTGGGTCCGCTCTCTCAATTATTTCCATTCATACATTTAGGAAGATTTGCAATAGCAGTGGGTTCCAGGCCAAACTTAGGCCATCCAACATAATCTTAACAGATTTTCAAAATTCCAAAGTGTGTGTAAAGGGGGAGGCCACCCTTACAGTGCAGCACAAGGATTTTGACGGTCCATTGGATGTGTTGGTTGTTGGGGGTGAACGAATGAGTCTTATAGGACTCGATTGGTTTGAGGCCTTGGGAATCCAGGTTATTGGACTACAATATCTGCAAACGCTAGGCTTAGCAGAAGTCTGTGAGGAGTTTGCAGATGTGTTTAGCCCACAGCTTGGGTCCTACAAGGGGCCTCCAGTTTCATTGAGGCTTGACCCTAACATCACACCCGTTAGGGTTAAAGTAGGAGAGTACCTTTTGCACTAAAGGATAAAATTGATGCTGAGTTGGATAAATTGATCCACCAAGGCATTTTAGAGCCTATAGATTCCAGTCCATGGGAGACCCCCCATAGTCACGCCTCTTAAGGTTAATGGGAACATACGCATCTGTGCTGATTATAAGTGCACAATAAATGAGGCACTGCAACAGCATGCATACCCAGTGTCAGTTGTCAGCCACATTTTGGCCTCCCTCAAAGGGGGGCGAGTTTTTGCAAAACTAGATCTGGTGCAGGCATATCAACAGCTACCTGTTGATGAAGCAGCTGCTGAAGCACAAACCATTGCCGCGCATAGGGGTGCATTCAAGGGCAAGAGACTGCCATTTGGGGTAAATGTAGCCTCTGGTATATTCCAAAGTGTCATGGAGAGTACACTTAGGGGTATCCCTGGAGTTTGCCCCTATTTTGATGATGTCCTTATTGCTGGAGAATCTACCCAGAATTTAGCAGAAAGTTTAAGGGCTATTTTGCTTCGTTTCCGAAGAGCAGGCCTAAAACTAAAAAAAGACAAGTGCAAGATTGGTCCCAGAAGAAAGTCACTGGGAAAGGGGGTACACAGTGAGGCGAATCCTGATTCTGGTACCTCCGGCACAGAACGGGGGGCCATAGGGTATTGGGGCATTGCAGCTACCCCTGACAACCCTTATGCTGGGCTTGGGAGTGAGGGGCCGTGTTCCCAAGGAAGGTCCATTGTGGACATGGAGAATACCACAAGTCCACACCAAAGTGAGTGGGACTTAGAGGGTCCAGCCAGCCTGCACTCAGGAAGGTCAACTGGATATGGGGAGGAGCAAAGTCCTGGTCTGCCAAGCCCGGTGGGCGAGCAAGCAGGCCAGGCAACAGAACCAAGGTCAATAGATCTACCAGGGCAGCAAAGTCAGGGCAATTCAACCCCGGGGAGTGAACAAGGAGGCCAAGGGTGTTCCCAAGGTCCGAGGAGGTCGCAACGGATCAAACACCCACCCAAATATCTTAGGGAGTTTGTGAAGTTGCTGTCAAGACACGGGAAAAGCAAGACAATAAGGCCATAAATGACTGATGGAGTCATTAGGTTGTTTTGGGAGTGTCATGGTACAATTATTTCCAAAACAATAGCATGGTATCACACAAGAGTGTGATCCACGAGTGACATCAATATCCATAGTCCAGACATTAGAGTGATGGAATCTTAACCACGTCCCTTCAGAGAGGTCGCATGTGTGTGCGGAGAAAGTTTCATCTGGGGGGAAGGGGTGTTGTGTCCTGAGCCTGCAAAAGCAGGCTCAGGACCTTGCTATGGTCCCAGGGTTGCTGCAAGCTGCCCGGGACTAGACTGAGCGGTGCCAGCCTTGTGCGCATGCGTGAGGCGCGAAAGCGCGCCATTAACTGTATCTGTTTTGCCCAGGGATCCGCTTACTAAAGGAGAGGCCTGTGAGCCTCACAGTTGTTGTTGGAGTTAGCAGAGGAGAAATAAAGAGCTGTTGATACAAAATGCGGACTCGTTTTTTGCCATTAACTCAAGGACTTAACAGAGACTATTGGAACTCATTGTTTCGTCTCAATGACAATGCTAATTTTTATGCATTTCCTAAACCAACATGCATTAGTTACTATGGAAATCGGCTTGCAAAGCATTTCAGGGCTTTGATCGTGCAGCCAGCCCATATGCTGTTTGCACTACTGAATTATATTTAGTCAAGATTGGGAACACAGAACTCCAAAATCAGGGAATGCCTGTTGGCCTTTCTATATTTATTGAAGAACTTGAACCTCGAGAAGAACTATAAATTGCATGTCTTTTCCTTTAATTAATTTCTTCATGTTTCTTTTTATACAATGATGCCATTGAAAGTCTTCTTAAGGCTTTCCTCTTAAGCTATTTTCCCCCTCTAAAAATTATTCCCTGCAGCTCCCATGGGGAAAAAATACAGAACACCAATATTTTTTTCCAAGGGAGTAATATTCAGCAAAAAGAAACTGTTTCACCTATCATGCTAAGCCGGCATTTGTGTAATCATCGTTTATTGAATAGATGAGAAGTGGCTGGATTCACACAACATATTATAACGTAAATGTTTTATCAACTTATATGTATGTGTCAAATACCTTAAACCAAAACCAATGAACTATATTATGATTGAAGGTGCAAGCCAGGCTCATGTGAGAGGGAGAGAATTAAAAATCCATGTCAAATGAAGATTAACTGCAATTAGAAAAGTCACCTTATATATATTTAAGGTTTCACTGCTTTGCTGTGCATTGTTGTATTTACGTCAGTTTGTGAGAGATTGTGGGGAGGCTTGGAAAAGAATAGATGAGAGTACAGACATAAACAATCAAGAAGTAGAAGTAGGTGAGTTGCATCCTGCTTTCCCTCTGTCTGCCACCACCTGTACTAGGGCACCTCCCCTGCCCATGGCCATTCTCCCAAGACCAGCCAGGCTTACTTTCCTCTCAGTAGTCATGCTATGCTCATTTGCTCCTGACAGAAAAGGAACCCAATACATATAACATGCTATCTCAATTAGGGGAACACCGACCCAGTTCTAGGCATGGATAACCACATATTTCTTCTTGACTTAAGCAAGCTAATTCGAAGGTCCTAAAGAAACTCTTGCCTTTATTGCAAAATTCCTTCTAGTGCCTAAGTTAAACCATGCAATCTCCCTGTCATGCATACCATCTAAGCTCTGACTTAAAACAGCAATCAGACCCACAACCATCCATGAAGAGGAAATGAAAGACAGATCTTCCTGTGGAACTTCCAAAGGAGTGGACCTAAGGCAAGGCAGCCTACTACCACCAGGCATCACATGATGTATCCAATCTCTAGGCCAGGGGTATCACATGGAAGCTGCGCCCACCTCAGCTCCAGCAAGGGGAAAAAAGTTGTGATAGGTCACGACATGTCACGTGATGCGGCAAATCTGACATCTCTGTTTGACAGGCCAATAACCAAGACTAGGCCTTGCAGAATATTGTGTTGTAGCCTACCAAGGGAACAAATTATTTCAGACCAAAAAAAGTTAAGTCTCTTTTACGGTTGAGATTGACTTTAGGTGAGCTCAGGGACACATGCCTAAAGTTTACTTGACAATTGTATGGAATATAATAATAATAATAATAATAATAATAATAATAATAATAATAATAATAATAATAGAGTTGAAAGGGACCTTAGAGGTCTTCTAGTCCAACCCCCTGCTCAGGCAGAAAACCCTATACCATTTCAGACAAATGATTGTCCAGTCTCTTCTTGAAAACTTCCAGTGTTGGCACATTCACAAGTTCTGGAGGCAGGTTATTCCACTGATTAATTATTCTAAGAAAATTTCTTCTTAGTTCTAGGTTGCTTCTCTCTTTGACTAGTTTCCATCCATTGCTTCTTGTCCTGCCTTCAGTTTGCTATTGCTTCTCTCAGGGGCATTTCTGTTTTATTTCTCATCCAACCTATACTCTGGTATTTATTGATAGTGTCCCAACCATTTCCTTAAGCCTAAGCAGCCTTAGCTTTCTGAGATCAACCAAGTTACTAAATGCTCACAGCTGGACATATTCTAAAGGGGGACAAGAATAAAAGCAGGAGGAATGAGTGTTCTCCATTAATGATGCTGGGATGTAATCTTATAATTATCCCTTCTGCAAGGCATGTCCTGTATCTATTTAGCATTCAGATTCTACCTTATGCAATATTTTTTCCTGCTATATATTTCCAGAGACTCTTTACATGCTTACTCATTTGGCAATCACTTCCAGCTTCTTCATGCTTTTTGAATGACAAGGTTTGGGGAATCAATGTGTTTTAAGTTCTTTTACTTCAGACCAGCTGTTGAAACCTCCAGGTCAGGACAGGGAGGGGAGGGTCATTCAAGAGACTTGTTGTGGCCTAGGAAGCCAAGCCAGCTGGCTCCTGTCATTCCAACATCCAGATCCCATCAAATGCAGGCTGTCACCAGAGATGTAGTCTTCAGCACACACTCAGCAGACCGATCAGACTATCCACTCACACCCCCACAGAACTGCTCTGTAATGGAAGGAGAGGCACAGCCTAGTCATTTAGTAATGTCAAGATTGAAGAGAGCTGACATGTCAACAAATAAAATGATTTCCCAGGCTGGGTTCAACCATTCAATTCCAGAACCACAGGATGTGAACAGTTTCACAATTCAGTGACTCAAAGTTGATCCACCTACCCGTGTTTCCCCAAAAATAATACCGGGTCTTATTTTCTTTTTGCCTCCAAAAGAGGTACCAGGTCTTATTTTTGGGGGAGGGGGTATCTTTTTTACTCACCTCCTGCACTGGCAGCCCTGCCGAGCCAGTCCACTTCTTCTGCAGCCGAAGGAGCAGCTTCATTCTGCAGCTGCATTCTGGCCTGCATTTTGCAGTCAGGCCTTTCTGGAAGGCCTCTGCAGCCGAGTACCAAGCTATGGATTCAATCCATAGCTTGGTTTTCGGCTGCAGTGGCCTTTTCAGAAATGCAAACCTAACTGAGAAATGCAGGCCTGGCTGCAGAAGAGGTCCCAGAAGAAGAAGTGGACCAGCAACGAGAGGCCTGGCTGCAAGGTAAGTGGGTGCAGGGCGAATGGGGCAGATCCACACCCCCCCCGGCTTGATTTTTAAGTGTGTGCCTCACCCCAAAACTAGGGCTTATTTTTGGGGTAGTTTATATTAGGCCCATCCCCAAAAATCAAGCTAGGGCTTATTTTCGGGGTAGCCTTACTTTCAAACAAACGTTAATTTTTTGAGCAAGAGGCTGGCTGCTTGTTAAGGATAATATGTACTTACTGTTGCCCATCTGCCACTGGGGTGCTGTTGGGAGCCAAAAAGAACTGAATGTGACCTTATGTCAAGTCTGACAGTCTTACTGCTCCCAGAATAAAAAAAAAAGATTGGATGGAATTGAGCAATTTTGAAATAGCTAATAACCCTATGCTGGCTATCTTGATAGTATATTAATATTGTAATCCACCCAGAATTACCCTGTGGTAAGATGGGTGGCCAATAAATTTAATAAATAAATAAAATAAATAATATTGGTGGGTTCTATATGCCAGCATTTTTTTCTCCCATATCATCACATAGCAAACATGGAAGCTTCCCCATGACTGTGCACATCATATAAGTCATTATTTTTGGTTTCCACAAACTTTGCCTTCAAATTCTTCCTTCCCCCCCCCCCCAACAATCTAACAATGATAGGTGTTGTGGGTTTGAATACAATATGTAGCCTCAGGTAAACTTCGGAGTTAAATGAAGAATAAAGCATGTATTTTGGGGAGGGATGATAAAATGGAAGCGTACAAAGTCTCCATTAACTTAGCATAGAAATCCAGTTGTGTTCTCATGACACACCTAACTGGCTCACTGGCAAGGTTATCATGTCCTGTGAACAGTTAAACCCAGTCAGCTGTTGGATTAGAGAGGGTCAGTTTTAATCCAAAGCATCTTAGGTAAATAAACATTCTCTGTTCAACTGTGAAGGGAAGAATAACACTCCCTCAACACAAAATTAAACACCTAAAGTGGCACCCCACCCCCTTCACCCAAAACTGGGATTTTTTGAAAAGTTTCTCTTCACATCCTGCAACCACCACCACCCCACACACACACTAGAAACAAGAGCAGAAGAAGGGTACAGCAGGATGGCTAAACCTCTCTTGACTTTATAAGATCACTGTGGATTAATTTTCATTTTTAAAATATGCAGGAACTAAGATAAGGACTCTGAGGTCTGGAGTGCCAACATCTGTATGACTACTGGTGATTGTCTGCATTTGGCAGTTGCTGGTAGCAGCCCGAAGCAAGATGCTTGCTCCTCCTTTGCCTGAGGCATCCTCGTAGCAGCTGTTTTTAAAACTATTTTACTGAACTACTTAGAACTGGCTACAAGTATATAATCTAATGAGATATATACATCATAGTTTACAAAACACAGTTACTGAAATGGAATGGAATGGAAAAATAGAACAGATCAGGTTTATTGTCTTCATGATCAGAGTTTACCATGCCACTGATTACAGGAGGGTAACAATGCTAACTGGATCCAAAGCTACTATACAGAAAGAGATTTACCTTTTAGCTTACTAGGAAAAAATTGAAAAAATATCTGGGTTTCCCTAGTTAAGTATTGTTTGCAAATGGCAGCTTTTCTCCCTTGGCACTTTTAGGAAAACATTCCTTTTTAACATGTATGGTGACACGGACAAGGATTGGCGCCACCACTGATGGGGGTGGGGTTAGCTTACCTCCATTATATACACAAGCCACCCCACAGGAGAAGGAGATTAATTTAAATACACCACCCACTAGAATACTCCTGTTTTGAAAGGCAAATGTAGGCTTCTGATTTTTAAAGCTGGCTAGATCTTTATCTGATATAGATAAGCATATTATGTGAACAGATTCTTAACTGAGCTGGGTAAAGTGATACATGAACCAGGTTATACTATTTTTTGAAAACTGAGTTATATCATTTTCAAAAAGTGAACTGCTTAGTTTGTGTACATCAATGCTTATTATTAATGAATGAAATGCTTATGCTACTGAATCATTAAGACTCATGGCAGATTACAATAAAATAAAATTACAATAGAATATCTGGTAATAAAATTAATATAAATATTAAATTAATATAAAAATAAAAATATCAAAAAAACATCCAGAAAAGTTCATTTTTTAATAACAATTGGAATGCCATCATTGAGAAAGTCAGTCTAGCTTTTAGAGGGAGGCTGTTCCATTGTATTGGTGCTACTGATATGATAAAAAAGCAATGGGTTTTGGCCTCTTCATTCTGTAGACCAGGTGTTGTGTTCTCCGTTCGCGTGCGAATGATGATGACATATGATGGTAACTAACAATGCTTTATTTCTCCTACTCCAACTCCGAGCAAAAGGCAAAAGGCACACAGGCCTTTTATAGGGCTTGAACCCCGGACAGAGTGAACCAATAAGAGTTCTTCTTTCTTCGCGCCTTGCACATGCGCACAAGCTGGTGCCGCTCTGTCTGGTCTCGGGCAGCTTTTAGAATGCCCGGGACCATTTGCAACAATTCTGGGCCTGCTGAGTTTCCTCATCAGGCCCAGGACACAACACCCCTCCCCCCTGGATAGAACACACACAATTCCACTTTACAATCATAATAAAATAAATCAAAAGAAAATAATAGTCTGCTCACATGCAGACACCCTTCTTTTACTAACATAGTTAGCTAACCAACCCACTCTCTAATGTGGACTTCGCGTGTCTATCTTTTTCCCCCCTGCACAGGTCCCATCTCCTCAACTAGACATGTAAAGTCCCTTGTACTGACAAGAACCTCACATATTTGCCTAGATATTTAGGAGGGGCCTTAGCCCATTGTGACCTACACAAGGTTAGGGAGGGTGCCTGGCCTGTCAGCTCACCTGCCCAGCTAGACAGACCAGGATTTGTTCTTAAGGGTGCCTGGCCTACCGGCCCATCTGTTGAGCTCGCTAGACCAGGACTTTTATGCACAAGTTTTTGCAGGTGACCCCTGGTGAGGCATGCCTGCAGAATTGCCAGAGCTCTCCCCAGGCTCCATGAGAGCAGCTGAAATTCCCCAACCCTCTCAGTTGGCTGAGGATTCCCCAACTTCTCTGTACAGCTCCAGGGAACTTAGTCCCTCGAGCCCGTGACCAGTCCCTCGGACGTGACCTGCATTGCAGGTGTGCCCCAAGACTCCCAGTCCCCAGTGGCTGAGGTGCCAGCATCAGGAGTCGCCTCATTAGCAGACCCCGACTCAGGTGAATTCCTGTTTGGAGCTCTTGCGGATACGCATGACTCCCTGTTTGGCGCAATAGCTGAACTCTGAGAATGTCCTTGCACCTCCCCTGGGAAGTCCCTAGCGCCCTGCGGTACGTCCCAGGAACAGTGAGGTTGTGTCTCATAAGGTGGACCTGAAGTGTGAGATTGTGTCTCAGGAGGTTGACCTGAAGTGCGACTTAATTCCTGGGCCCCCTCCCCCCCAAGAGCGGACGCTGGGGTGGAATCCACAGGGGACAACCGCCAATGCAGTTGATCGATGTGACGCTGCAGGACGTGGCCATCTCCCAAGATCACTTCGTATGATAGAGGTCCAGAGATCTTACAGATGACAGCAGGAACCCACAGAGGACAAGGAGCGTAGTTCCTAGCCCAGACCGGATCACCCAACTGCAGTCTCCTCAGTGCCTGCAGATGTGACACCTGTGAAGCCACCTGGTCTGGGTGCAACCTGTCCAATTTAGTGATGAGTCTGCGACCCCAGCAGAGTTCAGCTGGGCTCTTCCCTGTGGTTGTGCAGGGTGTGGTGCGGTGTGCGAGAAGAAAATCAGCTAACCTGTAATGCCAGTTACCGTGAGTCAGTTTCTTGAGGGCATCTTTGGTGGTGCGCACCATTCTCTCTGCCATTCCGTTGGAGGATGGGTGGAAGGGTGCCGATGTTGCATGCCAGATCAGATTGGCCTGAAGAAAAGCCTGGAACTCAGAAGAGGTAAATTGAGGGCCATTATCTGAAACCAGAACATCTGGGAGACCGTGTGATGCAAAAATTCCTCTCAGCACTTGGATGATCCTGGCAGTAGTAATAGAGGCAACAGGAACAACCTCTAGCCACTTGGAATGGCTATCAACCACAACCAGAAAGAATTGCCCCTGAAATGGCCCAGCATAATCAATATGCACCCTAGACCAAGGGGTTCGAGTTTCCTCCCACCTATGTACTGGTGCCTGAGGCATTTCAGGCCGAGGCTGTTGGCACACTTGGCACCCATGCACCTGAGCCTCAATGGCTTTATCGAGTCCAGGCTATCACAGATGGCTGCGCGCAAGCGCTTTCATCCTGACTATCCCAGGATGTCCCTCATGCAGAGAGATCAAGATTCTAGACCTCAATGAGGCTGGGATGACTACCCTGCTACCCCATAAAAGGCAACCATTAAAGGTAGACAGTGCATGTCTCCTTTGCCAAAAACTTTGAAATGTCGCATCTGGACACGAGTCAGGCCATCCTGACAACACCCATGTCAGCATGCGTGTGAGCGTGTGATCAGTGGCAGTTTCAGCAGCCACATCCCTAGCATTGAGGGGAGATTCAGGCAACTCCTGAATGGAAAGAATATTTATGGCAGGAGCAGGGTCTGCTTCCACCTGAGTTAAAGGCAATCTGCTTAGGCCATCTGCATGGCCCATTTCTTTTCCAGGTTTGTGAACTAGAGAGTAGTCATATGCTGACAGGAAAATGGACCATCTCAGCATACGAGGAGAAATGATATGTGGTGTCTATTTGTTAGTAGTAAACAACCCTAACAAAGGCTTATGGTCTGTATAGACTGTGAAATGGTGGCCATATAAGAAATCATGAAATTTCTTTATGCCAGACACTATGGCCAAGGCTTCTCTGTTGATCTGAGCATAATTCCACTCTGCAGATGACAGAGTCCTTGAATAATAGGCCACTAAGACTTGAATTCCATCAGCCTTCAAATGGCTAAGTACTCTCCCACTCCATAAGGAGATGGATCACATGTGATGCAAACAGGCAGTTGCTCATTGAAATGCGCTAAAACAGCATTAGAAGTGAGCAAGGCCTTAACCTCATTGAAACTCTTGTCATGGATTTTAGTCCACTGCCAAGGAGCCTGCTTGTCTAAGAGCCTATGTAACGGCTCTGCCACTGCAGCTTTGTGTGGGAGAAATCATGGTAAAAATTTAAGAGCCCCAAGAAGGCTTGCAGCTCACTCTTGGACTTGGGGCTTGGGGCCTGTTGAATAGCGTATAGTTTAGCTTCAGCAGGGTGAATGCCTTGGGCATCAATCCTGAAACCTAAGAAGTCAGTGGAAGTGACTCCTATCTTGCATTTATCCTGCTTAAGCTTAAGGCCTGCTTTTCGAAAACGAAGTAAGACAGCCCTTAATCTTTCTGCTAAATTTTGAGATGACTCCCCAGCAATGAAGATGTCATCGAAATAGGGACAGACCCCAGGAATACCTCAAAGTGTGCTTTCCATGACACTTTGGAACATGCCAGGGGCTACATTTACCCCAAATTGCAGTCTCTTGACCTTGAAGCCCCCCCCTGTGAGTTACAATAGTCTGGGCCTCTGCAGCTGCCTCATCAACAGGTAGCTGTGCCAGGTCAAGCTTCACAAAAATGCACCCCCCCTTGAGGGAGGCCAGGATGTGGCTTACAACAGGGA
Source organism: Crotalus tigris (assembly GCF_016545835.1). NCBI lineage: Eukaryota > Metazoa > Chordata > Lepidosauria > Squamata > Viperidae > Crotalus > Crotalus tigris. The sequence continues at coordinate 1,301,401 of NW_024097219.1, forward strand.
CTGGATAAGCGTGCTGTTGCAGCGCCTTATTCAGTGTACATTTGTAGTCTGCACATATACGTATTTCCCCGTTAGCCTTTAGAGGCGTTACTATGGGACTTTCCCATGGAATAGAATCCACAGGTTCTAAAATGCCCTGCTGGAGCAATTTGTCCAGTTCAGCATCTATCTTACCTTTGAGGGCAAAAGGTACCCTCCTAGGTTTAACCCTGATGGGCGTGATGGTTGGGTCTAATCGTAGCGAAATGGGAGGCCCCTTGTAGGATCCTAGCTCTGAACTAAACACATCTGCAAACTCCTTGCAGACTTCTGCAAGGCTCAACGTTTGCACATTGTGCAGCCCAGTTACCTGGATTCCCAGGGCCTCGAACCAATCGAGTCCAATAAGACTCGTACGATCACCCCCAACAACCACCACATCTAGGGAACCTTCAAAATCCTTATACTGTATCTTAAGGGTGGCCTCCCCCTTAACACACACCATAGAATTTTGAAAGTCAGTGAGTATTAGATTTGATGGCCTGAGTTTAACTCGAAGGCCACTACTGCTACAAATCCTTTTAAAGGTGTTAATTGAAATAATGGAAAGAGCGGACTCTGTGTCCAACTCCATTAGTAATGGAACCCCTTGCAACCTCACGTTAAGGGAAAGTTTCTTCTTAAGGGGCTTGTGTGTTCCTGTTCTGCGATGCGCAGAAACCCACCCTATTTTGGCTGGGGACCCTGGTACCTTCCTGAAGCAATTGTTCCCGAGGTTGAACCTTCTGGCGACCCAAACAGATGGATGCAATGTGGCCTTGCTTGCCACATGCCCTGCAGATGGCGGAGCGAAACCTGCAGTCCGCTCGCTTGTGATGTCCTCCGCACCCGAAGCATTGAAGAGATGCTGTGGCTTTTACCGGACGTCCCTTCTGCCTCCTTTCAGCTGGCTGGTGAAGTCTGTCGACCTCCTCTTCAGGATCCACTTCTGATCCTTCTCGAGCATCCTCTTGATGGACAGTAACTGTTTCTGGAGGATTTCTGGCAAGGCGCAAGGCCTTCACAGCCCCGCCTGCTGCTTCCTTAGCTGCCACCTCTCGAAACACATCTTGGAAGGAGACATCTTCCTTTGCAAAAATCTTTTGTTGCAAGTCTCTGCTTCTTAAACCACAAACAAAGTGATCTCGCAGCCTCTCTTCCAGATCCTTGAACTCACAAGGTCTTGCTGCTTGCTTAAAGCCGCAATAAAGTCCGCAGCAGATTCACCCGGCCTCTGGTCTCTCTGCTCGAACGTGTGCCTCCAAGCAATGACGGATAACTTCGGCTGGAAATGTTCCTTCAACATTTTCTTCAAGTCAGTATATGCCACTGATTCCAGAGGTGCAGGGGCCACCAGATTTTCTGCGATGTCAAAAGATTCTTGTCCACAGGCACACAAAAGGGTGGCTGCCTTCAGGCCATCTTCTCTAATCTGATTTACTCTGAAATAATTCTCCACCCGTGCTACGTAGGAATTCCATCTCTCTGGGTGGGAGACATCGAAATCAGTCAAGCGGCCAATCTTCGACATCGTAAGTTTACAATCTTCACCACTCGCTTCCTCTGCAAGCTGCTGTTCGGGGAAAGGGTCTCCAGCGACACTATACTGGCAGGCTGGGACTCTGATTCAGACGCCGACTTCCCCTCTTCAGGACTTCTTAAGTGAGTCCTTAAATCTTTTTCATTAGCTTGCAAAGAATCCCACCTTCATCGCCAGTGTTGTGTTCTCTGTTCGCGTGCAAATGATGATGACATATGATGGTAACTAACAATGCTTTATTTCTCCTACTCCAACTCCGAGCAAAAGACAAAAGGCACACAGGCCTTTTATAGGGCTTGAACCCCGGACAGAGTGAACCAATAAGAGTTCTTCTTTCTTCGCGCCTTGCGCATGCGCACAAGCTGGCGCCACTCTGTCTAGTCCTGGGCAGCTTTTAGAATGCCCGGGACCATTTGCAACAATTCTGGGCCTGCTCAGTTTCCTCATCAGGCCCAGGACACAACACCAGGCATGTCAAACTCGCAACGTCACATGACATCCCGCGACGTATCAGGACTTCTTCCCCATTGCCAGCAATGGGGTGGGCACGGTTTCAGTGTGACACATCTGGCCCATGGGCCGGCAGTTTGACATGCCTGCTGTAGACTTTGGACGCCACCATCTACCATCATTTTTTCCTGATTAGAACAAGATCAATCAAGGAAATAAGCAATATTAAAATGGTGGACATAGACTTCTGGTGGTTCCAGCGACGATGAATGGCGGCATTTTACAAAGCCGCCCGTTCCTGGTCCGTGTAAAAGCCGCGGGACTTTGACAATCAGCTGTCCCGCGGCTTGAATCTCCTCCCTGGGAAAAAGGGAGGAAGAGAGCTCTCAGGTAGAGGTAAGAGCTCCCCTGGATCCCTGTTATTTTGGGGATCGGAGGGTAGAGCTCCCTCGGAGCCTGAGCAATCTCCGCGTTCCAGGGAGCCTTCATTCCGAAGCTTTTGGGATGAAGCAAGATGCCGCTTCCACATCTGCTTTTTTTTCCAGCTGCTTGTGAGTATTTGAAAGCAGACGGAGCAGACCAGGAGAGACTGTGCTCAAGCTTGATGGTGCCTTTAACTTCAGCAAGTTTCCTCTTCTTCTTCTTTTGTTCACTTTCCCTTTAGAAGAAAGGGAAAGTGAAAAGTAAAATGGCGATCGTCTTTCTTGCCTGATTTGCATTACAAAGTAAAACCTGGATACAGATTAACTCTTTAAACACAGAAGTAAGAATTTGGCTTTTATTCTTTCCTCTTTTTTCTTCTTTGTTTTTTTTAAAGAATATTTAAAAGAACTGTGCCTTTTTTTTCCCAGTAAGAATCTTTCTTCTTGGAAACTAAGAAAATGGCTTCAAAACATCTGCCTCCTGCCCCTAAAGTTCCTATTTCTTCTCCAATGCCTCAGCCTGCTTCTCAGAAACCAAAATCACCTCCACCTTCTCCTCCTCCTCCTGCAATTTCTCTTAATGATTTACAAGATGCTTTAAAACAGCATGCCCTGGATATTAAGGAGGAGGTAAAAGATCTTATAATTGCAGAGAGGGCTAATACAGAAGAATTATTGGAGAAAAAGAACAAACAAGTAAGAGACCATATACTTCTGGCCTTTCAGGGCTTAGCCCTGCATATAGAGAGGATTGATGACCAGATGGAAAAGATTACTGAAAATGCAGCAAGAATGGAATTTAGGATGCAGGAGGTAGAGAACAAGATAGAAATTACACAGGATGAACAAATCATTTCACAATATAGGGAGATGGAATATGCATTGTGTATCAGGGGTCTGAGAGAGAACTCTCAGGAGGACTTAAAGATGCTTATTGTGAAAGATATTGCTCCTAATATTGGCTGGCGGCCTGAAATAATTGAGAATGAGATAGAAAAATTTTTTAGAGTTAATTCACGGCTTGCTAGACAGAGAAATTTACCAAGAGATATGGTTATTTATTTTTCCAGAAGATCTATTCATAATGAAATTATACAGGCTTTTTACAAACAAAAGTTTCAAATTGCTGATCAAGATGTGATAATTTTAAAAGAGATACCTCCAAAAATTTTAAGAGCCAGAAAAGATTTTACTTTCTTGTCTGATGAGCTAAAACTTCGTCAAATTCAGTTCAGATGGGAGATTCCAAGAGGAATAATAGTAAATTATGAAGGGATACATCACAGATTAACTATTGTTTCCAAGGCAAGAGATTTTTATCAGTCTATCTTAAAAGCAAGATTGTCACCACCCCCACAAATAAGGATAACGGAAGAGTCTCTTATGGCAGCAGCTTCATCAATGATGGTTATGGAACAAGCTGCATAGAATTCTGACATAAAAGAGCAAAGGATGACACGAGCCGCCCATAAACGTAAAGAAAAAGAGCAATTGCAGAAGAGTGGTGAAAGTATGGTTGCTACAGAGCCTGTGGGAGGGGCAAGACCAAAAAGATCTTCGACAGCAGATCTGCAGGCCATGCTCCAGAGGCTCCAGGCCAGTGGAGATGGTCAGGTTCCTGACCTGGAATGTTAATGGCTTAAATGTGCCACAGAAACGAAGAAAGATTTTCCATTATTTGAAACAACATAATAATGATTTTATATGTTTGCAGGAGACTCATATAACTTTAAAGGATTCTAAATTCTTGATGAATTCCCGTCTGGGCTCACATTTTACTGCTCCAGCTCCAGGGAAAAAAGGGGGAGTGGTAATTTATGTGAAGAAAACCTTTTCAGCTAAACCAGCGGTTCTCAACGTTTGTGTGACGGCGACCCCCGTCACACAAACGTTATGCGCATGCGCGGTGCGGCCGCGCATGGGGGCAGGGCCCCCGCACGCGGCGCGCATGCGCGGTGCCACCCCCGGAGGCGCGCCGCCGCCCCCACGTGTGGCGCGCGTGCGCGGCACCGCCCCCCGGAGGCGCAGCGCGCCCCCGGAGGGAACAAAATGGCGGATCGCCGCGTTTGGTGACCCCACAAAAGAGGTCGATCGACCCCAAATGGGGTCGCGACCCATAGGTTGAGAACCGCTGAGCTAAACTAATTGAGGCTGATTCTGAAGGAAGATATCTTTTTGTGGTACTATTACTACAAGGCCGAAAAGTTCTTATTGTTGGACTATATGCTCCCAATCAACAACAGAAACAATTTTATAAGTTGCTGCATGGCAAGATATCTCAGTTGGATTATAAATCGGTAATTTTGATGGGTGATTGGAATGGGGTTTTAGACCCAACTATAGACAAAAGAAGTTTCTCTAAAACTTTTATTCAAACTAAACTACCTATGACTTTCTTTGATTTGAAGGAAGAACTGGAGCTTATTAATATTTGGTGAGAAAGGAAAATAAGTGACAGAGACTTTACTTTTTTTCTGATAGACACCAGTCATTTTCAAGGATTGATTTTTTTCTGATTACTAGTGACTTCCTCCCTAGAGTGAGGAAGGTGAAAATTTTTCCCAGAACATTGTCAGACCACAGTCCTGTGTGGATGGAGTTATATTCCGAAGATGGGAATAGAAGATCTTGGAGACTGAATGAGAACTTGTTTAATCGGGAGGAGTTTGTACAAAAGTGTAAAGAACATTTAAAGGATTTTTTTGCTATAAATATGAATAAGGGGACATCGATGTCTATGGTGTGGGATGCTAGTAAAGCATATATGAGGGGAATTCTGATTCAATTGAATAAAGTTTTTAGGGAAAAAGGGTTACAAAGACGTAGAGAAATAGAAGAAGAGATCAAATCAAAAGAACAAGAGTTGGTTCTTAACCCTACTGATAATAATTTAAAGGTATCCATAAAGATGCTTAAGGAACAATTTAACATGTTGATGGCAGATCAAGTGGCTACCAATCTGTCGTATATGAGACATAATACTTTTTGCAATGTGAATAAGCCTGGGAGGTGGTTGGCCTATCAGTTACGAAAGAAACAGAAAGCTAGAATCATAGAGAAAGTAAAGTATAAAGGTACTGAGGTTTTTCAGCAAGACCTGATTAGAAAAAGCTTTTTGGATTTTTACACAAAATTATATTCAAGTGATAATATAAGGGGTTTGGATATAGATAAATATTTACAATCAGTACATTTTCCTAAACTTTCAGAGGAACAACAAAATGGGATGAATAGTTTAATTACTGTGGAGGAAATTGGTTTAGCTATTAAGCAGTTAAAGGCTGGAAAGTCTCCTGGAACAGATGGACTGACTTCGAGGTATTATAAGATCTTATCTGAAGAAATGATAGAGCCATTAAAGGAACTCTTTAATAGTATTTTGTTGGGTATGCAAGTTCCTCCTTCTTGGAGAAGAGAAGAGCTTTTATATCACTGATTCCGAAGGAAGATCAGGATCTTACAGAGCCTAAGAATTATAGGCCAATTTCATTATTAAATGTTGATTATAAGATCTTTACAAAAATTCTTGCAAATAGACTAATGCAGGTTATGAAAGATTTGATTCATAGTGATCAAGCAGGATTTATAACAGGGAGATATATGAAACATAATGTTAGACAAATTATTAATTTAATTGAGTACTTGGATGAGAATAATCAGATTCCTGTGGCTTTTATCTTTTTGGATGCTGAAAAAGCTTTTGATCAATTGGACTGGCAATTTTTATTCTCTTTGGTAGAGAAAATGAATTTTGGGGATAATTTTTTACATGCACTTAAAGCTATATATCAGCAGCAATCTGCACAAATTGTTGTAAACGGGGGATTGACTGAGAATTTTAATATTCAAAAAGGGACAAGACAAGGATGTCCATTATCCCCATTGTTATTTGTTTTAACATTGGAAATTTTATTGATTCAGATTTGGGAATCAAAGTTAATCAAGGGTGTAAAGATAAGGAAGAACGAGTATAAATTGCGGGCATTTGCGGATGATTTGGTTTTAATTTTGGAACAACCGAATCAGGCGATTGAGGTTTATTAGAACTTATAACACAGTATGGGAATGTTTCTGGTTTTAAAGTTAATAATTATAAGACTAAGATATTATCTAAGAATATGTCAGTTAAAGACAGGGAAAGTTTGATTAAAGCCACAGGTTTTCAGATGGTAAAAAAGGTTAAATATTTGGGAGTATATCTAACTGCTTCAAATGGAAAATTGTATAAGAACAATTATGAACCACTATGGGTAAAAGTTCAGAAGGACTTAAGAGATTGGAAAAAATTGCAATTGTCATTGTTGGGGAGAATTTCAGCCGTAAAAATGAATGTTCTACCAAAGTTTCATTTTTTGTTTCAGATGATACCTATTCTTAAAAAAGAGGCAAATTTGGAGGAATGGCAAAAGGGTATCAATAATTTTATATGGGCCGGGAAGAAACCAAGGGTTAAATTTAAGATATTACAGGATGCTCGAGAAAGAGGGGGACTTAAGGCACCTAATTTGAAATTATATTATGATGCAGCCGCCCTAACTTGGTTAAGTGATTGGCTTAACTTAACAAATATGGATATTCTTTTTTTGGAAGGTTGGGATTTAATATATGGTTGGCATGCATATTTAATTTTTAATAAGAAAGTTGATCGGACTTTTAAATCACATATTTTGAGGAATGCCTTACTTCGTGTTTGGAAGAAGTATTATTATAGATTAAATTATAAAATACCTATCTGGGGGATTCCCAGACATGCAATTGAGGGAACTTCTAAGGGGATAAATTTTGATAAAATCTCGTATAAAGAATTGTTAATTCGCTCTGGTTCGAATTGGCATTTGAAATCCCTAGATGTATTAAGGCAGCAAAATATTCTACAGTCATGGTTTCAATATTTACAAATAGTGGACAGATGGACTGTAGATAAGAAAGAGGGAATAACATTAGAAGATAGACAATTGGTTATTCAGATTAAAAATCAAAGTCCGGCTCATATAAAAAGAATATACAATGTTTTATTAGAGTTAGATTCGGAAACAGAATTGGTTAAAGACTGTATGATTAAATGGGCTCAGAATATACAGGAGCCGATCTCATTGGATTTATGGGAGACAATTTGGATAAGAAATGTCAAATTTACACAAGCTCAAAATTTGAGAGAAAATTTTTATAAAATGTTTTATAGATGGCATTTAGATCCTAAAAAATTATCTTGTATGTATTCCAATATACAGCCCAAATGTTGGAGATGTGGCAATAATGATGCGACATACTTTCATATTTGGTGGAATTGTAAAAAAGTAAAGGCTTTTTGGATTATGATTTGGTGGAACATTCAAAAGATTTTTAGAAAAAAGATAAAGTTTACTCCTCAACTATTTTTACTTGGTATTTTTGTTGACTTAAATGAAAAAGAAACTACTTTGATGTTGAATTTATTAACTGCAGCAAGGTTATTAGTAGGTTTATATTGGAAGAAAGATTCTTTGCCTACTTTAGAAGAATGGATATTTAAAGTATCTAGTTTTGCAGAAATGGCAAAAATTTCTGCTTATTTAAAGGATCATACACAAGAAAGATATATTATTGTATGGGGAAGGTGGATAGATTATATTCAGAAAAAGTATGGAATTAAAAAGTTTCACTTATTTTATGAATGAATATTAAATATTATAGAGAATTGTTTTATAGGTTATGGAGTTAAAGGTTAATTATGAAAAAAAATTTCTTTTTTCTTTTCTTTTTTTTCCTTTTTCTTAATTATTATAAATTTTGTTATTATTAACCCTGTATTCTGCTCTGGGAAGTGAAGGGGGGTTTGGGGGTGGGAGGGAGGGTAAGGGTTTTTTTTTTCTCTCTCTCTATTTTAAAATTTTATTGTATTTTTATAAATGTTTGTATGTTAAAAAATAAAAAATTTTCAATAAACAAAAATGGTGGACATAACTCACTGATCAGGGCCTGCCCCTTTTTTACTTCATCACATGCATATATGAAAGTAAAAATGAGTGGATCTTTAATTGTTTGGTCATACCCATTATTCTGATCTCATTCACACAAACACAAACACATTCATGGGGAGAACTCTGATGTGGGAACACAAACTTCCGGATTGTTTGATGCCAAGTTATAAAGTATGACTTTATAAATCCAAATTAGCATTTCCAATTGCACAGTCAGTCGTGATCATAACTAATGAGCCACTATGTTTTGGACCAATTATAGTTTTCAAGAGGTCTTCAAGGGCACAGGTAGGTCAGATTGCAGTAGTCTAACAAATGATACGGGCCAGTGGTGAGATTCAGCCAGTTTGCATCACTTCAGCAGAACCAGTAGCTAATTTTTTGTTGCCCAGGCCCAGAATGGACTTCCAGAAGTGGCATCCACACAGAGAACCAGTTGCTCACATATTTGAATCCCGCCACTGATAAGGGCATGAGTTATTATAGCCAGCTCTTCCCTTACATGATTTTCATATAAAGTTATCTAATTAAGGCTACAGTATTTATTCAGAGATATATCACTACCTTCCATTCTACAAAAAGCCTTTAAATTAGCTCGTTATTATTAATGGAAGCTATTTTAAAGTCTCATGATGACACTGGGGGAGGCATAGATTGTGGTGAGAAAAACATCAGGAGCAGATTTACAGAAGCTAGAGTTTATGTGTGGTTGGTGGGACATTGGAGATAGGATCCCTGCAATAATACTGTATGTTATGATCCCTCCAACATACTTGCTCAGAGTTAACTCAGCCTTTGGTCCAAGAGAAATGCCCTATTCCTGCCTTACATTCATAATATATACTTATGCATTTGAACCATTGTATTACCAGTTTGATGAATGGATTCCACAAAGTCAAAGCAAAGGGAATTCCACAACTGTTCTTCAAATGCTATGTCATGCATAACTGCCAAGGAGTAAGCCCCAGTGAAAATTTAGTTACTACTTTGGAAGAAAAATACATAGGGTTGTGCCATAAATCTTTTAAATGACCTATAGCCTTGGAGGCTGAACTTGCAATAAATAAATAGGACTGGGAAAAAGTGGCCAAAGTAAATTAGGAAGTACAATTCCAATTTATATAATTCTGTTTCATGGGATAAATATAGTCTCCTAGATCCGTTTCATTTCAACTCCTCTTGGACTCTATCTTGTGTGGTTTTTCAAGGGAGATCAGGCAGGCTGGCCAGGCTGCTGCCGCCTCAGTACAAAAGCCAGAGGAGGAGGAGGAGGAAAGAGAAGGAGAAGGAAGATCACTGCGGTGGCAGCATCCAGAGCAGGGTGGGCAATTATGGCCCATCTCTTTATGACCTGTGGACTTCAATCCCCAGAATTTCTGTGACAGCAATGGCGTCCATGCTTCAAGCAAGTTCTTGGGTTTACACTAGACTAGAGCACAGCTCCTTCAAAAGTTAAAGTAGCAATTTTAAATTGTGTGGTTTTTTTTAAATAAACTCAACCTGAATGGACCAAGTAATTCTTTTGAACTAATTGTTCCTTTTGTCCCTTGCTGATAGTTGGCTAGCAGCCTCCCATTACCCTTCTTGCCCGCTTTCTTAATGAGCTGACCAAAGTGGGACATCCGTAATAAATAGATTCAAAGAACACCTGATACACTCCAGAGTCTTTGGTCAGTGTCCCAGGAAACAGATTAATTGCAGATGAAAGCAACTTCACAATTGCAATTTCCACAATTCTTCCACAAAAATCACAATGAATAGGGAGAAAGCCTAGGGAAGGTCTCTTCCACCCAGCCTCGACGTCAAAATCGCTGCGCCTCCTTTCCCTGCTTGCTGGAAAGGAACAGCGCTGACCCGATCCAGCAAGCAGGCGCCTTGGAAAGTCAACGTTTTGGCTGTCGGAACTAGAGGCGGTTTTCCCCAGCAAGCTCAGAAGGAAGGGAAAAAACAAGGGCGGTGCTGGGCCAGGCGGCAAACTAAAAGATCTGCTCCCGGTTCCTTCGATAGCCATGGCGGCTTTGCCTGAGCTCTAGCTAGCGGGGCCCTTTGAGTATCGCCTTGAAGCTGTTATGGGGAAAACAGCAACCTTGAGGAGGCGGTTCCGCAAAAGTCAATATTTCTCGGGTCCTAGCCACAAACTGCCTGAAAGGTTTTCCTCTCTCTGGCAGCCAAAGCGAAAAAGAACACAGAAGCCCAGAGCTCGGTGGCTGCATGGAAAGGGGTGCTCCTGCTCCGGGCAAATACGAATCTGCTTATTCGGAAGTTGCATCATGTATTTCCTTAGATCAGTGGTGGTGAACCTATGGCACGGGTGCCAGAGGCGGCACTCGGAGCCCTCTCTGTGGACACACGTGCCATTGCCCCAGCCTTGCCTCCCCTGTGACCCCCTCCTCACCAGCAGCCCCCCTGGAGGAGGGTCACCCCTGAGCGTGGCCCACGTGGAGCAATGCAGCCAAGGACATCACAACCAAACAGAGTAGACAAGACTCTGCCCTCACTCCCCATCGTGTACAGTTGATGTTGCAGGGCACGGGCAGAGGGCGTGGCCGCCATGGCGCTGCTGGTGATCTGCAGTGGGCCCTGGAGGTGGTGAGTGGCCCTGCGGGCAGGCAGGGTGGGAGCGGGGCAGGGATGGAGCAGGGGTGGGGCCAGTTTTTGGGCACTCGGTCTCTAAAAGGTTCGCCATCACTGCCTTAGACTGTATTGTGGGAGCGATGACATCAGAGCCTGTTTACTCCAGAATCAGTCTGAGAATCAAGAGAGATGCCTTACGCCTACAGCCCCCTCTTTGCGGATCTTGTCGTGTGTGTGTGGGGGGGGGAAACTCCCCAAGATCTCTCATGCAGATCTTTGCCATCACCTCTTGCCTAGAAACGCCAAAGCTTGAACCAGCAGCTTTTGGCATGCAGCCTGTGCCTGTTCCCCTGAAGTCAGCTTATGCGAGGCGATGTGTTGACTGATAAGTTAGGTGTCCTAATTTAGTTCTGTATACATTGGATTATTTATGAACAACCTCCATTTTATTTCTTCATAACATTTTCATTATTAACTTATTGAATAGCCTTTCTCGAGGATGAGGGGACTTAAGAAGGTGACTATATATGCCTAAGTGGTTTACTAAGTGTAAACATTGTGCTGAGAAGGGGATGCGACAGCGCAGCCCTGACCCAACAAGCGGGCGCCTTGGAGGGTCACGTTTTGGCAGCTGCATATAAAATGATTTAAAATATAAAATGATTTGAAAGATTGCAGAAATATATGAAACATCCCAAAATAATAGTTTAAAGACTATTCAAAGCAACGCCCATGTCCAAACAGCAATACAAATCACTGAAATAGAAAAATAAAAACAACCACCAGTCTTTCAAAGCTTCAACTGCCATAAAAGACGGGCTTGTCCATCAGGTTGCTAAAATAACTATAAATATACAATAGGAATCCAGGAAATTCCAGGCTGTTGGCTAGATAGAGGGGTCAAAAAACAAAAAGCATCCGGGGGGGGGGAAGACAGTAGTAAACCATTCATTACGGTGACCAGACTATGAAAATTTACTTTTTGCAATGCCAGCAGTAAGTGCAACCTATGCATGCCACTGCCAAGAGTGGTGATTAGCAGGTTAAGATGTTACCAACTAGAGCAGGGGTGTCAAACTCACAACGTCATGTAATGTGTCGCGACGCATCGCAACTTTTTTGCCATTGCCAGCAATGGGGTGGGCGCGGTTTCGCTATGATGCATCCAGCCCCCGGTCCAGCACTTTGACACCCCTGAACTAGAGCTTTCCTGATTCACATCTCTGACTTTTGTAGCCTGGAGTGCTGCTAGGGTGTCATCCAACTAGCCTGTAACAGATTGCATTAACAGCCATTTCTCTGGAATTTTGTATTTTAACACAGGTTATAATCTGAGCATATTTAATTGCTTCCGCCTCTATGTTCCCTCTACGATGGTGGTACATAGGAAATTACTCAGTGGAAATTACTCAAAGTTTGGAGAATTCAGTGATGCCACTGTTTGGTGTATATTGCAGAATCAGTCCTAACTTATGGCAGTTTACCATCCATAGCGCTTAGTAACATCTACAATAAACGTAAATAAAACAGCCAATAACTGATCAAAGTTAGAAGAATGCAAGGGCAAATTATAATAATAGTAATAACGAAAAATAAAATAAAATAAAATCAATGTTGCCATCTGCTGGCCAAACCTAAAACAGAAATAGAAAACAAAATGACTTGGATCTAAAGAACTGCCTCACATTTTATTTATGGCATTTACTAACACTCAGCATCATCTCCTCTAATTTTGGTGTCCTGGGTCCTCCCCACCATCCATCTCCCATGCAGTGATATGGGGTAAAGGTGTATGGTTTTCAGAAAACCTGGCCGAAAGTTTCCAAAATTGCTGGCATCCTTTTCCAAGCTTGGCTGTGCATATGCTAAACTCAAAATCCCATCTGCTTCATGGGCAGGGATGATGAGAATTGAATCTGACAATAAGGTATGACTGAAGGCTGGAAAAGCTAGTTTCAAGTGAAGTCAGGCCTTTAGAAAACCTTATTTTCTGCATGAATTTCCAGCACCTGCAGGTTGTCTCACCCAACAACATAGGATCTTGAGTATTGCTGGGAGAAATAGAGAGTTAGTACCTACTTGATCAGAAAAAAATGTAGTCCCATCCCCGGTAGGGGCCATTCTGATTTCCCTGCCTAAATGCTGCTTCCTGATACATGCAGTTATCTTCTTTCACTAGCGAATTCCAAACAGGAAAGTTCTCCTTTCCATAGCTGGAGGGGGGGGGAGCGAGAGGATTTTGTGTCCCAAAGATGATAGCCTGCAATAGCTTTGCCATCTGTTGATTTAAAAGGTCAGCAAGTCAAAACCTGGCAACATCCTGAATGAAAACAGAAAATGAAAACAAGGACTGAACTTGGTGCAGGGGGTCATTGGGGTCAGGGCTACAAATAATAACTTCCTGCACCCTGTGTGGATCAGGAAGCATGCTGGCCAGCACATTGATGGCCAATGACACTATCCTTTGTGTTCTGCCTAAGCAGCAAGCAATTGAACCATTGGCTCAGGGTGGATGGCTTGTCATTTTCCCTTGGAATCCTTGCCGCCTATCTGGCCAACATTGCAAGCTATCATGCTTTTTTCATTGAATGAAGCCCTAAATCAAAGAACAATTTGCCTTATACAAGCTGGATTCATGTATCATACTAAGCCAGGGTTTGTTTTGCAATTTATCAAACTACAAAACATACTGGACTTGGTTTGCAAAACACACTGAGCCATAAAATGTGCCATACTTGGTTTTATAAACACAAGCTAGTCACATCATGGCTTACTGAGTTTAGAGGTGCCTCTTCACTGGCAGACAGAAGCTCTCCAAATTATAAATCTAACATTTTTCCTAGCCTATCAGTAGTGGATAGAGATTGAATTGCATGTAAAGCATTATTGTCTCCCCATCCCATCCCTATGTTAGAGCATCTGTGTTAGACATCTCCAGTTGACCAATTGGAGGCAGGTTAACCTATGTAATTGGGAGAGGTATGGTCAGGTACGTGTTTTGGGGAGGGGTTGAGGATAACATTGGAGTAGGAAATGCTATGCATGCTGTCCAGAATTCTTGGAGGAAGAGAACATAAATTAATAAATAACAAGAATAGTCATCCTTAAGTCTTCATTCAGTTTGAATTTATTGTCTCAATTTACTATTTCCTGCACTGTTTTCACAAAAGTATATATATTTAGGATTCCAAATAATTTGACAGAGAAAAATATGTTAGCTGTTTATCTGCAAGTAGCCTTATGTTATATAGAAATGATATTTCCTTTCCACTAAGAAGATAGCATCTTCAATGAATAAGTAAGCAACAATGAAGGACAGATGCAAGTTCCTGATAAGCAACCCATTCTTTTTGCAGATGCCATTTTTTGAACAAAAATGACTAATTTTTTATAGCTCAAGTCCTAGAACTGAGATCTGACCACTCATGGATTGAACGGATCAAGTAAGGCAGCAGTCCCTAATTTTTCCGGCTTGGCGGACTTGGGTGGTGGGGGGAGAGGGGATAGTTCTGTGTGAGTGGCAAGTGTGCTCATGCTCCATTTGTGCAAGGGGCGGGTGCATGCACCCGCTGCTTGCACAAATGGAGCCTTGTGCGCAGGCACATCCACCCACCGCTTGTACAAGTGAAGATTTGCTCACCTGCCCGCCACATGCTCACCTGCCACTTCCATAGCCAGGTTATGAATGGGCCGTGGCCAGGTATCAGGCCATGACCCAGGGCTTGGGGACCCCTGAAATAAGGGATCATAATAATGAGGAGTCTTGGTGCATAATTCAGCTTCTCTTGGGCAAACCTTCTCCACCTGTTGGGGGCTGTAGTGGGGCTCATAGAGCTGAAGCTGCTTCATTCCCCAAACAGACTCATCGTTTTGTCAGTCTGTGGTTTCCCTTTCCCAAAAAATTTATATCCATTTGTTATTTCCTGCAATGAACTCTCCTCTGGAGAGTTCATTGGTCTCACTGAGTGCAGCAATGTCAATGCTATATAGTTCAGCTGCTATAAGTGCTGTTCATGTTTCAGACCTTATTACCTGGTACACAACATCTATCACCATAGTTGCTCCCTTTCCACTGTGCAACATTTCATCAAAAATAGCCTCCTTGTTCTTCTTAATGGCAGGGGCAACTTTTTTAGCATGTGTTTACTAATTCTTTGAATCTAGCCATCATCAAAGAGACCTTTTTCAAGGCAATCTAACATACACATTTGACTGGGTTCCCATGTCTCAGTCAGGGCTTGTTTGATGCAATTTGCCCAACCACTCACTATGCCTAGAGTCATTTTGGTTACATACAATTTAAATAAATAAATAAAACTGACTGAATTCATACATGTGGTCAAAACCAAATAAGCCAGGTTAACAGTTTATAGCAGGGGCAGGCAACCTTGGCTCTTTTATGACTCGTGGACTTGAAGTCCACGAGTCATAAAAGAGCCAAAGTTGCCTACCCCTGGTTTATAGGGTCAGGTTAGGGAATTAGAGTGTGCAATGTAACATTGGAGGCCTTCCCTTACACATCCCAAATCCTAGATTAACATGGTAGATGAATTCCTACAAGGTATTAAAATAATGTATTCAAAATGGAATACCTGCAGAACCTGAAGTAAAAAATTAACAATGTATCCAGAGGAAACATTTTGGAAATAGAATATTGCTTTGAAGAGCTCCAGAATATCATGTACAGCCTGCAGTATATAATTTGCATAATTTGTGGCCTGCTCAAAACATATAAGGCACATAATGTCAGTTGCCTTCCTTTATTCCACACTGGTGAATATCTATGCTGCATTGTGGTTCATGTTTGTCTATCAGGCAGCAGACTTTCCTCTCTAAAAATGTTTTAAAATTGAGGCACTAATTTTGGGGGACTAGAAATCCCAAAACAGACAATCATCATTTCTTCATTTTCACACCCTTGTTTATCCTCAATCCCACTTCAGCCTGTTTTTCTGGGGCCCAAGCAGCTCTCAAAGGCACAACTTCCATTAAGCAGCCTTGATAACTTACTAAGAGTTCTGAACTTTGCTATTATGCTTCTTTTAAAAAATATGGCTTAGCATAGTATAGGAACCAGTCAATAAACTGGGTGGTTTGCTACTAAGAGCAAACCCACTTCAACAAATGACTTTCTGCAAAATTATTTTTTTCCCACGGATAAATAAATAACAACACAAAGGGCTTTAAAGTACATGCAGCAATCAAAGCTACTAAAGTTTTGCCTCAGAATAGTAAATAAAACTCTCCCAAACAGCTCACAAAGGAAAGAGGTGACACACAGAGACTATCCTAAATCAGGAAATGAAATTAATTCTAACGCTTTTAGCACAAAGGAAAGACCGTTAGCCTATTCATTTTTCCCCTGGAAAGAGTGTGATGTAATGCTGCCCTCTACTGGATTTGTTTTACTTCATTTCTGTAGTGCAGGCAAAATACATGAAAAGTTCCCTTGCATCTGCATTTCACAAGCTGCTCTTTGGGCTGTGGGCAAGGTCTCCCTAATGCTACCTTCATCGCCTCCTCAGCCTATGGAGAAGACAGCTTTAAGAGGGAGTCAAGATATTAAGAGGGAGTCAAGCTATTCTCCAAAGCGCTTGAAGGCAGGACAAGAAGCAAAGGATGGAAACTAACCAAAGAGAGAAGCAACTTAGAACTAAGGAGAAATTTCCTGACAGTTAGAACAACTAATCAGTGGAACAACCTGCCTCCAGAAGTGGTGAATGCTCCAACACTGGAAGTTTTTAAGAGACTGGACAGCCATTTGTCTGAAATGGTATAGGGTTTCCTGCCTGAGCAGGGGGTTGGATTAGATGACCTCCACTGCCCCTTCCAACTTTTTTATTATTGTTATTATCCTGACTTGTATAAGAGTTTAATTTTTTCCCCTTATAATTCCAATGCTGTCCAAGAGCAGCTTTGATATATAAAACTTGCTAGGCTTTGCCACCCTTTAGCTTAGAAAGGAGTCAGGGGACAAACAGGACCTGGGGACAGAGTAAGTAAAGACAGAATAGGGATTTGTTGCTTTGTTGTTTCTGTTTCTGTTTGTTGTTTCCAGATGTATGGGGTGTTCAGAAAAGAGTAGCACTTCTGGTGGCAGACCTGCCACACTCATTTTAGGGCTGCTTGCTTCAGTGACACTCAGCTCTCATCTTGTGGCTCCAAGCAGCTGTAACACATGCAGAAGCTACAGCCCAGTAAACCATCTGGGAGAGGCCCCAAACATTTCAGGGTAGTTGATGAGTCTTCAACTCTCTGTGAGATAATAGATTTGTAAATCTGGTGTGTGAAGACTGGCTCCGGCAGACTAAGTGGAGGAGACTGATCAATAGTCCAGGGGTCAAAAAGGCAGGCCCAGCAGGAGTTGTGGAGTGCTACAAGCAGGACAAGACACTTAGATTTTCTGGTCATCCATTGCACCAGGAGAGGTCTCCAACCATAACGGTTCTCTGCCGCTGGACTGCTGAGACAGCGAAGCTGCCCTTGTCCAATGGCTGTCCCACTTAAAACTCCATGATGGAGTTTTAAGTGGGACAGCCATTGCACAAGGGCAGCAGGTTTCTGTTGTGCAATTCATCTTCATCCACAACTGATCTGCAAATCCTCTCTGTCCAAATCTAATTTGATGAGTCCTGCTGAGATGGGGGAGTGGCGAGCCAATAGGTAGGGATGACCACTGGTAGTTGTAGTCACAAACCTGCATGTGGATGACCCTTGGGCCAGTGGCTGTCTCTGTATCAGACCAATAAAAAAAATCTGGCAACATTTAGGGTGATTGGGCGGCTCTTCTAGGGTAGCATGCCCACCCTTGTATGAGGGAATTAAAAAACTAAAAATTGCCTATCTCACAACAACATCTGGCTGGTTAATTGCAGCTAGCAGATCATCTCCTTAATGGTTGAGAATCAAGAAAAAGGAATCAAAGAAAATTCATGTTTGGGAACTTGGAACATCCATACCTGGCTGGAAAGAGACAAGGTGTCAAAGTCTGAAAGATGAACAACATTCATAGTAGCTGAACTTTGTCATTATAGCATTGACATTGCTGCACTCAGTGAGATTAGGCTGGCAGACAAGAGTTCTTTGCAAGAAATAGTGAGTAGTTATAGAATTCTTTAGAAAGAGAAACCACAGACTGACAACAAGACGCACGGAGTAGGTTTTGCAATCAAAAATGCTGAAGAACATTTCTACTGTACAGAATAGAATAGAATAGAATAGAATAGAATAGAATAGAATAGAATAGAACTGGAAGGGACTTTGGAGATCTTCTAGTCCAGCCCCCTGCTCAAGCAGGAGAATCTATACCATCTCAGACAGGTGAATGTCTAGTCTCTTCTTAAAAATCTCCAGTGATGAAGCACCGACGATTTCTGCGGGTAAGCTGTTCCATTGGTTGATTGTCCTCACTGTCAGGAAGTTTTTCCTTAATTCCAGGTTGCTTGTCTCTTTGATCAGTTTCCAACCACTGTTTCTCGTCCTCCCCTCTGGTGCTTTGGTGAACAACCTGGCCTCATCTGCCTTGAGACAGCCCCTCAGATACTGGAACACTGCTATCATGTCTCCCCTATTTCTTCTTTTCTTTAGACTAGCCAAACCCAAGTCCCATAGCCGTTCTTCGTATGTTTTAGTCTCCAGGCCTTTGATCTTCTTAGCTGCTGTTCTCTGAATTTTTTCCAAACTCTCAACATCTTTTTTGTGATATGGTGACCAAAATTGGCTGCAGTATTCCAGGTGTGGTTTTACTAGAGTTTTATAAAGTGGTACTAGTACTTCGCATGATCTTGATTCTATGCCTCTGTTTATACAACCCAGGTTTGTATTAGCTTTTTTGGTTGCTGCTCCACACTGCTGGCTCATAGTCAAGTGATCATCAACTAGGACTCCAAGGTCCCTCTCACAGTTACCGTTTTTAAGCCAGGTCTCACCCAATCTATATTTGTATCTTTGGTTTTTCCTGCCTAAATGTAAGATTTTGCTTTTCTCCACATTGAAACTCATTTTGTTGGATAGGACCCATAGTTCAAGTTTATCAATATCTTTTTGGACCCTGAGTTTGTCTTCTGGGATGTTGGCTATTCCTGTCAGTTTGGTGTCATCTGCAAATTTGATGAGTTCCCCTTCAATTCCCTCATCTAAGTCATTGATGAGGATATTGAAGAGTACTGGGCCTAAGACGGAACTTTGTGGTACCCCGCTGCTTACTTCTCTCCATGTGGATGTAGTGCCATTGAGGGATACTCATTGAGTATGGTTTGTTAGCTAGCTATAGATCCATATGGTGGTGATTTTGTCTATTCCACCTTTTCCTAGCTTACCAAGGAGTGGGTTGTGGTCTACCTTGTCAAATGCCTTACTGAAGTCTAAGTATACTACATCCATTGCGTTTCACTGGTCTACTAGCTTAGTCACTTTATCGAAGAATGAGATGAGATTGGTTTGGCATGATCTGTTTTTAACAAAGCCGTGCTGGCTACTAGTTATGATTTTGTTTGCTTCTAGTTGTTTGCAGATCTGTTTTTTGATTATCTTTTCTAGGATTTTCCCAGGTATTGATGTTAAACTGATTGGTCTGTAGTTTCCTGAAGTTCCATTTTCCTTTTAGCAAATCTCAGTATATACCAATGAGCACTTATACACCAACTCTAATGAGTCCAGATGAAGACAAGGAAGCTTACCACAAGGATTGGACCAGAGCATTGAAAAATTCCCACCAGTAACCAACTCATCATTCTGGGCAACTTCAGCGCGAGGATGGGGACAGACAGCAAAACTGGGATGGAGTCCTTGGGTGACATGGGGTTGAGAACAAAATAGTGATGACATGCTGCTTCTGAGAAAATGTGCTGAGCACACCTTGTGCATCACTAAACACTATGTTCAGACTTGCAAACAAATGCAAAACTACCTAGATGCATCCCAGATCCAAACACTGGCACCTACTTGTCCATTTCATAGTACACCAGCACAGTCTTAAAGATGTCACTATCACCCGCACCATGCAAGGTGTTGAGTGATGGACAGATCACAGGCTGGTCAGGTCAACCCATTTACATTGTAAGCAACCAAGAAGTGTCAGAAAGTCATTCAATATCTGCAGACTACAAGACCCAGACCAAGTCCAATGCTTCCAAGATGTGCTCAATAAAAAAAACTCTCTGGTGGTTTACCGCTTGTAGTCACCTGTTCTGAAAAGTGGACACAGTTTAAATATGTCATCACACAGATTGCAACATCTGTACTCTGAAAAGCCAGGTGCATCAAGAACTGGTTTGATGAAAACCACAAAACCATTTCAGCAGCCCTCCAGGTGAAAAGCAAGGCTTACGCAGACTTGCAAAATGATCCATCATCTGTCTCAAAGAAAGACAAGTTTAAGTACCTGCAATCCAAAGTGTAGACAGAACTGTGAGAAATGCAGCATGAATGGTGGCAGAAAGCTGATCAGGCAGAACCTATGCTGACATGCATGCCACCAAAGAGTTCTTCAGTGGCATAAAGTCAGCTTATGGTTCTTCTAAATCAGGATGCTCCCCCTGGCTATCAGCTGATGAGTCAAGCCTGATCAGAAAGAACTGATAAAATGGCTGGGTTGAACCCTTTCTCAACTTACTCACTAGGCCATTCACAGATGTTCATGGTATCTTAAATCAGATTCCTCAGCTACCAGTCTTGGATGCCCTCCTTCTACAGATAACATCAAAAAAGCAATCTTGCAGATGAGCTCAAATAAAGCAACAGGGCAGGGTGATATTTCTGTCGAGATCTACAAAGCACTAGACTCAAATACATACTTTGCAAGCATTCCAAGACATCTTGGAAAACATTTGGTCCTCAGTAGAGACGCCTGATGATTCCCATGATGCCTTTATAGTTGTTGTTGTTGTTAATTGCGAAGTCGTGTCTGACCCATCACGACCCCATGGACAACGTTCCTCCGGGTCTTCCTGTCCTCTACCATCTTCTGGAGTCCATTTAAGTTCACACCTACTGCTTCAGTGACTCCATCCAGCCATCTCATTCTCTGTCGTCCCCTTCTTCTATTGCCCTCAATCTTTCCCAGCATTAGGCCCTTCTCCAGTGAGTCCTTCCTTCTCATTAGGTGGCCAAAGTATTTGAGTTTCAATTTCAGGATCTGGCCTTCTAAAGAGCAGTCGGGGTTGATCTCTTCTAGGACTGACCGGTTGAACACCTTGCAGTCCAAGGGACTCGCAGGAGTCTTCTCCGGCACCATAGTTCAAAGGCCTCAATTCTTTGGCGCTCAGCCTTTCTTATGGTCCACCTTTCACAGCCATACATTGCAACTGGGAAAACCATGGCCTTTATAGTAACTCTCTATAAAAAAATAAATAAGGGAAACACATGAGACTGTGGAAACTGGAGAGATATCTCACTGCTGTCCATTGCAGGCAAGATGTTTTCCCGCATTCTCCTTAACAGAATTGTCACTGCCTCAGAAAGGAACCTCCCAGAGGTGCAGTGTGGCTTTCGGCCAGAACAGCAGACATGATATTTGCTATGAGGCAAGTCCAGGAGACGTGCATCAAGCAGAACAAGCCTCTTTACTCTGTCTTCCTTTACCTGACAAAGGCATCTGACCCTGTCAACAGGGATGCTCTCTGAATTATCCTGAGATGTGATGGATGCTTGAGGAAACTTGTGAAACTGACTCAACTATTTCATAATGGAATGACATGGCAGATTCATTACAACGGTGATATCTCAGCAGCATTTGCCATTTCCAGTAGAGTAAAACAAGGTTGTGTATTAGCTCCAGTCCTATTCAATCTGGTCTTTACTTGCATGTGGTCACATGCTGTCCAGGATCTGAAAGAAGGAGTTTAAATCAGGTATTAATGGGATGGCTCTCTTTTTGACTTTTGCCTGAATGCATGCACAAAGTGTCTCCTTACAATCATTCAAAAAGCTCTTTTTATTAATAGGACAAAGTGGCACACAAAGACAGTGATCTCTAGAGTTCATGCTGAACAAATTCTCAGAGGACGCTGTGCTCTGGGGCCTGATTATCAGCCTGAACAAAACTGAAATACTTTACTAGTCCATGCCAAATACCAAGTCCATAGAACCAAAAATCACTGTTGATAACACTCAGCTGTCAAATGTAAACAGCTTCAAGTACATGGGAAGCATCATGTTGAGTGAAGGGACTGTGAACAAAGAAATTGACTTCAGGATCAACAAGGACAGCCAGGCACTGGGGCTGCTGCATACTAGAGTGCTCAATCAAAATAAGATCCACAAATCTAAAAATCTACAGAGCTGTGTTTATCCCTTCTTTCCTCTATGAAGGTAAGTCCTGGGCTCATCAAGGCCAAAGGCACATCAAGCAACTGAAGAAATTTCACACATGTGCACGCCACTCCATTCTCAGCATTTATTGGCAAGACTGTATCTCCAACTTGGAGGTCTGCAAAGTCCACCAGCATTGAGTCTCTGAATATATCAGAGTGGGAAATGTCATCACAACTGATGACTGTTATATGCCTTGCCAGTTGCTTTGTGGTAAATTGGAGACTGGAAAGAGACCTCTGGGTCGTCCATGTGAGTGCTACAAAGATGCAGTGAAGGAAACATATACCATTGTGACATCCAACCAAGAGAACTAGAAGCTGTGGCTGTTGATAGAATTCACTGGTAAGCACTGTGCTATGAAAGCTTCACTGGCTTTGAAGTCAAGCACCACCAAAAACTGATGGAAAACTGTGAGAGGCGTTAGAGAATACACCCACAGTTATTGTAACAATGGACTTCTAGTGGTCCTATTGTGCTAGACTCTGAACTTCCAGACTGCAAAGCCACAGTGAAGATGAACTGCACAACAGCAGGCCCTCTTCAAACCCAAAGGACTGCTCATTCATTCATTCATTCACTCATTCATTCATTCATTCATTCATTCTTCTTCAGCTTGGCATGGCTGGCACAATCAAAGGCCCTTCTAAAATCAATGAAGACTTCTTTTTTATATTGTTTGGCTTTCTCAATTAATCAGCATACATACCTCTTAATTCTTGTCTTTCGTGTATATGCAAAATTATGTTACCTTCCTGTTGCCTGGGATCAGTTAGGTTTAAGGGGGAAATCCTCTTTAATGCAGGCAAAAATCAGAAGAATGCATGCATCACCCAAAGAGAGAGATTTAGATATGTACTGTATAAAACCTTAATCTTTTTAAATCCTTATCTTGGTCTTAATCTTTCAGTATCATGTAGCAGCAAATTCACCATAGACCATTTACACATAACCAAAGGAAGAAGAATTCTGTTCCTCCTCAAGGTGGTGGGAAGAAGCTTTCTCAAAAGAAAGATGCAGTTGTTTACTAGCAGGAGAGAAAAAGAAGAATCGTGCCAAAGAAAGTAGGAAGTAAAGACAACAGCATGTTGAAGCCCTGCCAAAAACAAAACTCAAGGAGGCTTCAGCAGAACCACTTTCCCGCCTTGAGACACAAGAGGGCACCCACCAGAGAGACGAATATTAAATGTATGGTGTGCGTGTTCCAATTTCTTAAAAAATATATAATTTGCAAAATCCAGAATGTGCAGTTTCCTTTGCTTTTGCCTGAAACCAAACATCATTTGGTTTTACTTGAGTAACACATTTCTGAGCAGGATTTCCATACTTAGTTATCTTGGCTGGCCAGGTAGCCAGCCTGGTAGCCCAACTGATACGGGCTATGGTGCTGGTAGGGAATAATGGGAGTTAAATTCCCCAACATCT
Organism: Crotalus tigris; assembly: GCF_016545835.1. Classification (NCBI taxonomy): domain Eukaryota; kingdom Metazoa; phylum Chordata; class Lepidosauria; order Squamata; family Viperidae; genus Crotalus; species Crotalus tigris. The sequence continues at coordinate 1,325,100 of NW_024097219.1, forward strand.
GAGAAGTCCTTTTGTTCTTCCCTTCCTAATAACAATCAAGACAAGATCACAAGATCTGGCATTCCGGATGTTTAGGGGCACAGAAGCCTGGCCAGCAGAGGAAAATATTTCACTGATTCAAACACCTTTCTTATTTGAAATAAAGCATCCGTGTTTCAAGTTTGAAGTCCACTCACTTGGCTGGGGAGAATGCTTGCTCACTTTCACTTTCACTGAGCCAAACTACTTCTCTAGTGATTTTGTAGAAAATCAATCAGAAAAGGCCCATTTCAATCACCCGTTTTTCTAGGAAAACAAAAATTAATTATAAAAGTAAAAAACAAATATAGCTAAATGGGATATTTCACAGGATTGTAACAGCTAAACACATACTTAGAATTGTGGTTTAGATTCATAAATAAAGCCATATTGGAAAGCCAGTTTTCTAAAGGGACAGAAACCGGGGGTGCAAAATCCACACTAATTGGGAACAAAGGGATATGTTAAATTTCTCAACCTTGGTCACATTAAGCAGGATACAGATGTGTTGTTGGAACAGTAAAGAGTTACAATTCTATACATATTTATCTAGTACAGTGGTTCTCAACCTGTGGGTCGGGACCCCATTTGGGGTCGAACGACCATTTCATGGGGGTCGCCAAACAAGGCTGTCCGCCATTTTTCCCCCTTTTCTTTGGCCACGCCCTTGGCACCCGGTGATGTATAAGTGGTTGGGGGTCACCACAACATGGGGAACTGTATTATGGGGTCGCGGCATTAGAAAGGTTGAGAACTACTGATCTAGTACAAACATTATTCATTTGTGTGTGTGTGTGCGCGTGTGTGTATTGCTAATACACTTACATGACTATCATGCATTATATTTACAAATAAGTTACATATATCTTTTTTCTATTTTTCTGTTCTAGTTTTTGCTTTTAAGCTCTTACGTTTTTTCTACAGGGTATATATTTGTGTTTTGTTCCTTTGTTCCTTTTTCTGTTATTACTTTTAAAGCAATATTTTTTTTATTTAAAAAAAACTATGACCACTTTAAGTTGAGTAGCCTTCAGTTCAACACTGGCTGGAGAATTCTGGGAGTTGGAATCCACCCATCTTAAAACAATAAAGGTTGGGAAACAGTGTGTTAAGCTAACACTTTGCTGCCATCAGGCTCTCTGGATTTTTGTTGTCAGAATAGGGTAGCCCTAGCACAACACCTTGATTTAAAAAAAATGCTTTAAAATTCTTATATAGATAATTTCTTGCTGCCACTTGATGAAAATATGCTATTTATTTATCTCATAGTTCCAGGAATGGTCTCTTGAGTCCCCCCAAGATTATGCTAGTGCAATTAGACAGCTGATTTTTGATAGCATGAACTTTTAATTTATAGCATGATTGAGTAAAATGGCTGGGTTAAGGTTTTGCAAATCATAATGTCCCCATTTCCTTTTTAATTAATTTGAATTTCTTCTTTTAAAAACAAACTATCCTTCCTCCTGAAATTTCAGCCCTCTCTTTGGGCGACATCAATAAATTGGATTTTATTTTTAAAAATGCTTCATTGTAACAAAGGGGTAATTGAGAAATAGTAAAAGCACTGTAATACTAACATTTCACCTTACTCCTCCTTGAAAGCTTGGAGAACACAGAATACCAGAAAAGAGGCCTAAAATGTACCATCTCATTATTGATATGATTAAGGAATTGTCAGAAAAATAGATTGACCACACAATAAACAAACAATACACACACACACACACACACACCCTTGTTTCCTGCTGCAATTTCTGGAATTTGGTACAAACTTTTGCAATGGGAAAAAGAAAAAAAGGTGTGAAACATTACCATATCATAACATATCTGATAGCGTTAGGGTTAGGTCACCATGAACTCAGAGAGCAAAATGGACATTGCCCACAAACTCAGAGTGTTTAGGGATCATTAGAAAGGCATTGACTTTTCTAGAAAGCCCTATCTATCTTTCATGGTAAAATACATGACAAAACCCCATTGGCAGAATATTACACTTACGGTTAGAGTTAGGTCACCATGAACTCAGAGAGCAAAATGGACATCGCCTAGAAACTCTGAGTGCTTGGGTATAGTTAGGAGCGCACTTACATTTCTATGCTGCCCTATCTTTTTTTCCTAATAAAATACATGGGAAAATCCCATTGGAGGAAATTCCACTTAGGGTTAGGGTCAGGGCACCATGAACTTGGAGAGAAAAATGGATATCGCCAACAACCTCAGAGTGCTTGGGGATGGTTAGGAGGGCACTTACTTTTCTAGGCTGCCCTATCTTTTTTTTCCTGATAAAATACATGGGAAAATCCTATTGGAGGAAAATTCCAATTAGGGTTAGGGTTAGGTCACCATGAACTCGGAGAGGAAAATGGACATCGCCAACAAACTCGTAGTGCTTGGGTATGGTTAGGAGGGCACTTACTTTTCTAGACTGACCTATCCATGTTTCCTGCTAAAATACATGGGAAAATCCCATTGGAGGAAAATTCCACTTAGGGTTAGGGTTAGGTCACCATGAACTTGTAGACAAAAATGGACATCGCCCAAAAAATCTCAGTGCTTGGGTATGGCTAGAAGGGCAGTTACATTTCTAGGCTGCCCTATTTATGTTTCCTGGTAAAATACATGGGAAAATCCCATTGGAGGAAAATTCCACCTAGGGTTATGGTTAGGTCACCATGAACCTGGAGAAGAAAATGAACAATGCCAACAAACTCGAAGTGCTTGGGTATGGTTAGGAGGGCACTTACTTTTCTAGGCTGCCCTATCCATGGTTCCTGCTAAAAACATGGGAAAATCCCATTGGAGGAAAATTCCACTTAGGGTTAGGGTTAGGTCACCATGAACTCGTAGACAAAAATGGACATCGCCAACAAACTCGGAGTGCTTGAGTATGGTTTGGAGGGCACTTACTTTTCTAGGCTGCCCTATTTATGTTTCCTGGTAAAATACATGGGAAAATCCCATTGGAGGAAAATTCCACTTAGGGTTAGGGTTGGGTCAGCATAAACCTGGAGAGGAAAATGGACATTGCCAAGAAACTCGGAGTGCTTGGGTGTGGTTAGGAGGGCACTTACTTTTCTAGACTGACCTATCTTTTTTTCCTGATAAAATACATGGGAAAATCCCATTAAAGGAAAATTGCATTTAGGATTAGGATTAGGTAACCATGAACTCATAGACTCAAATGGACATCGCCAAGAAACTCGGAGTGATTGGGTATAGTTAGGAGCGCACTTACATTTCTATGCTGCCCTATCTTTTCTTCCTAATAAAATACATGGGAAAAGATAATCAAACAACGAATCAACGAACACCTAGAGGCAAACAAAGTCATTACTAAAAGCCAACATGGGTTTGTCAAAAATAGATCATGCCAGACAAATCTTATTGCATTCTTTGACCAAGTGACAAAATTAGTGGATCAGAGGAATGCTGTGGACATAATTTACTTGGACTTCAGTAAGGCATTTGATAAAGTAGATCACAACCTACTACTTGACAAGATAGAAAAATGTGGGGTAGACAGAACCACCACCAGATGGATCCGTAGCTGGCTGACCGGCCGTACTCAGCGAGTGGTCCTCAATGGAACTGCATCTATATGGAGGGAAGTGTGTAGTGGGGTGCCCCAGGGCTCTGTTCTGGGCCCAGTACTCTTCAACATCTTCATCAACGATTTGGATGAAGGGATAGATGGGGAACTCATCAAATTTGCAGATGACACCAAGCTGGCAGGAATAGCCAACACTCCAGAAGACAGGCTTCAGGTACAGAAGGATCTGGACAGACTTGAACACTGGGCACTAACTAACAAAATGAAATTCAATGGTGAAAAAAGCAAGGTTCTACATTTAGGCAAGAAAAACCAAATGCACAAGTACAGCATAGGTGGCACCATGCTCAATAGTAGTAACTGTGAGAGGGACCTCGGAGTCCTAGTAGACAATCAGTTAAATATGAGCCAGCAGTGTGCGGCAGCTGCCAAAAAGGCCAACACAGTACTAGGCTGCATTAACAGAGGGATAGAATCAAGATCACGCGAAGTATTAATACCACTCTTCAATGCCTTGGTAAGGCCACACTTGGAATACTGCATCCAGTTTTGGTCACCACGATGTAAAAAAGATGTTGAGACTCTAGAAAGAGTACAGAGAAGAGCAACAAAGATGATTAGGGGACTGGAGGCTAAAACATATAAGGAACGGTTGCTAGAATTGGGTATGTCTAGTTTAACGAAGAGAAGGACAAGGGGGGACATGATAGCAGTATTCCAATATCTCAGGGGCTGCCATAAAGAAGAGGGAATTAAGCTATTTTCCAAAGCACCTGAAGGCAGGACAAGAAGCAACGGGTGGAAACTAATCAAGGAGAGAAGCAACCTAGAACTAAGGAGAAACTTCCTGACAGTGAGAACAATTAATCAGTGGAACAGCCTGCCTCCAGAAGCAGTAAATGCTCCAACACTGGAAGTTTTTAAGAAGAGACTGGACAGCCATTTGTCCGAAATGGTGTAGGGTTTCCTGCCCGAGCAGGTGGTTGGACTAGATGACCTCCAAGGTCCCTTCCAACTTTACTATTATTATTATTATTATCCCATTGGAGGAAATTCCACTTAGGGTTAGGGTTAGGGCACCATGAGCTCGGAGAGAAAAATGGACAAGAATAGCATATGCACAGTGCTGGAAAAATGAGAATATACCATCAGAGGAAGAAGTAATAAGAAAAATCCTGGACTGTGCTGAGATGGACAAATTAACAAAAGAGATAAAAGAAAAGGAAGACACAGAGTATTATATAGTATGGAACAAGGTGTATGTCTGGTTGGAGACTAGAATAATAGAGGAGAATAAATATGGAAAGGTCAAAAGTGAAAATATGTGTACACATGAAGGAAGAAAAATGTAAATAAGAAATAATGGAGCTATAAGGACAAATATTTAAAGAAGAATAAGGGGGAAATGTAAATATTAGATTACCGTTACATAATTGCTGTAAAAAAAAGGAGGTATATATTATATGTGTGTCATGTGTTGCTTTGTTCTGTTTTGTATTGTTGGTTAAAAATAAAAATGTAAAAAAAAAAAAAAGGAGGGCACTTACTTTTCTAGGCTGCCCTATCTTTGTTTCCTGATAAAATACATGGGAAAATCCCATTGGAGGAAAATTCCACTTAGTGTTAGGGTTAGGTCAGCATAAACTTGGACAGAAAAATTAACATTGCCAACAAACTCGGAGTGCTTGGGTACAGTTAGTAAGGCACAAACTTTTCTAGGCTGCCCTGTCTATGTTTCCTGGTAATATACATGAGAAAATCCCATTGGAGGAAAATTCCACATAAGGTTAGGGTTAGGGCACCATGAACTCAGAGATGAAAATGGACGTCACTAACAAACTCGAAGTTCTAGGGTACAGATAGGAGGGCACTTACTTTTCTAGGCTGCCCTATTTATGTTTCCTGGTAAAATACATGGGAAAATCCCATTGGAGGAAAATTCCACTTAGGGTTAGGGTTGGGTCAGCATAAACCTGGAGAGGAAAATGGACATTGCCAAGAAACTCGGAGTGCTTGGGTGTGGTTAGGAGGGCACTTACTTTTCTAGACTGACCTATCTTTTTTTCCTGATAAAATACATGGGAAAATCCCATTAAAGGAAAATTGAACTTAGGGTAACCATGAACTCATAGACTCAAATGGACATCGCCAAGAAACTCGGAGTGCTTGGATATAGTTAGGAGCGCACTTACATTTCTATGCTACCCTATCTTTTTTTCCTAATAAAATACATGGGAAAATCCCATTGGAGGAAATTCCACTTAGGGTTAGGGTCAGGGCACCATGAACTTGGAGAGAAAAATGGATATCGCCAACAACCTCAGAGTGCTTGGGGATGGTTAGGAGGGCACTTACTTTTCTAGGCTGCCCTATCTTTTTTTTCCTGATAAAATACATGGGAAAATCCTATTGGAGGAAAATTCCAATTAGGGTTAGGGTTAGGTCACCATGAACTCGGAGAGGAAAATGGACATCGCCAACAAACTCGTAGTGCTTGGGTATGGTTAGGAGGGCACTTACTTTTCTAGACTGACCTATCCATGTTTCCTGCTAAAATACATGGGAAAATCCCATTGGAGGAAAATTCCACTTAGGGTTAGGGTTAGGTCACCATGAACTCGTAGACAAAAATGGACATCGCCCAAAAAATCTCAGTGCTTGGGTATGGCTAGGAGGGCACTTACATTTCTAGGCTGCCCTATTTATGTTTCCTGGTAAAATAAATGGGAAAATCCCATTGGAGGAAAATTCCACCTAGGGTTATGGTTAGGTCACCATGAACCTGGAGAAGAAAATGAACAATGCCAACAAACTCGAAGTGCTTGGGTATGGTTAGGAGGGCACTTACTTTTCTAGGCTGCCCTATCCATGGTTCCTGCTAAAAACATGGGAAAATCCCATTGGAGGAAAATTCCACTTAGGGTTAGGGTTAGGTCACCATGAACTCGTAGACAAAAATGGACATCGCCAACAAACTCGGAGTGCTTGAATATGGTTTGGAGGGCACTTACTTTTCTAGGCTGCCCTATTTATGTTTCCAGGTAAAATACATGGGAAAATCCCATTGGAGGAAAATTCCACTTAGGGTTAGGGTTGGGTCAGCATAAACCTGGAGAGGAAAATGGACATTGCCAAGAAACTCGGAGTGCTTGGGTATGGTTAGGAGGGCACTTACTTTTCTAGGCTGCCCTATCCATGTTTCCTGCTAAAATACATGGGAAAATCCCATTGGAGGAAAATTCCACTTAGGGTTAGGGTTAGGTCACCATGAACTCGTAGACAAAAATGGACATCGCCAACAAACTCGGAGTGCTTGAGTATGGTTTGGAGGGCACTTACTTTTCTAGGCTGCCCTATTTATGTTTCCAGGTAAAATACATGGGAAAATCCCATTGGAGGAAAATTCCACTTAGGGTTAGGGTTGGGTCAGCATAAACCTGGAGAGGAAAATGGACATTGCCAAGAAACTCGGAGTGCTTGGGTGTGGTTAGGAGGGCACTTACTTTTCTAGACTGACCTATCTTTTTTTCCTGATAAAATACATGGGAAAATCCCATTAAAGGAAAATTGAACTTAGGGTAACCATGAACTCATAGACTCAAATGGACATCGCCAAGAAACTCGGAGTGCTTGGATATAGTTAGGAGCGCACTTACATTTCTATGCTACCCTATCTTTTTTTCCTAATAAAATACATGGGAAAATCCCATTGGAGGAAATTCCACTTAGGGTTAGGGTTAGGGCATCATGAACTCGGAGAGAAAAATGGACATCGCCAACAACCTCAGAGTGCTTGGGTATGGTTAGGAGGGCACTTACTTTTCTAGGCTGCCCTATGCATGTTTCCTGGTAAAATACATGGGAAAATCCCATTGGAGGAAAATTCCACTTAGGTTTAGGGTTGGGTCAGCATAAACTCGGAGAGGAAATGGACATCGCCAAGAAACTCGGAGTGCTTGGGTGTGGTTAGGAGGGCACTTACTTTTCTAGACTGACCTATCTTTTTTTCCTGATAAAATACATGGGAAAATCCCATTAAAGGAAAATTGCACTTAGGGTTAGGGATAGGTAACCATGAACATATAGACTCAAATGGACATCACCAAGAAACTCAGAGTGCTTGGGTAAAGTTAGGAGCGCACTGATATTTCTATGCTACCCTATCTTTTTTTCCTAATAAAATACATGGGAAAATCCCATTGGAGGAAAATTCCACCTAGGGTTACGGTTAGGTCACCATGAACCTGGAGAAGAAAATGAACACTGCCAAAAAACTCGAAGTGCTTGGGTATGGTTAGGAGGGCACTTAATTTTCTAGGCTGCCCTATCCATGTTTCCTGCTAAAATACATGGGAAAATCCCATTGGAGGAAAATTCCACTTAGGGATAGGTCAGCATAAACTCAGAAAGAAAAATGGACATCGCCAAGAAATTCGGAGTGCTTGGGTTTAGTTAGGAGCGCACTTACATTTCTATGCTGCCCTATTATTTTACTGATAAAATACATGGGAAAATCTGATTTGAGGAAAATTCCACTTAGGGTTAGGGTTAGGTCAGCATGAATCCAGAGAGGAAAATGGACATTGCCAACAAATTTGGAGTGCTTCCGTATGGTTAGGAGGGCACTGACTTTTCTAGGCTGCCCTATCTATGTTTCCTGGTAAAATACATGGGAAAATCTCATTGGAGGAAAATTCCACTTAGGGTTAGGGTTGGGTCAGAATAAACTTGGAGACGAAAATGGACATCGCCAAGAAACTCGTAGTGCTTCGGTATGATTAGGAGGGCACTTACTTTTCTAGACTGACCTATGTTTCCTGGTAAAATACATCGGGAAATACCACTATAGGAAAATTCCACTTAGGAAGTGGGTTAGGTCACCATGAACTCGAAGACAAAAATGGACATGGCCCACAAACTCTGAGTGCTTGGGTATGGCTACGAGGGCCCTTATATTTCTAGGCTGCCCTATTTATGTTTCCTGGTAAAATACAGGGGAAAATCCCATTGGAGGAAAATTCCAATTTTGGTTAGGGTTAGGTCACCATGAACTCGGAGACAAGAATGGACATGGCCCACAAACTCTGAGTGCTTGGGTATGGCTACGAGGGCACTTACATTTCTAGGCTGCCCTATTTATGTTTCCTGGTAAAATACATGGGAAAATCCCATTGGAGGAAAATTCCACTTAGGGTTAGGGTTAGGTCACCATAAACCTGGAGAGGAAAATGGACATCGCCAACAAACTTGGAGTGCTTGTGAATGATCAGGAGGGCACTTACTTTTCTAGGCTGCCCTATTTATGTTTCCTGGTAAAATACATGGGAAAACACCATTGTAGGAAAATTCCACCTAGGGTTACGGTTAGGTCACCATGAACCTGGATAAGAAAATGAACAATGCCAACAAACTCGAAGTGCTTGGGTATGGTTAGGAGGGCACGTAATTTTCTAGGCTGCCCTATCCATGTTTCCTGCTAAAATACATGGGAAAATCCTATTGGAGGAAAATTCCAATTAGGGTTAGGTCACCATGAACTCAGAGAGGAAAATGGACATCGCCAACAAACTCGAAGTGCTTGGGTATGGTTAGGAGGGCACTTACTTTTCTAGACTGACCTATTTATGTTTCCTGGTAAAATACATGGGAAAATCCCATTGTAGGAAAATTCCACCTAGGGTTACGGTTAGGTCACCATGAACCTGGATAAGAAAATGAACAATGCCAACAAACTCGAAGTGCTTGGGTATGGTTAGGAGGGCACTTATTTTCTAGGCTGCCCTATCCATGTTTCCTGCTAAAATACATGGGAAAATCCCATTGGAGAAAAATTTCAGTTAGGGTTAGGGTTAGGTCAGCATAAACTTGGAGAGGAAAATGGACATTGCCAACAACCTCGGAGTGCTTGGGAATATTTAGGAGGGCACTTACTTTTCTACGCTGCCCTATACATGTTTCCTGGTAAAATACAGGGGAAAATCCCATTGTAGGAAAATCCCACTTAGGGTTAGGGTTAGGTCACCATCAACTCGAAGACAAAAATGGACATCGCTAAGACACTCGGAGTGCTTGGGTATGGTTAGGAGGGCCCTTACTTTTCTGGGCTGCCCTATCGTTTTTTCCTGATAAAAAACATGGGAAAATCCCATTAAAGGAAAATTGCACTTAGGGTTAGGGTTAGGTAACCATGAACTCATACACTCAAATGGACATCGACAAGAATCTCGGAGTGCTTGGGTATAGTTAGGAGCGCACTGACATTTCTATGCTGCCCTATCTTTTTTTCCTAATAAAATACATGGGAAAATCCCATTGGAGGAAAATTCCACCTAGGGTTACAGTTAGGTCACCATGAACCGGGAGAAGAAAATGAACAATGCCAACAAACTCGAAGTGCTTGGGTATGGTTAGGAGGGCACTTACATTTCTAGGCTGCCCTATCCATGTTTCCTACTAAAATACATGGGAAAATCCCATTAAAGGAAAATTCCACTTAGGGTTAGGGTTCGGTCAGCATAAACTTGGAGAGGAATATGGACATCACCAACAAACTCAGAGTGTTTGGGAATGGTTAGGAGGGCACTTATTTTCTAGGCTGCCCTATCCATGTTTCCTGTTAAAATACATGGGAAAATCCTATTGCTGGAAAATTCCACTTAGGGTTAGGGTTGGGTCAGTATAAACTCGGAGAGGAAAATGGACATCGCCAAGAAACTCGGAGTGCTTGGTTATAGTTAGGAGGGCACTGACATTTCTATGCTGCCCTATCTTTTTTTCCTAATAAAATACATGGGAAAATCCCATTGGAGGAAATTCCACTTAGGGTTAGGGTTAGCTCACCATGAACTCGGAGAGGAAAAATGGACATCGCCAACAACCTCATAGTGCTTGGGTATGATTAGGAGGGCACTTACTTTTCTAGGCTGCCCTATCTATGTTTCCTGGTAAAATTCATGGGGAAATCCCATTATAGGAAAATTCCACATAAGGTTAGGGTTAGGGCACCATGAACTCAGAGATGAAAATGGACGTCACTAACAAACTCGAAGTTCTAGGGTACAGATAGGAGGGCACTTACTTTTCTAGGCTGCCCTATTTATGTTTCCTGGTAAAATACATGGGAAAATCCCATTGGAGGAAAATTCCACTTAGGGTTAGGGTTGGGTCAGCATAAACCTGGAGAGGAAAATTAACATTGCCAACAAACTCGGAGTGCTTGGGTACAGTTAGTAAGGCACAAACTTTTCTAGGCTGCCCTGTCTATGTTTCCTGGTAATATACATGAGAAAATCCCATTGGAGGAAAATTCCACATAAGGTTAGGGTTAGGGCACCATGAACTCAGAGATGAAAATGGACGTCACTAACAAACTCGAAGTTCTAGGGTACAGATAGGAGGGCACTTACTTTTCTAGGCTGCCCTATCTATGTTTCCTGGTAAAATTCATGGGGAAATCCCATTATAGGAAAATTCCACTTAGGACTAGGGTTAAGTCACCATGAACTTGTAGGAAAAAATGGACATCACCCACAAACGTGGAGTGCTTGGGTATGGTTAGGAGGGCACATACTTTTCTAGGCTGCCCTATCCATGTTTCCTGGTAAAAAACATGGGAAAATCCTATTGGAGGAAAATTCCAATTAGGGTTAGGATTAGGTCACCATGAACTCAGAGAGGAAAATGGACATCGGCAAAAAACCTGGAGTGCTTGGGTATGGTTAGGAGGGCACTTACTTTTCTAGGCTTCCCTATTTATGTTTCCTGGTAAAATAGATGGGAAAATACCATTGGAGGAAAATTCCACTTAGGGTTAGGGTTGGGTCAGTATAAACTCGGAGAGGAAAATGGACATCGCCAAGAAACTCGGAGTGCTTGGTTATAGTTAGGAGCGCACTGAAATTTCTATGCTGCCCTATCTTTTTTTCCTACTAAAATACATGGGAAAATCCCATTGGAGGAAAATTCCACCTAGGGTTACGGTTAGGTCACCACGAACCTGGAGAAGAAAATGAACAATGCCAAAAAAGTCGAAGGGCTTGGGTCTGGTTAGGAGGGCACTTATTTTCTAGGCTGCCCTATCCAGGTTTCCTGTTAAAATAAATGGGAAAATCCTATTGGAGGAAAATTCCAATTAGGGTTAGGGTTAGCTCACCATGAACTCGGAGAGGAAAATGGACATCGCCAACAACCTCATAGTGCTTGGGTATGATTAGGAGGGCACTTACTTTTCTAGGCTGCCCTATCTATGTTTCCTGGTAAAATTCATGGGGAAATCCCATTATAGGAAAATTCCACTTAGGACTAGGGTTAAGTCACCATGAACTTGTAGGAAAAAATGGACATCGCCCACAAACGTGGAGCGCTTGGGTATGGTTAGGAGGGCACATACTTTTCTAGGCTGCCCTATCCATGTTTCCTGGTAAAAAACATGGGAAAATCCTATTGGAGGAAAATTCCAATTAGGGTTAGGGTTAGGTCACCATGAACTCAGAGAGGAAAATGGACATCGCCAACAAACTCGTAGTGCTTGGGTATGAGTAGGAGGGCACTTACTTTTCTAGACTGACGTATTTATGTTTCCTGGTAAAATACATGGGAAAATCCCCTTGTAGGAAACTTCCACCTAGGGTTACGGTTAAGTCAACATGAACCTGAGAAGAAAATGAACAATGCCCAGAAACTCGACGTGCTTGGGTTTGGTTAGGAGGGCACTTAATTTTCTAGGCTGACCTATCTATGTTTCCTGGTAAAATTCATGAGGAAATCCCATTATAGGAAAATTCTATTTAGGACTAGGATTAGGTCACCATGAACTCATAGACAAAAATGGACATTGTCCACAAACTCGGAGTGCATGCGTACGGTTAGGAGGGCACTTACTTTTCTAGGCTGCCCTATCCATGTTTCCTGGTAAAAAACATGGGAAAATCCTTTTGGAGGAAAATTCCAATTAGGGTTAGGGTTAGGTCACTACGAACTCAGAGAGGAAAATGGACATCGCCAACAAACTCGCAGTGCTTGGGTATGATTAGAAGGGCACTTACTTTTCTAGACTGACCTATTTATGTTTCCTGGTAAAATACATGGGAAAATCCCCTTGTAGGAAACTTCCACCTAGGGTTACGGTTAAGTCAACATGAACCTGAGAAGAAAATGAACAATGCCAAGAAACTCGAAGTACTTGGGTATGGTTAGGAGGGCACTTAATTTTCTAGGCTGCCCTATCCATGTTTCCTGCTAAAATACATGGGAAAATCCCATTGGAGGAAAATTTCACTTAGGGTTAGGGTTAGGTCAGCATAAACTTGGAGAGGAAAATGGACATTGCCAACAACCTCGGAGTGCTTGGGAATGTTTAGGAGGGCATTTACTTTTCTAGGCTGCCCTATCGATTTCTCCTGATAAAATACATGGGAAAATCCCATTGGAAGAAAATTCCAACTAGAGTTACGGTTAGGTCACCATGAACCTGGAGAAGAAAATGAACAATGCCAATAAACTCGAAGTGCTTGGGTATGGTTAGGGGGGCACTTACTTTTCTAGGCTGCCCTTTCCATGTTTCCTACTAAAATGCATGGGAAAATCCCATTGGAGGAAATTTCCACTTAGGGTTAGGGTTCGGTCAGCATAAACTCGGAGTGGAAAATGGATATCACCAACAAACTCGGAGTGCTTGGGAATGGTTAGGAGGCCACTTATTTTCTAGGCTGCCCTATCCAGGTTTCCTGTTAAAATAAATGGGAAAATCCTATTGGAGGAAAATTCCAATTAGGGTTAGGGTTAGCTCACCATGAACTCAGAGAGGAAAATGGACATCGCCAACAACCTCGTAGTGCTTGGGTATGGTTAGGAGGGCACTTAATTTTCTAGGCTGCCCTATCCATGTTTCCTGCTAAAATACATGGGAAAATCCCATTGGAGGAAAAATTCACTTAGGGTTAGGATTAGGTCAGCATAAACTTGGAGAGGAAAATGGACATCGCCAACAATCTCGGAGTGCTTGGGAATGTTCAGGAGTGCACTTACTTTTCTAGGCTGCCCTATTTATGTTTCCTGGTAAAATACATGGGAAAATCCGATTGGAGGAAAATTCCACTAAGGGTTAGGATTAGGTCACCATGATCTCAGAGAGGAAAATGGACATCACCAACAAACTCGGAGTGTTTGGGAATGGTTAGGAGGGCACTTATTTTCTAGGCTGCCCTATCCATGTTTCCTTTTAAAATAAATGGGAAAATTCTATTGGAGGAAAATTCCAATTAGGGTTAGGGTTAGGTCACCATGAACTCGGAGAGGAAAATGGACATTGCCCACAAACTCAGAGTGCTTGGGTATGGTTAGGAGGGCACTTACTTTTCTAGGCTGCCCTATCCATGTTTCCTCATTAAAAACATGGGAAAATCCCATTGGAGGAAAATTCCACTTAGGGTTAGGGTTGGGTCAGCATAAACTCGGAGAGGAAAATGGACATCGCCAAGAAACTCGGAGTCCTTACGTATGGTTAGGAGGGCACTTACTTTTCTAGGCTGACCTATCTATGTTTCCTGGTAAAATTCATGGGGAAATCCCATTATAGGAAAATTCCACTTAGGACTAGGGTTAGGTCACCATGAACCTGGAGAAGAAAATGAACAATGCCAACAAACTCGAAGTGCTTGGGTATGGATAGGAGGGCACTTACTTTTCTAGGCTGCCCTATCCATGTTTCCAGCTAAAATACATGGGAAAATCCCATTGTAGGAAAATTCCACCTAGGGTTAGGGTTAGGTCACCATGAACTCGGAGTGATAAATAGACATCGCCAACAACCTCGTAGTGCTTCGGTATGGTAAGGAGGGCACTTACTTTTCTAGACTGACCTATCTATGTTTGCTGGTAAAATATATGGGGAAATCCCATTATAGGAAAATTCGACTTAGGACTAGGGTTACGTCACCATGAACTCGTAGACAAAAATGGACATCGCCCACAAACTCGGAGTGCTTGGGTATGGTTAGGAGGGCACTTAATTTTCTAGGCTGCCCTATCCATGTTTCCTACTAAAATGCATGGGAAAATCCCATTGGAGGAAAATTTCAATTAGGGTTAGGGTTAGGTCAGCATAAACCTGGAGAGGAAAATGGACATTGCCAACAAACTCGGAGTGCTTGGGAATGGTTAGGAGGGCACTGATTTTCTAGGCTGCCCTATCAATGTTTCCTGTTAAAATAAATGGGAAAATCTTATTGGAGGAAAATTCCAATTAGGGTTAGGGTTAGCTCACCATGAACTCGTAGACAAAAATGGACATCGGCAAGAAACTCGGAGTGATTGGGTATGGTTAGGAGGGCACTTACTTTTCTAGGCTGCACTATCCATGATTCCTGGTAAAATAAATGGGAAAATCCTATTGGAGGAAAATTCCAATTACGGTTAGGGTTAGGTCACCATGAACTCGGAGAGATAAATAGAGATCGCCACCAACCTCGTAGTGCTTCGGTATGGTAAGGAGGGCACTTAATTTTCTAGACTGACCTATCTATGTTTCCTGGTAAAATACATGGGGAAATCCCATTATAGGAAAATTCCACTTAGGACTAGGGTTACGTCACCATGAACTCGTAGACAAAAATGGACATTGCCCACAAACTCAGAGTGCTTGGGTATGGTTAGGAGGGCACTTACTTTTCTAAGCTGCACTATCCATGTTTCCTGGTAAAATACATGGGAAAATCCAACTGGAGGAAAATTCCAACTAGGGTTAGGGTTAGGTCACCATGAACTCGTAGACAAAAATGGACATCGCCCACAAACCTGGAGTGCTTGGGTATGGTTAGGAGGGCACTGACATTTCTATGCTGCTCTATCTTTTTTTCCTAATAAAATACATGGGAAAATCCCATTGGAGGAAAATTCCACCTAGGGTTACGGTTAGGTCACCATGAACCTGGAGAAGAAAATGAACAGTGCCAACAAACCCGAAGTGCTTGGGTATGGTTAGGAGGGCACTTACTTTTCTAGGCTGCCCTATCCATGTTTCCTGGTAAAATACATGGGAAAATCGTATTGGTGGAAAATTCCAATTAGGGTTAGGGTTAGGTCAACATGAACTTGTAGACAAAAATGGACATCGGCAATAAACTCGGAGTGCTTGGGTATGGTTAGGAGGGCACTTACTTTTCTAGGCTGCACTATCCATGTTTCCTGGTAAAATAAATGGGAAAATCCTATTGGAGGAAAATTCCAATTAGGGTTAGGGTTAGGTTACCATGAACTCGGAGAGATAAATAGACATAGCCACCAACCTCGTAGTGCTTCAGTATGGTAAGGAGGGCACTTAATTTTCTAGACTGACCTATCTATGTTTCCTGGTAAAATACATGGGGAAATCCCATTATAGGAAAATTCCACTTAGGACTAGGGTTACGTCACCATGAACTCGTAGACAAAAATGGACATTGCCCACAAACTCGGAGTGCTTGGGTATGGTTAGGAGGGCACTTACTTTTCTAAGCTGCCCTATCCATGTTTCCTGGTAAAATACATGGGAAAATCCAATTGGAGGAAAATTCCAATTAGGGTTAGGGTTAGGTCACCATGAACTCGTAGACAAAAATGGACATCGCCCACAAATTTGGAGTGCTTGGGCATGGTTAGGCGGGCACTTACTTTTCTAGGCTGCCCTATCCATGTTTCCTGGTAAAATACATGGGAAAATCCTATTGCTGGAAAATTCCAATTAGGGTTAGGGTTAGGTCACCATGAACTCGTAGACAAAAATGGACATCGGCAAAAAACTTGGAGTGCTTGGGTATGGTTAGGAGGGCACTTACTTTTCTATGCTGCCCTATTTATGTTTCCTGGTAAAATAGATGGGAAAATACAATTGGAGGAAAATTCGACTTAGGGTTAGGGTAGGGTCAGTATAAACTCGGAGAGGAAAATGGACATCGCCAAGAAACTCGGAGTGCTTGGGTATAGTTAGGAGCACACTGAAATTTCTATGCTGCCCTATCTTTTTTTCCTACTAAAGTACATGGGAAAATCCCATTGGAGGAAAATTCCACCTAGGGTTACGGTTAGGTCACCATGAACCTGGAGAAGAAAATGAACAATGCCAACAAAGTCGAAGGGCTTGGGTATGGTTAGGAGGGCACTTATTTTCTAGGCTGCCCTATCCAGGTTTCCTGTTAAAATAAATGGAAAAATCCTATTGGAGGAAAATTCCAATTAGGGTTAGGGTTAGCTCACCATGAACTCGGAGAGGAAAATGGACATCGGCAACAACCTCATAGTGCTTGGGTATGATTAGGAGGGCACTTACTTTTCTACGCTGCCCTATCTATGTTTCCTGGTAAAATTCATGGGGAAATCCCATTATAGGAAAATTCCATTTAGTACTAGGGTTAAGTCACCATGAACTTGTAGGAAAAAATGGACATCGCCCACAAACCTGGAGTGCTTGGGTATGGTTAGGAGGACACATACTTTTCTAGACGGCCCTATCCATGTATCCTGGTAAAATACATGGGAAAATCCTATTGGAGAAAAATTCCAATTAGGGTTAGGGTTAGCTCACCATGAACTCAGAGAGGAAAATTGACATCGCCAACAACCTCGTAGTGCTTGGGTATAGTTAGGAGGGCACTTATTTTTCTAGGATGACCTATCTATGTTTCCTGGTAAAATACATGGGAAAATTGCATTGGAGGAAAATTCCACTTAGGGTTAGGGTCAGGGCACCATGAACTTGGAGAGAAAAATGGATATCGCCAACAACCTCAGAGTGCTTGGGTATGGTTAGGAGGGCACTTACTTTTCTAGGCTGCCCTATCTTTTTTTCCTGATAAAATACGTGGGAAAATCCTATTGGAGGAAAATTCCAATTAGGGTTAGGGTTAGGTCACCATGAACTCGGAGAGGAAAATGGACATCGCCAACAAACTCGTAGTGCTTGGGTATGGTTAGGAGGGCACTTACTTTTCTAGACTGACCTATCCATGTTTCCTGATAAAATACATGGGAAAATCCCATTGGAGGAAAATTCCACTTAGGGTTAGGGTTAGGTCACCATGAACTCGTAGACAAAAATGGACATCGCCCAAAAAATCTCAGTGCTTGGGTATGGCTAGGAGGGCACTTACATTTCTAGGCTGCCCTATTTATGTTTCCTGGTAAAATAAATGGGAAAATCCCATTGGAGGAAAATTCCACCTAGGGTTATGGTTAGGTCACCATGAACCTGGAGAAGAAAATGAACAATGCCAACAAACTCGAAGTGCTTGGGTATGGTTAGGAGGGCACTTACTTTTCTAGGCTGCCCTATCCATGTTTCCTGCTAAAATACATGGGAAAATCCCATTGGAGGAAAATTCCACTTAGGGTTAGGGTTAGGTCACCATGAACTCGTAGACAAAAATGGACATCGCCAACAAACTCGGAGTGCTTGAGTATGGTTTGGAGGGCACTTACTTTTCTAGGCTGCCCTATTTATGTTTCCTGGTAAAATACATGGGAAAATCCCATTGGAGGAAAATTCCACTTAGGGTTAGGGTCAGGGCACCATGAACTTGGAGAGAAAAATGGATATCGCCAACAACCTCAGAGTGCTTGGGTATGGTTAGGAGGGCACTTACTTTTCTAGGCTGCCCTATCTTTTTTTCCTGATAAAATACATGGGAAAATCCTATTGGAGGAAAATTCCAATTAGGGTTAGGGTTAGGTCACCATGAACTCGGAGAGGAAAATGGACATCGCCAACAAACTCGTAGTGCTTGGGTATGGTTAGGAGGGCACTTACTTTTCTAGACTGACCTATCCATGTTTCCTGCTAAAATACATGGGAAAATCCCATTGGAGGAAAATTCCACTTAGGGTTAGGGTTAGGTCACCATGAACTCGTAGACAAAAATGGACATCGCCCAAAAAATCTCAGTGCTTGGGTATGGCTAGGAGGGCACTTACATTTCTAGGCTGCCCTATTTATGTTTCCTGGTAAAATAAATGGGAAAATCCCATTGGAGGAAAATTCCACCTAGGGTTATGGTTAGGTCACCATGAACCTGGAGAAGAAAATGAACAATGCCAACAAACTCGAAGTGCTTGGGTATGGTTAGGAGGGCACTTACTTTTCTAGGCTGCCCTATCCATGGTTCCTGCTAAAAACATGGGAAAATCCCATTGGAGGAAAATTCCACTTAGGGTTAGGGTTAGGTCACCATGAACTCGTAGACAAAAATGGACATCGCCAACAAACTCGGAGTGCTTGAATATGGTTTGGAGGGCACTTACTTTTCTAGGCTGCCCTATTTATGTTTCCAGGTAAAATACATGGGAAAATCCCATTGGAGGAAAATTCCACTTAGGGTTAGGGTTGGGTCAGCATAAACCTGGAGAGGAAAATGGACATTGCCAAGAAACTCGGAGTGCTTGGGTATGGTTAGGAGGGCACTTACTTTTCTAGGCTGCCCTCTCCATGTTTCCTGCTAAAATACATGGGAAAATCCCATTGGAGGAAAATTCCACTTAGGGTTAGGGTTAGGTCACCATGAACTCGTAGACAAAAATGGACATCGCCAACAAACTCGGAGTGCTTGAGTATGGTTTGGAGGGCACTTACTTTTCTAGGCTGCCCTATTTATGTTTCCAGGTAAAATACATGGGAAAATCCCATTGGAGGAAAATTCCACTTAGGGTTAGGGTTGGGTCAGCATAAACCTGGAGAGGAAAATGGACATTGCCAAGAAACTCGGAGTGCTTGGGTGTGGTTAGGAGGGCACTTACTTTTCTAGACTGACCTATCTTTTTTTCCTGATAAAATACATGGGAAAATCCCATTAAAGGAAAATTGAACTTAGGGTAACCATGAACTCATAGACTCAAATGGACATCGCCAAGAAACTCGGAGTGCTTGGATATAGTTAGGAGCGCACTTACATTTCTATGCTACCCTATCTTTTTTTCCTAATAAAATACATGGGAAAATCCCATTGGAGGAAATTCCACTTAGGGTTAGGGTTAGGGCATCATGAACTCGGAGAGAAAAATGGACATCGCCAACAACCTCAGAGTGCTTGGGTATGGTTAGGAGGGCACTTACTTTTCTAGGCTGCCCTATGCATGTTTCCTGGTAAAATACATGGGAAAATCCCATTGGAGGAAAATTCCACTTAGGTTTAGGGTTGGGTCAGCATAAACTCGGAGAGGAAATGGACATCGCCAAGAAACTCGGAGTGCTTGGGTGTGGTTAGGAGGGCACTTACTTTTCTAGACTGACCTATCTTTTTTTCCTGATAAAATACATGGGAAAATCCCATTAAAGGAAAATTGCACTTAGGGTTAGGGATAGGTAACCATGAACACATAGACTCAAATGGACATCACCAAGAAACTCAGAGTGCTTGGGTATAGTTAGGAGCGCACTGATATTTCTATGCTACCCTATCTTTTTTTCCTAATAAAATACATGGGAAAATCCCATTGGAGGAAAATTCCACCTAGGGTTACGGTTAGGTCACCATGAACCTGGAGAAGAAAATGAACACTGCCAAAAAACTCGAAGTGCTTGGGTATGGTTAGGAGGGCACTTAATTTTCTAGGCTGCCCTATCCATGTTTCCTGCTAAAATACATGGGAAAATCCCATTGGAGGAAAATTCCACTTAGGGATAGGTCAGCATAAACTCAGAAAGAAAAATGGACATCGCCAAGAAATTCGGAGTGCTTGGGTTTAGTTAGGAGCGCACTTACATTTCTATGCTGCCCTATTATTTTACTGATAAAATACATGGGAAAATCTGATTTGAGGAAAATTCCACTTAGGGTTAGGGTTAGGTCAGCATGAATCCAGAGAGGAAAATGGACATTGCCAACAAATTTGGAGTGCTTCCGTATGGTTAGGAGGGCACTGACTTTTCTAGGCTGCCCTATCTATGTTTCCTGGTAAAATACATGGGAAAATCTCATTGGAGGAAAATTCCACTTAGGGTTAGGGTTGGGTCAGAATAAACTTGGAGACGAAAATGGACATTGCCAAGAAACTCGTAGTGCTTCGGTATGATTAGGAGGGCACTTACTTTTCTAGACTGACCTATGTTTCCTGGTAAAATACATCGGGAAATACCACTATAGGAAAATTCCACTTAGGAAGTGGGTTAGGTCACCATGAACTCGAAGACAAAAATGGACATGGCCCACAAACTCTGAGTGCTTGGGTATGGCTACGAGGGCCCTTATATTTCTAGGCTGCCCTATTTATGTTTCCTGGTAAAATACAGGGGAAAATCCCATTGGAGGAAAATTCCAATTTTGGTTAGGGTTAGGTCACCATGAACTCGGAGACAAGAATGGACATGGCCAACAAACTCTGAGTGCTTGGGTATGGCTACGAGGGCACTTACATTTCTAGGCTGCCCTATTTATGTTTCCTGGTAAAATACATGGGAAAATCCCATTGGAGGAAAATTCCACTTAGGGTTAGGGTTAGGTCACCATAAACCTGGAGAGGAAAATGGACATCGCCAACAAACTTGGAGTGCTTGTGAATGATCAGGAGGGCACTTACTTTTCTAGGCTGCCCTATTTATGTTTCCTGGTAAAATACATGGGAAAACACCATTGTAGGAAAATTCCACCTAGGGTTACGGTTAGGTCACCATGAACCTGGATAAGAAAATGAACAATGCCAACAAACTCGAAGTGCTTGGGTATGGTTAGGAGGGCACGTAATTTTCTAGGCTGCCCTATCCATGTTTCCTGCTAAAATACATGGGAAAATCCTATTGGAGGAAAATTCCAATTAGGGTTAGGTCACCATGAACTAAGAGAGGAAAATGGACATCGCCAACAAACTCGAAGTGCTTGGGTATGGTTAGGAGGGCACTTACTTTTCTAGACTGACCTATTTATGTTTCCTGGTAAAATACATGGGAAAATCCCATTGTAGGAAAATTCCACCTAGGGTTACGGTTAGGTCACCATGAACCTGGATAAGAAAATGAACAATGCCAACAAACTCGAAGTGCTTGGGTATGGTTAGGAGGGCACTTATTTTCTAGGCTGCCCTATCCATGTTTCCTGCTAAAATACATGGGAAAATCCCATTGGAGAAAAATTTCAGTTAGGGTTAGGGTTAGGTCAGCATAAACTTGGAGAGGAAAATGGACATTGCCAACAACCTCGGAGTGCTTGGGAATATTTAGGAGGGCACTTACTTTTCTACGCTGCCCTATACATGTTTCCTGGTAAAATACAGGGGAAAATCCCATTGTAGGAAAATCCCACTTAGGGTTAGGGTTAGGTCACCATCAACTCGAAGACAAAAATGGACATCGCTAAGACACTCGGAGTGCTTGGGTATGGTTAGGAGGGCCCTTACTT
The DNA here is from genome assembly GCF_016545835.1 of Crotalus tigris. Lineage (NCBI taxonomy): Eukaryota > Metazoa > Chordata > Lepidosauria > Squamata > Viperidae > Crotalus > Crotalus tigris. The sequence continues at coordinate 1,347,024 of NW_024097219.1, forward strand.
TTCTGGGCTGCCCTATCGTTTTTTCCTGATAAAAAACATGGGAAAATCCCATTAAAGGAAAATTGCACTTAGGGTTAGGGTTAGGTAACCATGAACTCATACACTCAAATGGACATCGACAAGAATCTCGGAGTGCTTGGGTATAGTTAGGAGCGCACTGACATTTCTATGCTGCCCTATCTTTTTTTCCTAATAAAATACATGGGAAAATCCCATTGGAGGAAAATTCCACCTAGGGTTACAGTTAGGTCACCATGAACCGGGAGAAGAAAATGAACAATGCCAACAAACTCGAAGTGCTTGGGTATGGTTAGGAGGGCACTTACATTTCTAGGCTGCCCTATCCATGTTTCCTACTAAAATACATGGGAAAATCCCATTAAAGGAAAATTCCACTTAGGGTTAGGGTTCGGTCAGCATAAACTTGGAGAGGAATATGGACATCACCAACAAACTCAGAGTGTTTGGGAATGGTTAGGAGGGCACTTATTTTCTAGGCTGCCCTATCCATGTTTCCTGTTAAAATACATGGGAAAATCCTATTGCTGGAAAATTCCACTTAGGGTTAGGGTTGGGTCAGTATAAACTCGGAGAGGAAAATGGACATCGCCAAGAAACTCGGAGTGCTTGGTTATAGTTAGGAGCGCACTGACATTTCTATGCTGCCCTATCTTTTTTTCCTAATAAAATACATGGGAAAATCCCATTGGAGGAAATTCCACTTAGGGTTAGGGTTAGCTCACCATGAACTCGGAGAGGAAAAATGGACATCGCCAACAACCTCATAGTGCTTGGGTATGATTAGGAGGGCACTTACTTTTCTAGGCTGCCCTATCTATGTTTCCTGGTAAAATTCATGGGGAAATCCCATTATAGGAAAATTCCACTTAGGACTAGGGTTAAGTCACCATGAACTTGTAGGAAAAAATGGACATCACCCACAAACGTGGAGTGCTTGGGTCTGGTTAGGAGGGCACATACTTTTCTAGGCTGCCCTATCCATGTTTCCTGGTAAAAAACATGGGAAAATCCTATTGGAGGAAAATTCCAATTAGGGTTAGGATTAGGTCACCATGAACTCAGAGAGGAAAATGGACATCGGCAAAAAACCTGGAGTGCTTGGGTATGGTTAGGAGGGCACTTACTTTTCTAGGCTTCCCTATTTATGTTTCCTGGTAAAATAGATGGGAAAATACCATTGGAGGAAAATTCCACTTAGGGTTAGGGTTGGGTCAGTATAAACTCGGAGAGGAAAATGGACATCGCCAAGAAACTCGGAGTGCTTGGTTATAGTTAGGAGCGCACTGAAATTTCTATGCTGCCCTATCTTTTTTTCCTACTAAAATACATGGGAAAATCCCATTGGAGGAAAATTCCACCTAGGGTTACGGTTAGGTCACCACGAACCTGGAGAAGAAAATGAACAATGCCAAAAAAGTCGAAGGGCTTGGGTATGGTTAGGAGGGCACTTATTTTCTAGGCTGCCCTATCCAGGTTTCCTGTTAAAATAAATGGGAAAATCCTATTGGAGGAAAATTCCAATTAGGGTTAGGGTTAGCTCACCATGAACTCGGAGAGGAAAATGGACATCGCCAACAACCTCATAGTGCTTGGGTATGATTAGGAGGGCACTTACTTTTCTAGGCTGCCCTATCTATGTTTCCTGGTAAAATTCATGGGGAAATCCCATTATAGGAAAATTCCACTTAGGACTAGGGTTAAGTCACCATGAACTTGTAGGAAAAAATGGACATCGCCCACAAACGTGGAGTGCTTGGGTATGGTTAGGAGGGCACATACTTTTCTAGGCTGCCCTATCCATGTTTCCTGGTAAAAAACATGGGAAAATCCTATTGGAGGAAAATTCCAATTAGGGTTAGGGTTAGGTCACCATGAACTCAGAGAGGAAAATGGACATCGCCAACAAACTCGTAGTGCTTGGGTATGATTAGGAGGGCACTTACTTTTCTAGACTGACGTATTTATGTTTCCTGGTAAAATACATGGGAAAATCCCCTTGTAGGAAACTTCCACCTAGGGTTACGGTTAAGTCAACATGAACCTGAGAAGAAAATGAACAATGCCCAGAAACTCGACGTGCTTGGGTTTGGTTAGGAGGGCACTTAATTTTCTAGGCTGACCTATCTATGTTTCCTGGTAAAATTCATGAGGAAATCCCATTATAGGAAAATTCTATTTAGGACTAGGATTAGGTCACCATGAACTCGTAGACAAAAATGGACATTGTCCACAAACTCGGAGTGCATGCGTACGGTTAGAAGGGCACTTACTTTTCTAGGCTGCCCTATCCATGTTTCCTGGTAAAAAACATGGGAAAATCCTTTTGGAGGAAAATTCCAATTAGGGTTAGGGTTAGGTCACTACGAACTCAGAGAGGAAAATGGACATCGCCAACAAACTCGCAGTGCTTGGGTATGATTAGAAGGGCACTTACTTTTCTAGACTGACCTATTTATGTTTCCTGGTAAAATACATGGGAAAATCCCCTTGTAGGAAACTTCCACCTAGGGTTACGGTTAAGTCAACATGAACCTGAGAAGAAAATGAACAATGCCAAGAAACTCGAAGTACTTGGGTATGGTTAGGAGGGCACTTAATTTTCTAGGCTGCCCTATCCATGTTTCCTGCTAAAATACATGGGAAAATCCCATTGGAGGAAAATTTCACTTAGGGTTAGGGTTAGGTCAGCATAAACTTGGAGAGGAAAATGGACATTGCCAACAACCTCGGAGTGCTTGGGAATGTTTAGGAGGGCATTTACTTTTCTAGGCTGCCCTATCGATTTCTCCTGATAAAATACATGGGAAAATCCCATTGGAAGAAAATTCCACCTAGAGTTACGGTTAGGTCACCATGAACCTGGAGAAGAAAATGAACAATGCCAATAAACTCGAAGTGCTTGGGTATGGTTAGGGGGGCACTTACTTTTCTAGGCTGCCCTTTCCATGTTTCCTACTAAAATGCATGGGAAAATCCCATTGGAGGAAATTTCCACTTAGGGTTAGGGTTCGGTCAGCATAAACTCGGAGTGGAAAATGGATATCACCAACAAACTCGGAGTGCTTGGGAATGGTTAGGAGGGCACTTATTTTCTAGAGTGCCCTATCCAGGTTTCCTGTTAAAATAAATGGGAAAATCCTATTGGAGGAAAATTCCAATTAGGGTTAGGGTTAGCTCACCATGAACTCAGAGAGGAAAATGGACATCGCCAACAACCTCGTAGTGCTTGGGTATGGTTAGGAGGGCACTTAATTTTCTAGGCTGCCCTATCCATGTTTCCTGCTAAAATACATGGGAAAATCCCATTGGAGGAAAAATTCACTTAGGGTTAGGGTTAGGTCAGCATAAACTTGGAGAGGAAAATGGACATCGCCAACAACCTCGGAGTGCTTGGGAATGTTCAGGAGTGCACTTACTTTTCTAGGCTGCCCTATTTATGTTTCCTGGTAAAATACATGGGAAAATCCGATTGGAGGAAAATTCCACTAAGGGTTAGGATTAGGTCACCATGATCTCAGAGAGGAAAATGGACATCACCAACAAACTCGGAGTGTTTGGGAATGGTTAGGAGGGCACTTATTTTCTAGGCTGCCCTATCCATGTTTCCTTTTAAAATAAATGGGAAAATTCTATTGGAGGAAAATTCCAATTAGGGTTAGGGTTAGGTCACCATGAACTCGGAGAGGAAAATGGACATTGCCCACAAACTCAGAGTGCTTGGGTATGGTTAGGAGGGCACTTACTTTTCTAGGCTGCCCTATCCATGTTTCCTCATTAAAAACATGGGAAAATCCCATTGGAGGAAAATTCCACTTAGGGTTAGGGTTGGGTCAGCATAAACTCGGAGAGGAAAATGGACATCGCCAAGAAACTCGGAGTCCTTACGTATGGTTAGGAGGGCACTTACTTTTCTAGGCTGACCTATCTATGTTTCCTGGTAAAATTCATGGGGAAATCCCATTATAGGAAAATTCCACTTAGGACTAGGGTTAGGTCACCATGAACCTGGAGAAGAAAATGAACAATGCCAACAAACTCGAAGTGCTTGGGTATGGATAGGAGGGCACTTACTTTTCTAGGCTGCCCTATCCATGTTTCCAGCTAAAATACATGGGAAAATCCCATTGTAGGAAAATTCCACCTAGGGTTAGGGTTAGGTCACCATGAACTCGGAGTGATAAATAGACATCGCCAACAACCTCGTAGTGCTTCGGTATGGTAAGGAGGGCACTTACTTTTCTAGACTGACCTATCTATGTTTGCTGGTAAAATATATGGGGAAATCCCATTATAGGAAAATTCGACTTAGGACTAGGGTTACGTCACCATGAACTCGTAGACAAAAATGGACATCGCCCACAAACTCGGAGTGCTTGGGTATGGTTAGGAGGGCACTTAATTTTCTAGGCTGCCCTATCCATGTTTCCTACTAAAATGCATGGGAAAATCCCATTGGAGGAAAATTTCAATTAGGGTTAGGGTTAGGTCAGCATAAACCTGGAGAGGAAAATGGACATTGCCAACAAACTCGGAGTGCTTGGGAATGGTTAGGAGGGCACTGATTTTCTAGGCTGCCCTATCCATGTTTCCTTTTAAAATAAATGGGAAATAATAATAATATTTATGATATTAGAAGGATTGGAGTATATTACAATGTCTTTAGTGTTTGGGTGGGGTTTTAATGTTTAAAGTTTTAAGTAATGTTCAGATTTGTGTTTTTGATTGATTATAAATGTTTCAAGTTCTGATTGTTTAAATTTGTGTTTTAGAGGGACTATAACTTGTTTAACTAAATGTATTTAGATTTGCTTATGATTTATGTTAGACTTTATATTGTAGTTATAGATGTTTAAAGAAAGTAGTGCTTAAAATTGGTTTTGGAAGAAATTTATGTAGAAGGATGGATAATATTATAAGTAAGGTTAGAAGATTTTTAGAGTATATTATAATGTGTTTATTATTATTTTCTAGAAATAATTCATTTAATTTAAGGTATTTAGGATTGTTTAGGATTTATAGGTGTTTTAAGTTTTATATGTGTCTTAAGTTTCTTTTCCTTTTTTTTTTTTCTTTTGAAATATTTTGGATAAGCCTGTAATCAACTCTGGGAGGTTCAGGGGAGGGTTAGGGAGGTTTGGGGTTGGGGGAGGGTATGGGTGGGTGGGTGGGCTTGGGGAGGGGATTTATTTTGTAAAATGTTAAAAATTTTCAATTAAAAAAAAAAAAAAAAAAAAAAAAAAAAAAAAAAAAAAAAAAAAAAAAAAAAAAAAAAAAAAATAAATGGGAAAATCCTATTGGAGGAAAATTCCAATTAGGGTTAGGGTTAGGTCACCATGAACTCGTAGACAAAAATGGACATCGCCCACAAACTTGGAGTGCTTGGGTATGGTTAGGAGGGCACTTACTTTTCTAGGCTGCCCTATCCATGTTTCCTGGTAAAATACATGGGAAAATCGTATTGGTGGAAAATTCCAATTAGGGTTAGGGTTAGGTCAACATGAACTTGTAGACAAAAATGGACATCGGCAATAAACTCGGAGTGCTTGGGTATGGTTAGGAGGGCACTTACTTTTCTAGGCTGCACTATCCATGTTTCCTGGTAAAATAAATGGGAAAATCCTATTGGAGGAAAATTCCAATTAGGGTTAGGGTTAGGTTACCATGAACTCGGAGAGATAAATAGACATAGCCACCAACCTCGTAGTGCTTCAGTATGGTAAGGAGGGCACTTAATTTTCTAGACTGACCTATCTATGTTTCCTGGTAAAATACATGGGGAAATCCCATTATAGGAAAATTCCACTTAGGACTAGGGTTACGTCACCATGAACTCGTAGACAAAAATGGACATTGCCCACAAACTCGGAGTGCTTGGGTATGGTTAGGAGGGCACTTACTTTTCTAAGCTGCCCTATCCATGTTTCCTGGTAAAATACATGGGAAAATCCAATTGGAGGAAAATTCCAATTAGGGTTAGGGTTAGGTCACCATGAACTCGTAGACAAAAATGGACATCGCCCACAAATTTGGAGTGCTTGGGCATGGTTAGGCGGGCACTTACTTTTCTAGGCTGCCCTATCCATGTTTCCTGGTAAAATACATGGGAAAATCCTATTGCTGGAAAATTCCAATTAGGGTTAGGGTTAGGTCACCATGAACTCGTAGACAAAAATGGATATCGGCAAAAAACTTGGAGTGCTTGGGTATGGTTAGGAGGGCACTTACTTTTCTAGGCTGCCCTATTTATGTTTCCTGGTAAAATAGATGGGAAAATACAATTGGAGGAAAATTCCACTTAGGGTTAGGGTAGGGTCAGTATAAACTCGGAGAGGAAAATGGACATCGCCAAGAAACTCGGAGTGCTTGGGTATAGTTAGGAGCACACTGAAATTTCTTTGCTGCCCTATCTTTTTTTCCTACTAAAGTACATGGGAAAATCCCATTGGAGGAAAATTCCACCTAGGGTTACGGTTAGGTCACCATGAACCTGGAGAAGAAAATGAACAATGCCAACAAAGTCGAAGGGCTTGGGTATGGTTAGGAGGGCACTTATTTTCTAGGCTGCCCTATCCAGGTTTCCTGTTAAAATAAATGGAAAAATCCTATTGGAGGAAAATTCCAATTAGGGTTAGGGTTAGCTCACCATGAACTCGGAGAGGAAAATGGACATCGCCAACAACCTCATAGTGCTTGGGTATGATTAGGAGGGCACTTACTTTTCTACGCTGCCCTATCTATGTTTCCTGGTAAAATTCATGGGGAAATCCCATTATAGGAAAATTCCATTTAGGACTAGGGTTAAGTCACCATGAACTTGTAGGAAAAAATGGACATCGCCCACAAACCTGGAGTGCTTGGGTATGGTTAGGAGGACACATACTTTTCTAGACGGCCCTATCCATGTATCCTGGTAAAATACATGGGAAAATCCTATTGGAGAAAAATTCCAATTAGGGTTAGGGTTAGCTCACCATGAACTCAGAGAGGAAAATTGACATCGCCAACAACCTCGTAGTGCTTGGGTATAGTTAGGAGGGCACTTATTTTTCTAGGATGACCTATCTATGTTTCCTGGTAAAATACATGGGAAAATTGCATTGGAGGAAAATTCCACTTAGGACTAGGGTTAGGTCACCATGAACTCATAGACAAAAATGGACATCGCCCACAAACTTGGAGTCCTTGGGTACGGTTAGGAGGGCACTTACTTTTCTAGGCTGCCCTATCCATGTTTCCTGGTAAAAAACATGGGAAAATCCTATTGGAGGAAAATTCCAATTAGGGTTAGGGTTAGGTCACCATGAACTCAGAGAGGAAAATGGACATCGCCAACAAACCCGTAGTGCTTGGGTATGATTAGGAGGGCACTTACTTTTCTAGACTGACGTATTTATGTTTCCTGGTAAAATACATGGGAAAATCCCCTTGTAGGAAACTTCCACCTAGGGTTACGGTTAAGTCAACATGAACCTGAGAAGAAAATGAACAATGCCCAGAAACTCGAAGTGCTTGGGTATGGTTAGGAGGGCACTTAATTTTCTAGGCTGCCCTATCCATGATTCCTGCTAAAATACATGGGAAAATCCCATTAAAGGAAAATTGAACTTAGGGTTAGGGATAGGTAACCATGAACACATAGACTCAAATGGACATCGACAAGAATCTCGGAGTGCTTGGGTATGGTTAGGAGGGCTGCACTATCCATGTATCCTCATTAAAAACATGGAAAATCCCATTGGAGAAAAATTCCACTTAGGCTTAGGGTTGGGTCAGCATAAACTCGGAGAGGAAAATGGACATTGCCAACAACTTCGGAGTGCCTGGGAATGTTTAGGAGGGAATTTACTTTTCTAGGCTGCCCTATCGTTTTCTCCTGAAAAAATACATGGGAAAATCCCATTGGAAGAAAATTCCACCTAGGGTTACGGTTAGGTCACCATGAACCTGGAGAAGAAAATGAACAATGCCAATAAACTCGAAGTGCTTGGGTATGGTTAGGGGGGCACTTACTTTTCTAGGCTGCCCTATCCATGTTTCCTACTAAAATGCATGGGAAAATCCCATTGGAGGAAATTTCCACTTAGGGTTAGGGTTCGGTCAGCATAAACTCGGAGTGGAAAATGGATATCACCAACAAACCCGGAGTGCTTGGGAATGGTTAGGAGGGCACTTATTTTCTAGGCTGCCCTATCCAGGTTTCCTGTTAAAATAAATGGGAAAATCCTATTGGAGGAAAATTCCAATTAGGGTTAGGGTTAGCTCACCATGAACTCAGAGAGGAAAATGGACATCGCCAACAACCTCATAGTGCTTGGGTATGGTTAGGAGGGCAATTACTTTTCTAGACTGACCTATTTATGTTTCCTGGTAAAATACATGGGAAAATCCCATTGGAGGAAAATCCCACTTAGGGTTAGGGTTAGGTCACCATGAACTCGTAGACAAAAATGGACATCGCCAACAACCTCGGAGTGCTTGGGAATGTTTAGGAGTGCACTTACTTTTCTAGGCTACCCTATTTATGTTTTCTGGTAAAATACATGGGAAAATCCGATTGGAGGAAAATTCCACTAAGGGTTAGGATTAGGTCACCATGATCTCAGAGAGGAAAATGGACATCACCAACAAACTCGGAGTGTTTGGGAATGGTTAGGAGGGCACTTATTTTCTAGGCTGCCCTATCCATGTTTCCTGTTAAAATAAATGGGAAAATCCTATTGGAGGAAAATTCCAATTAGGGTTAGGGTTAGGTCACCATGAACTCATAGACAAAAATGGACATCGCCCACAATCTTGGAGTGCTTGGGTATGGTTACGAGGGCACTTACTTTTCTAGGCAGCCCTATCCATGTTTCCTGGTAAAATACATGGGAAAATCCTATTGGTGGAAAATTCCAATTAGGGTTAGGGTTAGGTCACCATGAACTCGTAGACAAAAATGGACATCGGCAAGAAACTCGGAGTGCTTGGGTATGGTTAGGAGGGCACTTACTTTTCTAGGCTGCACTATCCATGTTTCCTCATTAAAAACATGGGAAAATCCCATTGGAGGAAAATTCCACTTAGGGTTAGGGTTGGGTCAGCATAAACTCGGAGAGGAAAATGGACATCGCCAACAAACTCGGAGTCCTTGCGTATGGTTAGGAGGGCACTTACTTTTCTAGGCTGACCTATCTAGGTTTCCTGGTAAAATTCATGGGGAAATCCCATTATAGGAAAATTCCACCTAGGGTTAGGGTTAGGTCACCATGAACTCGGAGTGATAAATAGACATCGCCAACAACCTTGTAGTGCTTCGGTATGTTAAGGAGGGCACTTACTTTTCTAGACTGACCTATCTATGTTTGCTGGTAAAATACATGGGAAAATCCCATTGGAGGAAAATTTCACTTAGGGTTAGTGTTAGGTCAGCATAAACTTGGAGAGGAAAATGGACATTGCCAAACTCGGAGTGCTTGGAAATGGTTAGGAGGGCACTTATTTTCTAGGCTGCCTTATCATTGTTTCCTGTTAAAATAAATGGGAAAATCCTATTGGAGGAAAATTCCACTTAGGGTTAGGGTTAGCTCACCATGAAAGATAGGTCAGTCTAGAAAAGTATGTGCCGTCCTAACCACACCCAAACACTCCGAGTTTCTTGGCGATGTCCATTTTCATCTCCAAGTTTATGCTGACTTAACCCTAACCCTATGTGGAATTTTCCTCCAATAGAATTTTCCCTGGTATTTTACCAGGAAACATAATTAGGGATCTGCCTAGAAAAGTAAGTGCCCTCCTATCCATACCCAATCATTCCGAATTTCTTGGCGATGTCCATTTTTCTCTCCGAGTTCATGGTGACCTAACCCTAACCCTAAGTGGAATTTCCTCCAATGGGATTTTCCCCTGTATTTTATCAGGAAAAAAAAAAGGTCAGTCTAGAAAAGTAAGTGCCCTCCTAACCAGACCCAAGCACTCTGAGTTTCTTGGCGATGTCCATTTTCCTCACCGAGTTTATGCTGACCCAACCCTAACCCTAAGTGGAATTTTCCTGCAATGGGATTTTCCCATGTATTTTACCAGGAAACATAAATAGGGCAGCCTAGAAAAGTAAGTGCCCTCCTAGCCATACCCAGCCACTCAGAGTTTGTGGGTGATGTCCATTTTCATCTACCAGTTCATGGTGAACTAACCCTAGTCCTACGTGGAATTTTCCTATGATGGGATTTCCCCATGTATTTTACCAGGAAACATAGATAGGTCAGTCTAGAAAAGTAAGTGCCCTCCTAACCATACCCAAGCACTATGTGTTTGTTGGCGGTGTCCATTTTCCTCTCCCAGTTCACGGTGACCTAACCCTAACCCTAATTGGAATTTTCCTCTAATAGGATTTTCCCATATATTTTACCAGGAAACATAGATAGGGCAGCCTAGAAAAGTAAGTGCGCTCCTAACTATACCCAAGCACTCCGAGTTTCTTGGCGGTGTCCATTTTCCTCTCCGAGTTTATGCTGACCCAACCCTAACCCTAAGTGGAATTTTCCTCCAATGGGATTTTCCCATCTATTTTACCAGGAAACATAAATCGTGCAGCCTAGAAAAGTAAGTGCCCTCCTAACCATACCCAAGCACTCCAAGTTTGTGGGCGATGTCCATTTTTGTCTACGAGTTCATGGTGACCTAACCCTAACCCTAATTGGAATTTTCCTCCAATAGGATTTTCCAATTTATTTTAACAGGAAACATGGAAAAAGCAGCCTAGAAAATAAGTGCCCTCCTAACTATTCCCAAACACTCCGAGTTTGTTGGTGATGTCCATTTTCCTCTCCATGTTTATGCTTACCGAACCCTAACCCTAAGTGGAATTTTCCTCCAATAGGATTTTCCAATGTATTTCAGTAGGAAACATGGATAGGGCAGCATAAAAAAGTACGTGCCCTCCTAAGCATACCCAAGCACTTCGACTTTGTTGGCATTGTTCATTTTCTTCTCCAGGTTCAAGGTGACCTAACTGTAACCCTAGGTGGAATTTTCCTCCAATGGGATTTTCCCATATATTTTATTAGGAAAAAACGATAGGGCAGCATAGAAATGTCAGTGCGTTCTTAACTATACCCAAGCACTCCGAGTTTCTTGGCGGTGTCCATTTTCCTCTCCGAGTTTATGATGACCCAACCCTAACCCTAAGTGGAATTTTTGTCCAATGGGATTTTCCCATCTATTTTGCCAGGAAACATAAATAGGGCAGCCTAGAAAAGTAAGTGCCCTCCTAACCATACCCAAGCACTCCAAGTTTGTTGGCATTGTTCATTATCTTCTCCAGGTTCATGGTGACCTAACCGTAACCCTAGGTGGAATTTTCCTACAAGGGGATTTTCCCATGTATTTTACCAGGAAACATAAATAGGTCAGTCTAGACAAGTAAGTGCCCTCCTAACCATACCCAAGCACTCCGAGTTTCTTGGTGATGTCCATTTTCCTCTACCAGTTTATGCTGACCCAACCCTTACCTTAAGTGGAATTTTCCTCCATTTGGATTTTCCCATGTATTTTACCAGGAAACATAAATAGGGCAGCCTAGAAAAGTAAGTGCCCTCCTAACCATACCCAAGCACTTCGAGTTTGTTGGCATTGTTCATTTTCTTCTCCAAGTTTATGCTGACCTAACTCTAACCGTAAGTGAAATTTTCCTCCAATGGGATTTTCCCATGTATTTTAGCAGGAAACATGGATAGGGCAGCCTAGAAAATTAAGTGCCCTCCTAACCATACCCAAGCACTCCAAGTTTGTTGGCATTGTTCATTATCTTCTCCAGGTTCATGGTGACCTAACCGTAACCCTAGGTGGAATTTTCCTACAAGGGGATTTTCCCATGTATTTTACCAGGAAACATAAATAGGTCAGTCTAGAAAAGTAAGTGCCCTCCTAACCATACCAAGCACTACGAGTTTGTTGGCAATGTCCATTTTCCTCTTCGAGTTTATGCTGACCTAACCCTAACCCTAAGTGGAATTTTCCTCCAATGGAATTTTCTCTGGTATTTTCCCATGTTTTACCAGGAAGCATTGATAGGGCAGCCTAGAAAAGTAAGTGCCCTCCTAACCATACACAAGCACTCCAAGTTTGTGGGCGATGTCCATTTTTGTCTTCGAGTTCATGGTGACCTAACCCTAGTCCTAAGTGGAATTTTCCTATAATGGGATTTCCCCATGTATTTTACCAGGAAAAATAAATAGGTCAGTCTAGAAAAGTAAGTGCCCTCCTAACCAGACCAAGCACAACGAGTTTGTTGGCGATGTCCATTTTCCTCTCTGAGTTCATGGTGACCTAACCATAACCCTAATTGGAATTTTCCTTCAATAGGATTTTCCCATGTATTTTAGCAGGAAACTGGATAGGGCAGCCTAGAAAATTAAGTGCCCTCCTAACCATACCCAAGCACTTCGAGTTTGTTGGCATTGTTCATTTTCTTATCCAGGTTCATGGTGACCTAACCGTAACCCTAGGTGGAATTTTCCTACAATGGGATTTTCCCATGTATTTTACCAGGAAACATAAATAGGGCAGCCTAGAAAAGTAAGTGCCCTCGTAACAATTCCCAAGCACTGTGAGTTTGTTGGCGATGTCCATTTTCCTCTCCAAGATTAGGGTGAACTAACCCTAACCCTAAGTGGAATTTTCCTCCAATGGGATTTAACTATGCATTTTAGCAGGAAATATGGATAGGGAAGCCTTGAAAAATAAGCGCCCTCTTAACCATACCCAAGCAATTCGAGTTTGTTGGCATTGTTCATTTTCTTCTCCAGGTTCATGGTGACTTAACCGTAACCCTAGGTGGAATTTTCCTCCAATAAGATTTTCCCATGTATTTTATTAGGAAAAAAAGATAGGGCAGCATAGAAATGTCAATGCGCTCCTAACTATACTCAACCACTCCGAGTTTCTTGGCGATGTCCATTTGAGTCTATGAGTTCATGGTTACCTAACCCAAACCCTAAATGCAATTTTCCTTTAATGAGATTTTCCCATGTATTTTATCAGGAAAAAAAGATAGGTCAGTCTAGAAAAGTAAGTGCCGTCCTAACCACCCCCAAGCACTCCGGGTTTCTTGGCAATGTCCATTTTCCTCTCCGAGTTTATGCTGACTCAACCCTAACCCTAAGTGGAATTTTCCTCCAATGGGATTTTCCCATGTATTTTAGCAGGAAACATGGATAGGGCAGCCTAGAAAATTAAGTGCCCTCCTAACCATACCCAAGCACTTCGAGTTTGTTACCATTTTTCATTTTTTTCTCCAGGTTCATGGTGACCTCACCGTAACCCTAGTGGAATTTTTCTACAATGGGATTTTACCATGTATTTTACCAGGAAACATGGATAGGGCAGCTTAGAAAAGTAAGTGCCCTCCTAACCATACCCAAGAACTTCGAGTTTGTTGGCATTGTTCATTTTTTTCTCCAGGTTCATGGTGACCTAACCCTAACCCTAGGTGGAATTTTCCTCCAATGGGATTTTCCCATGTATTTCATTAGGAAATAAAGATAGGGCAGCATAGAAATATCAGTGCGCTCCTAACTATACCCAAGCACTTCGAATTTGTTGGCGATGTCCATTTTCCTCTCTGAGTTTATGCTGACCGAACCCTAACCCTAAGTGGAATTTTTCTCCAATGGGATTTTCCCATGTATTTTAGTAGGAAACATGGATAGGGCAGCCTAGAAAAGTAAGTGCCCTCCTAACCATACCGAAGAAGTTCGAGTTTCTTGGCATTGTTCATTTTTTTCTCCAGGTTCATGGTGACCTAACCCTAAACCTAAGTGGAATTTTCCTCCAATTGGATTTTACCATGTATTTTACCAGGAAACATGGATAGGGCAGCTTAGAAAAGTAAGTGCCCTCCTAACCATACCCAAGCACTCCGAGTTTGTGGGCGATGTCCATTTTTGTCTACGGGTTCATGGTGACGTAACCCTATCCCTAATTGGAATTTTAGGATTAGGTCACCATGATCTCAGAGAGGAAAATGGACATTGCCAACAAACTCGTAGTGCTTGGATATGGTTAGGAGGGCACTTACTTTTCTAGGCTGCCCTATTTATGTTTCCTCGTAAAATACATGGGAAAATCCCATTGCAGGAAAATCCCACTTATGGTAAGGGTTAGGTCACCATAAAATCGTAGACAAAAATGGACATCGCCAAGAAACTCAGAGTGCTTGGGTATGGTTAGTAGGGCCCTTACTTTTCTGCGCTGCCCTATCGTTTTTTTCCTGATAAAATACATGCGAAAATCCCATGAAAGGAAAATTGCACTTAGGGTTAGGGTTAGGTAACCATGAACTCATAGACTCAAATGGACATCGCCAAGAAACTCGGAGTGCTTGGGTATAGTTAGGAGCGCACTGATATTTCTATGCTGCCCTATCTTTATTTCCTAATAAAATACATGGGAAAATCCCATTGGAGGAAAATTACACCTAGGGTTACGGTTAGGTCACCATGAACCTTGAGAAGAAAATGAACAATGCCAATAAACTTGAAGTGCTTGGGTATGGTTAGGAGGGCACTTAATTTTCTAGGCTGCCCTATCCATGTTTCCTGCTAAAATACATGGGAAAATCCCATTGGAGGAAAATTTCACTTAGGGTTAGGGTTAGGTCAGCATAAACTTGGAGAGGAAAATGGACATTGCCAACAACTTCGGAGTGCTTGGGAATGTTTAGGAGTGCACTTACTTTTCTAGGCTGCGCTATTCATGTTTCCTGGTAAAATACATGGGAAAATCCGATTGGAGGAAAATTCCACTAAGGGTTAGGATTAGGTCACCATGATATCAGAGAGGAAAATGGACATTGCCAACAAACTCGTAGTGCTTGGATATGGTTAGGAGGGCACTTACTTTTCTAGGCTGCCCTATTTATGTTTCCTGGTAAAATACATGGGAAAATCCCATTGCAGGAAAATCCCACTTAGGGTAAGGGTTAGGTAACCATGAAATCGTAGACAAAAATGGACATCGCCAAGAAACTCGGAGTGCTTGGGTATGGTTAGTAGGGCCCTTACTTTTCTGGCTGCCCTATCTTTTTTTCCTGATAAAATACATGCGAAAATCCCATTAAAGGAAAATTGCATTTAGGGTTAGGGTTAGGTAACCATGAACTCATAGACTCAAATGGACATCGCCAAGAAACTCGGAGTGCTTGGGTATAGTTAGGAGCGCACTGATATTTCTATGCTGCCCTATCTTTATTTCCTAATAAAATACATGGGAAAATCCCATTGGAGGAAAATTCCACCTAGGGTTACGGTTAGGTCACCATGAACCTTGAGAAGAAAATGAACAATGCCAATAAACATGAAGTGCTTGGGTATGGTTAGGAGGGCACTTAATTTTCTAGGCTGCCCTATCCATGTTTCCTGCTAAAATACATGGGAAAATCCCATTGGAGGAAAATTTCACTTAGGGTTAGGGTTAGGTCAGCATAAACTTGGAGAGGAAAATGGACATTGCCAACAACCTCGGAGTGCTTGGGAATGTTTAGGAGTGCACTTATTTTTCTAGGCTGCCCTATTCATGTTTCCTGGTAAAATACATGGGAAAATCCGATTGGAGGAAAATTCCACTAAGGGTTAGGATTAGGTCTCCATGATATCAGAGAGGAAAATGGACATTGCCAACAAATTCGTAGTGCTTGGATATGGTTAGGAGGGCACTTACTTTTCTAGGCTGCCCTATTTATGTTTCCTGGTAAAATACATGGGAAAATCCAATTGCAGGAAAATCCCACTTAGGGTAAGGGTTAGGTCACCATGAAATCGTAGACAAAAATGGACATCGCCAAGAAACTCGGAGTGCTTGGGTATGGTTAGTAGGGCCCTTACTTTTCTGCGCTTCCCTATCGTTTTTTTCCTGATAAAATACATGCGAAAATCCCATTAAAGGAAAATTGCACTTAGGGTTAGGGTTAGGTAACCATGAACTCATAGACTCAAATGGACATCGCCAAGAAACTCGGAGTGCTTGGGTATAGTTAGGAGCGCACTGATATTTCTATGCTGCCCTATCTTTATTTCCTAATAAAATACATGGGAAAATCCCATTGGAGGAAAATTCCACCTAGGGTTACGGTTAGGTCACCATGAACCTTGAGAAGAAAATGAACAATGCCAATAAATTTGAAGTGCTTGGGTATGGTTAGGAGGGCACTTAATTTTCTAGGCTGCCCTATCCATGTTTCCTGCTAAAATACATGGGAAAATCCCATTGGAGGAAAATTTCACTTAGGTTTAGGGTTAGGTCAGCATAAACTTGGAGAGGAAAATGGACATTGCCAACAACCTCGGAGTGCTTGGGAATGTTTAGGAGTGCACTTATTTTTCTAGGCTGCCCTATTCATGTTTCCTGGTAAAATACATGGGAAAATCCGATTGGAGGAAAATTCCACTAAGGGTTAGGATTAGGTCTCCATGATATCAGAGAGGAAAATGGACATTGCCAACAAATTCGTAGTGCTTGGATATGGTTAGGAGGGCACTTACTTTTCTAGGCTGCCCTATTTATGTTTCCTGGTAAAATACATGGGAAAATCCAATTGCAGGAAAATCCCACTTAGGGTAAGGGTTAGGTCACCATGAAATCGTAGACAAAAATGGACATCGCCAAGAAACTCGGAGTGCTTGCGTATGGTTAGTAGGGCCCTTACTTTTCTGCGCTTCCCTATCGTTTTTTTCCTGATAAAATACATGCGAAAATCCCATTAAAGGAAAATTGCACTTAGGGTTAGGGTTAGGTAACCATGAACTCATAGACTCAAATGGACATCGCCAAGAAACTCGGAGTGCTTGGGTATAGTTAGGAGCGCACTGATATTTCTATGCTGCCCTATCTTTATTTCCTAATAAAATACATGGGAAAATCCCATTGGAGGAAAATTCCACCTAGGGTTACGGTTAGGTCACCATGAACCTTGAGAAGAAAATGAACAATGCCAATAAATTTGAAGTGCTTGGGTATGGTTAGGAGGGCACTTAATTTTCTAGGCTGCCCTATCCATGTTTCCTGCTAAAATACATGGGAAAATCCCATTGGAGGAAAATTTCACTTAGGGTTAGGGTTAGGTCAGCATAAACTTGGAGAGGAAAATGGACATTGCCAACAACCTCGGAGTGCTTGGGAATGTTTAGGAGTGCACTTACTTTTCTAGGCTGCCCTATTCATGTTTCCTGGTAAAATACATGGGAAAATCCGATTGGAGGATAATTCCACTAAGGGTTAGGATTAGGTCACCATGATATCAGAGAGGAAAATGGACATTGCCAACAAACCCGTAGTGCTTGGGTATGGTTAGGAGGCACTTACTTTTCTAGGCTGCCCTATTTATGTTTCCTGGTAAAATACATGGGAAAATCCCATTGTAGGAAAATCCCACTTAGGGTTAGGGTTAGGTCACCATGAAATCGTAGACAAAAATGGACATCGCCAAGAAACTCGGAGTGCTTGGGTATGGTTAGTAGGGCCCTTACTTTTCTGGGCTGCCCTATCGTTTTTTTCCTGATAAAATACATGAGAAAATCCCATTAAAGGAAAATTGCACTTAGGGTTAGGGTTAGGTAACCATGAACTCATAGATTCAAATGGACATCGCCAAGAAACTCGGAGTGCTTGGGTATAGTTAGGAGCGCACTGATATTTCTATGCTGCCCTATCTTTATTTCCTAATAAAATACATGGGAAAATCCCATTGGAGGAAAATTCCACCTAGGGTTACGGTTAGGTCACCATGAACCTTGAGAAGAAAATGAACAATGCCAATAAACATGAAGTGCTTGGGTATGGTTAGGAGGGCACTTAATTTTCTAGGCTGCCCTATCCATGTTTCCTGCTAAAATACATGGTAAAATCCCATTGGAGGAAAATTTCACTTAGGGTTAGGTTTAGGTCAGCTTAAACCTGGAGAGGAAAATGGACATTGCCAACAACCTCAGAGTGCTTGGGAATGTTTAGGAGGGCACTTACTTTTCTAGGCTGCCCTATTTATGTTTCCTGGTAAAATATATGGGAAAATCCGATTGGAGGAAAATTCCACGTAGGGTTAGGGTTAGGTCAGCATAAACTCAGAGAGGAAAATGGACGTCGCCAACAAACTCAGTGTGCTTGGTTATGGTTAGGAGGGCACTTACTTTTCTAGGATGCCCTATCTATGTTTCATAGTAAAATACATGGGGAAATCCCATTGTAGGAAAATCCCACTTAGGATTAGGGTTAGGTCACCATGAACTCGTAGATAAAAATGGACATCGCGAAGAAACTCGGAGTGCTTGGGTATGGTTAGGAGGGCACTTACTTTTCTAGGCTGCCCTATTTATGTTTCCTGGTAAAATACATGGGAAAATCCCATTGGAGGAAAATTCCACGTAGGTTTAGGGTTGGTTCAGCATAAACTCGGAGAGGAAATGGACATCGCCCAAAAAACTCGGAGTGCTTGGGTGTGGTTAGGAGGGCACTTACTTTTCTAGACTGACCTATCTTTTTTTCCTGATAAAATACATGGGAAAATCCCATTAAAGGAAAATTGCACTTAGGGTTAGGGTTAGGTAACCATGAACTCATAGACTCAAATGGACATCGCCAAGAAACTAGGAGTGCTTGGGTATTGTTAGGAGCGCACTGATATTTCTATGCTGCCCTAACTTATTTCCTTATAAAATACATGGGAAAATCCCATTGGAGGAAAATTCCACCTAGGGTTATGGTTAGGTCACCATGAACCTGGAGAAGAAAATGAACAATGCCAACAAACTCGAAGTGCTTGGGTATGGTTAGGAGGGCACTTACTTTTCTAGACTGACCTATCTATGTTTCCTGGTAAAATACATGGGGAAATCCCATTATAGGAAAATTCCACTTAGGACTAGGGTTACGTCACCATGAACCCGTAGACAAAAATGGACATCGCCCACAAACTCGGAGTGCTTGGGTATGGTTAGGAGGGCCCTTACTTTTCTGGGCTGCCCTATCGTTTTTTCCTGATAAACTACATGGGAAAATCCCATTAAAGGAAAATTGCACTTAGGGTTAGGGTTAGGTAACCATGAACTCATACACTCAAATGGACATCGCCAAGAATCTCGGAGTGCTTCGGTATAGTTAGGAGCGCACTGACATTTCTATGCTGCCCTATCTTTTTTTTCTAATAAAATACATGGGAAAATCCCATTGGAGGAAAATTCCACCTAGGGTTACAGTTAGGTCACCATGAACCTGGAGAAGAAAATGAACAATGCCAACAAACTCAAAGTGTTTGCGTATGGATAGGAGGGCACTTACTTTTCTAGGCTGCCCTATCCATATTTCTACTAAAATACATGGGAAAATCCCATTAAAGGAAAATTCCACTTAGGGTTAGATTTTGGTCAGCATAAACTTGGAGAGGAAAATGGACATCACCAACAAACTCGGAGTGCTTGGGAATGGTTTGGAGGGCACTTACTTTTCTAGGCTGCCCTATTTATGTTTCCTGGTAAAATACATGGGAAAATTTGATTGGAGGAAAATTCAACTTAGGGTTAGAGTTAGGTCAGCATAAACTCAGAGAGGAAAATGGACATCGCCAACAAACTTGGAGTGCTTGGTTATGGTTAGGAGGGTACTTACTTCTCTAGGCTGCCCTATCTATATTTCATTGTAAAATACATGGGAAAAATCCCATTGGAGGAAAATCCCACTTAAGGTTAGGGTTAGGTTACCATGAACTCGGAGAGAAAAATGTACATCGCCAAGAAATTTGGAATGCTTGGGTATAGTTACGAGCGCACTTACTTTTCTACACTGACCTATCTTTTTTTCCTGATAAAATACATGGGAAAATCCCATTAAAGGAAAATTGCACTTAGGGTTAGGGTTAGGTAACCATGAACTCTTAGACTCAAATGGACATCGCCAAGAAACTCGGAGTGTTTGGGTATAGTTAGGAGCGCACTTATATTTCTATGCTGCCCTATCTTTTTTTCCTAATATAATACATGGGAAAATCCGATTGGAGGAAAATTCCACTTAAGGTTAGGGTTAGGGCACCATGAACTCAGAGAGAAAAATGGACATCGCCAACAAACTCGTAGTCCTTTGGTATGGCTATGAGGGCACTTACATTTCTATGCTGACCTATTTATGTTTCCTGGTAAAATATATGGGAAAATCCCATTGGAGGAAAATTCAACCTAGGATTACGGTTAGGTTACCATGAACCTGGAGAAGAAAATGAACAATACCAACCTAACCAGGTTTATGCTGACCTAACCCTAAACCTAAACCTAAATGGAATTTTCATCCA
The DNA here is from genome assembly GCF_016545835.1 of Crotalus tigris. Taxonomy (NCBI): domain Eukaryota; kingdom Metazoa; phylum Chordata; class Lepidosauria; order Squamata; family Viperidae; genus Crotalus; species Crotalus tigris. The sequence continues at coordinate 1,367,353 of NW_024097219.1, forward strand.
ATGGGATTTTCCCATGTATTTTAGCAGGAACCATGGATATGGCAGCCTAGAAATATAAGTGCCCTCCTAGCCATACCCAAGCACTTCTAGTTTGTTGGCATTGTTCATTTTCTTCTCCGGGTTCATGCTGACCTAACCGTAATCCTAGGAGGAATTGTCCTCCAATGGGATTTTCCCATGTATTTTACCAGGAAACTTAAATAGGTCACCCTAGAAATATAAGTGCCCTCCTAGCCATACCCAAGCACTCAGAGTTTGTGGGCGATGTCCATTTTTGTCTACAAGTTCATGGTGACCTAACCCTAACCCTAACTGGAATTTTACTCCAATCGGATTTTCCCATGAATTTTAGCAGGAAACATGGATAGGGCAGCCTAGAAAGGTAAGTGCCCTCCTAACCACACCCAAGCACTCCGAGTTTCTTGGCAATGTCCATTTTCCTCTCCAGGTTTATGCTGACCCAACCCTAACCTTAAGTGGAATTTTCCTCCAATGGGATTTTCCCATGTATTTTACCAGGAAACATAAATAGGGCAGCCTAGAAAAGTAAGTGCCCTCCAAACCATACTCAAGCACTCCGAGTTTGTTGGCGATGTCCATTTTTGTCTACGAGTTCATGGTGACCTAACCCTAACCCTAAGTGGAATGTTCCTCCAGTGGGATTTTCCCATGTATTTTAGCAGGAAATATGCATAGGGCAGCCTAGAAAAGTAAGTGCCCTCCTAACCATACCCAAGCACTTCGAGTTTGTTGGCATTGTTCATTTTCTTCTCCGGGTTCATGGTGACCTAACCGTATCCCTAGGTGGAATTTTCCTACAAGGGGATTTTCCCATGTATTTTACCAGGAAATATAAATAGGTCAGTTTAGAAAAGTAAGTGCCCTTTTAACTATACCCAAGCACTCCGAGTTTCCTGGCGATGTTCCTTTTTGTCTACTAGTTCATGGTCACCTAACCCTAAGTGAGATTTTCCTACAATGGGATTTATCCATGTATTTTACTATGAAACATAGATAGGGCAGCCTAGAAAAGTAAGTACCCTCCTAACCATACCCAAGAACTACGGGTTTGTTGGCGGTGTCCATTTTCCTCTCTGAGTTCATGGTGACCTAACCCTAACCCTAATTGGAATTTTCCTCCAATAGGATTTTCCCATGTATTTTACCAGGAGGCATGGATAGGGCAGCCTAGAAAAGTAAGTGCCCTCCTAACCATACCCAAGCACTCCAAGTTTGTTGGCGATGTCCATTTTTGTCTACGAGTTCATGGTGACCTAAACCTAGTCCTAAGTGGAATTTTCCTATAATGAGATTTCCCCATGAATTTTACCAGGAAACATAGATAGGTCAGCCTAGAGAAGTAATTGCCCTCCTAACCATACCCAAGCTCTCCGAGTTTCTTGGCGATGTCCATTTTTGTCTACGAGTTCATGGTTATCTAACCCTAAGTGCAATTTTCCTTTAATGGGATTTTCCCATGTATTTTGTCACGAAAAAACGATAGGCCAGCCCAGAAAAGTAAGGGCCCTCCTAACCATACCCAAGCACTCCGAGTTTGTTTGCAATGTCCATTTTCGTCTCCGAGTTCATGGTGATCTAACCCAACCCTAAGTGGAATTTTCCTCTAATGGGATTTTCCCATGTATTTTACCAGGAAACATAAATAGGGCAGCCGAGAAAGGAAAGTGCCCTCCTAACCATACCCAAGCACTCCAAGTTTGTTGGCGATGTCCATTATCCTCTCTGAGTTTATAGTGACCTAACTCTAACCCTAAATGGAATTTTCCTCCAATGGGATCTATGTTTACTAGGAAACATAGATAGGGCAGCCTAGAAAATAAAGTGCCCTCCTAACCATACCCAAGCACTCCGAGACTGACCTTTTTTTTTTTCCTGATAAAATACAGGGGAAAATCCAATTGGAGGAAATTCCACTTAGGGTTAGGGTTACGGCACCATGAACTCGGAGAGAAAAATGGACATTGCCAAAAACCTCGAAGTGCTTGGGTATGGTTAGGAGGGCACTTACTTTTCTAGGCAGATCCCTAATTATGTTTCCTGGTAAAATACCAGGGAAAATTCTATTGGAGGAAAATTCCACATAGGGTTAGGGTTAAGTCAGCATAAACTCGGAGATGAAAATGGACATCGCCAAGAAACTCGGAGTGCTTGGGTGTGGTTAGGACGGCACTTACTTTTCTAGACTGACCTATCTTTTTTTCCTGATAAAATACAGGGGAAAATCCAATTGGAGGAAATTCCACTTAGGGTTAGGGTTCGGTCAGCATAAACTCGGAGACGAAAATGGACATTGCCAACAAACTCGGAGTGCTTGGGTATAGTTAGGAGGGCACTAACCTTTCTAGGCAGATCCCTAATTATGTTTCCTGGTAAAATATATGGGAAAATCCCATTGGAGCAAAATTCCACTTAGGGTTAGGGTTGGGTCAGCATAAACTCGGAGGGGAAAATGGACATCGCCAAGAAACTCGGAGTGCTTGGGTGTGGTTAGGAAGGCACTTAGTTTTCTAGACTGACCTATCTTTTTTTCCTGATAAAATACAGGGGAAAATCCCATTGGAGGAAAATTCCACTTAGGGTTAAGGTTAGGTCAGCATAAACTCGGAGAGGAAAATGGACATCGCCAACAAACTCGTAGTGCTTGGGTACGGTTAGGAGGGCACTAACCTTTCTAGGCAGATCCGTAATTAGGTTTCCTGGTTTTTCACATATATTTTACCAGGAAAGATAATTAGGGATCTGCTTATAAAAGTTAGTGCCCTGCTAACCATACCAAAGCTCTCTGAGTTTCTTGGCGATATCCATTTTCCTCTCTGAGTTTATAGTGACCTAACACTTACCCTAAGTGGAATTTTCCTACAATGGGATTTTCCCATGTATTTTACCAGGAAACATAAATAGGGAAGCTTAGAAAAGTAAGTGCCCTCCTAACCATACCGAAGCTCTCCGAGTTTGTTGGCGATGACCATTTTCCTCTCCAAGTTTATGCTGACCTAACCCTAACCCTAAGTGGAATTTTCCTCTAATGGGATTTCCCCATATATTTTACCAGGAAACATAGTTAGGTCAGTCTAGAAAAGGAAGTGCCCTCCTAACCATACCCAAGAACTCCGAGTTTCTTGGCGATGTCCATTTTGCTCTCTGAGTTCATGGTGTCCTAACCCTAACCCTAAGTGGAATTTTCCTCCAATGGAATTTTCCCTGGTATTTTACAAGGAAACCTAATTAGGGATGTTCCTAGAAAAGTAAGTGCCCTCCTTACCATACCCAAGCACTCCGAGGATCTTGGCGATGTCCATTTTTCTCTCCGAGTTTATGCTGACCTAAGCCTAACCCTAAGTGGAATTTTCCTCCAGTGGAATTTCCCTGGTATTTTACCAGGAAATATAATTAGGGATCTGCCTAGAAAAGTAAGTGCCCTCGTAACCATACCAAGCACTCCGAGGTTGTTGGCAATGTCCATTTTTCTCTCCGAGTTCATGGTGCCTTAACCCTAACCCTAAGTGGAACTTTCCTCCAATGGGATTTTCCCATGTATTTTATTAGGAAACAAAGATAGAGCAGCCTTGAAAAGTAAGTGCCCTCGTAATCATACCCAAGCACTACGCGTTTGTTGGCGATGTCCATTTTGCTCTCCGAGTGCATTCTGACCCAACCCTAACCCCAAGTGGAATTTTCCTCCAATGGTATTTTCCCATGTTTCTCACAGGAAACATAGATAGGGAAGGCTAGAAAAGTAGATGCCCTCCTAACCATATTAAAGCACTCCAAATATGTTGGTGATGTCCATAGTCCTCTCTGGATTCTTGCTGAGTTAACCCTAACCATAAGTGGAATTTTCCTCAAATCAGAGTTTCCCATGTATTTTATCAGTAAAAAAAAAATAAGGCAGCATAGAAATGCAAGTGCGCTCCTAACTATAACCAAGCACTCCGAATTTCTTGGCGATGTCCAATTTTCTCTCCGAGCTCATGGTGACCTAACCCTAACCCTAAGTAGAATTTTCCTCCAATGGGATTTTCCCATGTATTTTATTAGGAAAAAAAATAGGGCACCATAGAAATGTAATTGCGCTCATAACTATACCCAAAAACTCCGAATTTATTGTCGATGTCCATTTTTCTCTCCGAGTTCATGGTGCCCTATCCCTAACCCTAAGTGGAATTTTCCTCCAAAGGAATTTTCCCATGTATTTTACCAGGAAACATAAATAGGGCAGCCTAGAAAAGTAAGTGCCCTCCTAACCATACCCAAGGTCTCCGAGTTTCTTGGTGATGTCCATTTTTGTCTACGAGTTCATGGTGACCTAAACTTAACCCTAAGAGGGATTTTCCTACAATGTGATTTCCCCATGTATTTTACCAGGAAATATAAAGCAGACAGCCTAGAAAAGTAAGTGCCCTCCTAACCATTCCCAAGGACTCCGAGTTGTGGGCGATGTCCATTTTTCTCTCCGAGTTCATGGTGCCTTAACCCTAACCCTAATTGGAATTTTCCTCCAATAGGATTTCCCCATGTATTTCCCCAGGAAACATAGATAGGTCAGTCTAGAAAACTAAGTGCCCTCCTAACCAAACGTAAGCACTCGAAGTTTGTTGGCGACATCTATTTTTCTCTCTGAGTTTATGGTGACCTAACCGTAACCCTAAGTGGAATTTTTCTCCAATGGGATTTTCCCATGTATTTTACCAGGAAATAAAGATAGGGCAGCCTAGAAAAGTAAGTGCCATCCTAACCATACCCAAGCACTCCGAGTTTGTTGGCGATGTCCATTTTCCTCTCTGAGTTTATACTGACCTAACCCTAACCCTAAGTGGAATTTTCCTCCAATGGGATTTTCCCATGTATTTTACCAGGAAATATAAATAGTGCAGCTTAGAAAAATAAGTGCCCTCCTAACCATTCCCAAGCACTCCGAGTTGTGGGCGATGTCCATTTTCCTCTACGAGTTCATGGTGACCTAACCCTAAGCGAAATTGGAATTTTCCTGCAATAGGATTTTCCCATGTATTTTAAAAGGAAACATAGATAGGGCAGCGTAGAAAAGTAAGTGCCCTCCTAGCCATAACCAAGCACTCAAAGTTTGTGGGTGATGTCCATTCTTGTCTCCGAGTTCATGGTGACTTAACCCTAGTCCTACATGGAAATTTCCTATAATGGGATTTCCCCATGTATTTTAGCAGGAAACATGCATAGGGCAGCGTAGAAAAGTGCCCTCCTAACAATACCCAAGAACTATGAGTTTCTTGGCAATGTCCATTTTCCTCTCCGAGTTTATGCTAACCCAACCCTAACCCTAAGTAGGATTTTCCTCCAATAGGATTTTCCCATGTATTTTATTAGGAAAAAATGATAGGGCAGCATAGAAATGTTATTGCGCTCCTAACTATACCAAAGCACTCCGAATTGCTTGGCGATGTCCATTTTTCTCTCCGAGTTCATGGTGACCTAACCCTAACCCTAAGTGGAATTTTCCTCCAATGGGATTTTCCCATGTATTTTAGCAGGAAACATGGATAGGGAAGCCTGGAAAAGTAAATGAGCTCCTAACCATACGCAAGCATTCCGAGTTTGTTGGCGATGTCCATTTTCCTCTCTGAGTTTGTACTGACCTAACCCTAAGTGGAATTATCCTCCAATGGGATTTTCCCATGTATTTTACCAGTAAACAAAGATAGGGCAGCCTAGAAAAGTAACTGCCCTCCTAACCATACCCAAGCACTTCGAGTTTGTTGGCATTGTTCATTTTCTTCTCCAGGTTCATGGGGACCTAACCGTAACCCTAGGTGGAATTTTCCTCTAATGCGATTTTCCCATGTATTTTACCAGGAAATATAAATAGGGCAGCCTAAAAATGTAAGTGCGCTCCTAGCCATAACGAAGCACTCAAAGTTTGTGGGCGATGTCCATTGTTGTCTCCGAGTTCATGGTGACTTAACCCTAGTCCTACATGGAAATTTCCTATAATGGGATTTACCCATGTATTTTAGCAGGAAACATGGATAGGGCAGCGTAAAAAAGTAAGTGCCCTCCTAACAATACCCAAGCACTATGAGTTTCTTGGGGATGTCCATTTTCCTCTCCGAGTTCATGGTGACCTAATCCTAGTCCTACGTGGAATTTTCCTATAATGGGATTTCCCCATATATTTTAGCAGGAAACATGGATAGGGCAGCGTATAAAAGTAAGTGCCCTCCTAACCATACCCAAGCACTTCGAGTTTGTTGACATTGTTCATTTTCTTCTACAGGTTCATGGCGACCTAACCGTAACACTAGGTGGAATTTTCTTCCAATGGGATTTTTCCCATGTATTTTATCTGGAAACATAGATAGGTCAGTCTAGAAAAGTAAGTGCCCTCCTAACTATACCCAAGCACTACAAGTTTCTTGGCGATGTCCATTTTGCTCTCCGAGTTCATGGTGACCTAACCCTAACCCTAATTGGAATTTTCCTCCAATAGGATTTTCCCATGTATTTTACCAGGAAACATATATAGGTCAGTATAGAAAAGTAAGTGCCCTCCTAACCATACCTAAGCACTCCAAGTTTGTTGGCGATGTCGATTTTCCTCTCCGAGTTCATGGTGACCTAACCCTAACCCTAATTGGAATTTTCCTCCAATGGGATTTTCCCATGTATTTTAGCAGGAAACATGGATAGGGCAGCGTAGAAAAGTAAGTGCCCTCCTAACAATACCCAAGAACTATGAGTTTCTTGGTGATGTCCATTTTCCTCTCCGAGTTCATGGTGACCTAACCCTAACCCTAATTGGAATTTTCCTCCAATGGGATTTTCCCATGTATTTTAGCAGGAAACATGGATAGGGCAGCGTAGAAAAGTAAGTGCCCTCCTAACAATACCCAAGCACTATGAGTTTCTTGGCGATATCCATTTTCCTGTCCGAGTTTATGCTGACCCAACCCTAACCCTAAGTAGGATTTTCCTCCAATAGGATTTTCCCATGTATTTTACCAGGAAACATAGATAGGTCAGTCTAGAAAAGTAAGTGACCAACTAACCATACGTAAGCACTCCAAGTTTGTTGGCGGTCTCCATTTTTCTCTCCGAGTTCATGGTGACCTAACACTAACCCTAATTGGAATTTTCCTCCAATAGGATTTTCCCGTGGATTTTACCAGGAAACATAGATAGGTCAGTCTAGAAAAGTGAGTGCTTTCCTAACCATACCTAACCACTCCAAATTTGTTGGCGATATCCATTTTCCTCTCTGACTTTATGGAGACCTAACCCTAAACCTAAGTGGAATTTTCCTCCAATGGGATTTTCCCATGTATTTTACCAGGAAACATAGATAGGTCAGTCTAGAAAAGTAAGTGGTTTCCTAACCATACCCAAGCACTCCGAGTTTCTTGGCGATGTCCATTTTCCTCTCCGAGTTCATGGTGACCTAATCCTAGTCCTACGTGGAATTTTCCTATAATGGGATTTCCCCATATATTTTAGCAGGAAACATGGATAGGGCAGCGTATAAAAGTAAGTGCCCTCCTAACCATACCCAAGCACTTCGAGTTTGTTGGCATTGTTCATTTTCTTCTCCAGGTTCATGGTGACCTAATCGTAACCCTAGGTGGAATTTTCCTCCAATGGGATTTTCCCATGTATTTTATCTGGAAACATAGATAGGTCAGTCTAGAAAAGTAAGTGCCCTCCTAACTATACCCAAGCACTACAAGTTTCTTGGCGATGTCCATTCTGCTCTCCGAGTTCATGGTGACCTAACCCTAACCCTAATTGGAATTTTCCTCCAATAGGATTTTCCCATGTATTTTACAGGAAACATAGATAGGTCAGTCTAGAAAAGTAAGTGCCCTCCTAACCATACCTAATCACTCCAAGTTTGTTGGCGATGACCATTTTCCTCTCCGAGTTCATGGTGACCAACCCTAACCCTAATTGGAATGTTTCTCCAGTAGGATTTTCCCATGTATTTTACCAGGAAACATAGATAGGTCAGTCTAGAAAAGTAAGTGCTTTCCTAACCATAAATAAGCACTCCACGTTTGTTGGCGATATCCATTTTTCTCTCTGAGTTTATGGTGACCTAACCCTAACCCTAAGTGGAATTTTTCTCCAATGGGATTTTCCCATGTATTTTACCAGGAAATATAAATAGGGCAGCCTAGAAAGGTAAGTGCCCTCCTAACCATTCCCAAGGACTCCGAGTTTTTTGGGGATGTCCATTTTCCTCTCCAAGTTTATCCTGACCTAACCTTCAATGGAGTTTTCCTCCAATGGGATTTTCCCATGTATTTTACCAGGAAACATAAATGGGGCAGCCTAGAAATTTAAGTGCCCTCATAGCCATACCCAACAATTCAGAGTTTGTGGGCGATGTACTTTTTTGTCTCTGAGTTCATGGTGACCTAACCCTAGTCCTACATGGAATTTTCCTATAATGGGATTTCCCCATGTATTTTATCAGGCAACATAGATAGGTCAGTCTAGAAAAGTAAGTGCCCTCCTAATAATTCCCAAGCACTACGAGTTTGTTGGCGATGTCCATTTTCCTCTCCGAGTTCATGGTGACCTAACCCTAACCCTAATTGGAATTTTTCTGCAGTAGGATTTTCCCATGTATTTTACCAGGAAACATAGATAGGTCAGTCTAGAAAAGTAAGTGCTTTCGTAACCATACCTAAGCACTCCAAGTTTGTTGGCGATATCCATTTTGCTGTCTGCGTTTATGGTGACCTAACCCTAAACCTAAGTGGATTTTTCCTCCATTCGGATTTCCCCATGTATTTTACCAGCAAATAAAGATAGGGCAGGCTAGAAATGGAAGTGCCCCCATAACCATACCCAAGCACTCCGGGTTTGTTGGCGATGTCCATTTTCCTCTCCGAGTTTATGCTCACCTAACCCTAACCCTAAGTGGAATTTTCCTCCAATGGAATTTTCCCTGGTATTTTACCAGGAAACATAGATAGGTCCGTCTAGAAAAGTAAGTGCCCTCCTAATGATACCTAAGCACTCCAGGTTTGTTGGCGATGTCCATTTTCCTCTCCGAGTTCATTGTGACCTAATCCTAACCCTAATTGGAATTTTTCTCAAATAGGATTTTCCCATGTATTTTACCAGGAAACATAGATAGGTCAGTCTAGAAAAGTAAGTGCCCTCCTAACCATACCTAAGCACTCCAAGTTTGTTGGCGATATTTATTTTTCTCTCTGAGTTTATGGTGACCTAACCGTAACCCTAAGTGGAATTTTTCTCCAAAGGGATTTTCCCATGTATTTTACCAGGAAACAAAGATAGGGCAGCCTAGAAAAGTAAGTGCCCTCATAACCATACCTAACCACTCCAGGTTTGTTGGCGATGTCCATTTTCCCCTTCGAGTTCATGGTGACGTAACCCTAAACCTAAGTGGAATTTTCCTCCAATGGGATTTTCCCATGTATTTTACCAGGAAACAAAGATAGGGCAGCCTAGAAAAGTAAGTGCCCTCCTAACCATACCCAAGGACTCCGAGTTTGTTTGCAATGTCCATTTTCCTCTCCGAGTTTATGCTGACCTAACCCTAACCCTAATTGGAATTTTCCTGCAATAGGATTTTCGAATGTATTTTAGCAGGAAACATAGATAGGTCAGTCTAGAAAAGTAAGTGCTTTCCTAACCATACCTAAGCACTCCAAGTTTGTTGGCGATATCCATTTTCCTCTCTGAGTTTATGGTGACCTAACCCTAACCCTAAGTGGAATTTTTCTCCAAAGGGATTTTCCCATGTATTTTACCAGGAAATATAAATAGGGCAGCCTAGAAAAGTCAGTGCCCGCCTAACCATTCCCAAGCACTCCGAGTTTTTTGGGGATGTCCATTTTCCTCTACAAGTTTCTCCTGACCTAACTCTAAGTGGAATTTTCCTCCAATGGGATTTTCTCATGTATTTTACCAGGAAACATAAATTGGGCAGCCTAGAAATTTAAGTGCCCTCACAGCCATACCCAACAATTCAGAGTTTGTGGGCAATGTACTTTTTTGTCTCCGAGTTCATGATGACCTAACCCTAGTCCTACATGGAATTTTCCTATAATGCGATTTCCCCATGTATTTTACCAGGAAACATAGATAGGTCAGTCTAGAAAAGTAAGTGCCCTCCTAATCATACCCAAGCACTACGAGTTTGTTGGCGATGTCCATTTTCCTCTCCGAGTTCATGGTGACCTAACCGTAACCCTAAGTGGAATTTTTCTCCAAAGGGATTTTCCCATGCATTTTACCAGGAAACAAAGTTAGGGCAGCCTAGAAAAGTAAGTGCTTTCCTAACCATACCCAAGCACTCCAAGTTTGTTGGCGATATCCATTTTCCTCTCTGAGTTTATGGTGACCTAACCCTAACCCTAATTGGAATTTTCCTGCAATAGGATTTTCTCATATATTTTACCAGGAAACATAGATAGGTCAGTCGAGAAAAGTAAGTGCTTTCCTAACCATACCTAAGCACTCCAAGTTTGTTGGCGATATCCATTTTCCTCTCTGAGTTTATGGTGACCTAACCCTAACCCTAAGTGGAATTTTTCTCCAATGGGATTTTCCCATGTATTTTACCAGGAAATATATATAGGGCAGCCTAGAAAAGTCAGTGCCCGCCTAACCATACCCAAGCACTCCAAATTTGTTGGCGATGTCCATTTTCCTCTCGGAGTTTATGCTGACCTAACCCTAACCCTAAGTGGAATTTTCCTCCAATGGAATTTTCCCTGGTATTTTACCAGGAAACATAGATAGGTCAGTCTAGAAAAGTAAGTGCCCTCCTAATGATACCTAAGCACTCCAAATTTGTTGGCGATGTCCATTTTCCTCTCCGAGTTCATTGTGACCTAACCCTAACCCTAATTGGAATTTTTCTCAAATAGGATTTTCCCATGTGTTTTACCAGGAAACATAGATAGGTCAGTCTAGAAAAGTAAGTGCCCTCCTAACCATACCTAAGCACTCCAAGTTTGTTGGCGATATTTATTTTTCTCTCTGAGTTTATGGTGACCTAACCGTAACCCTAAGTGGAATTTTTCTCCAAAGGGATTTTCCCATGTATTTTACCAGGAAACAAAGATAGGGTAGCCTAGAAAAGTAAGTGCCCTCCTAACCATACCCAAGGACTCCGAGTTTGTTTGCAATGTCCATTTTCCTCTCCGAGTTTATGCTGACCTAACCCTAACCCTAATTGGAATTTTCCTGCAATAGGATTTTCGAATGTATTTTAGCAGGAAACATAGATAGGTCAGTCTAGAAAAGTAAGTGCTTTCCTAACCATACCTAAGCACTCCAAGTTTGTTGGCGATATCCATTTTCCTCTCTGAGTTTATGGTGACCTAACCATAACCCTAAGTGGAATTTTCCTCCAATGGAATTTTCTCATGTATTTTACCAGGAAACATGGATAGGGCAGCCTAGAAAAGTAAGTGCTTTCCTAACCATACCCAAGCACTCCAAGTTTGTTGGCGATATCCATTTTCCTCTCTGAGTTTATGGTGACCTAACCCTAAACCTAAGTGGAATTTTCCTCCAATGGAATTTTCTCATGTATTTTACCAGGAAACATGGATAGGGCAGCCTAGAAAAGTAAGTGCTTTCCTAACCATACCTAAGCACTCCAGGTTTGTTGGCGATATCCATTTTCCTCTCCGAGTTCATGGTGACCAACCATAACCCTAATTGGAATTTTTCTCCAGTAGGATTTTCCCATGTATTTTACCAGGAAACATAGATAGGTCAGTCGAGAAAAGTAAGTGCTTTCCTAACCATACCTAAGCACTCCAAGTTTGTTGGCGATATCCATTTTCCTCTCTGAGTTTATGATGACCTAACCCTAACCCTACGTGGAATTTTTCTCCAATGGGATTTTCCCATGTATTTTACCAGGAAATATAAATAGGGCAGCCTAGAAAAGTCAGTGCCCGCCTAACCATACCCAAGCACTCCGAGTTTTTTGGGGATGTCCATTTTCCTCTCCAAGTTTATCCTGACCTAACCCTAAGTGGAATTTTCCTCCAATGGGATTTTCCCATGTATTTTACCAGGAAACACAAATGGGGCAGCCTAGAAATTTAAGTGCCCTCATAGCCATACCCAAAAATTCAGAGTTTGTGGGCGATGTACTTTTTTGTCTCTGAGTTCATGGTGACCTAACCCTAGTCCTGCATGGAATTTTCCTATAATGGGATTTCCCAATGTATTTTACCAGGAAACATAGATAGGTCAGTCTAGAAAAGTAAGTGCTTTCGTAACCATACCTAAGCACTCCAAGTTTGTTGGCGATGTCCATTTTCCTCTCCGAGTTCATTGTGACCTAACCCTAATTGGAATTTTTCTCAAATAGGATTTTCCCATGTGTTTTACCAGGAAACATAGATAGGTCAGTCTAGAAAAGTAAGTGCCCTCCTAACCATACCTAAGCACTCCAAGTTTGTTGGCGATATTTATTTTTCTCTCTGAGTTTATGGTGACCTAACCGTAACCCTAAGTGGAATTTTTCTCCAAAGGGATTTTCCCATGTATTTTACCAGGAAACAAAGATAGGGTAGCCTAGAAAAGTAAGTGCCCTCCTAACCATACCCAAGGACTCCGAGTTTGTTTGCAATGTCCATTTTCCTCTCCGAGTTTATGCTGACCTAACCCTAACCCTAATTGGAATTTTCCTGCAATAGGATTTTCGAATGTATTTTAGCAGGAAACATAGATAGGTCAGTCTAGAAAAGTAAGTGCTTTCCTAACCATACCTAAGCACTCCAAGTTTGTTGGCGATATCCATTTTCCTCTCTGAGTTTATGGTGACCTAACCCTAACCCTAATTGGAATTTTTCTCCAATGGGATTTTCCCATGTATTTTACCAGGAAATATAAATAGGGCAGCCTAGAAAAGTCAGTGCCCGCCTAACCATACCCAAGCACTCCGAGTTTTTTGGGGATGTCCATTTTCCTCTCCGAGTTTATCCTGACCTAACCCTAAGTGGAATTTTCCTCCAATGGGATTTTCCCATGTATTTTACCAGGAAACATAAATGGGGCAGCCTAGAAATTTAAGTGCCCTCATAGCCATACCCAACAATTCAGAGTTTGTGGGCGATGTACTTTTTTGTCTCTGAGTTCATGGTGACCTAACCCTAGTCCTGCATGGAATTTTCCTATAATGGGATTTCCCCATGTATTTTACAAGGAAACATAGATAGGTCAGTCTAGAAAAGTAAGTGCCCTCCTAATAATTCCCAAGCACTACGAGTTTATTGGCGATGTCCATTTTCCTCTCTGAGTTCATGGTGACCTAACCCTAACCCTAATTGGAATTTTTCTCCAGTAGGATTTTCCCATGTATTTTACCAGGAAACATAGATAGGTCAGTCTAGAAAAGTAAGTGCCCTCCTAATGATACCTAAGCACTCCAAATTTGTTGGCGATGTCCATTTTCCTCTCCGAGTTCATTGTTACCTAACCCTAACCCTAATTGGAATTTTTCTCAAATAGGATTTTCCCATGTATTTTACCAGGAAACATAGATAGGTCAGTCTAGAAAAGTAAGTGCCCTCCTAACCATACCTAAGCACTCCAAGTTTGTTGGCGATATTTATTTTTCTCTCTGAGTTTATGGTGACCTAACCGTAACCCTAAGTGGAATTTTTCTCCAACGGGATTTTCCCATGTATTTTACCAGGAAACATAGATAGGTCAGTCTAGAAAAGTAAGTGCTTTCGTAACCATACCTAAGCACTCCTAGTTTGTTGGCGATATCCATTTTCCTGTCTGCGTTTATGGTGACCTAACCCTAAACCTAAGTGGAATTTTCCTCCAATGGAATTTTCTCATGTATTTTACCAGGAAACATGGATAGGGCAGCCTAGAAAAGTAAGTGCTTTCCTAACCATACCTAAGCACTCCAGGTTTGTTGGCGATATCCATTTTCCTCTCCGAGTTTATGATGACCTAACCCTAACCCTACGTGGAATTTTTCTCCAATGGGATTTTCCCATGTATTTTACCAGGAAATATAAATAGGGCAGCCTAGAAAAGTCAGTGCCCGCCTAACCATACCCAAGCACTCCGAGTTTTTTGGGGATGTCCATTTTCCTCTCCAAGTTTATCCTGACCTAACCCTAAGTGGAATTTTCCTCCAATGGGATTTTCCCATGTATTTTACCAGGAAACACAAATGGGGCAGCCTAGAAATTTAAGTGCCCTCATAGCCATACCCAAAAATTCAGAGTTTGTGGGCGATGTACTTTTTTGTCTCTGAGTTCATGGTGACCTAACCCTAGTCCTGCATGGAATTTTCCTATAATGGGATTTCCCAATGTATTTTACCAGGAAACATAGATAGGTCAGTCTAGAAAAGTAAGTGCTTTCGTAACCATACCTAAGCACTCCAAGTTTGTTGGCGATGTCCATTTTCCTCTCCGAGTTCATTGTGACCTAACCCTAATTGGAATTTTTCTCAAATAGGATTTTCCCATGTGTTTTACCAGGAAACATAGATAGGTCAGTCTAGAAAAGTAAGTGCCCTCCTAACCATACCTAAGCACTCCAAGTTTGTTGGCGATATTTATTTTTCTCTCTGAGTTTATGGTGACCTAACCGTAACCCTAAGTGGAATTTTTCTCCAAAGGGATTTTCCCATGTATTTTACCAGGAAACAAAGATAGGGCAGCCTAGAAAAGTAAGTGCCCTCCTAACCATACCCAAGGACTCCGAGTTTGTTTGCAATGTCCATTTTCCTCTCCGAGTTTATGCTGACCTAACCCTAACCCTAATTGGAATTTTCCTGCAATAGGATTTTCGAATGTATTTTAGCAGGAAACATAGATAGGTCAGTCTAGAAAAGTAAGTGCTTTCCTAACCATACCTAAGCACTCCAAGTTTGTTGGCGATATCCATTTTCCTCTCTGAGTTTATGGTGACCTAACCCTAACCCTAATTGGAATTTTTCTCCAATGGGATTTTCCCATGTATTTTACCAGAAAATATAAATAGGGCAGCCTAGAAAAGTCAGTGCCCGCCTAACCATACCCAAGCACTCCGAGTTTTTTGGGGATGTCCATTTTCCTCTCCGAGTTTATCCTGACCTAACCCTAAGTGGAATTTTCCTCCAATGGGATTTTCCCATGTATTTTACCAGGAAACATAAATGGGGCAGCCTAGAAATTTAAGTGCCCTCATAGCCATACCCAACAATTCAGAGTTTGTGGGCGATGTACTTTTTTGTCTCTGAGTTCATGGTGACCTAACCCTAGTCCTGCATGGAATTTTCCTATAATGGGATTTCCCCATGTATTTTACAAGGAAACATAGATAGGTCAGTCTAGAAAAGTAAGTGCCCTCCTAATAATTCCCAAGCACTACGAGTTTATTGGCGATGTCCATTTTCCTCTCTGAGTTCATGGTGACCTAACCCTAACCCTAATTGGAATTTTTCTCCAGTAGGATTTTCCCATGTATTTTACCAGGAAACATAGATAGGTCAGTCTAGAAAAGTAAGTGCCCTCCTAATGATACCTAAGCACTCCAAATTTGTTGGCGATGTCCATTTTCCTCTCCGAGTTCATTGTTACCTAACCCTAACCCTAATTGGAATTTTTCTCAAATAGGATTTTCCCATGTATTTTACCAGGAAACATAGATAGGTCAGTCTAGAAAAGTAAGTGCCCTCCTAACCATACCTAAGTACTCCAAGTTTGCTGGCGATATTTATTTTTCTCTCTGAGTTTATGGTGACCTAACCGTAACCCTAAGTGGAATTTTTCTCCAACGGGATTTTCCCATGTATTTTACCAGGAAACATAGATAGGTCAGTCTAGAAAAGTAAGTGCTTTCGTAACCATACCTAAGCACTCCTAGTTTGTTGGCGATATCCATTTTCCTGTCTGCGTTTATGGTGACCTAACCCTAAACCTAATTGGAATTTTTCTCCAAAGGGATTTTCCCATGTATTTTACCAGCAAATAAAGATAGGGCAGGCTAGAAAAGGAAGTGCCCCCCTAACCATACCCAAGCACTCCGAGTTTGTTGGCGATGTCCATTTTCCTCTCCGAGTTTATGCTGACCTAACCCTAACCCTAAGTGGAATTTTCCTCCAATGGAATTTTCCCTGGTATTTTACCAGGAAACATAGATAGGTCAGTCTAGAAAAGTAAGTGCCCTCCTAATGATACCTAAGCACTCCAAATTTGTTGGCGATGTCCATTTTCCTCTCCGAGTTCATTGTGACCTAACCCTTACCCTAATTGGAATTTTTCTCAAATAGGATTTTACCATGTGTTTTACCAGGAAACATAAATAGGTCAGTCTAGAAAAGTAAGTGCCCTCCTAACCATACCTAAGCACTCCAAGTTTGTTGGCGATATTTATTTTTCTCTCTGAGTTTATGGTGACCTAACCGTAACCCTAAGTGGAATTTTTCTCCAAAGGGATTTTCCCATGTATTTTACCAGGAAACAAAGATAGGGACGCCTAGAAAAGTAAGTGCCCTCATAACCATACCTAACCACTCCAGGTTTGTTGGCGATGTCCATTTTCCTCTTCGAGTTCATGGTGACGTAACCCTAAACCTAAGTGGAATTTTCCTCCAATGGGATTTTCCCATGTATTTTACCAGTAAACAAAGATAGGGCAGCCTAGAAAAGTAAGTGCCCTCCTAACCATACCCAAGGACTCCGAGTTTGTTTGCAATGTCCATTTTCCTCTCCAAGTTTATGCTGACCTAACCCTAACCCTAATTGGAATTTTCCTGCAATAGGATTTTCGAATGTATTTTAGCAGGAAACATAGATAGGTCAGTCTAGAAAAGTAAGTGCTTTCCTAACCATACCTAAGCACTCCAAGTTTGTTGGCGATATCCATTTTCCTCTCTGAGTTTATGGTGACCTAACCATAACCCTAAGTGGAATTTTCCTCCAATGGAATTTTCTCATGTATTTTACCAGGAAACATGGATAGGGCAGCCTAGAAAAGTAAGTGCTTTCCTAACCATACCCAAGCACTCCAAGTTTGTTGGCGATATCCATTTTCCTCTCTGAGTTTATGGTGACCTAACCCTAAACCTAAGTGGAATTTTCCTCCAATGGAATTTTCTCATGTATTTTACCAGGAAACATGGATAGGGCAGCCTAGAAAAGTAAGTGCTTTCCTAACCATACCTAAGCACTCCAGGTTTGTTGGCGATATCCATTTTCCTCTCCGAGTTCATGGTGACCAACCATAACCCTAATTGGAATTTTTCTCCAGTAGGATTTTCCCATGTATTTTACCAGGAAACATAGATAGGTCAGTCGAGAAAAGTAAGTGCTTTCCTAACCATACCTAAGCACTCCAAGTTTGTTGGCGATATCCATTTTCCTCTCTGAGTTTATGATGACCTAACCCTAACCCTACGTGGAATTTTTCTCCAATGGGATTTTCCCATGTATTTTACCAGGAAATATAAATAGGGCAGCCTAGAAAAGTCAGTGCCCGCCTAACCATACCCAAGCACTCCGAGTTTTTTGGGGATGTCCATTTTCCTCTCCAAGTTTATCCTGACCTAACCCTAAGTGGAATTTTCCTCCAATGGGATTTTCCCATGTATTTTACCAGGAAACACAAATGGGGCAGCCTAGAAATTTAAGTGCCCTCATAGCCATACCCAAAAATTCAGAGTTTGTGGGCGATGTACTTTTTTGTCTCTGAGTTCATGGTGACCTAACCCTAGTCCTGCATGGAATTTTCCTATAATGGGATTTCCCAATGTATTTTACCAGGAAACATAGATAGGTCAGTCTAGAAAAGTAAGTGCTTTCGTAACCATACCTAAGCACTCCAAGTTTGTTGGCGATATCCATTTTCCTGTCTGCGTTTATGGTGACCTAACCCTAAACCTAATTGGAATTTTTCTCCAAAGGGATTTTCCCGTGTATTTTACCAGCAAATAAAGATAGGGCAGGCTAGAAGAGGAAGTGCCCCCCTAACCATACCCAAGCACTCCGAGTTTGTTGGCGATGTCCATTGTCCTCTCCGAGTTCATGGTGACCTAACCCTAACCCTAATTGGAATTTTTCTCCAATAGGATTTTCCCATGTATTTTACCAGGAAACATAGATAGGTCAGTCTAGAAAAGTAAGTGCCCTCCTAACCATGCCTAAGCACTCCAAGTTTGTTGGCGATATTTATTTTCCTCTCTGAGTTTATGGTGACCTAAACGTAACCCTACATGGAATTTTTCTCCAAAGGGATTTTCCCATGTATTTTACCAGGAAACAAAGATAGGGCAGCCTAGAAAAGTAAGTGCCCTCCTAACCATACCTAAGCACTCCGAGTTTGTTGGCGATGTCCATTTTCCTCTCCGAATTCATGATGACCTAACCCTAGTCCTATGTGGAATTTTCCTATAATGGGATGTCCCCATGTATTTTACCAGGAAACATAGATAGGTCTGTCTAGAAAAGTAAGTGCCCTCCTAACCATACCCAAGCACCACGAGTTTGTTGGCGATGTCCATTTTCCGCTCTGAGGTTATGGTGACCTCAACCTAAACCTAAGTGGAATTTTCCTCCAATGGAATTTTCCCATGTATTTTACCAGGAAACATAAAAAGGGCACCCTAGAAAAGTAAGTACCCTCCTAACCATACCTAAGCACTCCACGTTTGTTGGCGATATTTTTTTTCCTCTCTGTGTTTGCGGTGACCTAACTGTAACCCTAAGTGGAATTTTTCTCCAAAGGGATTTTCCCATGTATTTTACCAGGAAACAAAGATAGGGCAGCCTAGAAAAGTAAGTGCCCTCCTAACCACACCCAAGCACTCCGAGTTTGTTGGCGATGTCCATTTTCCTATCCGAGTTTATGCTGACCTAACCCTAACCCTAAGTGGAATTTTCCTCCAATGGGATTTTCCCATGTATTTTACCAGGAAACATGGATAGGGCAGCCTAGAATAGTAAGTGTCCTCCTAACGATACACAAAGCATTTCGAGTTTGTTGGCGATGTCCATTTTCCTCTCTGAGTTTATACTGACCTAACACTAACCCTAATTGGAATTTTCCTCCAATGGGATTTTCCCATGTATTTTAGCAGGAAACATGGATAGGGCAGCGTATAAAAGTAAGTGCCCTCGTAACCATACCCAAACAATTCGAGTTTGTTGGCATTGTTCATTTTCTTCTCCAGGTTCATGGTGACCTAACCATAACCCTAGGTGGAATTTTCCTCCAATGGGATTTTCCCATGTATTTTACCAGGAAACATAAATAGGGCAGCCTAGCAATGTAAGTGCCCTCATAGCCATACCCAACAATTCAGAGTTTGTGGGCGATGTCCATTTTTGTCTCCGAGTTCATGGTGACCTAACCCTAGTCCTATGTGGAATTTTCCTATAATGGGATGTCCCCATGTATTTTACCAGGAAACATAGATAGGTCTGTCTAGAAAAGTAAGTGCCCTCCTAACCATACCCAAGCACCACGAGTTTGTTGGCGATGTCCATTTTCCGCTCTGAGGTTATGGTGACCTCAACCTAAACCTAAGTGGAATTTTCCTCCAATGGAATTTTTCCATATATTTTACCAGGAAACATAAAAAGGGCACCCTAGAAAAGTAAGTGCCCTCCTAACCATACCCAAGCACTCCGAGTTTGTTGGCGATGTCCATTTTCCTCTCTGAGTTTATGCTGACGTAACCCTAACCCTAAGTGGAATTTTCCTCCAAAGGAATTTTCCCTGGTATTTTACCAGGAAACAAAGATAGGGCAGAATAGAAAAGTCAGTGCCCTCCTAACCATACCCAAGCACTCCGAGTTTGTTGGCATTGTTCATTTTCTTCTCCAGGCTCATGATGACCTAACCGTAACTGTAGGTGGAATTTTCCTCCAATGGGATTTTCCCATGTATTTTATCAGGAAACATAGATAGAGCACCTTAGAGAACTTAGTGCCCTCCTAACTATATCCAACCACTCTAAATATTTTGGCAATGTCCATTTTTCTGTCTGAGTTCATGGTGACCTAAACCTAACCCTAACTGGAATTTTCTTCCAATAGTATATGGGAAAATCCCATTGGAGGAAAATTCCACTTACCTTTACAGTTAGGTAACCATGAACTCGGAGAGGAAAATGCACATCGCCAACATACTCACTATGTTTCGGTGTGGTTAGGAGGGCACTTACATTTCTAACCTTCCCTATCTATGTTTCCTAGTAAAATACGTGGGAAAATCCTACAGGAGGAAAATTCCACTTAGGGTTAGGGTTAGGTCACCATGAATTCAGAGAAGAAAATGGAGATTGCCAACAAACTTGGAGTGCTTGGGTATAGTTACGAGGGCACTTAGTTTTCTAGGCTGCCCTATCTATGTTTCCTGGTAAAATACATGGGAAAATCCTATTGCAGGAAAATTCCACGTAGGGTTAGCGTTAGGTCACCATGAACTCAGAAAGGAAAATGGACTTCGCAAATAATTTTTGAGTGCTTGGGTACGGTTAGAAGGCCACTTACTTTTCAAGGCTACCCTATGTATGTTTCCTGGTAAAATACATGGGAAAATTAGATTGGAGGAAAATTCCACTTAGGGTTACATCTGCATGAAATCAGAGAGGAAAATGGACATTGCCAACAAACTCGAAGTGTTTGGGTATAATTACGAGGGCCCTCAATTTTCTAGGCTGCCCTATCTATCTTTCCTGGTAAAATACATGGGAAAATCCTATTGGAGGAAAATTCCACTTAGGGTTAGGTCACGATAAACTCAGAGAGGAAAATTAACATCGCCAACAAATTTGGAGTGCTTGGGTACACTTAGGAGGGCACTTAATTTTCTAGGCTGCCCTATCTATGCTTCCTGATAAAATACAAGGGAAAATAGCATTGGAGGAAAATTTAACTTAGGGTTAGGGTTAGGTGACGATGAACTCAGAGAGGAAAATAGATATTTCCAACAAACCCGGAGTGCTTCAGTATGATTAGGAGGGCACTTAGTTTTCCATGCTGCCCTATCTATGTTTCCTGGTAAAATACATGGGAAAATCCTATTATACGAAAATTTCACTTAGGGTTAAGGTTAGGTCATCGTAAATTCAGAGAAGAAAATGACCATCGCCAAGAAACTCGGAGTGCTTGGGTATACTTAGGAAGGCGCTGACATTTCTAGCCATGCCTATCTATATTTATTGGTAAAATACATTGGAAAATCCCATTATAGGAAAATTCCAATTAGGGTTAGGGTTAGGTCACCATCAACTCGGAGAGGAAAATGGACATCGCCAATAAAATCGTAGTGCTTGGGTATGGTTAAGAGCGCACTAACTTTTTTAAACTGACCTATTTATGTTTCCTGGTAAAATACATGGGAAAATCCAATTGTAGGAAAATTCCACCTAGGGTTACGGTGAGGTCACCATGAACCTGGAGAAGAAAATGAACAATGCCAACAAACTCGAAGTCTTTGGGTATGGATAGGAGGGCACTAACTTTTCTACGATGCCATATCCATGTTTCCTGCTAAAATACATGGGAAAATCCCATTGGAGGAAAATTCCACTTAGGGTTAGAGTTAGGTCACCATAAATGCAGAGAGGAAAATGGACATTGCCAATAAATTTGGAGTGCTTGGGTATGGTTAGGAGAGCACTTACTTTTCTAGGCTGCCCTATCTATGTTTCCTAGTAAAATAAATGGGAAAATCCCATTGGAGGAATATTCCAATTAGGGTTAGGGTTGGGTCAGCATAAACTCGGAGAGGAAAATGGACATTGCCAACAAACTTGGAGTGCTTGGGTGTGGTTAGGAGGGCACCTACTTTTCTAGACTGACCTATCTTTTTTTCCTGATAAAATACATGGGGAAATCCCATTATAGGAAAATTGCACTTAGGGTTAGGGTTGGGTCACCATGAACTCACAGACTCAAATGGACATCGCCAAGAAATGTGGAGTCCTTGGGTATGGTTAGGAGGGCACTGACTTTCCTAAGCTGCCCTATTTATGTTTCCTGGTAAAATACATGGGAAAATCCCATTGGAGGAAAATTACACTTAGTGTTAGGGTTAGGTCAACATAAACTCGGAGAGGAAAATTAACATCGCCAAGAAACTCGAAGTGTTTTGGTATGGATAGGAGGGCACTTACTTTTCTAGGATGCCATATCCATGTTTCCTGCTAACATACATGGGAAAATCCCATTGTAGGAAAATTCCACTTAGGGTTAGGGTTAGGTCACCATAAATGCAGAGAGGAAAATGGACATTGCCAACAAATTTGGAGTGCTTGGGTATGGTTAGGAGGGCACTTACTTCTCTAGGCTGCCCTACCTATGTTTCCTGGTAAAATAAATGGGAAAATCCCATTGGAGGAAAATTCCAATTAGGGTTAGGGTTGGGTCAGCATAAACTCGGAGAGGAAAATGGACATTGCCAACAAACCTGGAGTGCTTGGGTATGGTTAGGAGGGTACTGACTTTTCTAGGCTGCCCTATTTATGTTTCCTGGTAAAATACATGGGAAAATCCCATTGGAGGAAAATTCCACTTAGTGTTAGGGTTAGGCCACCATAAACTCGGAGAGGAAAATTAACATTGCCAACAAACTCGGAGTGCTTGGTTATAGTTAGAAAGGCACTTACTTTTCTAGGCTGCCCTATCTTTTTTTCTTGATAAAATACATGGAAAAATCCCATTGTAGGAAAATTCAACCTAGGGTTACGGTTAGGTCACCATGAACCTGGAGAAGAAAATCAACAATGCCAACAAACTCGAAGTGCTTGTGTATGGTTAGGAGAGCACTTAATTTTCTAGTCTGCCCTATCCATGTTTCCTGCTAAAATACATGGGAAAATCCCACTGGAGGAAAATTTCACTTACGGTTAGGGTAAGGTCAGCATAAACTCAGAGAGGAAAATGGACGTCGCCAACAAACTCGGAGTGTTTGGGAATGTTTAGGAGGGCACTTACTTTTCTAGGCTGCCCTATTTATGTTTCCTGGTAAAATAAATGGGGAAATCCGATTGGAGGAAAATTCCACTTAGGGTTAGGGTTAGGTCAGCATAAACCCAGAGAGGAAAATGGACGTCGCCAACAAACTCGGAGTGCTTGGTTATGGTTAGGAGGGCACTTACTTTTCTAGGCTGCCCTATCTATGTTTCATAGTAAAATACATGGGTAAATCCCATTGTAGGAAAATCCCACTTAGGGTTACGGTTAGGTCACCATGAACTCGTAGACAAAAATGGACATCGCCAAGAAACTCGGAGTGCTTGGGTATGGTTAGGAGGGCACTTACTTTTCTAGGCTGCCCTATTTATGTTTCCTGGTAAAATACATGGGAAAATCCCATTGGAGGAAAATTCCACTTAGGGTTAGGGTTAGGTCAGCATAAACTTGGAGAGGAAAATCGACATCGCCAACAAACTCGCAGTGCTTGGGTATGGCTAGGAGGCCACTTAAATTTCTAATCTGACCTATTTATGTTTCCTGGTAAAATACATGGGAAAATCCCATTGGAGGAAAATTCCACCTAGGGTTACGGTTAGGTCACCAGGAACCTGGAGAAGAAAATGAACAATACCAACAAATTCGAAGTGCTTGGGTATGGTTAGGATGGAACTTACTTTTCTAGGCTGCTTTATCCATGTTTCCTGGTAAAATACCAGGGAAAATCCCATTGGAGGAATATTCCACTTAGCGTTAGGGTGAGGTCAGCATAAACTTGGAGAGGAAAATGGACATCGCCAACAAACCTGGAGTGCTTGTGAATGATCAGGAGGGCACTTACTTTTCTAGGCTGCCCTATTTATGTTTCCTGGTAAAATACATGGGAAAACACCATTGGAGGAAAATTCCACCTAGGGTTACGGTTAGGTCACCATGAACCTGGAGAAGAAAATGAACAATACCAACAAATTCGAAGTCCTTGGGTATGGTTAGGAGGGCACTTACTTTTCTAGGCTGCCATATCGATGTTTCCTGCTAAAATATATGGGAAAATACCATTGGAGGAAAATTCCACTTAGGGTAAGGTTTAGGTCAGCATAAACTTGCTGAGGAAAATGGACATCGCCAACAAACTCGGAGTGCTTGGGAATGGTTAGGAGGGCACTTAGTTTTCTAGGCTGCTCTATTTATGTTTCCTGGTAAAATACATGGGAAAATCTGATTGGAGGAAAATTCAACTTAGGGTTAGAGTTAGGTCATCATAAACTCGGAGAGAAAAATGGACATCGTCAAGAAACTCAGAGAGTTTGGGTATGGTTAGAAGGGCACTTACTTTTCTAGGCTGCCCTATTTATGTTTCCTGGTAAAATACATGGAAAAATCCCATTGGAGGAAAATTCCAATTAGGGTTAGGGTTAGGTCACCATGAACTCGGAGAGGAAAATGGACATTGCCAAGAAATTCGGAGTGCTTGGGTATAGTTAGGAGTGCACTAACTTTTCTACACTGACCTATCTTTTTTTCCTGATAAAATACAGGGGAAAATCCCATTAAAGGAAAATTGCACTTAGGGTTAGGGTTAGGGCACCATGAACTAGGAGAGGAAAATGGACATAGCCAACAAACTCTGAGTTGTTGGGTATGGCTAGGAGGGCACTTACATTTCTAAGCTGACCTATTTATGTTTCCTGGTAAAATACATGGGAAAATCCCATTGGAGGAAAATTCCACCTAGGGTTACGGTTAGGTCACCAGGACCTGGAGAAGAAAATGAACAATACCAACAAATTCGAAGTGCTTGGGTATGGTTAGGATGGAACTTACTTTTCTAGGCTGCTTTATCCATGTTTCCTGGTAAAATACCAGGGAAAATCCCATTGGAGGAATATTCCACTTAGCGTTAGGGTGAGGTCAGCATAAACTTGGAGAGGAAAATGGACATCGCCAACAAACCTGGAGTGCTTGTGAATGATCAGGAGGGCACTTACTTTTCTAGGCTGCCCTATTTATGTTTCCTGGTAAAATACATGGGAAAACACCATTGGAGGAAAATTCCACCTAGGGTTACGGTTAGGTCACCATGAACCTGGAGAAGAAAATGAACAATACCAACAAATTCGAAGTCCTTGGGTATGGTTAGGAGGGCACTTACTTTTCTAGGCTGCCATATCGATGTTTCCTGCTAAAATATATGGGAAAATACCATTGGAGGAAAATTCCACTTAGGGTAAGGTTTAGGTCAGCATAAACTTGCTGAGGAAAATGGACATCGCCAACAAACTCGGAGTGCTTGGGAATGGTTAGGAGGGCACTTAGTTTTCTAGGCTGCTCTATTTATGTTTCCTGGTAAAATACATGGGAAAATCTGATTGGAGGAAAATTCAACTTAGGGTTAGAGTTAGGTCATCATAAACTCGGAGAGAAAAATGGACATCGTCAAGAAACTCAGAGAGTTTGGGTATGGTTAGAAGGGCACTTACTTTTCTAGGCTGCCCTATTTATGTTTCCTGGTAAAATACATGGAAAAATCCCATTGGAGGAAAATTCCAATTAGGGTTAGGGTTAGGTCACCATGAACTCGGAGAGGAAAATGGACATTGCCAAGAAATTCGGAGTGCTTGGGTATAGTTAGGAGTGCACTAACTTTTCTACACTGACCTATCTTTTTTTCCTGATAAAATACAGGGGAAAATCCCATTAAAGGAAAATTGCACTTAGGGTTAGGGTTAGGGCACCATGAACTAGGAGAGGAAAATGGACATAGCCAACAAACTCTGAGTTGTTGGGTATGGCTAGGAGGGCACTTACATTTCTAAGCTGACCTATTTATGTTTCCTGGTAAAATACATGGGAAAATCCCATTGGAGGAAAATTCCACCTAGGGTTACGGTTAGGTCACCAGGAACCTGGAGAAGAAAATGAACAATACCAACAAATTCGAAGTGCTTGGGTATGGTTAGGATGGAACTTACTTTTCTAGGCTGCTTTATCCATGTTTCCTGGTAAAATACCAGGGAAAATCCCATTGGAGGAATATTCCACTTAGCGTTAGGGTGAGGTCAGCATAAACTTGGAGAGGAAAATGGACATCCCCAACAAACTCGGAGAGCTTGGGTATGGTTAGGAGGGCACTTTATTTTCTGGGCTGCCCTATCTATGTTTCCTGGTAAACATAGATCCCATTGGAGGAAAATTCCACTTAGGGTCAGGGTTAGGTCACTATAAACTCAGAGAGGAAAATGGAGATCGCCAACCAACTCTGAATGGTTGGGTATGGTTTGGAGGGCACTTATTTTTCTAGGCAGCCCTATCTTTTTTTCCTGATAAAATACATGGGAAAATCTCATTGGAGGAAAATTCCACTTAGGGTTAGGTCACCATGAACTCGGAGAGGAAAATTGACATCGCCAACAAACTCGCAGTGCTTGGAGAAGGTTAGGAGGGCACTTTCTTTTCTAGGCTGCCCTATTTATGTTTCCTGGTAAAATACATGGGAAAATCCCATTGGAGGAAAATTCCACTTAGGGTTAGGGGTAGGTCAGCATAAACATGGAGAGGACAATGGACATCGCCAACAACCTCGGAGTGCTTGGGTATGGTTACGAGGGCACTTACTTTTCTAGGAACTTCCCTAATTATGTTTCCTTGTAAAATACCAGGGAAAATTCCATTGGAGGAAAATTCCACTTAGGGTTAGGGCTAGGTCAGCATAAAGTCGGAGAGGAAAATGGACATCGCCAACAAACTCGTAGTGCTTGGGTATGGTTAGGAGGGCACTAACTTTTCTAGGCAGATCTCTAATTATCTTTCCTGGTTTTTCCAATGTATTTTACCAGGAAACATAATTATGGATGTTCCTAGAAAAGTTAGTGCCCTCCTAACCATACCAAAGCTCTCCAAGTTTCTTGGCGATTTCCATTTTCCTCTCTGAGTTTATCGTGACCTAACCCTAACCCTAAGTGGAATTTTCCTCCAATGGGATTTTCCATTGTATTTTACCAGGAAACATAAATAGGGCAGCTTAGAAAAGTAAGTGCCCTCCTAACCATACCTAAGCACTCCAAGTTTGTTGGCGATGTACACTTTCCTCTCTGAATTTATACTGACCTAACTCTAACGTGAAGTGGAATTTTCCTCCAATGGGATTTTCCCATGTATTTTACCAGGAAACATAAATAGGTCAGTCTAGAAAAGTAAGTGCCCTCCTAACCATACCCAAGCACTACGAGTTTGTTGGCATTGTTCATTTTCTTTTCCAGGTTCATGGTGACCTAACCGTAACCCTAGGTGGAATTTTCCTCCAATGGGATTTCCCCATGTATTTTATCAGGAAATATATATAGGGCAGCCTAGAAATGTAAGTGCCCTCTTAGCCATACCCAACCACTCAGAGTTCGTGGGTGATATCCATTTTTGTCTCCAAGTTCATGGTGAACTAACCCTAGTCCTACGTGGAATTTTCCTATAATGGGATTTCCCCATGTATTTTACCAGGAAACATAGATAGGTCACTCTAGAAAAGTTAGTGCCCTCCTAACCATCCCTAAGCACTCCAAGTTTGTTGGCGATATCCATTTTCCTCTCTGAGTTTATGGTGACCTAACCCTAAACCTAAGTGGAATTTTCCTCCAATGGAATTTTCCCTGGTATTTTACCAGGAAACATAGATAAGTCAGTCGAGAAAAGTAAGTGCCCTCCTAACCATACCTAAGCACTCCAGGTTTGTTGGCGATATCCATTTTCCTCTCCGAGTTCATGGTGACCTAACCCTAACCTGAAGTGGAATTTTCCTCCAATGGGATTTTCCCATGTATTTTACCAGGAAACATAAATAGGTCAGTTTAGAAAAGTAAGTGCCCTCCTAACCATACCCAAGCACTACGAGTTTGTTGGCATTGTTCATTTTCTTTTCCAGGTTCATGGTGACCTAACCGTAACCCTAGGTGGAATTTTCCTCCAATGGGATTTTCCCATGTATTTTATCAGGAAATATATATAGGGCAGCCTAGAAATGTAAGTGCCCTCTTAGCCATACCCAACCAGTCAGAGTTTGTGAGTGATGTCCATTTTTGTCTCCAAGATCATGGTGAACTAACCCTAGTCCTACGTGGAATTTTCCTATGATGGGATTTCTCCATGTATTTTACCAGGAAACATACATAGGTCAGTCTAGAATAGTAAGTGCCCTCCTAACCATACCCAAGCACTACGAGTTTGTTGGCGGTGTCCATTTTCCTCTCCGAGTTCATGGTGACCTAACCCTAACCCTAATTGGAATTTTCCTCCAATAGGATTTTCCCATGTATTTTACCAGGAAACATAGATAGCTCAGTCTAGAAAAGTAAGTGCCCTCCTAACCATCTTTAAGCACTCCACGTTTGTTGGCGATATCCATTTTCCTCTCTGAGTTTATCCTGACCTAATCCTAACCCTAAGTGGAATTTTCCTCCAATGGAATTTTCCCTGGTATTTTACCAGGAAACATAGATAAGTCAGTCTAGAAAAGTAAGTGCCCTCCTAACCATACCTACGCACTCCAAGTTTGTGGCGATGTCCATTTTCCTCTCCGAATTCATGGTCACCTAACCATAACCCTAATTGGAATTTTCCTCCAATGGGATTTTCCCATGTATTTTATCAGGAAATATATATAGGGCAACCTAGAAATCTAAGTGCCCTCCTAGCCATACCCAACAACTCAGAGTTTGTGGGTGATGTCCATTTTTGTCTCCGAGTTCATGGTGACCTAACCCTAGTCCTAAGTGGAATTTTCCTATAATGGGATTTCCCCATGTATTTTACCAGGAAACATAGATAGGTCAGTCTAGAAAAGTAAGTGCCCTCCTTTTTTTTTTATTATTAAAAAGTTTTATAGATTTTACAGAAAGAACAAAACAATACAAAAACAAAAAACAACATATACAAAGAGAAAAAACTAAACATTACACAACAAAACCCCCCTTCCCCAACCCCCACCCAAACACCCCCCCTTCCCCCCCCTGAGCCTCCCAGAGCAGGATATAGGGTTAATTAAAAAACAGTTAAAAAATTAAATTTATAGAAAGAAAATATATATATATATATATATATATATATATATATAACATTAGCATATATATATATATATATAAAAATAAAAATTATGAAAAAGCTATATGATATTTTTTTATATCCAATTTAAATTGTATAAATTTTATCCATTTATCCCAAACAGCAAGAAATTTCTCTTGCGTTTGTTCCTTTAATAAAACCGAAATCTTTGCCATTTCCACCAAATAAGACACTTTAAGAAACCATTCCTGCAATGTAGGCAAAGATTCCTTCTTCCAATATTGTCCCACCAACAGCCTCGCGGCTGTAATCAAATTTAACATCAATATAACCTCCTTTGTATCACAATCAGTAACTATACCCAACAAAAATAATTGCGGAGTAAATTTTACCCTCCTTCTAAAGATTCTCTGGATATTCCACCATATCTTAATCCAAAATGCTTTTATCTCTCTGCACGACCACCAAATATGATAATAAGTAGCGTCCATACAACCACATCTCCAACATTTAGGTTGTAAGTCAGGGTACATAAGAGACATTTTTTGTGGGTCAAGGTGCCATCTATAAAACATTTTATAAAAATTTTCCCTTAAGTTCTGTGTAAATTTGACATTTCTCACCCAGATAATTTCCCAGGTGTCCAATGATACTGGCTCACTAAAGTTCTGCGCCCATCTGATCATACAATCTTTAATTAGTTCCGTTTCTGAATCCAATTCAACTAAAACCCCATAAATTCTCTTAATGTGGGTTTGTCTTTGGTCCTTCACTTGCTTAATAAAATTTTCATCTTCTCTAAGAAAACCCACCTTACAATCCACCTTCCATCTATCTACTAATTGCCTATATTGGAACCAAGAATAAATAATATTTTCTTGTGCTAACTCTTCCCGTGATTTTAACTGCCAGTTTTGTCCATCCCATCTAAGTAACTGTCTATAAGACACCATATCCATTTTAACACCTCTTTTTACTCCTTCTATCGCATGCCAAGGTATAGCCCATAATGGTACTTTAAAATCACTTTTATAATATTTTCTCCAAATCCTAAGTAAGGAAATTCTTAGAATATGAGATTTAAAGACCCTTGGCTTTTTCCCTGCCCAAATGAATTTATTAAGACCTTTCTGCCATTCACTTAGATTAATCTCATTCTTCAAAATCGATAACATTTGAAACAAAAAAAGAAACTTGGGTAGAATATTCATTTTTATCACTGCAATTCTTCCCATGAGGGATAATTGTAGCTTCTCCCAATTCTTCAAGTCTTTCTGTACCCTAACCCACAACCTTTCATAATTATTTTTAAATAATTTTGCATTAGAAACAGATAACATCACCCCCAAATATTTTACCTTATTGACAATTTCGAAACCCGTCAAATTAACCTTCTCCTGACTAGTCATATTTTTAGATAAAATTTTAGTCTTATTAACATTAATCTTAAAACCCGAGACCAAACCATAATAATGAATCAATTGTAATAACTTTACTACAGAATGGGTAGGTTGCGACAAAGTAACCACCAAGTCATCCGCAAAAGCTCTTAACTTGTATTCTTTTTTGTTAACTTCTATTCCTTTAATTTCCTGCGACTCTCGAATTTTGATTAACAGTATTTCCAATGTTAAAACAAACAACAACGGTGATAATGGACATCCCTGCCTAGTCTCTTTCTCTATTGTAAAAACCTCTGACAAACCTCCATTAACAATAAGTTGTGCCGTTTGTTTTTGATATATTACCGTAAGAGCTTGTACTATCTTTTCACCAAAATTCATCTCTTCCATTATTCTTAACATAAAATGCCAATTCAGTTGATCAAAAGCTTTTTCAGCATCTAAAAATATCAGCCCTGCAGGAACTTGGTTGTTCTTATCTAAATATTCTAATAAATTGATAATTTGTCTAACATTATTTTTCATATACCTTCCAATTATAAACCCAGATTGATCTTTATGCACAAGATGATGCACAACCCTCATAAGCCTATTTACTAAGATTTTTACAAATATCTTATAATCCACATTTAGAAGAGATATAGGCCTATAATTCTTTGGTAAAGTAAGATCTTGATCCTCCTTTGGAATCAATGATATAAAAACACTACGCCATGAAGGAGGAATCTCTAGACCCTGTAAAATATCATTAAAAAGATCACCTAATGGCTGAATCATCTCCTCCATTAAAGCTTTATAATAAACAGCTGTTAACCCATCCGTACCCGGTGCTTTCCCTGGTTTCAATTGTTGAATTGCTGACACAATTTCCTCCTTGGTAATTAAGCCATTAATTTCCTGTTTCTGATCCTCTGTCAATTTGGGAAAACTAGCCTCGTTTAAATATTTATTTATATCTAAAATTTGGACATTGGTAGATTTATATAATTTTTGATAATAGTCCAAAAAAGATTTCTTAATCAATTCCTTCTGAGAAACTAATTTACCCTGATAATTTATTTTATCTATTATTCTCTGTCTCTGTTTCTTTCTTAACTGATAAGCCAACCATCTCCCTGGCTTATTAGCATTACAAAATGTATTTTGTTTCATAAACAATAAGTTGGTTGCAGCTTGATCTACTGACAACATATTAAATTGTGTCCTTAATAACTTTACAGATTCTTTAATACTTTCATCAGAAGGATTTAAGATCAAAGACTTTTCTTTTAATTTAATTTCATCTTCCAATTCTTTACGTTTCTGAGTCTGCTTTCGCTTATGACAATTATTCATTTTTATCAAGATGCCACGCATAAATGCTTTACCTGCATCCCATACCATTGACATTGAAGTCCCCTTATACATATTTAAAGCAAAATAATCCTTTAAACACTCCTTTAACTTTTGAACATTCTTTTCTTGTCTGAATAGATTTTCATTCACTCTCCAGGATCTTCTCTCCTCTTTTTCTTGAGTCAGCTCCATCCAAACTGGACTATGATCCGTCAGCGACCTAGGAAAAATCTTTACATTCTTTACTCTATTATATAAGTCCGTTGTGATAAAAAAAAAGTCAATTCTTGAAAAGGATTGGTGTCTATCTGAAAAAAAGGTGAAATCTCTCTCCTCTTGATTACATTCCCGCCAATAATCCCTTAGTTCCCAGTCCTCTTTCATGTCAAAGAAGGCTTTAGGTAATTTTGCTTGTTTAAAAAAAGGAGAAGAACCTTTCTTATCCCTTTGAATATCTAAGACACCGTTCCAATCACCCATTAGTACCACGGATCTATAGTCCAGCAAAGTTATTTTTTGATGTAACAACCTATAAAATTGTTCCTGTTGCTGATTTGGTGCATAGAGTCCCACTATAAGTACTTTCTTACCATATAAGCCAAGTTCAATCATCACATATCTTCCTTGGGGATCTGATTCTACCAGACAAACTGGTAAATTTTGCTTGACATAGATAACAACTCCCCCCTTTTTCCCAGGAGCAAAAGATACAAAATGGGATCCCAGACGAGCATTAACTAAATATTTCTGATCCTTAAGTAAAATATGAGTTTCCTGTAGACAAATAACATCATTGTTATGTTGCTTCAAATAGTAGAAATTTTTTTTCCTTTTCTAAGGAGAATTCAATCCATTAACATTCCAGGTCAGAAACTTTGCCATCTCCCTTGGCCAGGAGCCCGGAGAAGACACCTTCAAGATCTGCCATTGCTGCATGTGTTGCATAACTCTTGGGTCTTGCTCCTCCCACCGGCAATGATGCACTTTCAGAAGAAGCTTCTTTGGCCTCTTTCTTACGTTGCTCCTTCTCTTTACGTCTATAAGCTGCACGGGTCATTCTCTGCTCTTTAACCTCCGTTTGACGTTGCCATTCAGCTTGCAGCATCCCAGCGGAGACCAAACCTAATGCCTCGGATTGCTGCTCCGACTCTTTACCACTCAAAGATTTCTGAACAGGTGGAGCTGAGCCTGCACCCAGGACCGTGTTGTAGAACTCTCTAGCTTTATCAACCGTATTCAATACGTAACGTGTCCCCGCATGGCTCAGAACAATACCCATCGGGATTTCCCATCTGAATGGCATCAATCTGGCTTTAAGCTCATTGGCTAGAAAAGAAAAATCTTTCCTGTTTCTTAAAATCTTTGATGGGATTTCCTTTAAGATAATAATATCTTGAGTAGCAATCTGGAATCTCTTATTATAAAAAGTTTGTACAATTTCATTACGCAGAGACTTCTTTGTGAAATAAATCACCACATCTCTGGGCAAATTCTTCTGCTTCGCAATCCAAGAATTGACTCTATAAATTTTTTCCACTTCTCTGCGTAATTCTCCTTTATCCATATTCAGAGCAACAGCTAAATCAGTAAGCACCATCTCCATCAGATCTTGATTCATATCTTCCTTGAGGCCTCTAATCCTCAAGGCATACTCCATCTGTCTGTACTGAAACATAAGAATATCTTCTTGTGAAGTCTCCACCTTCCTTCCCACATCTTGAATTTTATCATCAAAAGAGTCAAATTTATCTTCCACTTCCTCCAGTCTTGCATCCAGCTTCACCACCACCGTAGCCAAGCCTGATACTGCTGCAACTATATCTTGTCGCAAAATGGTATTATTAGCTTCTAATAAGCCCTTTATCCCACTTATCTCTTCTTTAATGTCAGATTTAATATCAGATTTGATCTGTATAACAAATTGCTTCATTTCATCTCTCATTTGAGACATAGCATCACCCATTATACCTTTATCCTCTTGTGCTGACAGGCCTGGCAAAGGAGGGGAGGGTGGTGGCTGAGCCGGTGGTACATGTTTAAGTTGTTGTTGTGGTTGTGCAGTAAGAGTTGTAGGGGAAGAAACAACCTTAGATGTTGTCGAAGGCAGCTGTCTCTTTGAAGCCATTTTATATGACAGCGTTCTCACTTCCCTTCTCCCCAAGGAGGGGGGAGGAGGAAAAAATTCTTTTCAAAAAAACAGCACCAACATAGTCCTTAGAAAATCCAAAAAAGAAAAAAAGAAAAAAGTCAAAGGAAAAATCCAGTACCAAAAGCAAAAATATCAAAAGCAAAATCATTAAAATCCAATCCTTTAAAAGTAAGGAAAAACTAAAGAAGGAAAAAAAAAACTCCGACACTTTCAAAACGCCATCTTAATTCCTCTCTCCGTACCAATAAAAAAAAAGAACAAAGGAGAAATAACCAAAACTAACCAAAACTAACTAAAAAAAAAAAAGAAATAAAGCCCTAAACTATAAAAAAAAAATCCTTTAATCCGCTCTGTCCGTTTTAAAGGTTACTCACCAAGACGCTATATAGACGGAGATAGAGGCGGCGGTTTCTTTTGCTTCAAAGAAAGCAAAAACAGCTGGGAGGCGGAGATCAGCAGGAGCTCCGAGGGAACACTCCTTTCACCCCCTCTAGGAATAAATCCAGAGGGGGTTCAGGGGTTCTACCTCTGCTCCTGCATTCTCTATCCCTTCCCTTTGCCCGGGAAGGGAATTGCGAACCGCGGGCCAGCTGATACGCGCTGGGCTCCGCGATTCTGACACCTTCCCAGCTGGACGGCTAAGAATTAGCCGCCATCGCCGCCGCCCCGTACCGGAAGCTCCAGTGCCCTCCTAACCATACCCAACCACTACAAGTTTGTTAGCGGTGTCCATTTTCCTCTTCGAGTTCATGGTGACCTAACCCTAACCCTAATTGGAATTTTCCTCCAATAGGATTTTCCCATGTATTTTACCAGGAAAAATAGATAGGTCAGTCTAGAAAAGTAAGTGCCCTCCTAATCATACCTAAGCACTCCAAGTTTGTTGGCGATATCCATTTTCCTCTCTGAGTTTATGGTGACCTAACCCTAAACCTAAGTGGGATTTTCCTACAATGGGATTTTCCCATGTATTTCACCAGGAAAGAAAGATAGGGCAGCCTGGAAAAGTAAGTGCCCCCTCTAACCATAACCAAGCACGCCGAGTTTGTTGGCGATGTCCGTTTTCCTCTCCGAGTTTATCCTGACCTAACCCTAACCCTAAGTGGAATTTTCCTCCAATGAAAGTTTCCCGAGTATTTTACCAGGAAACATAGATAGGTCAGTCTAGAAAAGTAAGTGCCCTCCTAACCATACCTAAGCACTCCAGGTTTGTTGGCGATATCGATTTTCCTCTCTGAGTTTATGGTGACCTAACCCTAAATCTAAGTGGAATTTTCCTCCAATGGAATTTTCCCTGGTATTTTACCAGGAAACACAGATAAGTCAGTCTAGAAAGGTAAGTGTCCTACTAACCATACCCAACAACTCAGAGTTTGTGGGTGATGTCCATTTTTCTCTCCGAGTTCATGCTGACCTAACCCTAGTCCTAAGTGGAATTTTCCTATAATGGGATTTCCCCATGTATTTTACCAGGAAACATAGATAGGTCAGTCTAGAAAAGTAAGTGCCCTCCTAACCATACCCAAGCACTACGAGTTTGTTGGCGGTGTCCATTTTCCTCTCCGAGTTCATGGTGACCTAACCCTAACCCTAATTGGAATTTTCGTCCAATAGGATTTTTCCATGTATTTTACCAGGAAACATAGATAGGTCAGTCTAGAAAAGTAATGCCCTCCTAACCATACCCAAGCACTAAGAGTTTGTTGGCGGTGTCCATTTTCCTCTCCGAGTTCATGGTGACCTAACCCTAACCCTAATTGGAATTTTCCTCCAATAGGATTTTCCCATGTATATTAGCAGGAAACATGGATAGGGCAGCCTAGAAAAATAAGTGCCCTCCTAACCATACCCAAGCCTTCCGAGTTTGTTGGCGATGACCATTTTCCTCTCCGATTTCATGGTGACCTAACCCTAACCCTAATTGGAATTTTCCTCCAATAGGATTTTCCCATGTATTTTACCAGGAAACATAGATAGGTCAGTCTAGAAAAGTAAGTGCCCTCCTAACCATACCTAAGCAGTCCAAGTTTGTTGGCGATATCCATTTTCCTCTCTGAGTTAATGGTGACCTAACCCTAAACCTAAGTGGAATTTTCCTCCAAAGGAATTTTCCCTGGTATTTTACCAGGAAACATAGATAAGTCAGTCTAGAAAAGTAAGTGCCCTCCTAACCATACCTAAGTACTCCAAGTTTGTTGCGATCTCCATTTTCCTCTCCGAGTTCATGGTCACCTAACCCTAACCCTAATTGGAATTTTTCTCCAATGGGATTTTCCCATGTATTTTACGAGGAAACAAAGATAGGGCAGCCTAGAAAAGTAAGTGCCCTCCTAACCATACCCAAGCACTCCGAGTTTGTTGGTGATGTCCATTTTCTTCTCCGAGTTTATGCTGACCTAACCCTAACCCTAAGTGGAATTTTCCTCCAATGGAATTTTCCCTGGTATTTTACCAGGAAACATAATTAGGGATCTGCCTAGAATAGTAAGTGCCCTCCAAACCATACTCAAGCACTCCGAATTTCTTGGCGATGTCCATTTTTCTCTCCCAGTTCATGGTGACCTAACCCTAACCCAAAGTGGAATTGTCCTCCAATGGGATTTTCCCATGTATTTTACCAGGAAATATAAATAGGGCAGCCTAAAGAATTAAGTCCCCTCCTAACTATTCCCAAGCTCTCCGCGTTTGTTAGCAATGTCCATTTTCCTCTCCAAGTTTATGCTGATCTAACTTTAAGTGGAATTTTCCTCCAATGGGATTTTCCCATGTATTTTACCAGGAAACATAAATAGGTCAGTTTAGAAAAGTAAGTGCCCTCCTAATCATACCCAAGCACGACGAGTTTGTTGGCATTGTTCATTTTCTTTTCCAGGTTCATGGTGACCTAACCATAACCCTAGGTGGAATTTTCCTCCAATGGGATTTTCCCATGTATTTTATCAGGAAATACAAATAGGGCAGCGTATAAAGGTTAGTCCCCTCCTAACCATACCTAAGCACTCCGGGTTTGTGGCGAGGTCCATTTTCCTCTCCGAGTTAATGGTCACCTAACCCTAACCCTAATTGGAATTTTCCCACAGTAGGATTTTCCCATGTATTTTACCAGGAAACATAGATCGGTCAGTCTAGAAAAGTAAGTGCCCTCCTAGCCATACCCAACCACTCAGAGTTTGTGGGTGATGTCCATTTTTGTCTCCAAGTTTATGGTGAACTAACCCTAGTCCTACGTGGAATTTTCCTATAATGGAATTTCCCCATGTATTTTACCAGGAAACATAGATAGGTCAGTCTAGAAAAGTAAGTGCCCTCCTAACTATACCTAAGCACTCCAAGTTTGTTGGCGATATCCATTTTCCTCTCTGAGTTTATGGTGACCTAACACTAAACCTAAGTGGAATTTTGCTCCAATGGAATTTTCCATGATATTTTACCAGGAAACATAGATAGGTCAGTCTAGAAAAGTAAGTGCCCTCCTAACTATACCTAAGCACTCCAAGTTTTTTGGCGATATCCATTTTCCTCTCTGAATTTATGGTGACCTAACCCTAAAACTAAGTGGAATTTTGCTCCAATGGAATTTTCCATGGTATTTTACCAGGAAACATAGATAGGTCAGTCTAGAAAAATAAGTGCCCTCCTAACCATACCTAACCACTCCAAGTTTGTGGCGATGTCCATTTTCCTCTACGAGTTCATGGTGACATAACCCTAACCCTAATTGGAATTTTCCTCCAGTGGGATTTTCCCATGTATTTTACCAGGAAACAAAGATAGGGCAGCCTAGAAAAGTAAGTGCCCTCCTAACCATACCCCAGCACTCCGAGTTTGTTGGTGATGTCCATTTATTTCTCCGAGTTTATGCTGACCTAACCCTAACCCTAAGTGGAATTTTCTTCCAATGGAATTTTCCCTGGTATTTTACTGGGAAACAAAGATAGGGCAGCCTAGAAAACTAAGTGCCCTCCTAACCATACCCAAGCACTCCGAGTTTGTTGGTGATGTCCATTTATTTCTCCGAGTTTATGCTGACCTAACCCTAACCCTAAGTGGAATTTTCCTCCAATGGGATTTTCCCATGTATTTTACCAGGAAATATAAATAGGGCAGCCTAAAGAATTAAGTCCCCTCCTAACTATTCCCAAGCTCTCCGAGTTTGCTGGCAATGTCCATTTTCCTCTCCAAGTTTATGCTGATCTAACCCTAACTAGAATTTTCCTCCAATAGGATTTTCCCATGTATTTTACCAGGAAACAAAGATAGGGCAGCCTAGAAAAGTAAATGCCCTGCTAACCATATCCAAGCACTCCGGCTTGTTGGCGATGTCCATTTTCCTCTCCGAGTTCATGGTGACCTAACCCTAACCCTAAGGGGAATTTTCCTCCAATAGGATTTTCCCATGTATTTTAGCAGGAAACATGGATAGGGCAGCCTTGAAAAGTAAGTGCCCTCCTAACCATACCCAAGCATTCCGAGTTTGTTGGCGATGTCCATTTTCCTCTCTGAGTTTATACTGACCTAACCCTAACCCTAAGTGGAATTTTCTTCCAATTGGATTTTCCCATGTATTTTACCAGGAAATACAAATAGGGCAGCGTATAAAGGTTAGTCCCCTCCTAACCATACCTAAGCACTCCGGGTTTGTGGCGATGTCCATTTTCCTCTCCGAGTTAATGGTCACCTAACCCTAACCCTAATTGGAATTTTCCCACAGTAGGATTTTCCCATGTATTTTACCAGGAAACATAGATCGGTCAGTCTAGAAAAGTAAGTGCCCTCCTAGCCATACCCAACCACTCAGAGTTTGTGGGTGATGTCCATTTTTGTCTCCAAGTTTATGGTGAACTAACCCTAGTCCTACGTGGAATTTTCCTATAATGGGATTTCCCCATGTATTTTACCAGGAAACATAGATAGGTCAGTCTAGAAAAGTAAGTGCCCTCCTAACTATACCTAAGCACTCCAAGTTTGTTGGCGATATCCATTTTCCTCTCTGAATTTATGGTGACCTAACCCTAAACCTAAGTGGAATTTTGCTCCAATGGAATTTTCCATGGTATTTTACCAGGAAACATAGATAGGTCAGTCTAGAAAAATAAGTGCCCTCCTAACCATACCTAACCCACGATCCAACGGTGACCTAACCCTAACCCTAATTGGAATTTTCCTCCAGTGGGATTTTCCCATGTATTTTACCAGGAAACAAAGATAGGGCAGCCTAGAAAAGTAAGTGCCCTCCTAACCATACCCAAGCACTCCGAGTTTGTTGGTGATGTCCATTTATTTCTCCGAGTTTATGCTGACCTAACCCTAACCCTAAGTGGAATTTTCCTCCAATGGGATTTTCCCATGTATTTTACCGGGAAACAAAGATAGGGCAGCCTAAAGAATTAAGTCCCCTCCTAACTATTCCCAAGCTCTCCGAGGTTGTTGGCAATGTCCATTTTCCTCTCCAAGTTTATGCTGATCTAACCCTAACTAGAATTTTCCTCCAATAGGATTTTCCCATGTATTTTACCAGGAAACAAAGATAGGGCAGCCTAGAAAAGTAAATGCCCTGCTAACCATACCCAAGCACTCCGGCTTGTTGGCGGTGTCCATTTTCCTCTCCGAGTTCATGGTGACCTAACCCTAACCCTAATTGGAATTTTCCTCCAATAGGATTTTCCCATGTATTTTAGCAGGAAACATGGATAGCGCACCCTTGAAAAGTAAGTGCCCTCCTAACCATACCCAAGCATTCCGAGTTTGTTGGCGATGTCCATTTTCCTCGCCAAGTTCATGGTCAACTAACCCTAACCCTAATTGGAATTTTCCCCCAGTAGGATTTTCCAATGTATTTTACCAGGAAACATAGATAGGTCAGTCTAGAAAAATAAGTGCCCTCCTAACCATACCCAAGCCTTCCGAGTTTGTTGGCGATGACCATTTTCCTCTCCGATTTCATGGTGACCTAACCCTAACCCTAATTGGAATTTTCCTCCAATAGGATTTTCCCATGTATTTTACCAGGAAACATAGATAGGTCAGTCTAGAAAAGTAAGTGCCCTCCTAACCATACCTAAGCAGTCCAAGTTTGTTGGCGATATCCATTTTCCTCTCTGAGTTAATGGTGACCTAACCCTAAACCTAAGTGGAATTTTCCTCCAAAGGAATTTTCCCTGGTATTTTACCAGGAAACATAGATAAGTCAGTCTAGAAAAGTAAGTGCCCTCCTAACCATACCTAAGTACTCCAAGTTTGTTGCGATCTCCATTTTCCTCTCCGAGTTCATGGTCACCTAACCCTAACCCTAATTGGAATTTTTCTCCAATGGGATTTTCCCATGTATTTTACGAGGAAACAAAGATAGGGCAGCCTAGAAAAGTAAGTGCCCTCCTAACCATACCCAAGCACTCCGAGTTTGTTGGTGATGTCCATTTTCTTCTCCGAGTTTATGCTGACCTAACCCAAACCCTAAGTGGAATTTTCCTCCAATGGAATTTTCCCTGGTATTTTACCAGGAAACATAATTAAGGATCTGCCTAGAATAGTAAGTGCCCTCCAAAACATACTCAAGCACTCCGAATTTCTTGGCGATGTCCATTTTTCTCTCCCAGTTCATGGTGACCTAACCCT
The DNA here is from genome assembly GCF_016545835.1 of Crotalus tigris. Lineage (NCBI taxonomy): Eukaryota > Metazoa > Chordata > Lepidosauria > Squamata > Viperidae > Crotalus > Crotalus tigris. The sequence goes on from NW_024097219.1 coordinate 1,407,828, forward strand.
AACCCAAAGTGGAATTGTCCTCCAATGGGATTTTCCCATGTATTTTACTAGGAAATATAAGTAGGGCAGCCTAAAGAATTAAGTCCCCTCCTAACTATTCCCAAGCTCTCCGCGTTTGTTAGCAATGTCCATTTTCCTCTCCAAGTTTATGCTGATCTAACTTTAAGTGGAATTTTCCTCCAATGGGATTTTCCCATGTATTTTACCAGGAAACATAAATAGGTCAGTTTAGAAAAGTAAGTGCCCTCCTAATCATACCCAAGCACGACGAGTTTGTTGGCATTGTTCATTTTCTTTTCCAGGTTCATGGTGACCTAACCATAACCCTAGGTGGAATTTTCCTCCAATGGGATTTTCCCATGTATTTTATCAGGAAATACAAATAGGGCAGCGTATAAAGGTTAGTCCCCTCCTAACCATACCTAAGCACTCCGGGTTTGTGGCGAGGTCCATTTTCCTCTCCGAGTTAATGGTCACCTAACCCTAACCCTAATTGGAATTTTCCCACAGTAGGATTTTCCCATGTATTTTACCAGGAAACATAGATCGGTCAGTCTAGAAAAGTAAGTGCCCTCCTAGCCATACCAAACCACTCAGAGTTTGTGGGTAATGTCCATTTTTGTCTCCAAGTTTATGGTGAACTAACCCTAGTCCTACGTGGAATTTTCCTATAATGGGATTTCCCCATGTATTTTACCAGGAAACATAGATAGGTCAGTCTAGAAAAGTAAGTGCCCTCCTAACTATACCTAAGCACTCCAAGTTTGTTGGCGATATCCATTTTCCTCTCTGAGTTTATGGTGACCTAACACTAAACCTAAGTGGAATTTTGCTCCAATGGAAATTTCCATGGTATTTTACCAGGAAACATAGATAGGTCAGTCTAGAAAAGTAAGTGCCCTCCTAACTATACCTAAGCACTCCAAGTTTTTTGGCGATATCCATTTTCCTCTCTGAATTTATGGTGACCTAACCCTAAAACTAAGTGGAATTTTGCTCCAATGGAATTTTCCATGGTATTTTACCAGGAAACATAGATAGGTCAGTCTAGAAAAATAAGTGCCCTCCTAACCATACCTAACCACTCCAAGTTTGTGGCGATGTCCATTTTCCTCTACGAGTTCATGGTGACCTAACCCTAACCCTAATTGGAATTTTCCTCCAGTGGGATTTTCCCATGTATTTTACCAGGAAACAAAGATAGGGCAGCCTAGAAAAGTAAGTGCCCTCCTAACCATACCCAAGCACTCCGAGTTTGTTGGTGATGTCCATTTATTTCTCCGAGTTTATGCTGACCTAACCCTAACCCTAAGTGGAATTTTCTTCCAATGGAATTTTCCCTGGTATTTTACTGGGAAACAAAGATAGGGCAGCCTAGAAAACTAAGTGCCCTCCTAACCATACCCAAGCACTCCGAGTTTGTTGGTGATGTCCATTTATTTCTCCGAGTTTATGCTGACCTAACCCTAACCCTAAGTGGAATTTTCCTCCAATGGGATTTTCCCATGTATTTTACCAGGAAATATAAATAGGGCAGCCTAAAGAATTAAGTCCCCTCCTAACTATTCCCAAGCTCTCCGAGTTTGCTGGCAATGTCCATTTTCCTCTCCAAGTTTATGCTGATCTAACCCTAACTAGAATTTTCCTCCAATAGGATTTTCCCATGTATTTTACCAGGAAACAAAGATAGGGCAGCCTAGAAAAGTAAATGCCCTGCTAACCATATCCAAGCACTCCGGCTTGTTGGCGATGTCCATTTTCCTCTCCGAGTTCATGGTGACCTAACCCTAACCCTAAGGGGAATTTTCCTCCAATAGGATTTTCCCATGTATTTTAGCAGGAAACATGGATAGGGCAGCCTTGAAAAGTAAGTGCCCTCCTAACCATACCCAAGCATTCCGAGTTTGTTGGCGATGTCCATTTTCCTCTCTGAGTTTATACTGACCTAACCCTAACCCTAAGTGGAATTTTCTTCCAATTGGATTTTCCCATGTATTTTACCAGGAAATACAAATAGGGCAGCGTATAAAGGTTAGTCCCCTCCTAACCATACCTAAGCACTCCGGGTTTGTGGCGATGTCCATTTTCCTCTCCGAGTTAATGGTCACCTAACCCTAACCCTAATTGGAATTTTCCCACAGTAGGATTTTCCCATGTATTTTACCAGGAAACATAGATCGGTCAGTCTAGAAAAGTAAGTGCCCTCCTAGCCATACCCAACCACTCAGAGTTTGTGGGTGATGTCCATTTTTGTCTCCAAGTTTATGGTGAACTAACCCTAGTCCTACGTGGAATTTTCCTATAATGGGATTTCCCCATGTATTTTACCAGGAAACATAGATAGGTCAGTCTAGAAAAGTAAGTGCCCTCCTAACTATACCTAAGCACTCCAAGTTTGTTGGCGATATCCATTTTCCTCTCTGAATTTATGGTGACCTAACCCTAAACCTAAGTGGAATTTTGCTCCAATGGAATTTTCCATGGTATTTTACCAGGAAACATAGATAGGTCAGTCTAGAAAAATAAGTGCCCTCCTAACCATACCTAACCACTCCAAGTTTGTGGCGATGTCCATTTTCCTCTACGAGTTCATGGTGACATAACCCTAACCCTAATTGGAATTTTCCTCCAGTGGGATTTTCCCATGTATTTTACCAGGAAACAAAGATAGGGCAGCCTAGAAAAGTAAGTGCCCTCCTAACCATACCCAAGCACTCCGAGTTTGTTGGTGATGTCCATTTATTTCTCCGAGTTTATGCTGACCTAACCCTAACCCTAAGTGGAATTTTCCTCCAATGGGATTTTCCCATGTATTTTACCGGGAAACAAAGATAGGGCAGCCTAAAGAATTAAGTCCCCTCCTAACTATTCCCAAGCTCTCCGAGGTTGTTGGCAATGTCCATTTTCCTCTCCAAGTTTATGCTGATCTAACCCTAACTAGAATTTTCCTCCAATAGGATTTTCCCATGTATTTTACCAGGAAACAAAGATAGGGCAGCCTAGAAAAGTAAATGCCCTGCTAACCATACCCAAGCACTCCGGCTTGTTGGCGGTGTCCATTTTCCTCTCCGAGTTCATGGTGACCTAACCCTAACCCTAATTGGAATTTTCCTCCAATAGGATTTTCCCATGTATTTTAGCAGGAAACATGGATAGCGCACCCTTGAAAAGTAAGTGCCCTCCTAACCATACCCAAGCATTCCGAGTTTGTTGGCGATGTCCATTTTCCTCGCCAAGTTCATGGTCAACTAACCCTAACCCTAATTGGAATTTTCCCCCAGTAGGATTTTCCAATGTATTTTACCAGGAAACATAGATAGGTCAGTCTAGAAAAATAAGTGCCCTCCTAACCATACCTAAGCACTCCGGGTTTGTGGCGAGGTCCATTTTCCTCTCCGAGTTAATGGTCACCTAACCCTAACCCTAATTGGAATTTTCCCACAGTAGGATTTTCCCATGTATTTTACCAGGAAACATAGATCGGTCAGTCTAGAAAAGTAAGTGCCCTCCTAGCCATACCAAACCACTCAGAGTTTGTGGGTGATGTCCATTTTTGTCTCCAAGTTTATGGTGAACTAACCCTAGTCCTACGTGGAATTTTCCTATAATGGGATTTCCCCATGTATTTTACCAGGAAACATAGATAGGTCAGTCTAGAAAAGTAAGTGCCTTCCTAACTATACCTAAGCACTCCAAGTTTGTTGGCGATATCCATTTTCCTCTCTGAGTTTATGGTGACCTAACACTAAACCTAAGTGGAATTTTGCTCCAATGGAAATTTCCATGGTATTTTACCAGGAAACATAGATAGGTCAGTCTAGAAAAGTAAGTGCCCTCCTAACTATACCTAAGCACTCCAAGTTTGTTGGCGATATCCATTTTCCTCTCTGAATTTATGGTGACCTAACCATAAACCTAAGTGGAATTTTGCTCCAATGGAATTTTCCATGGTATTTTACCAGGAAACATAGATAGGTCAGTCTAGAAAAATAAGTGCCCTCCTAACCATACCTAACCACTCCAAGTTTGTGGCGATGTCCATTTTCCTCTACGAGTTCATGGTGACCTAACCCTAACCCTAATTGGAATTTTCCTCCAGTGGGATTTTCCCATGTATTTTACCAGGAAACAAAGATAGGGCAGCCTAGAAAAGTAAGTGCCCTCCTAACCATACCCAAGCACTCCGAGTTTGTTGGTGATGTCCATTTATTTCTCCGAGTTTATGCTGACCTAACCCTAACCCTAAGTGGAATTTTCTTCCAATGGAATTTTCCCTGGTATTTTACTGGGAAACAAAGATAGGGCAGCCTAGAAAACTAAGTGCCCTCCTAACCATACCCAAGCACTCCGAGTTTGTTGGTGATGTCCATTTATTTCTCCGAGTTTATGCTGACCTAACCCTAACCCTAAGTGGAATTTTCCTCCAATGGGATTTTCCCATGTATTTTACCAGGAAATATAAATAGGGCAGCCTAAAGAATTAAGTCCCCTCCTAACTATTCCCAAGCTCTCCGAGTTTGCTGGCAATGTCCATTTTCCTCTCCAAGTTTATGCTGATCTAACCCTAACTAGAATTTTCCTCCAATAGGATTTTCCCATGTATTTTACCAGGAAACAAAGATAGGGCAGCCTAGAAAAGTAAATGCCCTGCTAACCATATCCAAGCACTCCGGCTTGTTGGCGATGTCCATTTTCCTCTCCGAGTTCATGGTGACCTAACCCTAACCCTAAGGGGAATTTTCCTCCAATAGGATTTTCCCATGTATTTTAGCAGGAAACATGGATAGGGCAGCCTTGAAAAGTAAGTGCCCTCCTAACCATACCCAAGCATTCCGAGTTTGTTGGCGATGTCCATTTTCCTCTCTGAGTTTATACTGACCTAACCCTAACCCTAAGTGGAATTTTCTTCCAATTGGATTTTCCCATGTATTTTACCAGGAAATACAAATAGGGCAGCGTATAAAGGTTAGTCCCCTCCTAACCATACCTAAGCACTCCGGGTTTGTGGCGATGTCCATTTTCCTCTCCGAGTTAATGGTCACCTAACCCTAACCCTAATTGGAATTTTCCCACAGTAGGATTTTCCCATGTATTTTACCAGGAAACATAGATCGGTCAGTCTAGAAAAGTAAGTGCCCTCCTAGCCATACCCAACCACTCAGAGTTTGTGGGTGATGTCCATTTTTGTCTCCAAGTTTATGGTGAACTAACCCTAGTCCTACGTGGAATTTTCCTATAATGGGATTTCCCCATGTATTTTACCAGGAAACATAGATAGGTCAGTCTAGAAAAGTAAGTGCCCTCCTAACTATACCTAAGCACTCCAAGTTTGTTGGCGATATCCATTTTCCTCTCTGAATTTATGGTAACCTAACCCTAAACCTAAGTGGAATTTTGCTCCAATGGAATTTTCCATGGTATTTTACCAGGAAACATAGATAGGTCAGTCTAGAAAAATAAGTGCCCTCCTAACCATACCTAACCACTCCAAGTTTGTGGCGATGTCCATTTTCCTCTACGAGTTCATGGTGACATAACCCTAACCCTAATTGGAATTTTCCTCCAGTGGGATTTTCCCATGTATTTTACCAGGAAACAAAGATAGGGCAGCCTAGAAAAGTAAGTGCCCTCCTAACCATACCCAAGCACTCCGAGTTTGTTGGTGATGTCCATTTATTTCTCCGAGTTTATGCTGACCTAACCCTAACCCTAAGTGGAATTTTCCTCCAATGGGATTTTCCCATGTATTTTACCGGGAAACAAAGATAGGGCAGCCTAAAGAATTAAGTCCCCTCCTAACTATTCCCAAGCTCTCCGAGGTTGTTGGCAATGTCCATTTTCCTCTCCAAGTTTATGCTGATCTAACCCTAACTAGAATTTTCCTCCAATAGGATTTTCCCATGTATTTTACCAGGAAACAAAGATAGGGCAGCCTAGAAAAGTAAATGCCCTGCTAACCATACCCAAGCACTCCGGCTTGTTGGCGGTGTCCATTTTCCTCTCCGAGTTCATGGTGACCTAACCCTAACCCTAATTGGAATTTTCCTCCAATAGGATTTTCCCATGTATTTTAGCAGGAAACATGGATAGCGCACCCTTGAAAAGTAAGTGCCCTCCTAACCATACCCAAGCATTCCGAGTTTGTTGGCGATGTCCATTTTCCTCGCCAAGTTCATGGTCAACTAACCCTAACCCTAATTGGAATTTTCCCCCAGTAGGATTTTCCAATGTATTTTACCAGGAAACATAGATAGGTCAGTCTAGAAAAATAAGTGCCCTCCTAACCATACCTAAGCACTCCAAGTTTTTGGCGATGTCCATTTTCCTCTCCGAGTTCATGGTGACCTAACCCTAACCCTAAGTGGAATTGACCTCCAATGGGATTTTCCCATGTATTTTACCATGAAATATAAATAGGGCAGCCTAAAGAATTAAGTCCCCTCTTAACTATTCCCAAGCTCTCCAAGTTTGTTGGCAATGTCCATTTTCCTCTCCAAGTTTATGCTGATCTAACCTTAAGTGGAATTTTCCTCCAATGGGATTTTCCCATGTATTTTAACAGGAAACATGGATAGGGCAGCCTAGAAAAGTAAGTGCCCTCCTAATCATACCTAAGCACTACGAGTTTCTTGGCATTGTTCATTTTCTTTTCCAGGTTCATGGTGACCTAACCGTAACCCTAGGTGGAATTTTCCTCCAATGGGATTTTAACATGTATTTTATCAGGAAATATAAATAGGGTAGCCTAGAAATATAAGTGCCCTCCTAGCCATACCCAACAAGTCAGAGTTTGTGAGTGATGTCCATTTTTGTCTCCGAGTTCATGGTAACCTAACCCTAGTCCTACGTGGAACTTTCCTATAATGGGATTTCCCCATGTATTTTACCAGGAAACATAGAAAGGTCAGTCTAGAAAAGTAATGCCCTCCTAACCATAACCAAGCACTACAAGTTTGTTGGCAGTGTCCATTTTCCTCTCCGAGTTCATGGTGACCTAACCCTAACCCTAATTGGAATTTTCCTCCAATAGGATTTTCCCATGTATTTTAGCAGGAAACATGGATAGGGCAGCCTAGAAAAGTAAGTGCCCTCCTAACCATACCCAAGCACTACGAGTTTGTTGACGATATCCATTTTCCTCTCTGAGTTTATGGTGACCTAACCCTAAACCTAAGTGGAATTTTCCTCCAATGGAATTTTCCCTGGTATTTTACCAGGAAACATAGATAAGTCAATCTAGAAAAGTAAGTGCCCTCCTAACAATACCTAAGCACTCCAAGTTTGTGGCAATGTCCATTTTCCTCTCCGAGTTCATGGTGACCTAACCCTAACCCTAATTGGAATTTTCCTCCAATAGGATTTTCCCATCGATGTTACCAGGAAACATAGATCGGTCAATCTAGAAAAGTAAGTGGCCGCCTAACCATTCCCATGCACTCCGAGTTTTTTAACGATGTCCATTTTCCTTTCCAAGTTTATACAGACCTAACCCTAAGTGGAATTTTCCTCCAATGAGATTTTCCTATGTATTTTTCCAGGAAACATAGATAGGTCAGTCTAGAAAAGTAAGTGCCCTCCTAACCATACCTAAGTACTCCAGGTTTGTTGGCGATATCCATTTTCCTCTCTGAGTTTACGGTGACCTAACCCTAAACCTACGTGGAATTTTCCTCCAATGGGATTTTCCCATGTATTTTACCAGGAAATAAAGATAGGGCAGCCTAGAAAAGTAAATGCCCTGCTAACCATACCCAAGCACTCCGAGTTTGTTGGCGGTGTCTATTTTCCTCTCCAAGTTCATGGTTACCTAACCCTAACCCTAATTGGAATTTTCCTCCAATAGGATTTTCCCATGTATTTTAGCAGGAAACATGGATAGAACAGCCTAGAAAAGTGAGTGCCCTCCTATCCATACCCAAAAATTCGGAGTTTATTGGCGATGACCATTTTCCTCTCCGAGTTCATGGTCACCTAACCCTAACCCTAATTGGAATTTTCCTCCAATAAGATTTTCCCATGTATTTTACCAGGAAACATACATAGGTCAGTCTAGAAAAGTAAGTGCCCTCCTAATCATACCTAAGCACTCCAAGTTTGATGGCGATGTCCACTTTCCTCTCTGAGTTTATACTGACCTAACCCTAACCTGAAGTGGAATTTTCCTCGAATGGGATTTTCCCATGTATTTTACCAGGAAACATAAATAGGTCAGTTTAGAAAAGTAAGTGCCCTCCTAACCATACCCAAGCACTACGAGTTTGTTGGCATTGTTCATTTTCTTTTCCAGGTTCATGGTGACCTAACCGTAACCCTAGGTGGAATTTTCCTCCAATGGTATATTCCCATGTATTTTATCAGGAAATATATATATATGGCAGCCTAGAAATGTAAGTGCCCTCCTAGCTATACCCAACACCTCAGAGTTTGTGAGTGATGTCCATTTTTGTCTCTAAGTTCATGGTGAACTAACCCTAGTCCTATGTGGAATTTTCCTATAATGGGATTCCCCCATGTATTTTACCAGGAAACATAGATAGGTCAGTCTAGAAAAGTAAGTGCCCTCCTAACCATACACAAGCACTACGAGTTTGTTGGCGGTGTCAATTTTCCTCTCCGAGTTCATGATGACCTAACCCTAACCCTAATTGGAATTTTCCTCCAGTAGGATTTTCCCATGTATTTTACCAGGAAACATAGATAGGTCAGTCTAGAAAAGTAAGTGCCCTCCTAACCATACATAAGCACTCCAGGTTTGTTGGCGATATCCATTTTCCTCTCTGAGTTTATGGTGACCTAACCCTAAACCTAAGTGGAATTTTCCTCCAATGGAATTTTCCCTGGTATTTTCCCAGGAAACATAGATAACTCAGTCTAGAAAAGTAAGTGCCCTCCTAACCATACCTAAGCACTCCAGGATTGTTGGCGATATCCATTTTCCTCAATGAGTTAATGGTGACCTAACCCTAAACCTAAGTGGAATTTTCCTCCAATGGAATTTTCCCTGGTATTTTACCAGGAAACATAGATAAGTCAGTCTAGAAAAGTAAGTGCCCTCCTAACCATACCTAACTATTCCAAGTTTGTTGCGACGTCCATTTTCCTCTCCGAGTTCATGGTCACCTAACCCTAACCCTAATTGGAATTTTTCTCCAATGGGATTTTCCCATGTATTTTACCAGGAAACAAAGATAGGGCATCCTAGAAAAGTAAGTGCCCTCCTAACCATACCCAAGCACTCCAAGTTTGTTGGTGATGTCCATTTTCTTCTCCAAGTTTATGCTGACCTAACCCTAACCCTAAGTGGAATTTTCCTCCAATGGAATTTTCTCTGGTATTTTACCAGGAAACATAATTAGGGTTCTGCCTAGAAAAGTAAGTGCCCTCCAAACCATATCCAAGCACTCCGAATTTCTTGGCGATGTCCATTTTTCTCTCCGAGTTCATGGTGACCTAACACTAACCCTAAGTGGAATTGTCCTCCAATGGGATTTTCCGATCTATTTTACCAGGAAATATAAATAGGGCAGCCTAAAGAATTAAGTCCCCTCCTAACTATTCCCAAGCTCTCCGAGTTTGTTGGCAATGTCGATTTTCCTCTCCAAGTTTATGCTGATCTAACCCTAATTGGAATTTTCCTCCAATGGGATTTTCCCATGTATTTTAGCAGGAAACATACATAGGTCAGTCTAGAAAAGTAAGTGCCCTTCTAATCATACCTAAGCACTCCACGTTTGTTGGCGATGTCCACTTTCCTCTCTGAGTTTATACTGACCTAACCCTAACCCTAAGTGGAATTTCCTCCAATGGGATTTCCCCATGTATTTTACCAGGAAACATAAATAGGTCAGTTTAGAAATGTAAGTACCCTCCTAACCATACCCAAGCACTACGAGTTTGTTGGCATTTTTCATTTTCTTTTCCAGGTTCATGGTGACTAACCGTAACCCTAGGTGGAATTTTCCTCCAATGGGATTTTCCCATGTATTTTATCAGGAAATATAAATAGGGCAGCCTAGAAATGTAAGTGCCCTCCTAGCCATACCCAACAACTCAGAGTTTGTGGGTGATGTCCATTTTTGTCTCCGAGTTCATGGTAACCTAACCGTAGTCCTACGTGGAATTTTCCTATAATGGGATTTCCCCATGTATTTTACCAGGAAACATAGAAAGGTCAGTCTAGAAAAGAAATGCCCTCCTAACCATAACCAAGCACTAGGAGTTTGTTGGCGGTATCCATTTTCCTCTCCGAGTTCATGGTGACCTAACCCTAACCCTAATTGGAATTTTCCTCCAATAGGATTTTCCCATGTATTTTAGAAGGAAACATGGATAGGTCAGTCTAGAAAAGTAACTGCCCTCCTAACCATACCCAAGCACTACGAGTTTGTTGGCGATGTCCATTTTCCTCTCCGAGTTCATGGTGACCTAACCCTAACCCTAATTGGAATTTTCCTCCAATAGGATTTTCCTATGTATTTTACCAGGAAATATAAATAGGGCAGCCTAGAAAAGTAAGTGCCCTCTTAACCATTCACAAGCACTCCGAGTTTTTTGGCGATGTCCATTTTCCTCTCCGAGTTCATGGTGACCTAACCCTAACCCTAATTGGAATTTTCCTCCAATAGGATTGTCCCATGTATTTTAGCAGGAAACATGGATAGGTCAGTCTAGAAAAGTAAGTGCCCTCCTAACCATAACCAAGCACTAGGAGTTTGTTGGCGGTATCCATTTTCCTCTCCGAGTTCATGGTCACCTAACCCTAACCCTAATTGGAATTTTCCTCCAATAGGATTTTCCCTGGTATTTTACCAAGAAACATAGATAGGTCAGTCTAGAAAAATAAGTGCCCTCCTAACCATACCCAAGCACTCCAAGTTTGTGGCGATGTCCATTTTCCTCTACGAGTTCATGGTGACCTAACCCTAACCCTAATTGGAATTTTCCTCCAATAGTATTTTCCTATGTATTTTACCAGGAAATATAAATAGGGCAGCCTAGAAAAGTAAGTGCCCTCCTAACCATTCACAAGCACTACGAGTTTGTTGGCCATGTCCATTTTCCTCTCCGAGTTCATGGTCACCTAACCCTAACCCTAATTGGAATTTTCCTCCAATAGGATTTTCCCATGTATGTTACCAGGAAACATAGATCGGTCAGTCTAGAAAAGTAAGTGCCCTCCTAACCATACCTAAGCACTCCATGTTTGTTGGCGATATCCATTTTCCTCTCTGAGTTTATACTGACCTAACTCTAACCCTAAGTGGAATTTTCCTCCAATGGGATTTTCCCTGGTATTTTACCAGGAAATATAAATAGGGCAGCCTAGAAAGCTAAGTGCCCTCCTAGCCATATCCAACAATTCAGAGTTTGTAGGCGATGTCCATTTTTGTCTCCAAGTTCATGGTGACCTAACCCTAGTCCTACGTGGAATTTTCCTATAATGGGATTTCCCCATGTATTTTACCAGGAAACATAGATAGGTCAGTCTAGAAAAGTAAGTGCCCTCCTAACCATACCCAAGCACTCCGAGTTTGTTGGTGATGTCCATTTTCCTCTCCGAGTTTATGCTGACCTAACCCTAACCCTAAGTGGAATTTTCCTCCAATGGAATTTTCTCTGGTATTTTACCAGGAAACATAATTAGGGATCTGCCTAGAAAAGTAAGTGCCCTCCTACCTATACTCAAGCACTCTGAGTTTGTTGGCGATGTCCATTTTCCTCTCCGAGTTTATGCTGACCTAACCCTAACCCTAAGTGGAATTTTCCTCCAATGGAATTTTCCCTGGTATTTTACCAAGAAACATAATTAGGAATCTGCCTAGAAAAGTAAGTGCCCCCCTAACCATACCCAAGTACTACGAGTTTGTTGGCATTGTTCATTTTCTTCTCCAGGTTCATGTTCAACTAACCCTAGTCCTTTGTGGAATTTTCCTATAATGGGATTTCCCCATGTATTTTACCAGGAAACAAAGATAGGGCAGCCTAGAAAAATAAGTGCCCTGCTAACCATACCCAAGCACTCCGGGTTTGTTGGCGATGTCCATTTTCCTCTCTGAGTTTATGCTGACCTAACCCTAACCCTAAGTGGAATTTCCTCCAATGGAATTTTCCCTGGTATTTTACCAGGAAATATAAATAGGGCAGCCTAGAAAGGTAAGTGCCCTCCTAGCCATATCCAACAATTCAGAGTTTGTAGGCGATGTCCATTTTTGTCTCCAAGTTCATGGTGACCTAACCCTAGTCCTACGTGGAATTTTCCTCGAATGGGATTTCCCCATGTATTTTACCAGGAAACATAGATCGGTCAGTCTAGAAAAGTAAGTGCCCTCCTAACCATACCTAAGCACTCCATGTTTGTTGGCGATATCCATTTTCCTCTCTGAGTTTATACTGACCTAACTCTAACCCTAAGTGGAATTTTCCTCCAATGGGATTTTCCCTGGTATTTTACCGGGAAATATAAATAGGGCAGCCTAGAAAGGTAAGTGCCCTCCTAGCCATATCCAACAATTCAGAGTTTGTAGGCGATGTCCATTTTTGTCTCCAAGTTCATGGTGACCTAACCCTAGTCCTACGTGGAAGTTTCCTATAATAGGATTTCCCCATGTATTTTACCAGGAAACATAGATAGGTCAGTCTAGAAAAGTAAGTGCCCTCCTAACCATACCCAAGCACTCCGAGTTTGTTGGCGATGTCCATTTTCCTCTCCGAGTTTATGGTGACCTAACCCTAACCCTAAGTGGAATTTTCCTCCAATGGAATTTTCTCTGGTATTTTACCAGGAAACATAATTAGGGATCTGCCTAGAAAAGTATGTGCCCTCCTACCTATACCCAAGCACTCTGAGTTTGTTGGCGATGTCCATTTTCCTCTCCGAGTTTATGCTGACCTAACCCTAACCCTAAGTGGAATTTTCCTCCAATGGAATTTTCCCTGGTATTTTACCAAGAAACATAATTAGGAATCTGCCTAGAAAAGTAAGTGCCCCCCTAACCATACCCAAGCACTACGAGTTTGTTGGCATTGTTCATTTTCTTCTCCAGGTTCATGTTGAACTAACCCTAGTCCTACGTGGAATTTTCCTATAATGGGATTTCCCCATGTATTTTACCAGGAAACAAAGATAGGGCAGCCTAGAAAAATAAGTGCCCTGCTAACCATACCCAAGCACTCCGGGTTTGTTGGCGATGTCCATTTTCCTCTCTGAGTTTATGCTGACCTAACCCTAACCCTAAGTGGAATTTCCTCCAATGGAATTTTCCCTGGTATTTTACCAGGAAATATAAATAGGGCAGCCTAGAAAGGTAAGTGCCCTCCTAGCCATATCCAACAATTCAGAGTTTGTAGGCGATGTCCATTTTTGTCTCCAAGTTCATGGTGACCTAACCCTAGTCCTACGTGGAATTTTCCTCGAATGGGATTTCCCCATGTATTTTACCAGGAAACATAGATCGGTCAGTCTAGAAAAGTAAGTGCCCTCCTAACCATACCTAAGCACTCCATGTTTGTTGGCGATATCCATTTTCCTCTCTGAGTTTATACTGACCTAACTCTAACCCTAAGTGGAATTTTCCTCCAATGGGATTTTCCCTGGTATTTTACCGGGAAATATAAATAGGGCAGCCTAGAAAGGTAAGTGCCCTCCTAGCCATATCCAACAATTCAGAGTTTGTAGGCGATGTCCATTTTTGTCTCCAAGTTCATGGTGACCTAACCCTAGTCCTACGTGGAAGTTTCCTATAATAGGATTTCCCCATGTATTTTACCAGGAAACATAGATAGGTCAGTCTAGAAAAGTAAGTGCCCTCCTAACCATACCCAAGCACTCCGAGTTTGTTGGCGATGTCCATTTTCCTCTCCGAGTTTATGCTGACCTAACCCTAACCCGAAGTGGAATGTTCCTCAATGGAAATTTCTCTGGTATTTTACACGGAAACATAATTAGGGATCTGATAGAAAAGTAAGTGCCCTCCTAACCATACCCAAGCACTTCGAGTTTGTTGGCAATGTCCATTTTCCTCTCCGAGTTTATGCTGACCTAACCCTAACCCTAAGTGGAATTTTCCTCCAATGCAATTTTCCCATGTATTTTACCAGGAAACATAATTAGGGATCTGCCTAGAAAAGTAAGTGCCCTCCTACCTATACTCAAGCACTCTGAGTTTGTTGGCGATGTCCATTTTCCTCTCCGAGTTTATGCTGACCTAACCCTAACCCTAAGTGGAATTTTCCTCCAATGGAATTTTCCCTGGTATTTTACCAAGAAACATAATTAGGAATCTGCCTAGAAAAGTAAGTGCCCCCCTAACCATACCCAAGTACTACGAGTTTGTTGGCATTGTTCATTTTCTTCTCCAGGTTCATGTTCAACTAACCCTAGTCCTTTGTGGAATTTTCCTATAATGGGATTTCCCCATGTATTTTACCAGGAAACAAAGATAGGGCAGCCTAGAAAAATAAGTGCCCTGCTAACCATACCCAAGCACTCCGGGTTTGTTGGCGATGTCCATTTTCCTCTCTGAGTTTATGCTGACCTAACCCTAACCCTAAGTGGAATTTCCTCCAATGGAATTTTCCCTGGTATTTTACCAGGAAATATAAATAGGGCAGCCTAGAAAGGTAAGTGCCCTCCTAGCCATATCCAACAATTCAGAGTTTGTAGGCGATGTCCATTTTTGTCTCCAAGTTCATGGTGACCTAACCCTAGTCCTACGTGGAATTTTCCTATAATGGGATTTCCCCATGTATTTTACCAGGAAACATAGATCGGTCAGTCTAGAAAAGTAAGTGCCCTCCTAACCATACCTAAGCACTCCATGTTTGTTGGCGATATCCATTTTCCTCTCTGAGTTTATACTGACCTAACTCTAACCCTAAGTGGAATTTTCCTCCAATGGGATTTTCCCTGGTATTTTACCAGGAAATATAAATAGGGCAGCCTAGAAAGGTAAGTGCCCTCCTAGCCATATCCAACAAATCAGAGTTTGTAGGCGATGTCCATTTTTGTCTCCAAGTTCATGGTGACCTAACCCTAGTCCTACGTGGAAGTTTCCTATAATAGGATTTCCCCATGTATTTTACCAGGAAACATAGATAGGTCAGTCTAGAAAAGTAAGTGCCCTCCTAACCATACCCAAGCACTCCGAGTTTGTTGGCGATGTCCATTTTCCTCTCCGAGTTTATGGTGACCTAACCCTAACCCTAAGTGGAATTTTCCTCCAATGGAATTTTCTCTGGTATTTTACCAGGAAACATAATTAGGGATCTGCCTAGAAAAGTATGTGCCCTCCTACCTATACCCAAGCACTCTGAGTTTGTTGGCGATGTCCATTTTCCTCTCCGAGTTTATGCTGACCTAACCCTAACCCTAAGTGGAATTTTCCTCCAATGGAATTTTCCCTGGTATTTTACCAAGAAACATAATTAGGAATCTGCCTAGAAATGTAAGTGCCCCCCTAACCATACCCAAGCACTACGAGTTTGTTGGCATTGTTCATTTTCTTCTCCAGGTTCATGTTGAACTAACCCTAGTCCTACGTGGAATTTTCCTATAATGGGATTTCCCCATGTATTTTACCAGGAAACAAAGATAGGGCAGCCTAGAAAAATAAGTGCCCTGCTAACCATACCCAAGCACTCCGGGTTTGTTGGCGATGTCCATTTTCCTCTCTGAGTTTATGCTGACCTAACCCTAACCCTAAGTGGAATTTCCTCCAATGGAATTTTCCCTGGTATTTTACCAGGAAATATAAATAGGGCAGCCTAGAAAGGTAAGTGCCCTCCTAGCCATATCCAACAATTCAGAGTTTGTAGGCGATGTCCATTTTTGTCTCCAAGTTTAATGGGGACCTAACCTAGTCCTACGTGGAATTTTCTATAAATGGGATTTCCCCATGGGTATTACCAGGAAAACATAGACAGGTAGTCTAGCAAAAGTAAGTGCCCTCTAACCATCCCAAAGCACTCTGAGTTGTGGCGATGTCCTTTTCCTCTCCGCGTTTATGCTGACCTAACCCTAAACCCTAAGCGGAATTTTCCTCCATGAATGTTCCCTGTGGTATTTTACCAGAAACATTAATTAGGATCTGCCTAGGAAAGTAGTGCGCCCCCCTAACCATACCAAGCACTACGAGTTTGTGGCATTGTTCATTTTTCTTCATCCAGTTCAGTTGAACCCTTAACCTAGTCCTACGTGTGGAATTTCCTATAATCGCGGATTCCCCCATGATTTTACAGGGGAAAACAAAGAGATAGGGCACAGCCTAGAAAATAAGTGCCCTGACAACCATACCAAGCACTCGGGTTGTTTGGGATGTCCATTTTCTCTCTGAGTTTATGCTGAACTAAGCCCAACCCCTAAGTGGAATTCTCCAATGGAATTTCCATGCCTTTTAGATTTTACCAGGAAATATAAATAGGGCAGCATAGAAAGGTAAGTGCCCTCTACGCAATATCCAACAAACAGAGTTTGTAGGCGACAGTACATTTTTGTGTCTCCAAAGTTCATGGTGACATAACCCTGTCCTACGTGGAGTTTCCTATAATAGGATTTCACCATGTATTTTACCAGGGAAACATAGAATAGGTCAGTCAGAAAAAGTAAGTGCCTTCCGAACCATACCAAGCACTCCGAGTTGTGGCGATGTCCATTTTACTCTCGAGTTTATGCCTGACCAACCTAACCCTAAGTGGAAATTTTCCTCCAATGGAATTTTCTTGGTATTTACCAGGAAACATAATCAGGGATATGCCCTAGAAAAGTAAGTGCCCATCCTACCTTACCAAGCACGCTGGTTTGGTGGCGACGTCCATTTTCCTCTACGAGTTTATGCTGAACATACCCTAACCCTAAGTGGAATTTGCTCCAATGGATATTTTCCCTGGATTTACCAAGAAACATAATTCGGAATCTGCCTAGAAAAGGAAGTGCCCCCCTAACCCTATATTCACACGCACTACGAGTTGGTGGGCATTGTTACATTGTGTCTGCTCCAGGTCATGTTGAACTAACCTAGTCCTTACGTGGAATTTTCTATAATGGGATTTCCCCATGGATTTTACAAGGAAACAAGTAGGGCAGCCTAGAAAAATAAGTGCCCTGCAACATACACAAGCACTCCGGGTTTGTTGGCGATGTCCATTTCCTCTCTGAGTTTTATGTGACCAAACCCTAACCCTATAGTGGAATTTCCTGCAATGGAATTTTCCCTTGTATTTTACCAGGAGAGTATAAATAGGGCAGGCTAGAAAGGGTAAGTGCCTCCTAGCCATATAACAATCAGAGTTTGGGGGTTTTAAAAGGGCGATGTCCATTTTTGTCTCCGAGTTCATGGTGACCTAACCCTAGTCCTAAGTGGAATTTTCCTATAATGGGATTTCCCCATGTATTTTACCAGGAAACATAGATAGGTCAGTCTAGAAAAGTAAGTGCCCTCCTAACCATACCCAAGCACTCTGAGTTTGTTGGCGATGTCCATTTTCCTCTCCGAGTTTATGCTGACCTAACCCTAACCCTAAGTGGAATTTTCCTCCAATGGAATTTTCCCTGGTATTTTACCAAGAAACATAATTAGGAATCTGCCTAGAAAAGTAAGTGCCCCCCTAACCATACCCAAGCACTACGAGTTTGTTGGCATTGTTCATTTTCTTCTCCAGGTTCATGTTGAACTAACCCTAATCCTACGTGGAATTTTCCTATAATGGGATTTCCCCATGTATTTTACCAGGAAACAAATATAGGGCAGCCTAGAAAAATAAGTGCCCTGCTAACCATACCCAAGCACTCCGGGTTTGTTGGCGATGTCCATTTTCCTCTCTGAGTTTATGCTGACCTAACCCTAACCCTAAGTGGAATTTCCTCCAATGGAATTTTCCCTGGTATTTTACCAGGAAATATAAATAGGGCAGCCTAGAAAGGTAAGTGCCCTCCTAGCCATATCCAACAAATCAGAGTTTGTAGGCGATGTCCATTTTTGTCTCCAAGTTCATGGTGACCTAACCCTAGTCCTACGTGGAATTTTCCTATAATGGGATTTCCCCATGTATTTTACCAGGAAACATAGATAGGTCAGTCTAGAAAAGTAAGTGCCCTCCTAACCATACCTAAGCACTCCGAGTTTGTTGGCGATGTCCATTTTCCTCTCCGAGTTTATGCTGACCTAACCCTAACCCTAAGTGGAATTTTCCTCCAATGGAAATTTCTCTGGTATTTTACAAGGAAACATAATTAGGGATATGCCTAGAAAAGTAAGTGCCCTCCTACCTATACCCAAGCACTCTGAGTTTGTTGGCGATGTCCATTTTCCTCTCCGAGTTTATGCTGACCTAACCCTAACCCTAAGTGGAATTTTCCTCCAATGGAATTTTCCCTGATATTTTACCAAGAAACATAATTAGGAATCTGCCTAGAAAAGTAAGTGCCCCCCTAACCATACCCAAGCACTACGAGTTTGTTGGCATTGTTCATTTTCTTCTCCAGGTTCATGTTGAACTAACCCTAGTCCTACGTGGAATTTTCCTATAATGGGATTTCCCCATGTATTTTACCAGGAAACAAAGATAGGGCAGCCTAGAAAAATAAGTGCCCTGCTAACCATACCCAAGCACTCCGGGTGTGTTGTCGATGTCCATTTTCCTCTCTGAGTTTATGCTGACCTAACCCTAACCCTAAGTGGAATTTCCTCCAATGGAATTTTCCCTGGTATTTTACCAAGAAACGTAATTAGGGATCTGCCTAGAAAAGTAAGTGCCCTCCTAACCATTCCCAAGCACTCCGGGTTTTTTGGCGATGTCCATTTTCCTCTCAAAGTTTATGCTGACCTTACCCTAAGTGGAATTTTCCTCCAATTTTCCCATTTATTTTACTAGGAAACATAAATAGGTCAGTTTAGAAATGTAAGTGCCCTCCTAACCATACCCAACCACTACGAGTTTGTTGGCATTGTTCATTTTCTTTTCCAGGTTCATGGTGACCTAACCATAACCCTAAGTGGAATTTTCCTCCAATGGGATTTTACAATGTATTTTATCAGGAAATATAAATAGGGCAGCCTAGAAATGTAAGTGACCTCCTAGCCATACCCAACAACTCAGAGTTTGTGGGTGATGTCCATTTTTGTCTCCGGGTTCATGGTGACCTAACCCTAGTCCTACGTGGAATTTTCCTATAATGGGATTTCCCCATGTATTTTACCAGGAAACATAGATAGGTCAGTCTAGAAACGTAAGTGCCCTCCTAACCATACACAAGAACTACGAGTTTGTTGGCGGTGTCCATTTTCCTCTCTGAGTTCATGGTGACCTAACCCTAACCCTAATTGGAATTTTCCTCCAATAGGATTTTCCCATGTATTTTACCAGGAAACATAGATAGGTCAGTCTAGAAAAGTAAGTGCCCTCCTAACCATAACCAAGCACGACTAGTTTGTTGGCGATGTCCATTTTCCTCTCCGAGTTTATACTGACCTAACCCTAACCCTAAGTGGAATTTTCCTCCAATGGAATTTTCCCTGATATTTTACCAAGAAACATAATTAGGGATCTGCCTAGAAAAGTAAGTGCCCCCCTAACCATACCCAAGCACTACGAGTTTGTTGGCATTGTTCATTTTCTTCTCCAGGTTCATGGTGACCTAACCGTAACCCTAGGTGGAATTTTCCTCCAATGGAATTTTCCCTGGTATTTTACCAGGAAACATAAATAGGGCACCCTAGAAATGTAAGTGCCCTCCTAGCTATACCCAACAACTCAGAGTTTGTGGGCGATGTCGATTTTTGTCTCCGAGTTCATGGTGACCTAACCCTAGTCCTACGTGGAATTTTCCTATAATAGGGTTTCCCCATGTATTTTTCCAGGAAACATAGATCGGTCAGTCTGGAAAATTAAGTGCCCTCCTAACCATACCTAAGCACTCCAAGTTTGTTGGCGATATCCATTTTCCTCTCTGACTTTACGGTGACCTAACCCTAAACCTATGTGGAATTTTCCTCCAATGGGATTTTCCCATGTATTTTACCAGGAAACAAATATAGGGCAGCCTAGAAAGGTAAGTGCCCTCCTAACCATACCCAAGCATTCCGAGTTTGTTGGCGATATCCATTTTCCTCTCCGAGTTCATGGTGACCTAACCCTAACCCTAAGGGGAATTTTCCTCCAATGGAATTTTCCCTGGTATTTTACAAGGAAAGATAGATAGGTCAGTCTAGAAAAGTAATTGCCCTCCTAACCATACCTAAGAACTCCGAGTTTGTGGCAATGTCCATTTTCCTCTCCGAGTTCATGGTCACCTAACCCTAACCCTAATTGGAATTTTCCCCCAGTAGGATTTTCCCATGTATTTTACCAGGAAAAATAGATAGGTCAGTCTAGAAAAATAAGTGCCCTCCTAACCATACCTAAGCACTCCAAGTTTGTGGCAATGTCCATTTTCCTCTCTGAGTTCATGGTGACCTAACCCTAACCCTAATTGGAATTTTCCTCCAATAGGATTTTCCCATACATATTACCAGGAAACATAGATCGGTCAGTCTAGAAAAGTAAGTGCCCTCCTAACCATATCCAACCACTCAGAGTTTGTGGGTGATGTCCATTTTTGTCTCCAACTTCATGGTGAACTAACCCTAGTCCTACGTGGAATTTTCCTATAATGGGATTTCCCATGTATTTTACCCGGAAACATAGATAGGTCAGTCTAGAAAAGTAAGTGCCCTCCTAACCAGACCTAAGCACTCCACGTTTGTTGGCGATATCCATTCTCCTCTCTGAGTTTATGGTGACCTAACCCTAAACCTAAGTGGAATTTTCCTCCAATGGAATTTTCCCTGGTATTTTACTAGGAAACATAGATAGGTCAGTCTAGAAAAATAAGTGCCCTCCTAACCATACCTAAGCACTCCAAGTTTGTGGCGATGTCCATTTTCCTCTCCAAGTTCATGGTCACCTAACCCTAACCCTAATTGGAATTTTCCTCCAATAGGATTTTCCCATGTATTTTACCAGGAAACATAGATAGGTCAGTCTAGAAAAGTAAGTGCCCTCCTAACCATACCTAAGCACTCCAAGTTTGTTGGCGATATCCATTTTCCTCTCTGAGTTTATGGTGACCTAACCCTAACCCTAAGTGGAATTTTCCTTCAATGGAATTTTCTCTGGCATTTTACCGGGAAACATAGATAAGTCAGTCTAGAAAAGTAAGTGCCCTCCTAACCATACCTAAGCACTCCAAGTTTGTGGCGATGTCCATTTTCCTCTCCAAGTTCATGGTCACCTAACCCTAGTCCTACGTGGAATTTTCCTATAATGGGATTTCCCCATGTATTTTACCAGGAAACATAGATACGTCAGTCTAGAAAAGTAAGTGCCCTCCTAACATACCAAGCACTCCAAGTTTGTTGGCGATATCCACTTTCCTCTCTGAGTTTATACTGACCTAACCCTAACCTGAAGTGGAATTTTCCTCGAATGGGATTTTCCCATGTATTTTACCAGGAAACATAAATAGGTCAGTTTAGAAAAGTAAGTGCCCTCCTAACCATACCCAAGCACTACGAGTTTGTTGGCATTGTTAATTTTCTTTTCCAGGTTCATGGTGACCTAACCGTAACGCTAGGTGGAATTTTCCTCCAATGGGATATTCTCATGTATTTTATCAGGAAATATATATATGGCAGCCTAGAAATGTAAGTGCCCTCCTAGCTATACCCAACACCTAAGAGTTTGTGAGTGATGTCCATTTTTGTCTCTAAGTTCATGTTGAACTAACCCTAGTCCTACGTGGAATTTTCCTATAATGGGATTTCCCCATGTATTTTACCAGGAAACATAGATAGGTCAGTCTAGAAACGTAAGTGCCCTCCTAACCATACCAAAGCACTACGAGTTTTTGGCTGTGTCAATTTTCCTCTCGGAGTTCATGATGACCTAACCCTAACCCTAATTGGAATTTTCCTCCAATAGGATTTTCCCATGTATTTTAGCAGGAAACATAGATAGGTCAGTCTAGAAAAATAAGTGCCCTCCTAACCATACCTAAGCACTCCAAGTTTGTGGCGATGTCCATTTTCCTCTACGAATTCATGGTGACCTAACCCTAACCCTAATTGGAATTTTCCTCCATTGGGATTTTCCCATGTATTTTAGCAGGAAACATGGATAGGGCAGCCTAGAAAAGTAAGTGCCCTCCTAACAATACCCAAGCATTCCAAGTTTGTTGGCGATGACCATTTTCCTCTCCGAATTCATGGTCACCTAACCCTAACCCTAATTGGAATTTTCCTCCAATAGGATTTTCCCATGTATTTTACCAGGAAACATAGATAGGTCAGTCTAGAAAAGTAAGTGCCCTCCTAACCATAACCAAGCACTACGAGTTTGTTGGCGGTGTACATTTCCTCTCCGAGTTCATGGTGACCTAACCCTAACCCTAATTGGAATTTTCCTCCAATAGGGTTTTCCCATGTATTTTACCAGGAAACATAGATAGGTCAGTCTAGAAAATTAAATGCCCTCCTAACCATACCCAAGCACTACGAGTTTGTTGGCGGTGTCCATTTTCCTCTCCGAGTTCAGGGTGACCTAACCCTAACCCTAATTGGAATTTTCCTCCAATAGGATTTTCCCATGTATTTTAGCAGGAAACATGGATAGGGCAGCCTAGAAAAGTAAGTGCCCTCCTAAACATACCCAAGCATTCCGAGTTTGTTGGCGATGACCATTTTCCTCTCCGAGTTCATGGTCACCTAACCCTAACCCTAATTGGAATTTTCCTCCAATAGGATTTTCCCATGTATTTTACCAGGAAACATAGATAGGTCAGTCTAGAAAAGTAAGTGCCCTCCTAACCATACCTAAGCACTCCAAGTTTGTTGGCAATATCCATTTTCCTCTCTGAGTTTATGGTGACCTAACCCTAACCCTAAGTGGAATTTTCCTTCAATGGAATTTTCCCTGCCATTTTACCGGGAAACATAGATAAGTCAGTCTAGAAAAGTAAGTGCCCTCCTAACCATACCTAAGCACTCCAAGTTTGTGGCGATGTCCATTTTCCTCTCCAAGTTCATGGTCACCTAACCCTAGTCCTACGTGGAATTTTCCTATAATGGGATTTCCCCATGTATTTTACCAGGAAACATAGATACGTCAGTCTAGAAAAGTAAGTGCCCTCCTAATCATACCTAAGCACTCCAAGTTTGTTGGCGATGTCCACTTTCCTCTCTGAGTTTATACTGACCTAACCCTAACCTGAAGTGGAATTTTCCTCGAATGGGATTTTCCCATGTATTTTACCAGGAAACATAAATAGGTCAGTTTAGAAAAGTAAGTGCCCTCCTAACCATACCCAAGCACTACGAGTTTGTTGGCATTGTTAATTTTCTTTTCCAGGTTCATGGTGACCTAACCGTAACGCTAGGTGGAATTTTCCTCCAATGGGATATTCTCATGTATTTTATCAGGAAATATATATATGGCAGCCTAGAAATGTAAGTGCCCTCCTAGCTATACCCAACACCTAAGAGTTTGTGAGTGATGTCCATTTTTGTCTCTAAGTTCATGGTGAACTAACCCTAGTCCTACGTGGAATTTTCCTATAATGGGATTTCCCCATGTATTTTACCAGGAAACATAGATAGGTCAGTCTAGAAACGTAAGTGCCCTCCTAACCATACCAAAGCACTACGAGTTTGTTGGCTGTGTCAATTTTCCTCTCCGAGTTCATGATGACCTAACCCTAACCCTAATTGTAATTTTCCTCCAATAGGATTTTCCCATGTATTTTACCAGGAAACATAGATAGGTCAGTCTAGAAAAGTAAGTGCCCTCCTAACCATACCCAAGCACTACGAGTTTGTTGGCGGTGTCCATTTTCCTCTCCGAGTTCATGGTGACCTAACCCTAACCCTAATTGGAATTTCCTCAAATAGGATTTTCCCATGTATTTTACCAGGAAAACATAGATAGGTCAGTCTAGAAAATAAAATGCCTATCCTAACCATACCCAAGCACTACGAGTTGTTGGCGGTGTCCATTTTCCTCTCCGAGTTCATGGTGACCTAACCCTAACCATAATTGGAATTTTTCCTCCAATAGGGTTTTCCCATGTATTTTAGCAGGAAACATGGATAGGGCAGCCTAGAAAAGTAAGTGCCCTCCTAAACATACCCAAGCATTACGAGTTTGTTGGCGGTGTCCATTTTCCTCTCCGAGTTCATGGTGACCTAACCCTAACCCTAATTGGAATTTTCCTCCAATAGGATTTTCCCATGTATTTTACCAGGAAACATAGATAGGTCAGTCTAGAAAAGTAAGTGCCCTCCTAACCATACCTAAGCACTCCAAGTTTGTTGGCTATATCCATTTTCCTCTATGAGTTTATGGTGACCTAACCCTAACCCTAAGTGGAATTTTCCTTCAATGGAATTTTCCCTGGCATTTTACCAGGAAACATAGATAGGTCAGTCTAGAAAAGTAAGTGCCCTCCTAACCATACCTAAGCACTCCAAGTTTGTGGCGATGTCCATTTTCCTCTCCAAGTTCATGGTCACCTAACCCTAGTCCTACGTGGAATTTTCCTATAATGGGATTTCCCCATGTATTTTACCAGGAAACATAGATACGTCAGTCTAGAAAAGTAAGTGCCCTCCTAATCATACCTAAGCACTCCAAGTTTGTTGGCGATATCCACTTTCCTCTCTGAGTTTATACTGACCTAACCCTAACCTGAAGTGGAATTTTCCTCGAATGGGATTTTCCCATGTATTTTACCAGGAAACATAAATAGGTCAGTTTAGAAAAGTAAGTGCCCTCCTAACCATACCCAAGCACTACGAGTTTGTTGGCA
Source organism: Crotalus tigris (assembly GCF_016545835.1). Classification (NCBI taxonomy): domain Eukaryota; kingdom Metazoa; phylum Chordata; class Lepidosauria; order Squamata; family Viperidae; genus Crotalus; species Crotalus tigris. Next base: position 1,432,663 of record NW_024097219.1, read on the forward strand.
TTGTTAATTTTCTTTTCCAGGTTCATGGTGACCTAACCGTAACGCTAGGTGGAATTTTCCTCCAATGGGATATTCTCATGTATTTTATCAGGAAATATATATATGGCAGCCTAGAAATGTAAGTGCCCTCCTAGCTATACCCAACACCTAAGAGTTTGTGAGTGATGTCCATTTTTGTCTCTAAGTTCATGTTGAACTAACCCTAGTCCTACGTGGAATTTTCCTATAATGGGATTTCCCCATGTATTTTACCAGGAAACATAGATAGGTCAGTCTAGAAACGTAAGTGCCCTCCTAACCATACCAAAGCACTACGTGTTTGTTGGCTGTGTCAATTTTCCTCTCGGAGTTCATGATGACCTAACCCTAACCCTAATTGGAATTTTCCTCCAATAGGATTTTCCCATGTATTTTAGCAGGAAACATAGATAGGTCAGTCTAGAAACGTAAGTGCCCTCCTAACCATACCAAAGCACTACGAGTTTGTTGGCTGTGTCAATTTTCCTCTCCGAGTTCATGATGACCTAACCCTAACCCTAATTGTAATTTTCCTCCAATAGGATTTTCCCATGTATTTTACCAGGAAACATAGATAGGTCAGTCTAGAAAAGTAAGTGCCCTCCTAACCATAACCAAGCACTACGAGTTTGTTGGCGGTGTCCATTTTCCTCTCCGAGTTCATGGTGACCTAACCCTAACCCTAATTGGAATTTTCCTCCAATAGGATTTTCCCATGTATTTTACCAGGAAACATAGATAGGTCAGTCTAGAAAATTAAATGCCCTCCTAACCATACCCAAGCACTACGAGTTTGTTGGCGGTGTCCATTTTCCTCTCCGAGTTCATTGTGACCTAACCCTAACCCTAATTGGAATTTTCCTCCAATAGGATTTTCCCATGTATTTTAGCAGGAAACATGGATAGGGCAGCCTAGAAAATTAAGTGCCCTCCTAAACATACCCAAGCATTCCGAGTTTGTTGGCGATGACCATTTTCCTCTCCGAGTTCATGGTCACCTAACCCTAACCCTAATTGGAATTTTCCTCCAGTAGGATTTTCCCATGTATTTTACCAGGAAACATAGATAGGTCAGTCTAGAAAAGTAAGTGCCCTCCTAACCATACCTAAGCACTCCAAGTTTGTTGGCTATATCCATTTTCCTCTCTGAGTTTATGGTGACCTAACCCTAACCCTAAGTGGAATTTTCCTTCAATGGAATTTTCCCTGGCATTTTACCGGGAAACATAGATAAGTCAGTCTAGAAAAGTAAGTGCCCTCCTAACCATACCTAAGCACTCCAAGTTTGTGGCGATGTCCATTTTCCTCTCCAAGTTCATGGTCACCTAACCCTAGTCCTACGTGGAATTTTCCTATAATGGGATTTCCCCATGTATTTTACCAGAAAACATAGATACGTCAGTCTAGAAAAGTAAGTGCCCTCCTAATCATACCTAAGCACTCCAAGTTTGTTGGCGATGTCCACTTTGCTCTCTGAGTTTATACTGACCTAACCCTAACCTGAAGTGGAATTTTCCTCGAATGGGATTTTCCCATGTATTTTACCAGGAAACATAAATAGGTCAGTTTAGAAAAGTAAGTGCCCTCCTAACCATACCCAAGCACTACGAGTTTGTTGGCATTGTTAATTTTCTTTTCCAGGTTCATGGTGACCTAACCGTAACGCTAGGTGGAATTTTCCTCCAATGGGATATTCTCATGTATTTTATCAGGAAATATATATATGGCAGCCTAGAAATGTAAGTGCCCTCCTAGCTATACCCAACACCTAAGAGTTTGTGAGTGATGTCCATTTTTGTCTCTAAGTTCATGGTGAACTAACCCTAGTCCTAAGTGGAATTTTCCTATAATGGGATTTCCCCATGTATTTTACCAGGAAACATAGATAGGTCAGTCTAGAAACGTAAGTGCCCTCCTAACCATACCAAAGCACTACGAGTTTGTTGGCTGTGTCAATTTTCATCTCCGAGTTCATGATGACCTAACCCTAACCCTAATTGTAATTTTCCTCCAATAGGATTTTCCCATGTATTTTAGCAGGAAACATAGATAGCTCAGTCTAGAAAAGTAAGTGCCCCCTAACCATACCCAAGCACTACGAATTTGTTCGCATTGTTCATCTTCTTCTCCAGGTTCATGGTGAACTAACCCTAGTCCTACGTGGAATTTTCCTATAATGGGATTTCCCCATGTATTTTACCAGGAAACAAAGATAGGGCAGCCTAGAAAAATAAGTGTCCTGCTAACCATAACCAAGCACTCCGGGTTTGTTGGCGATGTCCATTTTCCTCTCTGAGTTTATGCTGACCTAACCCTAACCCTAAGTGGAATTTCCTCCAATGGAATTTTCCCTGGTATTTTACCAAGAAACGTAATTAGGGATCTGCCTAGAAAAGTAAGTGCCCTCCTAACCATTCCCAAGCACTCCGAGTTTTTTGGCGATGTCCATTTTCCTCTCAAAGTTTATGCTGACCTAACCCTAAGTGGAATTTTCCTCCAATTTTGCCATTTATTTTACCAGGAAACATAAATAGGTCAGTTTAGAAATGTAAGTGCCCTCCTAACCATACCCAAGCACTACGAGTTTGTTGGCATTGTTCATTTTCTTTTCCAGGTTCATGGTGACCTAACCATAACCCTAAGTGTAATTTTCCTCCAATGGGCTTTTCCCATGTATTTTATCAGGAAATATAAATAGGGCAGCCTAGAAATGTAAGTGCCCTCCTAGCCATACCCAGCAACTCAGAGTTTGTGGGTGATGTCCATTTTTGTCTCCGAGTTCATGGTGACCTAACCCTAGTCCTACGTGGAATTTTCCTATAATGGGATTTCCCCATGTATTTTACCAGGAAACATAGATAGGTCAGTCTAGAAAATAAGTGCCCTCCTAACCATACACAAGAACTACAAGTTTGTTGGCGGTGTCCATTTTCCTCACCGAGTTCATGGTGACCTAACCCTAACCCTAATTGGAATTTTCTTCCAATAGGATTTTCCCATATATTTTACCAGGAAACATAGATAGGTCAGTCTAGAAAAGTAAGTGCCCTCCTAACCATACCCAAGCACGACGAGTTTGTTGGCGATGTCCATTTTCCTCTCCGAGTTTATACTGACCTAACCCTAACCGTAAGTGGAATTTTCCTCCAATGGACTTTTCCCTGATATTTTACCAAGAAACAGAATTAGGGATCTGCCTAGAAAAGTAAGTGCCCCCCTAACCATACCCAAGCACTACGAGTTTGTTGGCATTGTTCATTTTCTTCTCCAGGTTCATGGTGACCTAACGGTAACCTTAGGTGGAATTTTCGTCCAATGGAATTTTCCCTGGTATTTTACCAGGAAACATAAATAGGGCAGCCTAGAAATGTAAGTGCCCTCCTAGCTATACCCAACAACTCAGAGTTTGTGGGTGATGTCGATTTTTGTCTCCGAGTTCATGGTGACCTAACCCTAGTCCTACGTGGAATTTTCCTATAATAGGGTTTCCCCATGTATTTTTCCAGGAAACATAGATAGGTCAGTCTGGAAAATTAAGTGCCCTCCTAACCATACCTAAGCACTCCAAGTTTGTTGGCGATATCCATTTTCCTCTCTGACTTTACGGTGACCTAACCCTAAACCTACGTGGAATTTTCCTCTAATGGGATTTTCCCATGTATTTTACCAGGAAACAAATATAGGGAAGCTTAGAAAAGTAAGTGCCCTCCTAACCATACCCAAGCATTCCGAGTTTGTTGGCGATATCCATTTTCCTCTCCGACTTCATGGTGACCTTACCCTAACCCTAAGGGGAATTTTCCCCCAGTAGGATTTTCCCATGTATTTTACCAGGAAACATAGATAGGTCAGTCTAGAAAAATAAGTGCCCTCCTAACCATACCTAAGCACTCCAAGTTTGTGGCAATGTCCATTTTCCTCTCCGAGTTTATGCTGACCTAACCCTAACCCTAAGTGGAATTTTCCTCCAATGGAATTTTCCCTGGTATTTTACCAAGAAACATAATTAGGAATCTGCCAAGAAAAGTAAGTGCCCCCCTAACCATACCCAAGCACTACGAGTTTGTTGGCATTGTTCATCTTCTTCTCCAGGTTCATGGTGAACTAACCCTAGTCTTACGTGGAATTTTCCTATAATGGGATTTCCCCATGTATTTTACCAGGAAACAAAGATAGGGCAGCCTAGAAAAATAAGTGCCCTGCTAACCATACCCAAGCACTCCGGGTTTGTTGTCGATGTCCATTTTCCTCTCTGAGTTTATGCTGACCTAACCCTAACCCTAAGTGGAATTTCCTCCAATGGAATTTTCCCTAGTATTTTACCAAGAAACGTAATTAGGGATCTGTCTAGAAAAGTAAGTGCCCTCCTAACCATTCCCAAGCACTCCGAGTTTTTTGGCGATGTCCATTTTCCTCTCAAAGTTTATGCTGACCTAACCCTAAGTGGAATTTTCCTCCAATTTTCCCATTTATTTTACCAGGAAACATAAATAGGTCAGTTTAGAAATGTAAGTGCCCTCCTAACCATACCCAGGCACTACGAGTTTGTTGGCATTGTTCATTTTCTTTTCCAGGTTCATGGTGACCTAACCATAACCCTAAGTGGAATTTTCCTCCAATGGGATTTTCCCATGTATTTTATCAGGAAATATAAATAGGGCAGCCTAGAAATGTAAGTGCCCTCCTAGCCATACCCAACAACTCAGAGTTTGTGGGTGATGTCCATTTTTGTCTCCGAGTTCATGGTGACCTAATCCTAGTCCTACGTGGAATTTTCCTATAATGGGATTTCCCCATGTATTTTACCAGGAAACATAGATAGGTCAGTCTAGAAAATAAGTGCCCTCCTAACCATACCTAAGCACTCCAAGTTTGTTGGCGATATCCATTTTCCTCTCTGAGTTTATGGTGACCTAACCCTAACCCTAAGTGGAATTTTCCTCCAATGGAATTTTCGCTGGCATTTTACAGGGAAATATAGATAAGTCAGTCTAGAAAAGTAAGTGCCCTCCTAACCATACCTAAGCACTCCAAGTTTGTGGCGATGTCCATTTTCCTCTCCAAGTTCATGGTCACCTAACCCTAGTCCTACGTGGAATTTTCCTATAATGGGATTTCCCCATGTATTTTACCAGGAAACATAGATACGTCAGTCTAGAAAAGTAAGTGCCCTCCTAACCATTCACAAGCACTCCGAGTTTTTTGGTGATGTCCATTTTCCTCTCTGAGTTTATACTGACCTAACCCTAACCTGAAGTGGAATTTTCCTCGAATGGGATTTTCCCATGTATTTTACCAGGAAACATAAATAGGTCAGTTTAGAAAAGTAAGTGCCCTCCTAACCATACCCAAGCACTACGAGTTTGTTGGCATTGTTAATTTTCTTTTCCAGGTTCATGGTGACCTAACCGTAACGCTGGGTGGAATTTTCCTCCAATGGGATATTCCCATGTATTTTATCAGGAAATATATATATGGCAGCCTAGAAATGTAAGTGCCCTCCTAGCTATACCCAACACCTCAGAGTTTGTGAGTGATGTCCATTTTTGTCTCTAAGTTTATGGTGAACTAACCCTAGTCCTACGTGGAATTTTCCTATAATGGGATTCCCCCATGTATTTTACCAGGAAACATAGATAGGTCAGTCTAGAAAAGTAAGTGCCCTCCTAACCATACCTAAGCACTCCAAGCTTGTGGCGATGTCCATTTTCCTCTCCGAGTTCATGGTCACCTAACCATAACCCTAATTGGAATTTTCCTCCATTAGGATTTTCCCATGTATTTTACCAGGAAACATAGATAGGTCAGTCTAGAAAAGTAAGTGCCCTCCTAATCATACCTAAGCACTCCAAGTTTGTTGGCGATATCCATTTTCCTCTCTGAGTTTATGGTGACCTAACCCTAAACCTAAGTGGAATTTTCCTCAAATGGAATTTTCCCTGATATTTTACCAAGAAACATAGATAGGTCAGTCTAGAAAAATAAGTGCCCTCCTAACCATACCCAAGCACTACGAGTTTGTTGACGATGTCCATTTTCCTCTCCCAGTTCATGGTGACCTAACCCTAACCCTAATTGGAATTTTCCTCCAATGGGATTTTCCCATGTATGTTACCAGGAAATATAAATAGGGCAGCCTAGAAAATTAAGTGCCCTCCTAACCATTCACAAGCACTCCGAGTTTTTTGGCGATGTCCATTTTCCTCTCCGAGTTCATGGTGACCTAACCCTAACCCTAATTGGAATTTTCCTCCAATAGGATTTTCCCATGTATGTTACCAGGAAACATACATCGGTCAGTCTAGAAAATTAAGTGCCCTCCTAGCCGTACCCAACAACTCAGAGTTTGTGGGTGATGTCCATTTTCCTCTCCGAGTTCATGGTCACCTAACCCTAACCCTAATTGGAATTTTCCTCCAATAGGATTCCCCCATGTATTTTACCAGGAAACATAGATAGGTCAGTCTAGAAAAGTAAGTGCCCTCCTAACCATACCTAAGCACACCAAGTTTGTGGCGATGTCCATTTTCCTCTCCGAGTTCATGGTCACCTAACCCTAATCCTAATTCGAATTTTCCTCCAATAGGATTTTCCCATGTATTTTACCAGGAAACATAGATAGGTCAGTCTAGAAAAATAAGTGCCCTCCTAGCCGTACCCAACAACTCAGAGTTTGTGGGTGATGTCCATTTTCCTCTCTGAGTTCATGGTCACCTAACCCTAACCCTAATTGGAATTTTCCTCCAATAGGATTTTCCCATGTATTTTACCAGGAAACATAGATAGGTCAGTCTAGAAAAATAAGTGCCCTCCTAACCATACCTAAGCACTCCAAGTTTGTGGCAATGTCCATTTTCCTCTCTGAGTTCATGGTCAGCTAACCCTAACCCTAATTGGAATTTTCCTCCAATAGGATTTTCCCATGTATGTTACCAGGAAACATAGATCGGTCAGTCTAGAAAAGTATGTGCCCTCCTAACCATACCTAAGCACTCCATGTTTGTTGGCGATATCAATTTTCCTCTCTGAGTTCATGGTGACCTAACCCTAACCCTAAGTGGAATTTTCCTCCAATGGGATTTTCCCATGTATTTTACCAGGAAATATAAATAGGGCAGCCTAGAAAAGTAAGTGCCCGCCTAACCATTCCCAAGCAGTCCGAGTTTTTTGGCGATGTCCATTTTCCTCTCTGAGTTTATACTGACCTAACAAAACCCTAAGTGGAATTTTCCTCCAATGGAATTTTCCCTGGTATTTTACCAGGAAATATAAATAGGGCAGCCTAGAAAAGTAAGTGCCCTCCTAACCATACCCAAGCATTCCGAGTTTGTTGGCGATGACCATTTTCCTCTCCGAGTTTATGCTGACCTAACCCTAACCCTAAGTGGAATTTTCCTCCAATGGAATTTTCCCTGGTATTTTACCAAGAAACGTAATTAGGGATCTGCCTAGAAAAGTAAGTGCCCTCCTAACCATTCCCAAGCACTCCGAGTTTTTTGGCGATGTCCATTTTCCTCTCAAAGTTTATGCTGACCTAACCCTAAGTGGAATTTTCCTCCAATGGGATTTTCCCATTTATTTTTCCAGGAAACATAAATAGGTCAGTTTAGAAATGTAAGTGCCCTCCTAACCATACCCAAGCACTACGAGTTTGTTGGCATTGTCCATTTTCTTTTCCAGGTTCATGGTGACCTAACCATAACCCTAAGTGGAATTTTCCTCCAATGGGATTTTCCCATGTATTTTATCAGGAAATATAAATAGGGCAGTCTAGAAATGTAAGTGCCCTCCTAGCCATACCCAACAACTCAGAGTTTGTGGGTGATGTCCATTTTTGTCTCCGAGTTCATGGTGACCTAACCCTAGTCCTACGTGGAATTTTCCTATAATGGGATTTCCCCATGTATTTTACCAGGAAACATAGATAGGTCAGTCTAGAAAAGTAAGTGCCCTCCTAACCATACCCAAGCACTACGAGTTTGTTGGCGGTGTCCATTTTCCTCTCTGAGTTCATGGTGACCTAACCCTAACCCTAATTGGAATTTTCCTCCAATAGGATTTTCCCATGTATTTTAGCAGAAAACATGGGTAGGACAGCCTAGAAAAGTAAGTGCCCTCCTAACCATACCCAAGCATTCCGAGTTTGTTGGCGGTGTCCATTTTCCTCTCTGAGTTCATGGTGACCTAACCCTAACCCTAATTGGAATTTTTCTCCAATAGGATTTTCCCATGTATGTTACCAGGAAACATACATCAGTCAGTCTAGAAAATTAAGTGCCCTCCTAGCCGTACCCAACAACTCAGAGTTTGTGGGTGATGTCCATTTTCCTCCCCGAGTTCATGGTCACCTAACCCTAACCCTAATTGGAATTTTCCTCCAATAGGATTTTCCCATGTATTTTACCAGGAAACATAGATAGGTCAGTTTAGAAAAATAAGTGCCCTCCTAACCCTACCTAAGTACTCCAAGTTTGTGGCAATGTCCATTTTCCTCTCCGAGTGCATGGTGATCTAACCCTAACCCTAATTGGAATTTTCCTCCAATAGGATTTTCCCATGTTTGTTACCAGGAAACATAGATCGGTCAGTCTAGAAAAGTAAGTTCCCTCCTAGCCATACCCAACAACTCAGAGTTTGTGGGTAGTGTCCATTTTTGTCTCTGAGTTCATGGTGACCTAACCCTAGTCCTACGTGGAATTTTCCTATAATGGGATTTCCCCATGTATTTTACCAGCAAACATAGATAGGTCAGTCTAGAAAAGTAAGTGACCTCCTAACCATACCCAAGCACTACGAGTTTGTTGGCGGTGTCCATTTTCCTCTCCGAGTTCATGGTGACCTAACCGTAAACCTAGGTGGAATTTTCCTCCAATGGAATTTTCCCTGGTATTTTACCAGGAAATATAAATAGGGCAGCCTAGAAAAGTAAGTGCCCTCCTAACCATACCCAAGCATTCCGAGTTTGTTGGCGATGACCATTTTCCTCTCCGAGTTTATGCTGACCTAACCCTAACCCTAAGTGGAATTTTCCTCCAATGGAATTTTCCCCGGTATTTTACCAAGAAACGTAATTAGGGATCTGCCTAGAAAAGTAAGTGCCCTCCTAACCATTCCCAAGCACTCCGAGTTTTTTGGCGATGTCCATTTTCCTCTCAAAGTTTATGCTGACCTAACCCTAAGTGGAATTTTCCTCCAATTTTCCCATTTATTTTACCAGGAAACATAAATAGGTCAGTTTAGAAATGTAAGTGCCCTCCTAACCATACCCAGGCACTACGAGTTTGTTGGCATTGTTCATTTTCTTTTCCAGGTTCATGGTGACCTAACCATAACCCTAAGTGGAATTTTCCTCCAATGGGATTTTCCCATGTATTTTATCAGGAAATATAAATAGGGCAGTCTAGAAATGTAAGTGCCCTCCTAGCCATACCCAACAACTCAGAGTTTGTGGGTGATGTCCATTTTTGTCTCCGAGTTCATGGTGACCTAACCCTAGTCCTACGTGGAATTTTCCTATAATGGGATTTCCCCATGTATTTTACCAGCAAACATAGATAGGTCAGTCTAGAAAAGTAAGTGCCCTCCTAACCATACCCAAGCACTACGAGTTTGTTGGCGGTGTCCATTTTCCTCTCTGAGTTCATGGTGACCTAACCCTAACCCTAATTGGAATTTTCCTCCAATAGGATTTTCCCATGTATTTTAGCAGAAAACATGGGTAGGACAGCCTAGAAAAGTAAGTGCCCTCCTAACCATACCCAAGCATTCCGAGTTTGTTGGCGGTGTCCATTTTCCTCTCTGAGTTCATGGTGACCTAACCCTAACCCTAATTGGAATTTTTCTCCAATAGGATTTTCCCATGTATGTTACCAGGAAACATACATCGGTCAGTCTAGAAAATTAAGTGCCCTCCTAGCCGTACCCAACAACTCAGAGTTTGTGGGTGATGTCCATTTTCCTCTCCGAGTTCATGGTCACCTAACCCTAACCCTAATTGGAATTTTCCTCCAATAGGATTTTCCCATGTATTTTACCAGGCAACATAGATAGGTCAGTTTAGAAAAATAAGTGCCCTCCTAACCCTACCTAAGTACTCCAAGTTTGTGGCAATGTCCATTTTCCTCTCCGAGTGCATGGTGATCTAACCCTAACCCTAATTGGAATTTTCCTCCAATAGGATTTTCCCATGTTTGTTACCAGGAAACATAGATCGGTCAGTCTAGAAAAGTAAGTTCCCTCCTAGCCATACCCAACAACTCAGAGTTTGTGGGTAGTGTCCATTTTTGTCTCTGAGTTCATGGTGACCTAACCCTAGTCCTACGTGGAATTTTCCTATAATGGGATTTCCCCATGTATTTTACCAGCAAACATAGATAGGTCAGTCTAGAAAAGTAAGTGACCTCCTAACCATACCCAAGCACTACGAGTTTGTTGGCGGTGTCCATTTTCCTCTCCGAGTTCATGGTGACCTAACCCTAACCCTAATTGGAATTTTCCTCCAATAGGATTTTCCCATGTATTTTAGCAGGAAACATGGATATGGCAGCCTAGAAAAGTGAGTGCCCTCCTATCCATACCCAAACATTCCGAGTTTGTTGGCGATGACCATTTTCCTCTCCAAGTTCATGGTGACTTAACCCTAATCCTAAGTGGAATTTTCCTCCAATCGAATTTTCCCTGGTATTTTACCAGGAAACAAAGATAGGTCAGTCTAGAAAAGTAAGTGCCCTCCTAACCATACCTAAGCACTCCAAGTTTGTGGCAATGTCCATTTTCCTCTCCGAGTTCATGGTCACCTAACCCTAACCCTAAGTGGAATTTCCTCCAATAGGATTTTCCCATGTATTTTACCAGGAAACATAGATAGGTCAGTCTAGAAAAATAAGTGCTCTCCTAACCATACCTAAGCACTCCAAGTTTGTGGCAATGTCCATTTTCCTCTCTGAGTTTATGCTGACTTAACCCTAACCCTAAGTGGAATTTCCTCCAATGGAATTTTCCCTGGTATTTTACCAAGAAACGTAATTAGGGATCTGCCTAGAAAAGTAAGTGCCCTCCTAACCATTCCCAAGAACTCCGAGTTTGTTGACGATGTCCATTTTCCTGTCCAAGTTTATGCTGACCTAACCCTAACCCTAAGTGGAATTTTCCTCCAATGGGATTTTCCATGTATTTTAGCAGGAAACATAGATAGGGCAGCGCAGAAAAGTAAGTGCCCTCCTAACCATACCCAAGCACTTCGAGTTTGTTGGCATTGTTCATTTTCTTCTCCAGGTTCATAGTGACCTAACCGTAACCGTAGGTGGAATTTTCCTCCAATGGGATTTTCCCATGTATTTTACCAGGAAACATAGATAGGGTACCCTAGAGAACTAAGTGCCCTCCTAACTATATCCAACCACTCTAAATTTTTTGGCAATGTCCATTTTTCTGTCTGAGTTCATGGTGACTTAAACCTAACCCTAACTGGAATTTTCTTCCAATAGTATATGGGAAAATCCCATTGGAGGAAAATTCCACTTACCTTTACAGTTAGGTAACCATGAACTTGGAGAGGAAAATGCACATCGCCAAGAAACTCATTATGTTTCGGTGTGGTTAGGAGGGCACTTACATTTCTAGGCTTCCCTATCTATGTTTCCTAGTAAAATACGTGGGAAAATCCTACAGAAGGAAAATTCCACTTAGGGTTAGGCTTAGTTCATCATGAACTCAGAGAGGAAAATGGAGATTGCCAACAAATTCGGAGTGCTTGGGTATCGTTACGAGGGCACTTAATTTTCTATGCTGCCCTATCTATGTTTCCTGGTAAAATACATGGGAAAATCCTATTGTAGGAAAATTCCACATAGGGTTAGGGTTAGGTCACCATGAACTCAGAAAGGAAAATGGACTTCGCAAACAAATTTTGAGTGCTTGGGTATGGTTAGAAGGCCACTTACTTTTCAAGGCTACCCTATGTATGTTTACTGGTAAAATACATGGGAAAATTACATTGGAGGAAAATTCCACTTAGGGTTAGGTCAGCATGAAATCAGAGAGGAAAATAGACATTGCCAACAAACTCGGAGTGCTTGGGTATAATTACGACGGCCCTCAATTTTCTAGGCTTCCCTATCTATCTATGTTTTCTGGTAAAATACATGGGAAAATTCTATATTAGGAAAATTCGAATTAGGGTTACGGTTAAATCACGATGAACTTTTCGGAGTGCTTGGGTATAGTTACGAGGGCACTTAATTTTGTAGGCTGCCCTATCTATGTTTCCTGGTAAAATACATGGGAAAATCCTATTGCAGGAAAATTCCACTTAGGGTTAGGGTTAGATCACCATGAACTCGGAGACGAAAATGGACATCGCCAACAAGTTTGGAGTGCTTGGGTACGGTTAGGAGGGCACTTAGTTTTCAAGGCTACCCTATCTATATTTCCTTGTAAAATACATGGGAAAACCCCATTGGAGGAAAATTCCACTCAGGGTTAGGTCACCATAAACACAGAGAGGAAAATGGAGATTGCCAACAAACTCGGAGTGCGTGGGTATGTTTAGGAGGGCACTTACTTTTCTAGGCTGCCCTATCCATGTTTCCTGCTGAAATACATGGGAAAATCCCATTGGAGGAAAATTCCACTTAGGGTTAGGGTTAGGTCCGCATAAACTCGGAGAGGAAAATGGACAACGCCAACAAACCCGGAGTGCTTGGGTATGGTTAGGAGGTCACTTACTTTTCTAGGCTGCCCTATCTATGTTTCATAGTAAAATACATGGGGAAATCCCATTGTAGGAAAATCCCACTTAGGGTTAGGGTTAGGTCACCATGAACCCGTAGACAAAAATGGACATCACCAAGAATCTCGGAGTGCTTGGGTATGGTTAGGAGGGCACTTATTTTTCTAGGCTGCCTATTTATGTTTCCTGGTAAAATACATGGGAAAATCCCATTGGAGGAAAATTCCACTTAGGGTTAGGGTTAGGTGAGCATAAACTCATAGAGGAAAATGGACATCACCAAGAATCTCGGAGTTAGGGTTAGGTCACCATGAACCCGTAGACAAAAATGGACATCACCAAGAATCTCGGAGTGCTTGGGTTTGGTTAGGAGCGCACTTACTTTTCTATACTGATCTATTTATGTTTCCTGGTAAAATATATGGGAAAATCCCATTGTAGGAAAATTCCACCTAGGGTTACGGTTAGGTCACCATGAACCTGGAGGAGAAAATGAACAATGCCAACAAACTCGAAGTGTTTGGGGCACTTAGGAGGGCACTTAGTTTTCTAGGCTGCCCTATTTATGTTTCCTGGTAAAATACATGAGAAAATCCGATTGGAGGAAAATTCCACTTAGGGTTAGGGTTAGGTCAGCATAAACTCAGAGAGGAAAATGGACGTCGCCAACAAACCCAGAGTGCTTGGTTATGGTTAGGAGGGCACTTACTTTTCTAGGCTGCCCTATCTATGTTTCATAGTAAAATACATGGGGAAATCCCATTGTAAGAAAATTCCACTTAGGGTTAGGGTTAGGTCAGCATAAATCCAGAGAGGAAAATGGACATTGCGAACAAATTTGGAGTGCTTGGGTATGGTTAGGAGGGCACTTACTTTTCTAGGCTGCCCTATCTATGTTTCCTGGTAAAATACATGGGAAAATCCCATTGGAGGAAAATTCCATTCAGGGTTAGATCACCATAAACACAGAGAGGAAAATGGAGATTGCCAACAAACTTGGAGTGCGTGGGTATGTTTAGGAGGGCACTTACTTTTCTAGGCTACCCTATCCATGTTTCCTGCTGAAATACATGGGAAAATCCCATTGGAGGAAAATTCCACTTAGGGTTAGGGTTAGGTGAGCATAAACTCATAGAGGAAAATGGACATCACCAAGAATCTCGTAGTGCTTGGGTTTGGTTAGGAGCGCACTTACTTTTCTAAACTGATCTATTTATGTTTCCTGGTAAAATATATGGGAAAATCCCATTGTAGGAAAATTCCACCTAGGGTTACGGTTAGGTCACCATGAACCTGGAGGAGAAAATGAACAATGCCAACAAACCCGAAGTGTTTGGGTATGGTTAGGAGGGCACTTAGTTTTCTAGGCTGCCCTATTTATGTTTCCTGGTAAAATACATGAGAAAATCCGATTGGAGGAAAATTCCACTTAGGGTTAGGGTTAGGTCAGCATAAACTCAGAGAGGAAAATGGACGTCGCCAACAAACCCAGAGTGCTTGGTTATGGTTAGGAGGGCACTTACTTTTCTAGGCTGCCCTATCTATGTTTCATAGTAAAATACATGGGGAAATCCCATTGTATGAAAATTCTACTTAGGGTTAGGGTTAGGTCAATATAAATCCAGAGAGGAAAATGGACATTGCCAACAAATTTGGAGTGCTTGGGTATGGTTAGGAGGGCACTTATTTTTCTAGGCTGCCCTATCTATGTTTCCTGGTAAAATACATGGGAAAATCCCATTGGAGGAAAATTCCACTTAGGGTTAGGGTTGGGTCAGCATAAACTCGGAGAGGAAAATGGACATCGCCAAGAAACTTGGAGTGCTTGGGTGTGGTTAGGAGGGCACTTACTTTTCTAGACTGACCTATCTTTTTTTCCTGATAAAAGAATGTATAAAATTGCTTAAATCACAATTTAACATGTTGATGGCTGATCAAACTGCAACCAACGTATTGTACATGAAACATAATACATTTTGCAATGCTAATAAACCAGGGAGATGGTTGGCTTATCAATTGCGAAAGAAGCAGAGGCTGAGAACTACAGATAAAATAAATTATAATGGTAAATTGGTATATCAGAAGGAGTTGATTAAGAAATCTTTTTTAGATTATTACAAAAAATTATATATGGGTACGAAAGTACAGGCTTCAGATATAGTTAAATATTTACAAGATGCTCATTTCCCTAAATTAACAGAAGATCAGAAACAAGAAATTAATGGTTTGATTACCATCGAGGAAATTGAGATAGTTATTAAAGAATTAAAATTAGGTAAAGCAAGGTTTTTATTATAAAACCTTGGCAGAAGAGTTGATACAACCTTTAAGGGAACTTTTTAACAATATATTACAGGGTTCAGAGACCCCCTTGTCATGGGGCAGAGCTTTCATATCTTTGATCCCAAAAGAAGACCCAGATCTCACTTTACCAAAGAATTATAGACCCATATCTCTTTTGAATGTAGATTATAAGATTTTTTCGAAAATTTTAGCTAATAGACTTATGAGGGTGTTGAATCAATTAATATATATGGATCAAACGGGTTTTATAACTGGAAGGTATATGAAGAATAATGTTAAACAAATTATTAATTTAATAGAATATTTGGATAAAAACAACCAAGTTTCTGCAGGATTGATATTTTTAGACGCTGAAAAAGCTTTTGATCAGTTAAATTGGCAATTTATGTTAAGATTAATTGAGGAAATGAATTTTGGAGAAAAAATTTTACAAGCTCTTCGTGTTATTTATCAAAAACAAACGGCACAACTTATAGTCAATGGAGGTTTATCAGATGTGTTTTCAATTGAGAAGGGCTGTCCACTGTCACCATTGCTGTTTGTTTTAACTTTGGAAATTTTGCTGATTAAAATTCGGGAATCACAGAAAATAAAAGGAATAGAAGTCAATAAAAAAGAATATAAATTAAGGGCTTTTGCAGATGATTTGGTTGTTACTTTATCCCAACCAACTTATTCTGTAATGGAGTTGTTACAATTGATACATCAGTATGGACAAGTTTCGGTTTTTAAAATTAATAATAATAAGACTAAAATATTGCCTAAAAACATGACCAATTTGGATAAGGAGACCCTAGTTAGGCTGACAGATTTTGAGGTTGTTAATAAAGTAAAATATCTGGGGATTATTTTATCTGCTTCCAATGCAAAACTGTACAAAAATAATTATGAAAGGCTGTGGGTTAAAATACAAAAGGATTTGGAAAATTGGAAGAAGCTGCAATTATCCCTATTGGGGAGAATTGCAGCGATTAAAATGAATGTTTTGCCAAAGTTTCTTTTTTTATTTCAAATGATACCTATCTTAAAGAATGAGGCTAACTTAAATGAATGGCAGAAAGGTATCAATAAATTTATTTGGGCAGGGAAAAAACCAAGAGTAAAACTTAAAATTATACAAGATATTCGTGAGAGAGGTGGACTCAAGGTGCCGAACCTGAAATTGTATTATGATGCTGTGGTGTTAACATTAATTAGTGATTGGGTTAACTTAACAAATGTAGATGTACTCCTCCTGGAGGGATGGGATTTACTTTTTGGATGGCATGCCTATTTAACTTTTAATAAAAAGGTTGATAGGGTTTTTAAGTCTCATATTTTAAGAACTTCTTTACTTCGGGTTTGGAAAAAATATTATAGAAGTGATTCTAGAATTCCATTATGGGCTATCCCATGGCATGCGATAGAAGGGATAAGGAGAGGAGTTAAGATGGACAGTATTTCTTATAAACAATTACTTAGATGGGATGGCAAAAATTGGCAACTAAAATCTATGGAAGACTTAATACAAGAAAATATTATTTACTCATGGTTTCAGTATAGACAACTATTGGAAAGGTGGAAGATAGATTGCAATGTGGGTTTGCTCAGAGAGGATGAGAATTTGTTAAAACAAATAAAAGATCAAAGACGAACCCATATTAAAAGAATTTATGGGGTGTTAGTGCAATTGGATTCAGAAGCAGAACTAGTTAAAGATTGTATGGTTAAATGGGCACAAAACTTTGATGAATCGGTTCCATTAGATACTTGGGAGACTATTTGGGTGAGGAATGTTAAATTCACACAAGCCCAAAACTTACGGGAAAACTTTTATAAAATGTTTTATAGATGGCACCTTGATCCACAAAAAATGTCTTGCATGTATTCAAACTTGCAGCCTAAATGTTGGAGATGTGGTTGCTTGGATGCTACTTATTATCATATTTGGTGGTCATGTAAAAATATAAAAGCCTTTTAGATTAAGATATGGTGGAATATTCAAAGAATTTTTAAAAGAAGGATAAAATTTACTCCACAATTGTTTTTGTTGGGTATTGTTTCCAATTGTGACAGTACAGAAACTATATTAATGTTAAATTTAATTACAGCGGCTAGGTTGTTAGTAGGGCAATGTTGGAAGAAGGATTCTTTGCCTACTTTGCAAGAATGGTTTCTTAAAGTTTCCTACTTAGCGGAAATGGCAAAGATTTCGGCTTTCTTGAAAGATCAATCGCAAGAGAAGTACCTCTTGGTATGGAAAAGATGGATAAATTTTATACAATATAAATATGATATAAAAATATTATTTAGTTTTTGAATAATTTATATTTAAAGTTTAACATTTTTTTTCTCCTTTTTCTTGTTTCTTTTCTTTTTCGCTTTCTGCTTTCTAAATATGGGTGTTAAAGTATTTTATAATTTGTTTAATTATTGTAATCAAATTTGTATATGGTTTATTTGTGTTTAAAACTTTTTCTTTTAAATTTTAATTAAGCCTGTATTCAGCTCTGGGAAGGTTGGCGGAGGGTTGAGGTGGGTTGGGGGGTTTGTGGAAGGGAACTTTTTTGTAAAATTTTAAAAATATTCAATAAAAAAAATACATGGGAAAATACCATTAAAGGAAAATTGCACTTAGGGTTAGGGTTAGGTAACCATCAACTCATAGACTCATGTGGACATCACCAAGAAACTTGGAGTGCTTGGGTATAGTTAGGAGCGCACTGTCTATGTTTCTTGGTAAAATACATTGGAAAACCCCATTGGAGGAATATTCCTCTTAAGGTAAGGGTTAGGTCACAATAAACTCAGAGAGGAAAATGGACATCACCAACAAACGTGGAATGCTTGGGTACGGTTAGGAGGGCATTTACTTTTCTAGGCTGCCCTATCTATGTTTCCTAGTAAAATATATAGGAAAATCCCATTGGAGGAAAATTCCACTTAGGGTTAGAGTTAGGTCACCATAACCTCAGCAAGGAAAATGGACATCGCCAACAAACTCAGAAAGCTTGGGTATGGTTTTGAGGGCACTTATTTTTATAGGCTGCCCTATCTATGTTTCCTGGTAAAATATATGGGAAAATGCTATTGGTGGAAAATTCCAGTTAGGGTTAGGGTTAGGTCACCATGAACTTGGCGAGGAAAATGGACATCGCCAAGAAATTTGGAATGCTTGGGTACAAGAAGGGCACTTACTTTTATAGGATGCTCTATCTAGGTTTCCTGGTAAAATACATGGGAAAAGCCTATTGGAGGAAAATTCCACTTAGGGTTAGGGTTAGGGCACCATGAACTCGGAGAGAAAAATGGACATTGCCAACAAACTCGAAGTGCTTGGGTATGGTTAGGAGGGCACTTACTTTTCTAGGCAGATCCCTAATTATGTTTCCTGATAAAATACATGGGAAAATCCCATTGGAGGAAATTCCACTTAGGGTTAGGGTTAGGTCACCATGAACTCGGAGAGAAAAATGGACATCGCCAAGAAATTCGGAATGATTGGGTATGGTTAGGAGGGCACTTACTTTTCTAGGCAGATCCCTAATTATGTTTCCTGGTAAAATACCAGGGAAAATTCCATTGGAGGAAAATTCCACTTAGGGTTAGGGTTAGGTCAGCATAAACTCGGAGAGGAAAATGGACATCACCAACAAACTCGAAGTGCTTGGGTATGTTAGGAGGTCACTTACTTTTCTAGGCAGATCCCTAATTATGTTTCCTGGTAAAATACATGGAAAAATCCTATTGGAGGAAAATTCCAATTAGGGTTAGGGTTAAGTCACCATGAACTCGGAAAGGAAAATGGACATTGCCAACAAACTCGTAGTGCTTGGGTATGGTTAGGAGGGCACTTACTTTTCTAGACTGACCTATCTATGTTTCCTGGTAAAATACATGGGGAAATCCCATTATAGGAAAATTCCACTTAGGACTAGGGTTAGGTCACCATGAACTCGGAGACAAAAATGGACATCGCCCACAAACTCTGAGTGCTTGGGTATGGCTAGGAGGGCACTTACATTTCTAGGCTGCCCTATTTATGTTTCCTGGTAAAATACATGGGAAAATCCCATTGGAGGAAAATTCCACCTAGGTTTACGGTTAGGTCACCATGAACCTGGAGAAGAAAATGAACAATGCCAACAAAGTCGAAATGCTTGGGTATGGTTAGGAGGGCACTTACTTTTCTAGGCTGCCCTATCCATGTTCCCTGCTAAAATACATGGGAAAATCCCATTGGAGGAAAATTCCACTTAGGGTTAGGGTTAGGTCAGCATAAACTTGGAGAGGAAAATGGACATCGCCAACAAACTCGGAGTGCTTGGTTATGGTTAGGAGGACACTTACTTTTCTGGGCTGCCCTATCTATGTTTCATTGTAAAATACATGGGGAAATCCCATTGTAGGAAAATCCCACTTAGGGTTAGGCTTAGGTCACCATGAACTCATAGACAAAAATGGACATTTCCAAGAAACTCAGATTGCTTGGGTATAGTTAGGAGTGCACTTACATTTCTATGCTGCCCTATCTTTTTTTCCTAATAAAATATATGGGAAAATCCCATTGGAGGAAATTCCACTTAGGGTTAGGTTTAGGGCACCATGAACTCGGGGAGAAAAATGGACATCGCCAACAACCTCGGAGTGCTTGGGTATGGTTAAGAGGGCACTTACTTTTCTAGGCAGATCCCTAATTATGTTTCCTGGTAAAATACATGGGAAAATTGCATTGGAGGAAAATTCCACTTAGGGTTAGGGTTAGGTCAGCATAAACTCGGAGAGGAAAATGGACATCGCCAACAACCTCGGAGTGCTTGGGTATGGTTTGGAGGGCACTTACTTTTCTAGGCTGCCCTATCTATGTTTCCTGGTAAAATATATGGGAAAATCCCATTGGAGGAAATTCCACTTAGGGTTAGGTTTAGGGCACCATGAACTTGGGGAGAAAAATGGACATCGCCAACAACCTCGGAGTGCTTGGGTATGGTTAAGAGGGCACTTACTTTTCTAGGCAGATCCCTAATTATGTTTCCTGGTAAAATATATGGGAAAATCCCATTGGAGGAAAATTCCACTTAGGATTAGGGTTAGGTCACCATGAACTCGGAGAGGAAAATGGACATCGCCAACAAACTTGGAGTGCTTGGGTATGGTTAGGAGGGCACTTACTTTTCTTGGCTGCCCTATTTATGTTTCCTGGTAAAATACCAGGGAAAATCGGATTGGAAGAAAATTCCACTTAGGGTTTGGTTAAGGTCAGCATAAACTCGGAGAGGAAAATGGACATTGCCAACAAACTCGGAGTGCTTGGGTATGGTTAGGAGGGCACTTACTTTTCTAGGCTGCCCTATCTATGTTTCCTGGTAAAATATATGGGAAAATCCCATTGGAGGAAAATTCCATTTAGGATTAGGGTTAGGTCACCATGAACCCAGAGAGGAAAATGAACATTGCCAACAAACTCGGAGTGCTTGAGTATGGTTGGGGGGGCACTTAATTTTCTAGGGTGCCTTGTCTATGTTTCCAGGTAAAATATATGGGGAAATCGTAATGTAGGAAAATCCCACTTATGGTTACGGTTAGGTCACATGAACCAGGTAAAATATATTGGAACATCCTATAGGAGGACTATTCCACTTAGGGTTAGGGTTAGGTCACCATGAACTCGGAGAGAAAAATGGACATTGCCAGCAACCTCAGAGTGCTTGGGTATGGTTAGGAGGGCACTTACTTTTCTAGGCAGATCCCTAATTATGTTTCCTGATAAAATACATGGGAAAATCCCATTGTAGGACAATTCCACCTAGGGTTACGGTTAGGTCACCATGAACCTGGAGAAGAAAATGAACAATGCCAACAAACTCGAAGTGCTTGGGTATGGTTAGGAGGGCACTTACTTTTCTAGGCAGATCCCTAATTATGTTTCCTGATAAAATACATGGGAAAATCCCATTGGAGGAAATTCCACTTAGGGTTAGGGTTAGGTCACCATGAACTCGGAGAGAAAAATGGACATCGCCAAGAAATTCGGAATGATTGGGTATGGTTAGGAGGGCACTTACTTTTCTAGGCAGATCCCTAATTATGTTTCCTGGTAAAATACCAGGGAAAATTCCATTGGAGGAAAATTCCACTTAGGGTTAGGGTTAGGTCACCATGAACCTGGAGAAGAAAATGAACAATGCCAACAAAGTCGAAATGCTTGGGTATGGTTAGGAGGGCACTTACTTTTCTAGGCTGCCCTATCCATGTTTCCTGCTAAAATACATGGGAAAATCCCATTGGAGGAAAATTCCACTTAGGGTTAGGGTTAGGTCAGCATAAACTTGGAGAGGAAAATGGACATCGCCAACAAACTCGGAGTGCTTGGTTATGGTTAGGAGGACACTTACTTTTCTGGGCTGCCCTATCTATGTTTCATTGTAAAATACATGGGGAAATCCCATTGTAGGAAAATCCCACTTAGGGTTAGGCTTAGGTCACCATGAACTCATAGACAAAAATGGACATTTCCAAGAAACTCAGATTGCTTGGGTATAGTTAGGAGTGCACTTACATTTCTATGCTGCCCTATCTTTTTTTCCTAATAAAATATATGGGAAAATCCCATTGGAGGAAATTCCACTTAGGGTTAGATTTAGGGCACCATGAACTCGGGGAGAAAAATGGACATCGCCAACAACCTCGGAGTGCTTGGGTATGGTTAAGAGGGCACTTACTTTTCTAGGCAGATCCCTAATTATGTTTCCTGGTAAAATACATGGGAAAATTGCATTGGAGGAAAATTCCACTTAGGGTTAGGGTTAGGTCAGCATAAACTCGGAGAGGAAAATGGACATCGCCAACAACCTCGGAGTGCTTGGGTATGGTTTGGAGGGCACTTACTTTTCTAGGCTGCCCTATCTATGTTTCCTGGTAAAATATATGGGAAAATCCCATTGGAGGAAATTCCACTTAGGGTTAGGTTTAGGGCACCATGAACTTGGGGAGAAAAATGGACATCGCCAACAACCTCGGAGTGCTTGGGTATGGTTAAGAGGGCACTTACTTTTCTAGGCAGATCCCTAATTATGTTTCCTGGTAAAATACATGGGAAAATTGCATTGGAGGAAAATTCCACTTAGGGTTAGGGTTAGGTCAGCATAAACTCGGAGAGGAAAATGGACATTGCCAACAAACTCGGAGTGCTTGGGTATGGTTTGGAGGGCACTTACTTTTCTAGGCTGCCCTATCTATGTTTCCTGGTAAAATATATGGGAAAATCCCATTGGAGGAAAATTCCACTGAGGATTAGGGTTAGGTCACCATGAACTCGGAGAGGAAAATGGACATCGCCAACAAACTTGGAGTGCTTGGGTATGGTTAGGAGGGCACTTACTTTTCTTGGCTGCCCTATTTATGTTTCCTGGTAAAATACCAGGGAAAATCGGATTGGAAAAAAATTCCACTTAGGGTTAGGTTAAGGTCAGCATAAACTCGGAGAGGAAAATGGACATTGCCAACAAACTCGGAGTGCTTGAGTATGGTTAGGAGGGCACTTACTTTTCTAGGCTGCCCTATCTATGTTTCCTGGTAAAATATATGGGAAAATCCCATTGGAGGAAAATTCCATTTAGGATTAGGGTTAGGTCACCATGAACCCAGAGAGGAAAATGAACATTGCCAACAAACTCGGAGTGCTTGAGTATGGTTGGGGGGGCACTTAATTTTCTAGGGTGCCTTGTCTATGTTTCCAGGTAAAATATATGGGGAAATCGTAATGTAGGAAAATCCCACTTATGGTTACGGTTAGGTCACATGAACCAGGTAAAATATATTGGAACATCCTATAGGAGGACTATTCCACTTAGGGTTAGGGTTAGGTCACCATGAACTCGGAGAGAAAAATGGACATTGCCAGCAACCTCAGAGTGCTTGGGTATGGTTAGGAGGGCACTTACTTTTCTAGGCAGATCCCTAATTATGTTTCCTGATAAAATACATGGGAAAATCCCATTGTAGGACAATTCCACCTAGGGTTACGGTTAGGTCACCATGAACCTGGAGAAGAAAATGAACAATGCCAACAAACTCGAAGTGCTTGGGTATGGTTAGGAGGGCACTTACTTTTCTAGGCAGATCCCTAATTATGTTTCCTGATAAAATACATGGGAAAATCCCATTGGAGGAAATTCCACTTAGGGTTAGGGTTAGGTCACCATGAACTCGGAGAGAAAAATGGACATCGCCAAGAAATTCGGAATGATTGGGTATGGTTAGGAGGGCACTTACTTTTCTAGGCAGATCCCTAATTATGTTTCCTGGTAAAATACCAGGGAAAATTCCATTGGAGGAAAATTCCACTTAGGGTTAGGGTTAGGTCACCATGAACCTGGAGAAGAAAATGAACAATGCCAACAAAGTCGAAATGCTTGGGTATGGTTAGGAGGGCACTTACTTTTCTAGGCTGCCCTATCCATGTTTCCTGCTAAAATACATGGGAAAATCCCATTGGAGGAAAATTCCACTTAGGGTTAGGGTTAGGTCAGCATAAACTTGGAGAGGAAAATGGACATCGCCAACAAACTCGGAGTGCTTGGTTATGGTTAGGAGGACACTTACTTTTCTGGGCTGCCCTATCTATGTTTCATTGTAAAATACATGGGGAAATCCCATTGTAGGAAAATCCCACTTAGGGTTAGGCTTAGGTCACCATGAACTCATAGACAAAAATGGACATTTCCAAGAAACTCAGATTGCTTGGGTATAGTTAGGAGTGCACTTACATTTCTATGCTGCCCTATCTTTTTTTCCTAATAAAATATATGGGAAAATCCCATTGGAGGAAATTCCACTTAGGGTTAGGTTTAGGGCACCATGAACTCGGGGAGAAAAATGGACATCGCCAACAACCTCGGAGTGCTTGGGTATGGTTAAGAGGGCACTTACTTTTCTAGGCAGATCCCTAATTATGTTTCCTGGTAAAATACATGGGAAAATTGCATTGGAGGAAAATTCCACTTAGGGTTAGGGTTAGGTCAGCATAAACTCGGAGAGGAAAATGGACATTGCCAACAAACTCGAAGTGCTTGGGTATGGTTAGGAGGGCACTTACTTTTCTAGGCTGCCCTATCTATGTTTCCTGGTAAAATATATGGGAAAATCCCATTGGAGGAAAATTCTACTTAGGATTAGGGTTAGGTCACCATGAACTCGGAGAGGAAAATGGACATCGCCAACAAACTTGGAGTGCTTGGGTATGGTTAGGAGGGCACTTACTTTTCTTGGCTGCCCTATTTATGTTTCCTGGTAAAATACCAGGGAAAATCGGATTGGAAAAAAATTCCACTTAGGGTTAGGTTAAGGTCAGCATAAACTCGGAGAGGAAAATGGACATTGCCAACAAACTCGGAGTGCTTGAGTATGGTTAGGAGGGCACTTACTTTTCTAGGCTGCCCTATCTATGTTTCCTGGTAAAATATATGGGAAAATCCCATTGGAGGAAAATTCCATTTAGGATTAGGGTTAGGTCACCATGAACCCAGAGAGGAAAATGAACATTGCCAACAAACTCGGAGTGCTTGAGTATGGTTGGGGGGGCACTTAATTTTCTAGGGTGCCTTGTCTATGTTTCCAGGTAAAATATATGGGGAAATCGCAATGTAGGAAAATCCCACTTATGGTTACGGTTAGGTCACATGAACCAGGTAAAATATATTGGAACATCCTATAGGAGGACTATTCCACTTAGGGTTAGGGTTAGGTCACCATGAACCATCCTCAAGCACTCCGAGTTTCTTGGAGCTCTGCGTTTTCCTCTCTGAGTTCATGTTGACCTAATCATAACCCTAAGTGGAATTTTCCTTCAATGGGATTTTCCCATGTATCTTACCAGGAAAAATAGATAGGGAAGCCTAGAAAACTAATTGTCCTCATAACCTTACCCAAGCACTTCGGGTTTGTTGGTGATGTCCGTTTTCCTGTCCGAATTTATGGTGACTTAACGCTAACCCTAATTGGAATAGGGCACCCTAGAATTGTAAGTACCCTCCAAACCATACCCAAGCACTCCAGTTTTTTTGGTGATGTCCATTTTCCTCTTTGAATTCAATGTGACCTAACCGTAACCCTAAGTGGAATTTTCCTCCAATGGGATTTTCCCATATATTTTACAGGAAACTAAAATAGGACAGCCTAAAAAAGAAAGTGCCCTCCTTACCATTTCCAAGAACTCCAAATTTGTTGGCGATGTCCATTTCGCTGTCTGAGTTCATAGTGACCTAACCCTAACCCTAAGTGGAATTTTCCTTCAATAGGATTTTCCATATATTTTACCAGGAAATGTAGATAGGGAAGCATAGAAAAGTAAGTGCCCTCCTAACCATACCCAAGCACTCCGAGTTTGTTGGCAATGTCCATTTTCCTCTCCGAATTCATCGTGACCTAACCCTAACCCTAAGAGTAATTTTCCTCCAATGCTATTTTCCCTTGTATTTTACCAGGGAAACATAGATAAGGGCAGCCTGGAAAAGTACGTGTGCTCGTAACTATACCCAAGCACTCGGAGTTTGTTGGCAATCTCCATTTTCCTCTCTGAGTTTATGGTGACCTAACCCTGAGTGGAATTTTCCTCCAATGGGATTTTCCCATGTATTTTACCAGGAAATATAGATAGAGTAGCCTTGAAAAGTAAGTGCCCTCCTAACCATACCCAAGCCCTCCAAATTTGTTGGCGATGACGATTTTCCTCTCCGAGTTCATGGTGATCTAACCGTAACCCTAAGTGCAATTTTCCTGCAATAGGATTTTCTTTTGTATTTTACCAGGAAACATAGATAGGGCAGGCTAGAAAATTAAGTGCCCTCATAACTATACTCAAGCACTCCGAAAAGTTCATCGTGATTTAACCCTAACCCTAATTTGAATTTTCCTAATATAGGATTTTCCCATGTATTTTACCAGGAAACATATATATCATAGCCTAGAAAAGTTAGTGTCCTCCTAACCATATGCAAGCACTCTGAATTTGTTGGCAATGACCATTTTCCTCTCTGAGTTGATGGTGGCCTAACCCTAACCTAAGTGGAATTTTCCTCCAATGGTGTTTTCCAATGTATTTTACCAATAAATATAGATAGGGATGGCTAGAAATGTCAGCGCCTTCCTAAGTATACCTAAGCACTCCGAGTTTCTTGGCGATGTCCATTTTCTTGTCTGAATTCATGATGACCTAACCTTAACCCTAAGTGGAATTTTCCTCTAATAGGATTTTCCCATGTATTTTACCAGGAAACATAGATAGGGCAGCATAGAAAAGTAAGTGCCCTCCTAATCATACTGAAGCACTCCGGGTTTGTTGGCAATATCTATTTTCCTCTCTGAGTTAATCGTGACCTAACCCTAACCCTAAGTGGAATTTTCCTCCAATGCTATTTTCTCTTGTATTTTACCAGGAAAGATAGATAGGGCAGCCTAGAAAATTAAGTGCCCTCCTAACTGTACCCAAGCACTCCAAATTTGTTGGCGATGTTCATTTTCCTTTCTGAGTTCATCGTGACCTAACCCTAAGTGGAATTTTCCTCCAATAGGATTTTCCCATGTATTTTACCAGGAAAGATAGATAGGGCAGCCTAGAAAATTAAGGGCCCTCGTAATTATACCCAAGCACTCCGAGTGTGTTGGCAATGTCCATTTTCCTCTCTGGTTTCATGTTGACCTAACCCTAAGTGGAATTTTCCTCCAATCTAATTTTCCCATGTATTTTACCAGGAAACATACATAGGGTAGCCTTGAAAAGTAAGTGCCCTCCTAACCGTACCCAAGCACTCCAAATTTGTTTGCGAAGTCCATCTTCCTTTCTGAGTTCATGGTGAACATAGATAGGGCAGCCTAGAAAATTAAGTGCCCTCGTAACTATACCCAAGCACTCCGAGTTTGTTGGCAATCTCCATTTTCCTCTCTGAGTTCATGGTGACCTAACCCTAACCCTAAGTGAAATTTTCCTCCTGTAGGATTTTCCCATGTATTTTACTAGGAAACATAGATAGGGAAGTGTAGAAATGTAAGTGCCCTCCTAACCACACCGAAAGTTTGTTGGCGATGTGCATTTTCCTCTCCGAGTTCATGGTTGCCTAACTGTAAAGGTAAGTGGAATTTTTCTCCAATGGGATTTTCCCATATACTATTGAAAGAAAATTCCAGTTAGGGTTAGGTTTAGGTCACCATGAACTCGGAGAAAAAGATGGACATCGCCAACAAGTTCAGAGTGCTTGGATAAGGTTAGGAGGGCACTTACTTTTCTAGGCTGCCCTATCTATGTTTCCTGGTAAAAGAAATGGGAAAATCCCATTGGAGGAAAATTTGTCTTAGTGTTAGGGTTAGGTCACCATGAACTCGGAGTGGAAAATGGACATTGCCAACAAATGCGGAGTGCTTGGTATGGTTAGGAGGCCACTTAGTTTTCTAGGTGCCCTATCTATGTTTTCTGGTAAAATACATGGGAAAACTCCATTGGAGAAAAATTCCACTTAGGGTTAGGGTTAGGTCATCATGAACTCGGAGAGGAAAATGGACATCACCAACAAATTCGGAGTGCTTGGGTATGGTTTGGAGGGAACGTCCTTTTCTAGATTGCCCTGTCTATGTTTCTTGGTAAAATATATTGGAAAACCCCATTGGAGGAATATTCCTCTTAAGGTAAGTATTTGGTCACAATAAACTCAGAGAGGAAAATGGACATCACCAACAAACGTGGCATGCTTGGGTACGGTTAGGAGGGCATTTACTTTTCTAGGCTGCCCTATCTATGTTTCCTGGTAAAATATATGGGAAAATGCTATTGGTGGAAAATTCCAGTTAGGGTTAGGGTTAGGTCACCATGAACTCGGCGAGGAAAATGGACATCGCCAAGAAATTTGGAATGCTTGGGTACGGTAAGCAGGGCACTTACTTTTATAGGATGCTCTGTCTAGGTTTCCTGGTAAAATACATGGGAAAATCCCACTGGAGGAATATTCCGCTTACGAAATAAACAGAGGAGCAAGAGAGGGCAGGACAGAGGTTATGTTGTGCCCCTCATTACTGTCATCTAGTGGTCCTCTTGTATTTCTGCAGACCAGATGTGGCATGGCAAATATTTATTCTATTGTCTCTCTTTTACCCAAGTGTTATATAGTAATCTGCTTTCTCAGTAGAGAATATTTATTTTATTTTAATCTCCTTTTACTTTTCTTAATAAATAGTTTTTAAATTTGAAGAAATCAGTAATCAAAATTTCTGCAGAAGTATGGGATTGGTATGAGGAAAATTAAGAAAGTCCACTCATAGCTAATCTTCTGATCACAATTTCTTTTTTAATTAAAGGCACAAAACCCTGCAAATGTTTAAAAAAATATTTTGCCATGAACAACAGTATGCTGTTGCAATTGCATTTTATTGTAAAAACAGACAAACTATGATGGTCTAGCTTGGGAAGCTGAGAAAAGTTCCTGGAAAGAAACATGTTAAAATGATTTCTGTGATGTAGCCCAAAAAATTACATGGCAGTATCCATGAGGTCACCAGAAATCAAACTCAATTTAAGGGATATTTTATCTTTTTTAACCATTCTATGTAAGTGTCCTCTTCCTAACAAAGACAAGCTGACATATAGAAATCAGGTCAGGCCCTCTAAATATTTAAATAAATATTTAAATAAATATTTTTAATTTCCTTTCACTTGTGTAAGCTGTAGACATCATCTGAATATAGCTAATAACCAAATGGAAAATTACACATGGGCATTGTCAGCTCTTCAAGGTGAGTCAAATCAGGAAACAGACCCCATAAATTTTACTGGAACTCTAGATTGTTATTGTCAACAGAATCTTCAAAGCCTGACAGAATTTCCCTTTACCTCCTCATATAGAACAGAATCAAGATGGGGCTATCTTGAGTTTCTTTCTTATCTCATCTTGCTTCCCAGGAGACAGTGGATGCTTACTAACATTTTCCTTAAAGTAAGACCTACCCTAAAAATAAGGCCTAGCTTGACTTTTGGGGGTTATCCTAATATAAGCCCTACTCCCAAAATAATCCCTAGTTTTGGGGCAAGGCACACACCTAAAAATCAAGCTATGGCAATGGTGGGGATGTGGAACTGCCCCATGCGCCCTGCACCCATGCAGAGGCATTCTGGACAGGCCTGACTGCAAAACGCAGGCCAGAATGCAGCTTCAGAATGAAGTTGTTCCTTTGGCCTTAGTGGACCTGCTGGCCAGGGCTGTCAATGCCGGAGGTGAGTATAAAAGGCATCCCCCGAAAATAAGACCTGGTGCCTCTTTTGGAGGTAAAAAAAATATGACCCAGTCTTATTTTCAGGGAAACACGTAACTGAACTTGTATTCCTTGTTCAAGGCTGTCCCATCTTTCTTTCTGGGAATGTAGGATTGCTTTTAAACTGGAAAAGTTGGATGACATGGCATAGGAAGGGGAGTCCTACATTATTTTGAAATAAACTGTTTCCCCACTCTGTATATCCCTTATTCACTATATACTGTGGGAACTGTAGCTAAAAGAATACAGAAACCCATCCTGCCTAAGACAGTACTAGATCAGGATATGTAAAATTTGATTATGAAGCTGACTATAGAATAAGCAAAGAACCAAGGGCCCCAATGTCTTACTTCCTTGAGAGATTGATACTAAAGATCTTTTAAAAAAACGAGGAAAGTGATACATGGAAGAACAAAGGAACAATTTTTCGAACTGGAACATAGTTGCAGAACAGAAAGTTGGACTAAAACAAATAAGCAGGAGATCTGCAGGTACAACTTTACTGGCCAGCAAAACATATGGCCATTCCAGCCCCTCCTGTTTCTCTGCCTGTTACAAGATGTGTGGCTTGTGTGGTGAACACAGCATGATATGCAGTGTTTTTACTGAGCACCAACTGCATTTTGGAAAATGATCACCCCTGTTGTACCTCATACCAGAAGGAATTCTAACACAGACCTACCCAAATCTTCTGCCTTCTCTAGTTAGTTTCATGACAAAAGAGACTTTCCCTATTGTCATTAGACTGAGGCCTCATTGACTGAATTGAGCTAAGGTTGTTGCTTGAGATGGGAAAATATACTGCATCCTGTTCCCAGTGGAAAAGTTCATCTTGCCCAACCAGCTGGTCCTATGAGGAAGACAAAATGGAAACCAGCAAAACATTTGTCCTTTCCATTCCTGTTTACTTTGTCTGGATTTCTGAGGGGAAATAGCAGAACCGACATGATAGTATTTCTCCTACAATCCTATAAGTCTTTATTGCAGCTGGTGGCAGTACCTGGTTCACTTTGCCTAGGCGCAGAAGCTAAGCAGGGTCAGGCCTGGTTAGTACTTGGATGAAAGTCTTCAGGAAACACAGGGCTGCAGTTAGACTGGAAAGCCTTAAAAAAAAAAAATAATCAGAAGAAGACAGCAGTGATCAATTGCTTCTCTACAATTTCCTTTCACATTGGCAGTACATGTCCAAAAAGAATCCCTGGAAGTTGAGTTTGGGTCAAAGAAGACTTTTTGTGCTGTAGGTTTAGGAGCTGGTAATAGAGATGAATCCCTCCCATGGAGAAGCATCTGAAACATACCTAGACCTCCACCCAAACCCAGGTTTGCAGTATTTTAAATTTCTAAATTGCAGGTGATCTGGGGGGAAAAATGGCCCACAGCCTGCCACAGAATTCTTGAATGGATATACCCCATGCTACTTGGCTCAAAGTAGAATTTCTTTATAGCAGGACAGGGTGGTTAATTAAGTGCCATCAAGTGTGTTTTTTATTCCTGGGGATGGGTAAAGGCATACCATCTTGGCCTATTTTTGGCAATGACTCATATCCCCTTCAAGCACATTCCAGTGATTTACTTCATCCATTCATCTACTTTATCCATTGCCTTCTCCAAAACTTGCCATGCATAATAATTTTTTCATCCATTGTCTGCCTAAAGAGTGTAGTTGAATTATATGAGTTTATGCTGGCTCATTATCATCTCAAGGGAGCCATCCGTTTGGTTCAGGACCAATTATTAGTTCTTCTTATTCTCCACAGTTCATTTCCAAAGCACATTTCTCAATGGCCAATTTTTGCCTTTGAACCTTGTCAGTGAAAACTCCTGCTTTAGTTACTCTGATTGTTCTTGCAATGTCCTCTCTCCATTATGACTGTATCTTAGTTTCTCGTCGTCATAGCACAATGTTTTATCTGTTTTTCAGCCCAAAATATCAGAACTATCTACCACTCCTACTCTTTCAATATGCTGCTTTCTTTGTCAGTAACATGCTCAAAGCCACCATTTTTCTTTGATCATTCAGCTCTGGCTAACTTACTTGCATATATTTTGTGTGACAAGGATGCTTAGAATTTCCAAAAGCATTTTAGAATGCTAGTTTACATTAGCTACAGCAAAATAAAGATTGAAGTACAGAAAGGATCTGATTATCCTATGTTTGACCAGAGGTGAGTCCCATTTATTTACCTGCTGTTTGTGGTTTTATTTAAGCATGCATACTTTGAGAGATGAAAGTCCTCTCACATTTTAAAGTTTAAAGTTATGTGATGGTTATACTCTGGACAAAGTATTCTCTACATGATAAAATAAGGATCAGTTTCATAACTTAAAATTGTTTTCAGATTCATCAGATAGTTTAAATCATAAGAGAGCAGAAGTACAGGTCCTCAACTCACAACGGTTCATTTAGTGACTGTTCAAAGTTACAATGGCCCTGAAAAAAGTGACTTATGACCATTTTTCACACTTATGACCCTTGCCGTATCCCCATGGTCATGTGATCAAAACTCAGATGCTTGGCAACTGTTCGTGCTTATGACCCTTGCTGTGTCCCAAGATCACGTGATCACCTTTTGCGACCTTTTGACAAGCAAAATCAATGGGGAAGCGACAACCTTGTTACTAACGTATCAGCTGCAGTGATTCACTTAACAACTGTGGCAAGGAAGGTTGTAAAATGGGACCAAACTCATTTAATAAAGGTCTCACTTAATAACATAAATTGTGGTCATACATCGTACGTCGAGGACTACCTGTACAACCAACAATATTCTTCTAATTCCAAATCTAGAATAGTAAAGCAGCAAGAGTTAAAAGTATTATCAAGTGTTTAAAATATTATTGCTGGACTTGGAGCAAAAAAAAAAAAAAAATAGGAAAAGGATTGAATCAAACTCAAAACCAAAACCTTAAAACCTAGGAAAGAATGGACTGAGAGTTACCCACATGTGGTTTTGTTTCTTTTGCAGTGTCAGTGCCTCTTGCCTCATCCCCAACATCCTGAAAATATTTTGAATGTTACAAACTTGCCCACCCTTACAATTCAACAATATAAACATTTTTTTCTATTCCTATAGCTGAATTTTCACACTCGTGTAAGATTTTGGACATATATTTTGCTTCATTGTGGGCCCTGGCTTGTGGTGATGCCTTGTTTCTGATAGATGAATTTTAAATAGAATCATTTTAATGGATCGATGGTTTCTGACTTGCCCAAGAGTAAGGGGTTACATGCTGAAAGGAATAGTGATTTAAACATCATTGACACATCTAAATCTTTGAAAAACTTCAGTAAAAGTTAAATATGAGAGGCTGCCAGATATACCTTAGTCTGTCCAACTGGAAGTTCTTAAATCTTCTTCCAAAAACTCCTTCCTTCATCTTCTAAGAAAAAAGAAAGGAAGATCCTTTTAAAAATCCTTTCCAAACTCCAGAAATATAGCATTAATAGAATGCTATATTAAATAGACGAGATGCAATTTTACATATGGGGAGATTTTTCCTTCCTTCCTTCCTTTCCTTCCTTCCTTCCTTCCATCCATCCATCCATATACTCCAGTCTCATCCTACCCCAATGCTATGCTTTTAAAGCAATGAACCAAATCTCCAAATACTAAAAAAAAAAAAAAGTTTATTGAGAAAGAAAATATGCAGGAAAAATAACAGAAGACCACAGAATTCCAATTAACAGCATTAAATTAGTTAACTTACATATTACCTGTTCAAGTAAGACCTTGATTTTAAGAGTATGTTTGGAGTTCACTGAAAGTTGATGGTTTGAGTTAAATTATCTGGAATTGTTTTCTTTCTATTTATTCCTCCCACCTCCATAGTTTTATAAAATACAAAGAAGAAATGAAAAACAGCCTTTGACCAACCAGACAAAATGCTTCAGTGTTGATGTTGTGCATCTAACTAGTAAAATGGAAAATTGCCTAATTGCTGAAATGACCATCCTAATAATCCCATGAATTAAATATAAAGGTACTACAGTAACGATGTGTTTTATTTAAAGGGTTAAATGGTTATCCTTTTGCAAAAAAAAAAAAAAAGAGAGAGAGAAAGATAGATTCCATCTATTCTGGCCTCTCAGCATGGAAATCAACTATTGTACTCTGAAAAAACATGAGATGTCCTGTGTCTCATCACCTAAGTACATTGGACAATCAGACAAATGCTTACACATTTAACACTACGAAAAAAAGTTTTTTGCCAGCTGATCTTGACTGCTGCTGAGAAAATGTGTACAGCAAAATGCATACCATAAACAAGGACATTTTTGCCAAAAGAAGGTGCTATATTTTAAAAATGTATGTATACTATGTTCTTACACTTCTAACTTTGTATTTTCTTGAAGAAACATATTGTAACTCAAAATAATTAAAAATATAAACAATTCCATATAAAAAGAAACATACTAATGATGACTTTATAATATAATTCTTTTCAGGATATTTTAATTTCACAGTTTCTTAAAGATATGTGAATATTTGGTGTATGAGTCTTTATATCTTAATACTTGAAAAATTCAGTAACTGTGATTCCAAATCCTTTAAAAATTTGCAGCAAATTACTGCAAATTACGTTATAAACTAATTTCTTTTGAATTTAGATTTTTAAAAAATTACTAGTTACAAATAGATGAAAATAAACAAGGGCTAAATTCAGCCATTTAGATCAGACTGGTTTAATTTCAAATATTAAATTATTATGTGAACTTTATCTTCTTCATTATAGTATTTTATAGTGGAGCCAGTCAGTGATTCTTAAGACTCTGTATTTTACATATTTCTAAAGCTTTTGACTGAACATTTTGAAATTCTCCTTAATGAATTTCAATTTGAGCCTGCATTTTTTAAAAAGTATCATCTTAATATATCAACCATCACACACAATAAATTCTTTCTATTCACAGGGAATGTCTTTTAACAAAAAGAAACTTAACAGGACTGTCCTCTCACAATTGCTTTTTGTATTATTTATTGGACCGTTAATGATAGCTTTAAAAATAAAGAGAAACTCAAAGGGAATATAACTGGAAGGAAAGGGATATTTGGTGAGATTTATTTGCAAATTATGCAACTCAAATATTATATAATTTGAGAGATCTTAGAACAATACCAATAAAGAAGAATATTTGTAGATCTGGGTTGAAATGTGGGGTCCTTTGTGCTCTCTGAGCTAGGTTGTTTTCTTGCAGATGCTTCATTATCCAAACTAGGTAACATCAGAGCTAGTGCTAGCCATGATGATGTTACCTAGTTTGGGTAATGAAACATTGGCAAGAAAACAACCAAGCTCACAGAGCACCAAAGACCCCCCCATTTAGAAGTGTTAAGAAAACATCCTTTCCTTGTGCCGTCTTCTGTCTCTTTCTCTGTCTCTTGTTATTCTTACCTTTGTTTCTTTATTTTACTGTCCTTGATTCTAGAGCAGAATTCTGCTCCTGTTTGCATTCTGTGGGAACTTAAACCACAATAAAACTGCTTGTTTCCATCATTGCTATCTCTTTGGCCTAACTAAAATCAACATAAATAACATAAAAATGCCCAGTTCCAATTCTGAACATTGGGGAGTTAGTTTTACATATTGTTTTTACATATTGTTTTTCGCTTTAAAATTTTCAGACATCTTTTCACAAATGATCCCATCATTTGCAAACCAGCAGAGAAAAAGGATTACACTGTACTGGCTCATTTCTGCTTTCAAGTGTTGCCCTGGTAAAAGTGATTAGGAGAGGCTGCCACCAGACAGGTTGAACCACCTGACACATCCCTAACCTTTGCAACCTGGGTGTCCTTAGGTCTTCTTCCAAAGGTAAAGCTAGTTCCATCAGCCTAGGAAAAACAAAAAGGAAAGTGGCTTGGATCTTCCTATCCAAAACCTACAACCACAGAACTTAAGAAAACCTTGTAAAGCAGTGGTTCTCAACCTTTCTAATGCCGCGACCCCATAATACAGTTCCCCGTGTTGTGGTGACCCCCAACCACTTATACATCACCGGGTGCCAGGGCGTGGCCAAAGAAAAGGGGGAAAAATGGCGGACAGCCTTGTTTGGCGACCCCCGTGAAATGGTCGTTCGACCCCAAATGGGGCCCCGACCCACAGGTTGAGAACCACTGCTGTAAAGGCTTTGCAACTATGTAGTCTTGCATGTAGCGTGTAATATAAAACATTATTCATGGTAAAGAGTTTTGAATATCTAGTTTTTATCACATGGCTCTGATCCATTTTTCACAGGCAGACAAGTATTCAATGGCCTCCACTGACCTTAACCCCCCCCCCCCCAATTCTCTTACACAAGGTCTCATTATCCAGACTTTCATTATCTGTGATTTAACACTGCAGCGTAACTCTGGCAAATGCCAAGATCTGCATGTATAGGTAAAAAAGGGAAAGGATAAAATGAAATATACATTCTGCCTTTTTTTCAGGGTGTCTTTACATGTAGGGGCCAAAATGCCTATAACCTTGATAAACGTTTTTCCAAACATTTTATACTTTAATATATGAATGGCTTTAAAAATGTGGGCATGAGGGTTCACCATATGGATTTTTACATTCCTGTTTTGCAAGAAAAACTAGTACTATCAGGAAAAGAGTTGAATAAAACTGATTTTTTTGGAATATGCTATCTATACATACCATATATATAACACACACACAAATATTGTGCGTAAGCCAGTTTGGCATACTGAAGACGCAATTTTACCTAGTGGCTAAGGCAATAGTATAGAAATCAGGAGACTGTGAGTTCTAATC
Source organism: Crotalus tigris (assembly GCF_016545835.1). Lineage (NCBI taxonomy): Eukaryota > Metazoa > Chordata > Lepidosauria > Squamata > Viperidae > Crotalus > Crotalus tigris. Next base: position 1,468,748 of record NW_024097219.1, read on the forward strand.
TCGTCTTAAGCATGAAAACTGTCTGGGTGATTTCTCAGCCCAACTCATCTTATAGGGATGTTGTGAAGAAAATAGGAGGAGCAGGTATGTATGCTGCCTTGAGATATTTATAAAATAATAAAAGCAGGATAAAAAATATTTTAAAAAGACATCAAGCTAGAAACTACTCCCACCTTAAGCATGAAGCCAGCTGAGTGATCTTGGCCAGCCCTAGAAAACAGGCAATGGCAAATCACTTCTGAAATTTTGCCCAAAAAATTGCAGAAATTTGTCCAGGCAATCACCAAGTCTGACTTGAAGGTAACACACCCACATACATACAAACACAGACATACATACATGCATAGTAAGGTTCTAAAATGCTACACAGATTTCTAAGAGACAATTGTAGCTTTATTTTTACCTTTATAACTCAACCCCTAATACTTTATTTCAATGAAATGTATTAGAATCCTTTTGAATGGCTCTAAGTAATATGGCTTATAGTAATATTTAAACCCCTTGATTCCATTTTTCTGATAATTTCTCTAGATAGTTGTTGTTTTTCTTTTATAGGCTGGATTAACCAGGGTTTTTGCACTATGTTTTGGATTGATATTCTGTTCTCAGGCTTCTTTCTTCCTCTGGGAAGATCCATGTCAGAAGACAAGATCCATTGGCAACTTCAGAGTACTTTTAGTAACAAAAACTTGTCTTCCCCCCCATTCCACAGCCTCATATGTCTAATTCCACAGCCTGGAAAATGCAAAGGGTAGATAGGAGCTTTTGGAGAGGAACAGTATTTCTGCTTTAGTGAAGGCCATCACCAGTTTCATGTATTGTTGTAAGTCATGATTGCTAAATCATGTTTAATTAAATGCATTATTTGGGGGGATTTGTATGACATGGTAAGCCATGAAGCATGGCTTTCAAACCAAAATAGCTGACTTCATTTAATGTGCTAGGCTTCATGTCTTGTCTTGTTGGTTTTATGTAAACTCAGTCTGTCTTCCATCTATTCTGTTATACAACAGACTACCTCAAATCTTAAGTCCTTTAAAAAAAAACATAAAACCAGAACTAAAACCAGGTACATTGAAATTATCAACAACTAAAAGCTTGTTTTATAAAGTGTGTTTTAGAACTTTTTAAAACTCAGACAAAGAAACCAATCTCAGATCAACAAAAAATGTGTTCCAGAGACTTGAGAAAGTTAATGTCCATTTCTGAACTCAGGAATTGGTGCCTTCCATAATATTCTTCTACTAACTAGAAATCATAGGTTTTTGATGTCCAGGAGTAAGTAACATCCACTACCCTTCCTTCCTTCCTTCCTTCCTTCCTTCCTTCTTTCCTTCCTTCCTTCCTCCCTCCCTCCCTTGCCTTGCCTGCCTGCCTGCCAGTTTATAACCCATCTTATAAAACACAACTCTGGGCACTTCACAATAGTAAGACTGAAACCAAAAAAGCCCAAGAGTCTGATCTATCATCCCCAGTCCATCAATTCATACAATCCTCAGGCTCCTTACTCTATCCAGTTCCTGGGGGAAAAGCAGTTTTTTCAGCTTTCTAAAAGGCTAAAAGGGTGAGGTTCTGCTGGATCCTAGGGAAGAGTGTTGCAAAGGGCAGGGGCTGCTACAGGAAAGACATACTTCCTAAGTTATATTAGATTGTAACCCTTAAGGGATGGGACCTGGTGTATACCACCTTATCTAGCCTACTACAGCAGGCAGACAATCTCAGAGAGAGGTGGTTCCTCAAATAAACCTGGCCCCATGCTATGTAGGGCTTTAAAAGTAATAACCAGCACTTGGGGAGAAAACGAGAATAGGTGCAGCTCACACAGCAATGGTGTAACATAGGCAAACCAAGGGACATCCAGCACTGCATGCTGCCAAGACCTGGACTAATTGTAACTTCCAGGCAGTCTTCAAGGGCAGCCCCTTGTAGAGTGCAAGGCAATGGTCCAACCAGGAATGACCAAGAAGTGAGTGGCTGTGAACAAGCCTTCCAGTTAAAAAATGGACACAAATGGTACACAACATATTTGTGCAAAGATCCCTTTAGCCAGAGCTGCCATCTGCTCTTCAAGCAGAAGCAGCAAGTCCGGAGGGACTTCCAAATTGTGTATCAGCTCTGTTTGAGGAAATGCTAGCCTACTAAGTGTGAAAGGTAACACCTCATCAGATCCTGGATAGGAGCAAAAATCAAAGCTACTTTACCTTGCTAGAGTAGAGTTAAAGTTGCTTCCTCCCCATCCAGTCCCTCACAGTCTCTAGGAACCAGGTCAGCATTAAAACAATGTCAACTGCCAGGTCAAGGGTGCATAAATACAACTGTGTATCTTCACATCCTGATGCTATTGTAAAGTGTGCCATGGAATTACCCCACCCAGCGGTTTCATGTAGATGCTAGAAGGGGCAGGGAGAGACCCAAGACCTGAGGCACCCCACACTGCAGGGGCCCAAGGCTTGATCAGTCCCCACCCCCAATGCTGACTGAAATTGGCCAAAGAGAAAAGGGAACCATAGCAAAACAATGCTTCCTTCTCTCAGTCCCTGAAGCTGGGGGAGAAGAACACCATGGCTGATGAGGTCAATAGCTGTAGAGAGATCCAGGAAGACGAAATGGTCCACATTATGACTCTGCAACGGATGAATAACGAGAAATTATTGTCTACCCACATTCCTACATTTCAAGCATCAAACACTGAGCTAGTCACGTGAACACAATTTCCCCAAGCGAGAGTTGGGGAACTGAAATTGCAATACAATTTATATACCATGGCTTCGTGGTAGTTTAAGCAGAAAAATTAAAATGAAGAAAGGGCCCAAAGCTGGTTAGTATGGAGACGTTCTAAATTATTTTGTTCTATTTACATTCCATGTTCCTAATCAGGAGAATACTCAAGGTTGCTAACCAATTAACAAAAAAGAGATTCCAAAACTAAAAACATGTTAAAGCCTAGTGGGAAAAAAAGCCTCTTTACATATTTTTAAAATGCTGATAGCAGTTAGCGTAAGTTCTGAGGAAGTGCATTTCATAGCTTGAGGCTAATGCACAAGGGCTTCTCCCTGATACTTAGAAGGCCTCTGATAGCAGGAACCCCTTCAGAAAAGTTTATCCTGCAGATCTTAGCAGCTGGACAGGATACTAATAAACTCTCCTGAGCCTTAAACCATCACCAGTGCAGATCATCTAGTACAGAGATCATGTGATCCAACATGTTACAAATATCCCAGGGTTTAGTCTACATTTAGAAGCATTAAGAAAAAGGCAATAAAGTTACCATCATAACTGCCCCAGAATATACTGTTTCAGATAATTTACTTGTGATTATTAATTAAAAATAATAATTTTCCCTCTTATATTTCAAGTAGGGTATTTTATATTACACATGAACTATATATATTAAGCCAGGTTGCAGATTCTCAGCTACCAACTGACGAAAATTTATGTTCTTTTGGAAAAGATGGGTCCAAAAATGGTTGATCATTATTTCTGTAAAGCAAGAGAAAGGTCAATTTGAGCTGGAAGGGAATGCATCTCCGAGGCCTGGAGGCAAAAGGAACTGTAACCAAGATTTTAGTAGTGGGAATTTGAAGTGATAAAAGTGCTGCAGCTCCCAGGAAGCTGGAAGTATCCATGGTTGAGGCCTAAACAGAAAAGTACAAGAGTCAGGTTAGCTGAAGGAAATATTTGCTGAAACAATATTTTTACTGTCTTTGCACAGTATGGAAAACGGAGTTCAAGTCAACAACTTTTGAGGTTCAATGAATGCGGGCAATCGATTAACCATGGTTAAAAAAAAAAAGATAGCTAGCATACCACTCCTATAGGGGAATAGGTAGAAAAAAAAATCGAACTGGGGAAAGAAGATGTGAAGGAAAGGAGACAATGAAAATCCCAGGCAGAGAAAGGAGAAACATCAGCTGTGTTGATATGCTTGTGTTTTATTAACTTAGCCCTTGCGATTATTCTGTTAAGAGAATTGTGTTGAATTGTAGATAAGCATGGTGTGCTAACTCAGTCCTAATATTCCGAACTAATGCTGGTCATAATGCTGAGCCTGCTGGGTTTTGTGGTTGACAACATCTAAAAAGGAACCTCCATTCCTCCCTTTTTTCTTTCCCTCAGTTTCACTGGGCAGCTTGATTGGGAATAATCAGGGTCATCTTTGGCCGCCTGCCCCAGATGTGCAAATTGAATCTGAACTACAACTGGCAAAGTGATTCTATTCAGCTATTCTAATAAGCAGCAGAGGTATCCATGGATGAACCAGGTTTCCCTAAAGACAGTGATCACTGGAGAACTGCAACTGTTCCTACCTTCTATCTCTAGTTAAAAGGACTATTTTCAACTTGAGAATGGTTTTGCTTGCATGACACATCAGGTATGACTGTGACAGCCAGGTTTTAATCAAGCACCTTCTATGAACCTACAAAAATCATAAACCATTATTAAACTATGATCAGAGCCATTTTGGTCTAATGGTTAAAACACCAGGTTATAAAGCGAGAGACTGTGATTTCAGATCCCACCTTAGCCATGAAAGCCAGCTAGGTGTCTTTGGGCTAGTCACTCTCAGCTCAACCCACCTCACAGGGTTGTTATTATGGGGAAATAGGAGGAAGGTGTGTTGTATATGTTCACCACCTTGAGTTATTTGGAAAAATATTAAAGATTCAATGCAAATAAAATAAACCATGGATAAGCATGTTAACAAATAAGGCCTATGTAAAGCAGTCTGAGTATGCGAAAACTTTATTATTAAACAGGTAAAAAAGCAAATTGTGCATGCCACCTTTACTACACAGAGACTGGGGGGGGGAGAGAAAGGTGATAGCTCTTTTTATTCTTTGTGGGCCATCCTTTCCCAACTTCTTGCTCTCCAGATACCAATTTCCATTACACTCTTCAGAAACTGGTTGGGGACTGCTTATAATAAGTAACCATTTCAGAAAACAGTTCTGTCAACTTCTATTTCATACAGGAATATTTGTGGAAGAAAGGGTTTAAATTTTTATTTAATTCAGTTTGCATTCTGGCCAAAAATACGTATCTGGAAAAATACAAAACTGCCTTGGTTAGGTTATTAGTTTTAGATTAACTTCCTGCAACTGGATACATCTTCTCCTGCTGGTCCAAAATGTATTAGGGCTGCAACTTTCCAAATTCTAGTTGGTGAGGCATTCTTTGCACGCCAGCTCCAATGTTTCTGGGGGAAAGTCAGGTTGAAGAAGACTGACCTGGACTACTAGGGCACATGCTAGCTTGGAACTATCATTTGTCTATTCTGATGCCTCAGCAGCTGCAGTTTAAACAAAATGATGCTCAGTAATGACAAAAGTAGGAAAATATCCTCTTTTACAATATTATTTGTGCCAAGGTTCCATGCACAAGTTCCATCTGAGATGGTAGTTTCAGAATAAAAGTTTTTGTGATTTGCCCAGGCTTGTTCAAATTGTCAGTGGCAAAATTAAATCTGCTCCTGCAATCTGCACTGTGTTTTGCTTTTAGTGTGGCTATGCTATTTTAAAAAGCCGGATCCAAAACATCAGAATGCAGCATGTTAGTCCACTGCCTGTATACCTCATCTTCCCATGCTAGCCTTTCCTTGAATGGCAAATCCCCCACCACCACGAGTTTTTCCTCTGGAAAACAAGCACAGGAGCAACGCTATTTCAATCAAGAAAAGAACAGAGCTGGGAGATGGCCTTGGACACAACCACCTCCCCTCTTTGCTTGACTAGGGCTTGCTTCTGCCTGCTCACCCTCAGCGAGGGAGGAGAATTTTGCTGAAGCTGATTCCATTTAAATATATAAACAAACACATAAATACAAATAAGGATTAGTAAGAAACCGGAGGTCCCGGTTCCCGCAGCAGGCTGCTTGCACCCTGAGGACGAAATTCGCTGGCGAAGATTTCAGGTAGAGCGAATGAGCCAATCACCCACTCCCGCTTCAGCCCGTCTGGAGGGGCTTGGGAGCCGCACGGGGGCTGCCAAGAGTGTGTGTATGCGTGAGTGCGAGTGCCCTGGGAAGGTTTGGCTCGCAACTCCAATGGCTGCTGTACAAAGCAGGTGGGGGTGGGGGGCGGGCGGGGGCGACTGCATTCTGCTCCCAGGCGAAGCCGGAGCTGCGCGCGGAAACGAGAAGGGGGAACCACACGGTCAAGGCCCGCCGCTCTTGACCGATGTCAAGGAGCTGAAGCAGCTGCGAAGGAGCGGAGAAGCTGGAGCCTGGGTAACTCTGGGCCGTCGTTCGGGGTCTGCACCGCACCACCTCCCGCCGGAGCTGGGGATTCGGCTGTGGTGGCTACGCTGTGGTCGCTCCCCTGCGAGGCTCCCGGCTGCCCTGCTCCACCTAAGACGAAGCAGCGCTGCTGAAGGCAACAGGCACGCGGCGTTCCCGCTGGCCCTGGAGACCAGCTGCGGCAGCGGGGGTGGCCCTTTCAGCGCCCGCAGCGGCAGAGCGGGCTTCTCTCCCCAAGTCAGGCGGGAGAAGCCTCCTCCAATCTGTGGGGAGGAAGAAGGACAGCAACGAACCTCACTGCTGGGCAAGCCATTGGCTGGGGAGTGGATCTCCCTCCCCCCCTTGAGGGCTTGGGGAGCGGCCTGGTTTCATTATGTAGAGGAGATCCTATCCTCGTCTTCCTCTGCTACCCCACGGTTCTTGGGGGCAGAGTGGCCCTGCTCTCGTCTCTGGCGCGGGAGAACAGAATCTGGCCCCCTTTAGGCGTCGGTGGGGGCCAAAATGCAGCCAGATCTCTCGCCACAGCCCAGCCATTTATTTAAGGAGAGACGGCTCCCCTCCCTTAATCGGCGAAGGAGGTGGGGCGGGGGTGGAAGAAAAGAATAGCGACGGAGCTTTTCTCAACTCGCCACCCCATTGTTGGCCGCAAAAAGGGAACAAGTTGACCTGCTCAACTTCCCTCATTGTTTGGGCGAGAATATGGGGGGCGGCCTGGTTACGTCCTGCTCCTAATCTCAGGGGCAGAAAGCCCACCCGGTTTTCCTCTCCCCTCCCCCCTCTTGAAGCGGAACAGGTTTACGAGGTCGCCCAGGCGCCCTGGTCAACACCATGTACTGAAGGGCAGCCCAGATTCAGCGGCACCACGTGCACCGGAGAGAACCCCGGGACAGCACTAAGCCCGGTTGGCTGGTGGTCACGGGGCGTCTGGAGGACTCCCCCTCCCCTTATTTCTAGCTGGCAAGGAAAGCGGCGGCTGCCCAGCGGGTGGGTGGACGAGCTGAACAGCCACCATCTTTGCTCGCTCGTGCTCTCTCCCGCACCGCTTGGCGGGGGAGCTAGCAGAGGCCTGGCCTCGCAGGCGGCGCCCTGCCGGGGTGGCTTGGTCCGAAACGACTTGTTTAGGCTGCGTGGAAGGACGGTGTTGGTGCTGGCGTTGGCCGCGAGAAAGGCAGGGCTTGTCCAGCGCGGGTAGAGAGGAGAGCTGCGGCGCCATGTGCTGTGGGAAGGAAGGGAGGGAGGCCGAGGTTAGGCCGGGCAGAATTGCTCGCCGTCACCAATCCTCGGGAGCAGGCTAAGGAGGTAGTCAATGGAAGGAGCAATAGGTGGGGCAGGAAGGGCTGCAGCAGTGAGCACTAGGGGGCAGCGACAAGCACAGGGCCGTGTGGTGCCCAAAGGGGACAGGAGCGGGCGCGCCCGCTCTGATTGGACAGCGCCGCATTTGCAGCTGCTGAACCCCAAGAGTCAGTCAGGGGGCGCGCGCGAGCGCGCACGGGGGACAGCAGCGGGGGCGGCGGCGCGCGTGCAGCGGGGGCGCGCGTAAGCGGAAAAGAGCGAGCAAGCTAAGCGCAAGAGGCCGGCAGGCTGCTGTGCTGGAATCGGAGCGGGTAGGGGCCGGAGGAGCCAAATCGGCTCTTCGTTTTGGCCCCGCACTGAGGGAGGGGGCAGGTAAATTTCAGGAACGACTTCCCCGTTCTCCAAAAGGCTTAAAGCGTTTTCTTCAGCCAAATTCCATCCGGACATGGCAAGGGCGCTGCAGCCCACTCCAGATGGGCCTTTGAAAAGGGGAGGGGGGAATCCTTGCTAGTTTCTGTCGGGCCTAGTAGGGAAGCCGGGCGGTAGGAAAAGGAGGAGGGATGAAAAGTCCAGAAGCCTTTGCTGAACCGTTCACTGTGTAGCAGCTGGAGCTTTCGGGGAGGAGGGGGGAGTGCGGCAAGGCCAGGCCAGGCCTGCTCTGCTCTGCGGTGCTCCCGGCAAGCAACAGCAGGATGGATGCTGCCCTTGTTTTGAAGGCAACGTCAGGTTGTGGCGATTAGGAGGCAACGTTGCTGGAAGTGGAGAGTTGGGGGAAGGAGCCCGCACCCGGCTTGTTAGACGTTCTGCGGCCTCCGGGCCAGAACAGAAGGCGGCTGTCGGGCCTCTGCCGCGGCAGCGGCCGCCGAGAAAAGGAGGAGGAGCAGCAGGAGGAATGGCTGCCATTTTGGAGAACAAGGCCATGGAGGGCTTGGCTGACCCCATTGTTGCTGTGTTTGCTTCACAGGTTGATGCCCGCCTCACAGAATGGATCAGGCCTGCGAAGTGAGCAGGAGGGGCTGCCTGCTTTCTTTCGCCACTCCTTTGGGGCTAGATGCGCTGGAGGAGGACGGGCACAGCAGCCCCTACGTGGGGGAGGGTCGGACCGGTAGCCCCGAGCTCCCTAATGGGTGCTCCGTGGGGCTCCCTCTAGCAGCGTCCAAGGCTACATTCGGCCAAGACCCATCCTCCTGCTATACCCCACTGCGCAGGCTGCAGGATTTGGCCTCCATGGGCAATGCTGAATATTTGAATGGCTCAAAAGATGGCTCTGATTCCTTGCAGGAGCTGGAAATGAACGACTCCAGCCCGGACTCCCTGGAGCCTTGCAGTTCGTCGTTGTTAGGTGGCCCCAAAGACTACTCTCTGCAGGATTCTCCCAGGCTTCTGGATTTTGAGTCTTTTTCCCCATCGGAGGAAGACCAGGAGGTGGATTCAGAAGCCTCATTCATCACAGCTGAGGCAAATCCAGAGGAAGAAATTCACTTGAGGATGGAAAGTAGAGCTACAGCCACCTGCAGCAAGGAAACCGACTCTGAAAACAGGGCAGACCTCCAGCTAGGAGACTGTATAGAAATTAGACCCAGTGCGACCTTTTCTGCCCTCTTATCAACTCCAGCTTCTTCTCCAGAGCATGTGCAAAATAATTCTTACCAAGAGTCTGCTATAGGGAGCAGAACTGTGAAAATGGATCTACCCTCCATGCCTTATTTACCTGGAGATGCTGACGTGCGAAAAGAAAACCAATACAGAGTCATGAAAGTATCGGAAAAGCAAGATCCAAATCCGACTCCTGTCGCCTTAGGAAACTTGATAGAAAGGCTTGAATCTTCAATTACTGCAAATCCACCAACTCCAGGATTATCATCTGTAAGCAGCCTTGGGGTACCCTAATAAGTTTTCTGGAAATTTATTTTACTGTGGCCCTCTGCTGCTGTAGAGAAGCACAAATAGAGGGAGGAAGGAAGGGCCAGTAAGTTATGGGGCAGCCTTCTGCAACCTGGTGCCCTCCAGATAGGCTTGTTCTTAGAACCATTAACTGTCTGACTAGGATGCTAAAATTTAATTCATCTGGAAGGCATTAGGCTGAACAGAGTTGTTGTGGGGCACATTTATCCATATGTCTGTGTTTCGGATGTAAAATGGGAATGATTTAGTAAAGTGAATAGTACGAATGTAGCCATTCTGCCTGACATAATCATCAAAATTGGTATACTGAAAATTAACTTATTACAGAAGCAGGATTGAATCTGTTATCTTTTTCTTCTATAGGAATTCCCACCTTTTCTTGGTCTTTATTGACAAGCCATTTGCCAGAATTAGGATGTGATATTTTACCAATTATTTTTTAAAATTATTACTTTATTTTAAAACTTTTTTTCATTTACAGTATTCACTTTCCTCCTTACAGTTTCAATTATTAGTATAAATCTGGAATTTTAAAACTGCTTTAAAGCCAAAATATTTTTTGGATAGAACATTTGTCTATAGAACTATAATTTCTAGAGTTCTATATAATTTCTGAATGTAGATTATCTTTAAATAAATGAAAAATAAAACCAGTTCTATGAACTAAAAAGTTATTCTTGCATTTCTGACTTGATTTGCAAGGTTGGTAGAACTGTTTCATGTAAAGTTCTCACTGCAAGATTAATAGCAAAAATATGAAAATAAGTGTGATTTTGTGCATTTCTTTTGCATAGGAATACCTTTCAGACACTTGGTGTCTGTTTTGTCTTTTTAGTACATGTACATATAACAACGAACTGGCATTGTGTAGTATAGATGTGATGTCAACAAGTGTCATATGCTAGGCATCCATATGTGTGTATGTATATCAGGATAAAACAACAGGCATGAAGCTGGGAAAATATGTTGTTTTAGTAAACCTAGAAAGATTTAACTGAAAAAGTAGGTTTGAAGGTAACATTTTTATAGGTATAAGAAGTTGATCTGTTCATGACTGAAGTTTATTGGGAATGACAGTGTCATGGTACTGATAATACCTGGAATCAAAAGTTTACTTTTCAGGAGTAATTTTGCAAATAATTACATTTTGCTGTGGCCCTGTATTCATTGCTCTGAGTGGAAGAATAATTAGGGATTGGATTAAGAATTGCGCTGAATTTTTTTTATAATAGGTTTGTAATGGTTGTGAGTGTGATACAAGAGTAACAGAACAATTCTGCATTTGCCCATTCAGAAATATGTTCCACATAATTAAATGGAACCTATTTTTAGGTAAATGAGAAAAGTGGTCTGTTGCACACATGCACAGACACACACATACCCCACCACTAAGTTTGGAGATGATGTTGGATTTTTTGGGTTTGCTTGTTATGCAAGCCAGGCTATTATGAGTTTGTGTGTGGATACAAACAATGTATTTGTACCAAGTGTTGCTATAAGAATTGTTTTATGGTCAACTGTAACATTGACATACAGTGTTCATATCAATTGTTACTCTACTGAAGGCTAGTAATTCAGGGGAAAAGTTGTTGCATTTAAAAGAGCAGCTAACTCAATAATGTTTTTTGAAGCAGAATTTATACTTCGTTGTATGAAGTGCTTATTTCAACTATTAGGTGCACATACGTGAACATATATGTATTCTAATGTGTGTACATATATACACCCACATAAACATTTTGCATAACATAAACAAGAAAAGATGCTAAAGCAGTCATCCAGTTGAAGCAACCTGAATTGTATGAACTGAGTAATTTATTATATTTGTGGAAATTGATCTGACTAAAGAACCTTATTTATTGTTTTAAATAAAGGAAGCACAATTCTATAAGAGACATTATTTGCGAGGCCAAACGAGAATATCTCTGAGGTAGTTAATTTATGATGTTGCTACTATTGTAACTGTTTGCATTAAAATATTTGGCTTTTTGTTAAAGTGAGATGCAAAGGACAAGCAATGCAAGAGTTTGTTGTAGGAATATCACTGTCCTGAATAGAACTACAAGTTTCACTTCCAAATCACTTTGTATCTACTGTTATGAGTTAGAATCTAAGTCTGAGTGTACATGATTAGGTCCTGTGACGGTTGTTGCATAATAGGAAGCATATTGGATGAGCACTGCTTGCCTGTGTGGGATGCTGCTGAGAGAGAAAAATAAGAAATCTTTTTTTTAAAAGGCTTTTGTCTTTTTTAGAATTCAATATTATAATTTCTTTTTTTAAAATGTTTGCCTAAGATGAAATCAGACTAAAGGTATGTTAGCTTACTGGATCACTTTTGTCAGTTTATATATTAATCATAATAAACCAAGTAAATTCTAGGCAGTTATTAGTAATCTATAACAAACTGTAGTTTCCTCTTTCATTCAATTGAAAGCAGAATTTGTCCAAGAAGAGTTAATAAATAAAGCTCAAATTACGGTTAAAGTGGTGTGAGTTCTCATACTTGAAGAAAGTGGAAACCTTTACAGGTCTTGACTTACAACTATTTGTTTAGTGACCATCTGAAGTTATGAGCAGCCCTCACACTTATGTCCCTGCAGTTACATGATTGTGGTCTGGATACTTGGCAACTGGCTTGCATTTTCAACAGTTATAGTGTCCTGTGATTGCCATTAGTGACCTTCCCCAACAGCTTCCAACAAATAAAGCCAATGAGAGAAGCTGGCAGGACAGGTCACAGATCACAGTCAACCATAGCAAACAGTGGGTGCAGTCATGTGATGCTTTGTTTAATGACCACGCTGCTTAGCATTTTCCAGTTCCAGTGATGGTCATAAGTTGAGGACTAGTAGCCTGTGACAAATTGGAAACTGGATTTTTACCCTTGTATGTAGGTTTGGTGAGTGCAGAAGCATGTGGCCCGTAGTGTTTCGGTGGGATACTAAAGATCGCTATTACTTCAAAACTGAATCCCTTCTAGTAAAACTCATAGGCAGAACTCTTGCTTTTCTTTGCAGAATAATAGTGGATATTATTTTTTGCTGCAAAAAGAAAAAAATCTAATGATTTATGGACTTGATTATTAGGGTAGATTATGGAAAGAAACAAACTTTGATATAATCTTAGTAAGAAAGGATAAAATACAAATGTGCTTATAACTGCTGTTAAGTAGGTTAGAAACCACTTCTTTATTGTTTCTTTTTCCTTCATTTTTATCTTCTTTATTTCTATTTTCTTTTTTATTATTTTTCCTATTTCTCCTTAACTTAAAATTTGTAATGTTTTTATTCTGAGGAAAATCTATCTATCTATCTATCTATCTATCTATCTATCTATCTATCTATCTATCTATCTATCTATCTATGTATCTATCTATCAATCACCAGAAATTGGGTCCTGGCACGTAGTTGGTGGGATCTGTAGTCTGTGCCCCCCAGGAGATCCCATCTCTGGTTTCTCCAGGCAAAAATTTCACTTAGGTCATCTTTTCTGCATCTGTTTCTGTATTTATTACCATTCAAATTATGAAGGGCTTTCTAAAAATAAATTGTTTCCATTCTACCCCACATACTCTGCCCATAACTAATGAGACCTTCTGACAAACATAATGGACAGGTAAAAATAAATTTGGGGGGGTCATGCTAAATATATAAAGTTAATAGCTCACTTATTATAATGCAATTAAATTTTAGTAGTTCAAAATCAACCAGCGTTATTTACAAAGTATTTGTTGTAGTCATAGAAAAGAAAATGAACTAGCCTTTTAATTAATTTAAACCAATATTATTTATAATAATATAGACTTGTTTTTTAAAATGTGATTCTAGGACCCCTGAGTGTCCCCTAAGACCTCTTAAGAGTCTGCAAAAGCAAATTTGCCAGCCTGTGTTGAAAAATAATATCCAAGGAAGCATCTTGTCCCAATTTCACCAGCCCATCCCATCAGGTCAGGCAGGAAAGGTATGTTATGGACCCGGACTGGTTAAAGAATTTTGACTGGCAGGACCTTCTCTGCCTTTGCCAACCCCCTATAAAATATTTTGCCTCCAGAGGTGAGATAGCCCCCAGCTCTTTTGGCCTTCCAGAAGAGCATGAAGACCTGGATTTGTCAACCGGCATGGGGATTGAAGAGTCACATGTGACCCTGAGATTGGTTGGTGGCTTGAGGTATTCCCTCTACATTTTAAGTTGCTTTTTAAATTTTGTTCTTATTTTATTTTGCACTTTGTTTTCATTCTGTTTTTCAATTAAGTCTCTTTTACATAGATTATGGTTTGTATCTGTAGACCACCCAGAGTCACTCCGGCAGTGAGATGGGCAGTATCTAAATTTGATAAATAATGCATTATTAAAATCCCATCAATCAATCAATCATAAGAAGTGGCTGTGACAGCAAATGTGTCAGTTTTAATTTTTAATATGATAAATAAAGTTAAAAGCAACCCATACAAATAAAAGCTCTTTGGGGGATCATCCGTAAATTTTAGAAGGGAACAGGGTCCCGAGAGCACAAACGTTAAGAAACACTGCTTCATCAATTGTATATAATAAAATACTTTTGCCCATAATATCAGTGCATAGAAAGAATGCTTCAGGTAGTCTGGCCTACCTGTGAAAGTTTTCACAGAGAGAAATACATCTACTTGCTAAAAATTCCCTCTGGAGTTCTTTCCTGATATGTTGGATTAAAAGGATCCCTCTGCTCCTTTGCTGTCCAAAGGTGTCAGTCCTAGATTCAGGTGTATTATTATAGTGGCCTGAGAGTCTTTTAAGGATGAAATGATTTTTTAAAGAGATAGCTGGGAGAAGAAATTGGCTGTGTTCCCCAAGACCAAATTAAACAGAGTAAACCCTAGTGAAGCTCCCCCACCCATTACTGGAGGACTCTCCTTGGACAGTCAGCTTCTTTTTGTTATCACAATCTGTGTAGTAGTAGTAGTAGTAGTAGTAGTAGTAGTAGTAATAATAGTAATGTTGGAAGGGACCTTGGAGGTCATCTAATCATCTAGTCCAGGAAACCCTATACCATTTTGGACAAATGATTGTCCAGTCTCTTCTTAAAAGCTTTCAGGAGGCAGGTTGTTCCACTGGTTAATTGTTCTAATTGTCAGGAAGTTTCTCCTTAGTTCTAGGTTGCTTCTCTCCTTCCACCCGTTGCTTCTTGTCCTGCCTTCAGGCGCTTTGGAAAATAGCTTGACTCCCTCTTCTTTGTGGCAGGCCCTGAGATATTGGAACATTGCTATCATGTCCCCCCTCGTCCTTCTCTTCATTAAACTAGACATACCCAATTCCAGAAACTGTTCCTTATATGTTTTAGCCTCCAGTCCCCTGATCATCTTTATTGGTCTTCTCTGTACTCTTTCTAGAGTCTCAACATCTTTTTTACATCGCGGTGACCAAAACTGGATGCAGTATTCCAAGTGTGGCCTTACCAAGGCATTGTAAAGTGCTATTAACACTTCACGTGATCTTGATTCTATCCTTCTGTTAATGCAGCCTAGCACTATGTTGGCCTTTTTGGCAGCTGCAGCATACTGCTAGCTCTTACTTAGGCGATTGTCCACTAGGACTCTGAGATCCCTCTCACAGTTGCTATTATTGAGCAAGGTATCTCCTATAGTATACCTGTACATTTGGTTTTTCTTGCCTAAATAACTAAATTATAAATAATAATAAATTCTTGCCAATAACACCCCCCTTCTCCCCATCTTTATGACTTAAGAAATGTTGGAATCACAGAAGAGAAGTGATTCCTAAACTTGACTTTCTGGCAGACTGATGGCTTTTCCCAATAAATGTGTTGGATCTCAGTTCCCATAATTCTCGGTAAGCATGGTATTGGCCTGAGAATTAAAGAAGTCTAATGCATCTGGAGAGGTTTTTGGGAGGATTTGCTGTTCATGTGGGAGTTTGCGAAAACTAACGTGTCTAGGGAGCTTGATACTGTATAATACTGTGGTAACTTCATAGAGATTTATCTTCATTGTTTTCACAGAAAAACAATGTATCTTTATAGCAGTATTCCTTATGACAGATTGAACTAAGCTAGGCCTGGAAAACATAATGAATTTAGGGATTGATCCAGAATGTTCCTTTCATGGAGACCTCTGCTGAAAACAGTGGGGGAGACAGTTTGCCCCCCAGGCTCCAGTGGCAGCAAAAACTTCAATTCTGAAACATTTCTAGTCCTCCATAGCTGTGTTTTAAGAGGCATGGGGTTTGCTGGGGAAGCAAAAATGGGCAAAAAGTTCTCTTCTATCTCTCCCCACGTGCTTTAGATCATTATTCCATACATGAGATGCATGAAGTCCTGTGTTTTATGGTTGTATACAAATGGCTTAACAACTTAGTTCTTTGTGTTTCTGTTCAGAAGTAAGTAAAATGGCTTCTTAAGTTCAGTAGTATTTGCTTCATAAGACAGGTGTTTAATTCCCCTATTTTTAGTGGCTATTTTTAGTTTGCTTATCACAATTAATATGTGGAAAATGATAAAAGTAGGTGAAGTGAGGCATCCATTATTAAACATGTTGTTTCTTACACCTTGCTACGTAAATGATCAGTTAATAGTAATTTTTGTTAAAGTAAGTAATACTATGATTCCTCGTGTTAAATGAGGATCAGAAGAAATGTAGCTGGGTCAGTTAAGAACGTTGAAGATCTGCATCAAAATATCACTTTAGCTGCACGGAGTGAGGATCATTTCAACCAGTTGGCTATTGATTAGGAGGCTAAGGTATAGGTTAGTACAAACCTTCATTTGAGAGTAACTAGGCAAAAATATTGGTAGCAAGCAGGACCTGCTGTACTTCACACAAGTTTGAAAGTACTGTATCATAAAACATCTATGACAGTGGTGGCGAACCTATGGCACACGTGCCAGAGGCGGCACTTGGAGCCCTCTCAGTGGGCACGCATGCCATCACCCTAGCCCCGCCTCCCCCCGCAGCCCCCTCACCAGCAGCCCCTCTGGAGGAAAGTCGCCCCCGGGCGTGGCCCACATGGAGCAGCGCAGCCAAGGACACAGCCGGGCAGGAGGGACAAGACTCCACCTTCGCGCCCCAGAGCATGCAGATGATACTGCGGGGTGTGGGTGGAGGACGTGGCTGCCATGGCGCTGCAGGGCTGCCTGGGCGATATGCTGCGGTGGGCCATGGAGTGGTGCGTGGCCCTGCGGGAAGGTGGGGCAGGAGATGAGTGGGGGTGGACAGGCAAGGCGGGAGGCAGAGTGGGGTGGGGGGCGGTTTTTGGGCACTCGGTCTCTAAAAGGTTCGCCATCACTGATCTATGAAATGCATAATATATGTTGATGCACAAATTTTGGACAAGCCCATGAATGCACAACACACACAGTGTTTGCTTAGAGGCACGCAAATGTTTCTATTCAGAAAAATACAGGATAATTTCTTGGGGATTTTTTTTTGGGGGGAAGCACAGTACGTTTGGTCATAGGGCATTTAATAATTGGAAAATACACACATATATACACATACATACATACACACACACACATACACACACCTTCAGGGATTAGCGTGACTATTCAGATGAAATTTTATTTCTTATAGAGCTCAAATTATACTTGGACAAAATTAGCAGTACTGAAATATTCTCATATTCACATAAGCAGCATGTTACAAAAAATTAGCTCCTACACAAAATACAGTAAAGTATAATTTTCTTCAGAGAGTTGAAGCACCAGCCTAGAAACTGGGAGACCATAATTTCTAGTCTCGCTTCAACCAGCTGGGTGATCTTGGACCAGTCACTTTCTTTCAGTCCTACTGGTAGGAAGCAAGCAATGGTAAACCACTTCCGAAAACCATGACAAGAAAATTGCAGGAACCCTCTGTAGGCAGCCACCGGCTAGTTACTAGGAGTTAAGACTGACTCAAAGGTACCAAATAATAATTTTCTTCATGCCTAAAATGGGGTCTGTAATCGGTGTAAGACAGATTTAATTCAGTAGTTAGAGAAAGAATCGTCCATTGTTTTATAGGCCAACCTCCAAAGAACCTAGTTCAGCCAAGTGGGTAAGTACAGCCAAGTTAACACATGGATTAGATTGTGAGTTGAACTTGGATTGAATATTGGTAGTCCTTGACTTATTACTGTAATTGAGGCTGGAATTACAGTCATAAGTCTTTGCAGTCATAAGTTGAGATATTGCCAAGACTGCTAACATCTGATGTTCTTGCTCGTCATATATGAAGAAGCAAACCTGTTTTATTTAGCCTGTATAGCACTTCTAGAGTTAAAGCAGATAATACTAGCCTAGTGGATGGGAAAATATGCTAGTTAACCATAACAATGTCTGAGCACAGTGTTGCCAAGGTCAGTTGTAACAGGAGGGACACTTCACATTAATTGGAGAATGTGATTGATGACTGTAAAATGAAGGAATGAGTTATGCTTTGTTATGGGTGTTTGGGGGAGGGAGGATTCAGTTTTTGGCTTAGTTTTGAATGTGCCAAAGCTATGCAGAAAATAAAGGATTCTTTAAGGTAAATAAGCCTCAAAGTTCTTTGAAAAGCTGCTTTTTTTTGGACCCATGACAGATATCATGTGATTGGATTCGAAATTATGAAACCCCCCCCCCCATGATCAGTAAGTGAACGTGGCAATGGTTAAACCAATCCATTTTCCCCAATGGATATTTTTTTTGCTGGAACCTGGAATTAAGTTCAGGAAACTGGCAAAAACCATTACGAAATGCAATCATGTGACTTGGAGACACTGCAAATGGCTGTAAAAGTAACCTGGGTGCCAAGCACCCAAAATGTGATCACATGACTGCAGGATGTGTACAGCGGTCATAATTCAAAAAATGGTTGGAAATTACTGGAAGTCCATTGTAACTCTTGTCATTAAGAGACTGCTTGTAAGTCAAGGATTAGCTGAAGATTTAAAGTCTAGTATACTAGGGTGACTTCCTGCCTTGCTTCTGGCTTGGGTAGAGTTAGAAAAAAATTAGAATTTAAAATAACAAATAGCACTGAACTAAAGAATAGCTGATTGTAGTAAGCTAATACTTGTTCCTAATATAGAAAATGTGTTTAATGTATATTTCTATTTTTTTGCAAAAGAAGAACAAATATTGAATGTTCTACTCCTCAGCATTCTTTTTTGTTGTCGGAAGTTTTACTTTGTTGCAAGTTTTCCAAAGCTATGGGGAACAAAAATTAGTAATATCTCTTAGTGACTTGGAATAATTTTTTCTATTAGTGGAATGTCTACTGAGAAGAATTCTGGCCCAGAAGATTACCTAACTGCATATATACACTAAATGACTAAATTAATTGGATTTTTCTTCTGTTATTAATGCCAGAATGAATGGATCACTTTGAAAACAAAAGGTTGCTTGTCACTGCTTTTGGAAACCAGGTAACATCAGCCCTGGTTAGTATTTGAATGGGAGACCACAAGAAAGCTTCAGGGCTTTAGGCTAGATCAGTGGTTCTCAACCTGTGGGTCGGGACTCCATTTGGGGTTGAATGACCATTTCACGGGGGTCTCCAAACAACGCAGCCTGCCATTTTTTCCCCTTTTCCTTAGCTGTGCTACTCCCTTTTATTCTGTTGGCTTTCAAAAGCCAATAGGAATTGTCCAGGCTATCTCTGCCCTTCTGAGCCCACCAAAAGTCCCATTCTGCAAACGGTGCTGCACCAGTTGAGTAGTCCTCGAGTTACGACTGGTTGGGGGTCGCAGCATTAAAAAGATTGAGAACCACTGGGCTAGATTAAGACATTGGGGAAAATACCCTGTGCAAGAAGGCAGCAGCCATTCACTCCTGTATGGTTGCTAACAAAACTGTATGTACCGTAAATGCCGGCGTACAAGGCGATCCGGCGTATAAGACGACCCCCGTCTTTATAGCCGGGCCACATTCCTAGAACGTTGACTTATACGCCGGAAACTACCAGTATTTCCGGCGTATAAGACGACTCGGCGTATAAGACGACCCCCGTCTTTGGCGCCAATTTCAGCGCTCGCGGAAGTCGCCTTATACGCCAGCATTTACGGTATATTGGCTAGGAGTCAAACTCAATTTGTAAGAAGAATTTATATGTAAATGAGGTAGTATTTAAAGAAACAGTAATTTAAATGTTACATATTTTCCTTTCTAAAACGTCCTTTGAATATCATAGTGCTTTTTCTTCATAACTAATTAAATGTGAGGGATGTATTCTAATTGTTGTCAGGACCCTTTTTTCAATCTCATTGCCATGATCTACTTCAGCTTTCCTTATGATCTTTACTTCCTATTTTACCTTTTCTAAGAAGCCAGAGCTGCTTTCTTGTAGACGTTGATGATGATCATGATGATGTCTTCTATTCTGCCCCATTTTCCAAATGTTTTTCAGATACGGTCATAGAGAATGGAAGGTCGCCATTCCTTGCTTTGGCAAAACAGATACATAGACAACATTTCTTGCATTACGACACATAAGTTTCTACATAAGTAAAATAGGAAAAAAGGGTGGGGGGACGCCTCATCACAAAGAGTGGAGTCTTTTTCAGCAGTGATACCTCATTTATCAGTAGGAAAATGTGTTATGACATTTCTTTCGCAAATGGAAAGGAATTTGCTCACATAAATTGGAGACTATACTGCATTCAGTTGAAATTCATTTTTATTCTCTATTTTAGTAAGAGAACAGTCCAGTCTATGCTGTTAAAAAAAATAACATCCACATCCAATTTCATTTACAATAACAAATACAATGAGTGAGGGGAAAAAAACATTTTAGTGCATTATAGTCAAAGAAAAAGCTGGAGAATGTGGTGTTAGGAAGAAATTACTCAGATATGTGGTATGGAGTAATTGTCTGGTTTCCATTTTGTAATAAGGATTTTTTAAAAATCAAATTATAGTACCATATATGCCGGTGTATAAGACAACTTCCGGAAGCGCTAAACTCGGCGCCAAAGACGGGGGTCGTCTTATACACCGAGTCGTCTTATACGCCGGAAATACTGGTAGTTTCTGGCGTATAAAACGACGTTCTAGGAAGGCGACTCGGTGATAAAGACGGGGGTCGTCTTATACGCCGGGTCGCCTAATACGCCGGCATATACGGTAGTTGTTTCTACTGACTTTGAGAAATTTTGGAAATCTTATTCTCTTATAAACATTAGTTGTGTCTTATGCTGCAGCAAGAAATTTCAAAGTACAAATAATGGTTATACAATGCATAGTCATTATACATTGTACAATGTATTTTTAGTACTTCTGAGGAGCTAAGATTAAAGTTCCTGGTATCAATAATAAATGCTGCTACTTATTAAATAGATTTATATGGTCACCCAACTCACACTCAATGACTCCAGCTGGCACACAATGTTAAAAATCAATATAACCCCCCCCCCAGAAATAACACCCCCCAGCACCCAGAAACCTGATCATAGAAGCCATTTGACTGACTCTGAATCATCCTAGGGTCCCCAGGCACACTGACGGTCTTCAGGGCCTTCCAGAAAAGTAGCAAGAAGGTTGCCAACCTTATTTCTGAGGGAATGATGTTCCAAGGGAGGGAACCACTGCACAGAAGACCCTTCTTCAAGGTCCCATCAGGTATATTTCCTTAATAGATGGGGCCAGCAACATAACCTGCCTTCCCACTCTGGTGGGTTGGGTAAATGTATTCAGGAAAAGGGAAATATTCACAGGAATATTTCATTTAAATATAAATAAAATTAAATACAAAATACAAATACATTTTGTACTCAGGAAAATGAAATTTAATATGAACATGGCTTCTTTTTTATTTCTGTTATTAATCATGATGTATGTCTAATTTAGCAGCATTATTTATATATTGACCCAGTGGTGTCTATTACAGCACTAATTTTTTTTAAAATCAAGGCATAATTCATGTGCATTTTTTTTTAAAATCAAGGCGTAATTCATGTTGTTGGCTGGAGCTTGACCCCTTGAAACTTTTCATGTTTTCTTTTATATGCTGTTGGAAGAGAAAATACTGAGAGAAAGTACAGTTGTTTAATATATACATCAATCCTTCTCAAACTTATGTTGTCAGATGTTGGGCTACAAATCCTACAGGGGTTTGTAAGGACACTACACAAGATAGGAATATGCATTAAGTCAACACAGCACTATATAGGAAATTTATAACAGAAAGAATATTCATATACACAGATAATTTTGTACATATTAGTTTGTAGGTGGCACTATTTTGGGATATAAGAGTATTAGAGTTTTGAAGTGTCTTGCAGGCTTAGTTAGAGGATAATTCAGAAAATAAATTTGTTAGCCTTTTTTGTCCGGTGTCTCTTTTTTTTAAAATCTCTTTCCCCATTCCAAGATGTCCTAAAGATGCTTTTTCATGAGACAACTGGACTCTCTTGGTTCGCTTCTCATCGAAGAAGCTTCTTCAGCTTTGACTTTCCATTCCCCACCATCCAGTCAGAGCTGAAGAAGCTTCTTGGATGAGAAGCGAAATGTCTTCAAAGAAAAAACAAGAAAGTCCAGTTGCCTCATTGAAAAGCACCTTTGGGATAACTATGACCTGGATGACTGAGAATCTCCATAGCCATTGCAAGGTGCTGATGTTTTTAAGACATTTTTCTTTTATTTTTTTAAATGTTACTTTTAAGAAAATTCTAGTATTTCTGTAGAAAAATTTGGAGTCTTTTCCAAGGCAGTGATGTTGCATGGAAATAATATTTATAGTGAGACTTCAACTTCTGTCTGAATTTCTCTCTCTTGTTTTGCTGATAAAGACTCCGGAGTTTGATTCCCATAAATAAATCTATCTTTATGTGTGTAGATAATCTCTGGTGCTTCTGCTGAACAACCATGAAAAATTGGGTTTTTTTAAAAAGCATTAATTGGGCAGACGTGTAGATTCTAAACCAGGTGCTGCCCAGTTAATTTTTGAAGCCCTGTGTGTGGCTATGGCATCTTGCACTGCACTGTTGCAACCAGGAGAGTAACAACAATGCTAAGATTCTTCGTATGGAGCATCAGTAAGTTGGGTACAGTTGCATATTTTATATTCCATTTTGTTAGCACTGAATACTAACTTTTTCTCTCTCTGCAGTGAGAAGAACTTTTATTGTGCCTGTAGTTTTTTAAACATCATTATGGGGGTGGGAATGCCTGCTTAATTTATTGTTAGATTAAGCTTGGAATTAGAATCACCTAATAGGCATGTTAATTAATGGAGTTGAGAAAATAAAGGGCCTAAATTTATAAAAGGAGAACCACAAATCATTACTATGTTACTATATTATTACGGATTGAAACAACTTTTCAATTTCCTGTTTTCTCATTTGTGTTGTTTAATTATGAGTTAGCCCAAAATTTTAAATTCTGGAGAGGGTCCCTTTGCTCTTTGGTAACAAGGTGTTGCACAAATATGGCAATATGTAGTTTTTCTTTTATAAAGGAGTACAGTGTTTTAATTTTATTGTAATTTAATTTAACCTTAAATCAGTTGTAGTTTTCTTCTTCTCTCTTCTTCCCTTTCTGATTTTGGCCTCCCAACTCCACTCAAAATTTAAGTGTGGTACTCCATCTAACAAAATACAGCATTATCACTCAGTGCTATGTCTGAACCACGTTGTTATGGGAAAATAAAATTAAATACATTTTCTATGTGAATAAAATTCCATAAATCTTAAACAATGAAGCAAAGCCATTGGGCGTGTGAGTCAAAATACCCTTTGCCAAGATACTGTCTAATCATTCTTTACTTTTATAATGCTGATAAAAGTTGATCCCCAAAGTCTAGCAAATGAGACAGTGAAGAAAATAGTCCAGATTAGATTAAAATTGTTTTGACTTCTTTGAACCTTTGAAATAACTGACTGCTCACAATATAAATCAAATTAACTTGAATTTAATGCAAGCCAGAGTTCCTGTAAAAGGGATAAAGAACTACAGCTGTCAACTCTTGTGAAAGGTCACAGAAAAGAAAATTCCACCATGTTTTCCATTCTTACCTTTTGGGAAGGATGCTAGGGGATATCTTAAAACAAATAGGACATTTAAAATTTTGTTCTGTATGTAAGGGCATTTTGCACCTTGTAAGATATATAATAAAGCTAACTCAGGATTTAAAAAAACTAGTTACCTGACTGAAATAAACCATAGCTATCTGATTTACACATAATATATTACAGCTAGGCCAGGGGTAGGCAACCTTGGCTTCAACTCCCAGAATTCCTGAGCCAGCCATGCTGAGGGAAAGGGAGAGGTTTCCAAGCTGAGCCATGCTGGCTCAGGAATTCTGGGAGTTGAAGTCCACGAGTCATAAAAGAGCCAATGTTGCCTACCCCTGAGCTAGGCCGTAAGATTGACTTTATATAATCACAATAAATCAAGAACAAAAAAAAATCACTTTCAAGCTTAGCATCACATTTGAACATACTATCCTTTTTATACATCCCTATTATTATCCGCGGGGCTTTGGAGAATCAAATCTAAATCTACATACTTGATCACCCCATTAATAATAATAATAATAATAATAGTAAAGTTGGAAGGGACCTTGGAGGTCATCTAGTCCAACCCCCTGCTCGGGCAGAAAACCCTACACCATTTCGGACAAATGGCTGTCCAGTCTCTTCTTAAAAACTTCCAGTGTTGGAGCATTTACTGCTTCTGGAGGCAAGCTGTTCCACTGATTAATTGTTCTCACTGTCAGGAAGTTTCTCCTTAGTTCTAGGTTGCTTCTCTCCTTGATTAGTTTCCACCCGTTGCTTCTTGTCCTGCCTTCAGGTGCTTTGGAAAATAGCTTAATTCCCTCTTCTTTATGGCAGCCCCTGAGATATTGGAATACTGCTATCATGTCCCCCCTTGTCCTTCTCTTCGTTAAACTAGACATACCCAATTCTCGCAACCGTTCCTTATATGTTTTAGCCTCCAGTCCCCTAATCATCTTTGTTGCTCTTCTCTGTACTCTTTCTAGAGTCTCAACATCTTTTTTACATCGTGGTGACCAAAACTGGATGCAGTATTCCAAGTGTGGCCTTACCAAGGCATTGAAGAGTGGTATTAATACTTCGCGTGATCTTGATTCTATCCCTCTGTTAATGCAGCCTAGTACTGTGTTGGCCTTTTTGGCAGCTGCCGCACACTGCTGGCTCATATTTAACTGATTGTCTACTAGGACTCCGAGGTCCCTCTCACAGTTACTACTATTGAGCGTGGTGCCACCTATGCTGTACTTGTGCATTTGGTTTTTCTTGCCTAAATGTAGAACCTTGCTTTTTTCACCATTGAATTTCATTTTGTTAGTTAGTGCCCAGTGTTCAAGTCTGTCCAGATCCTTCTGTACCTGAAGCCTGTCTTCTGGAGTGTTGGCTATTCCTGCCAGCTTGGTGTCATCTGCAAATTTGATGAGTTCCCCATCTATCCCTTCATCCAAATCGTTGATGAAGATGTTGAAGAGTACTGGGCCCAGAACAGAGCCCTGGGGCACCCCACTACACACTTCCCTCCATATAGATGCAGTTCCATTGAGGACCACTCGCTGAGTACGGCCGGTCAGCCAGCTACGGATCCATCTGGTGGTGGTTCTGTCTACCCCACATTTTTCTATCTTGTCAAGTAGTAGGTTGTGATCTACTTTATCAAATGCCTTACTGAAGTCCAAGTAAATTATGTCCACAGCATTCCTCTGATCCACTAATTTTGTCACTTGGTCAAAGAATGCAATAAGATTTGTCTGGCATGATCTATTTTTGACAAACCCATGTTGGCTTTTAGTAATGACTTTGTTTGCCTCTAGGTGTTCGTTGATTCGTTGTTTGATTATCTTTTCCAGGATCTTCCCAGGTATTGAGGTCAGGCTGATAGGTCTGTAATTTCCTGGATCCATTTTTTTTCCTTTTTTGAGGATGGGAACTACATCAGCTCTTTTCCAGTCCTCTGGTAGTTCCCCTGTGTTCCAGGATCTTTGAAAAATATAGTTCAGTGGCTCCGATATCACATCTGCCAGTTCCTTGAGAACTCTGGGGTGTAATCCATCTGGTCCTGGCGATTTGAACTCATCTAGGCTGGACAGGTGCTCCCTAACCATTTTCTTGCCTATCTTAACTTGTGTTTCTGTTTTGTTTTTTATGGCACTATTTTTGATAGGTTGGTCTGTTTTTTCCCTTTGTGTAAAGACAGATGCAAAAAATGAGTTAAATAGTTCTGCTTTCTCCCTGTTGCTTGTCACCTTCTTGCCACTTCCACCCACTAATGGACCAATCATTTCCTTCACTTTTTTCTTGTTTTTTACATGTTGAAAGAAGCTTTTTTTGTTATTTTTGACTTTGGTCGCAAGCCTTAGTTCATTTTGAGCCTTGGCTTTCTTCACTTCATCTTTGCAGGCTCGGGCTATTTGCTGATATTCTACCATTCTACTAGTATATACTAGAGTTATATTTATTTGTCACTTTCTATCCCTCCATCGACTTTTATTGTGTCCCTCATTTCCTAACGTTGTTAAATATGTTTCAGTGTTTATAGATAAAAGGGATTGATATCAGAACATGCAAATTAAGGGGGTGGCCTTTTGAACATGTCTGTTTTCTAGAACTTGTTTGTGATGATAAGAACACCATTGCTGAAAAGCGCTTCTCCTTAGTAACCAGTATGTTCTGTTTGGAGATGTTCTGTCTGTACCCAACAGACATTCTGTCTGCTTTCTCCTTTCCTGACTCTTTTCTTTCTTTTCACTTTCTGCAAAACTCTGATATGCTTCAGAGGTGTGTTGGACTAAAGCTATAGTATAGTATTAATATTTATGATTGCTTTATGTGTCTGCCAAATTATAACTTGATAGTTAGTGCTCTTACTTAATTAAATGCACTGCCTGGATCCTAAATAATGCTTACTCGGTGGCAGCTTTTTCTCAGAGGGCTATCAGATTGGCTGCAGATGCCTAGATGACGATCAGATGGCAAGAATGGGTTAGAACTTTCTTTACTACAATCTAGTGGTCATCTGGATTTTTTGATTTCCATGTCTAGTTCTCAACTTCTCTGTACATGCACAAAAATGTCTCCATATGCACTTTGCTCATGTCATGTTTTCTCCAGGATTATTAACTGCTTTCTCAAAGAATGTTTGTTTGTTAGCAGTATGAGTTGAATTTTTACCACCGGTGACATCTAGATCAGTGTTTCTCAACCTTGACAATTTTAAGGCATGTGGACTTCAACTCCCAGAATTCCACAGCCAGCATTGCTGGCTGTGGAATTCTGGGAGTTGAAGTCCACATGCCTTAAAATTGTCAAGGTTGAGAAACACTGATGTAGATTATAAGAAAATTGCACATTTCTTTAGGATGAACATAGCTTTGCTGTTGGGACCCCTTTTATTTTCATAGCCATGGAAATATCAAATAGCAGAATTTTAAGTTTGGAAGATACCTTTATGAATTATTCAGGTGGCTACAAGTTACCATAGCCTTTTAGAGCAAAATGATAAGGAGAGTAGCATACAAGTTCAGAACAGAGATCAAGCTACTGTCAGCACCTTTGCCTGTCGAATGGGTAGGTCTGAGTTAATTTTTATAGGATGAGAGACAAGAAGCCAGAGGCTTGATTGGATGAAGCTGTGTTCCTCTTGGAGTATTCCTCCTAACAGAAAAAGGAGGGACCCATCTCTGCCAGCCTTCCCTTCCGGGACTGATCCCAGTATCATCTCTTTCATTGTCCTGAGTTCTCTAATCTGTAGAACACTTTTTCAGATTCACAGAGGCTCTACTACGTTAGTCCAAGGTACTACCAAGCCCCTGGTTTTTTCCCCAGTTTTTCCAGTTGCACACCGAATTAAAAGCCAGTTACAAAACAGTCCTGGTCCAATCTATAGCATTAATGTTTGAATAATTTAAAACACTATAGAAGTCCTACTCTTGCAGAAGGAACTGTTTGTAACTGATTTGTGGCCATACTTCCATTTTTTAAAAACACAATGAAAATTCTTTAATCCACACTAATAAATAAAACTAGGAAAAGGGGGCACCATTGTGACCATTGAATGCCATATCAGTTCAGTAGGGGGCTACAGAGTGTGATATTTTCTCTCCTTTCTAATGAGCAAGGAAAATCAGTTAATGAGAAAAAAGAGAAAGCTGTAGGAATAATATTCCCTGTAGATAACACACAGTATTAATTTATGCAAACATCAATTATTGGTGCTTTCAATAAGCTCAGCGGAGCTGAAAACCAGTTTAAAGTGCATAATGAAGTACTTTTTGGACATGTGCAATAATTATAGCTATGGATAGGTGGGTTATTTCAAAAGAAAGTTTTTGGCTAGGCTTGATTTTTTAATTTCTGCCATGAGTTCGTATTTTAATCTTGTATTAATGTCATAATTTATCTAATACAGGAGAATTCCAAACACATTAGAATGGTACCTGTGTGTGATTTTTAAGTGAATATATTTTCAAATGTGTTGGTGAGAATAATTGTAAGTTGGATAATAATTGTATAATGGAACTTGGAAGGGTTGTGTGTGTGTATGTGTGTGCATTAGATATATAGCTAATTCTCAACTATGATGTAATTGCTATAGGGAATTACACTTTGGATCATTGCTTCTGCAATAAAGTCTAAATATTTGGGGGGATTTGAAATGCTTTCACCGCCATTAAGCACCTTTTAAATTCAATTCAAATAATAAATATTGCATATATATTGTCAGAAAAATCCATATTCAGTATATGGGCCTTTGATTGGAAGTGAGATATAGTTTAAATAATTAAATCATGTTCAGAAAAGTCTCTTCCTATACTTCTGTGGACATTCTCTTCATAAACAGCAAAAACCTTTCAAATCCTTTTGAAACTTCTGCAGAATCTTAATGTTCAAGACAAGATGACAGTATTCTAACTCAGCAGTCCCCAACCTTTTTCATTCCATGGACCGGTGGTGGCGGCAGCGGCGGTGGCAGCATGGGGGGGGGATGGTTTTGCATGCACAATCTAGCTCCTGTGCATGCACAAATGAAGCTTTGCATGCTTGCCCACTGCTGGGCATAGCATGGTTCCCAATGGGCTGTGGATTGTTATTGGTCCACAGCCCAAGGGTAGAGGACCCCTGTTCCAACTGAAATATGTGTTTCTGTTAACATCCATAAAGAATGGGTTAGGATGCATGATCTTGAGGGAAATTCATTTTAGACAAACCAGTAACTCATAGTGAAGAATTGATTTCAGAAGAGTTATGGCAGATTGTCCTCCAAGATGTTGATGCTGTTGATGTGAAAATTATACACCCATGGATTTGCAAGCATAGAAGGCATTTTCATCAGGACTATTAGCAGCTGCTTTGTTTCACCATTATCCCTGCTAGAAGAGTCTATGTATGCGGAAATATATCCACTTGGTAGTGGAAGGCCTTTGCAGCAGCTGTACCGAATTGTTGAGAAACTGTGATCACTTTGACACTTGAAGAGGTGCTTTATTCAACATGCTATGGAAAAAAAATTATACAATGCTCATGGATAGTGGTTACTGGAATCCAAATTAGCTCAGAACTTCATGTCCTGAAACCTCAGTAGCAAATGTATCACCAGATTTTTGGTTCACATTGTCTATCTTCAGCTGGTGACTTTGTAGGTGACATGGCTATGTGGCATCTTTCCATAGAGGAAGGAAGCCAGTTATGAGACATCCTTATTACGTATCTGCTATACAATGTGTAGAACCAACAGTATAGTATCTTCAGATTATTTCACTGGCACAGCCACAATAACGCACATATGGCTGACCTAGAGATGTACTTCAAAGTTTCTTAGGGAACTATTCTGGAGCCCTAAGTTGGAGGTTCTTCAACCAAGGTTACAGTTTTTGGGTGGAATTTACACACTAGGATCCTGATGTGATTGGCGCTGAGTTATAGTGTACCTTAATGCTCTGTTTTGACAGAGTTTGCACGCAGTTATTAACTGATAGGCATTTTAAAAGAATCCCCCAACTTCTCATTACCCTAAAACTGCTTCAATTGCTCATGATTTATGTACAGAGAATTTGGTCTATGAATTTTTGACACCTCTTGGCTTGCTTTTAAAAACATACATCTTCTCCAGTACAGGAGATGGAGAATCCACCAATGGGTTTTCTCTGTCTGCCTGCTCTTGAGACCAAGTAGCCAAACTTGACACTCCCCCTCTTGCTAGGAGATCCCGTCTTAACTTGGTCTCAGCTCTTGAAGACGTATCAGGTTTGGCTCTCAGCAGATAGCAGGTTAGCAATCCATTGGTGAATTCTCCTTTTTCCTCTAAATTGACAAAATACTAATTGGAATCCTCCCTTGATTTACAAATTCTAATTTGGTATCCTCCCTTAAATTTCTCATAGCTCTGGGATCAGTGCTATTTTGGACCACAAATTTGGGGAGTGGGAGGTGTAGGGAGGTTCCTGCAGCTTCCTCATTTTCCCAGGGCTCTGGGGAAAAATACGGATAGGCTTTGCCCAGAATATTCCTTATTCTTTCCCCATTTCTAAACAACTGACCACTGCAGGCGTGAGCTCCTTAGTTGAATTCGGGGCCTCCGGATCATCTCCGGCAGCTGGGAACACCCATGGATGCCATTTTGGTTGCCGTCTGAGGCAACAAATTCAAAACTGACTGGAGGTGTTTTGGTTTTTTTTGCTTGCCGTTCAGAGATTAACCTGCAGAACTCGTTTTCGGCATAGCGCTTAGCGCAGCCACTGCGTCTGGCCCCAGCACCTGTGATTTTGGTTTAGAAGTCTCCGGTGCCATTTTCCAATGGGAAGCACGTTGCAGCCACCATTTTGGGGCCGCCGCCCAGGGCTAAAAGTAATAATACACTCAAATTCAATTGTTTAAAGTATTTGCCTATTCGTTCGGAATAGGCTGCTTGTGCTTTGGGGGTTAGGGTACTTCAGCCCACTGAAGCCCAATTAATTTAGAAGCATTTTCACGGCCCCACCACAGCCACCATTTTGAAAAATGCCACGCAGTTTTCCAACTAGGCCACAATGTAGCCTTGTCTCAGTGACGGTCTGCAGGCCTCCTTACTTTATCATAGTGTGAATTTCTTGACAGATTGGGCCAAAAATTCCAACCACACCGTTATTAATCGCAAATTATTATTGCAATTGACACACATTGTCCGACCGCCATTTTCAACCTACTCATTTCTTGCCAGGCCTTGTCTCAGGCCCTCTGCACCCTTCATTGGGAGTTTTTGCCTTTTCTGGTGCACCTTGACTGGCCACCTAAGGCCTCCGGGCGGAGCCCAGAGAGTGGCCCCAAACGTGCCTTCGGCATCTGACTCAATTACCATGACCAAAGCCCAGAGAGAATTTTTTTCTGGTCAGGTGGTCAGGGGAGCAGTCTTGTTACTTGTTCCAATTCGCTTCTGCCAACTACTTGCCTGCCAGAGCTTCGTCTCAGTTTCTTTGAGACTGCTCAACCAGGATGGAGGACTCAACGATGGCTCAACCCAGGAGCACTGCCTCACCATCCTCCAGTTATGGCTGCAACAAATCCTCTACCCAGGAGGCGGCAGGCAAGTCCAAATCTAAGACTAAGACCACGCTCAAGAAGTCTTCCAAGTTGGCAGAAAAGCAAGCCAGCGTAGGCACCAGGCTCCGGAGAAGGAGTTCTCCAGAGCGCAGAGGCAGGCCGGATTAGAGGTGCATCAATTGGCGGCCCAGGAATTCGACCTTCCCTTAGGACCTTCAACTTCAGCTCAAGGGGTGTGGTCCCCCATGGGGATGCCTGTCATACTTAGCTCCCCTCCCGCATTGACTCAACACACAATAACAACTCCAAGTTTAGTCCCAGAGGCCACCTTCACTCCTACGGCGGCAGAACTCAGGGGACCAGACTTCGGAGACATTTTCTCCGACGGTCGCCTTGAGGCCTTGCTATCCAAGGTTGTGGACCGAGCCCTAGCAGAACGGTCCTTCCATCCACCTGGTCAGGGAGCTTCCACATCAGCCATGCCACCTTATGTTCCTCCTATGGGGCTCCCTGTACTTCAGGAACCCGCGTCTCCCGCACACTCCTCCATGAGCGGCTACTCTTCCTCGCAAGGTGAGGAACAGCCAGACTTTAATCTGTCAGAGAAGGAGGAACTTCCCCCTGAGCCCTCCCCTTCGGGAGGCCTGTTCAATCCAGCCCTATTCCTTAACACTGCTTCGCAAGGCCACATCAACGGCAAACATAGGGTCCGATCAGTTCCCTCAGCCGCAAGCAACATCGGATTCAAGCCCAAATCCAATATTTTTTGAAACAGTGGCAACCCAACATCATGTTCCATGCCCTCTGTTTTCCTCAAAGGGATTAAGAAACAATGGGCCTCCCCTTCCTCCTTCCCTCCGGTAAGCGGAACTGACAAAAAGTTATTTAGCACTTCCACAGACTTCAATGATGCACTGGAGGTTCCCAAGGTAGACAAAGCCTGGACTCCTCTGGTATCCCAGACTGCGATTGCTGGGGACATGTCAGAGGCACTCAAAGAGGATGACACAAATGGGACCAAACTTTCTGAAAGACCCATCAATCAGCAGCATGGGCAATTAAAATGGCCACCTGTGCATCCTTTTTTGTACGGACTACCCTTTTATGGCTTCGTCAACTTCAGGCCAGAGTCCTTGCTTAGGACATTCAGACCCATCAGGACCTAAGCAAGATGGTGGCGGCCACTGAGTATGCTGCAGATGCAACTCTTCAGTTGGCCAACTTTGCCTCTAGGTCGCTAGCATCCAACATCACAGCCAGAAGGATGTTATCTGAATTGGCGATTCTACTCCATCCTCTTTGTGGTTCCCAAGACCTCAGGGGGTTGGAGAGCGATTCTGGACCTCAAGGACCTAAACTATTACATCATCTACAAAAAGTTCAAAAGTTCCTCACTCCAGTCCATCCTGGGGGGCATCAAACAGGGAGACTTCCTGGCAT
Source organism: Crotalus tigris (assembly GCF_016545835.1). Lineage (NCBI taxonomy): Eukaryota > Metazoa > Chordata > Lepidosauria > Squamata > Viperidae > Crotalus > Crotalus tigris. Next base: position 1,501,079 of record NW_024097219.1, read on the forward strand.
CAGTAGACCTCATGGAAGCATACCTCCACATCCCTATTCATCCAGCTCACAAATGGTTCCTCAGGTTCAGTTACAGGGGCAGGCATTTCCAGTACAAGGCCCTTTTGGCCTCTCCTCAGCACCCAGGGTATTCACCAAGATCCTGGCCGTACTAGCCACCCAGTTGAGGAAGGTACCAATACGCGTCCAGTGTTACCTGGACGACATCCTGATCCAAGCGTCATCCTTCCAGGCAGCTCAGGCGGACCTGAAACTCACCATTCAGGTTCTCCAACAACATGGTTTCTCGGTCAATTTCAAAAAGAGCCAGACGGTTTCCTCATCCAGGCTTCTGCACCTGGGAGCTGTCATAGTCACCACAAATTGCATGGTCTATCTCTCTCAGGAGCGGTTAGTCAGCATCAGGGACCTGGCTCGCCAGGTGTATAGGGACCGTACTGTTCCACTGGTATTACTCTCTCAACTGTTGGAAAAGATGGTCTCCTGCATAGCCATAGTTCCCTGGGCCAGTCTCCACTTGCGGAACCTCAATGGTTCCTCCTACCATTTCAGCGGGTGAATGCCAGCGCATCCAACCGTCAGGTCAGGGTCCCGGTTCACATCTGCAGGTCTCTGCGCTGGTGGTTCTCACAAGCGGTGACCAAAGGGTCACCCTTCAAGGAACCAAATCGCATCACCATAATGATAGACGCCAGTCTATTCGGTTGGGGAGCCCATCTACAGTCTCAGTTTGCGCAGGGCCGTTGGTTCCGCGCAGACTTGAGACACATCAGTTGGCTGGAACTCAGGGCCATCCACTTAGCTCTTCGCCAATTCAGATACTAGATCAGGGGACGTCACATTCTGATCCTTACAGACAACGTGGCATCCAAGGTACATGTCAAACGTCAGGGGAGCACCAGGTCCAAGTCCCTTATGTTCGAGGCTTGGCTCCTGTGTTCCTGGGCAGAGTCCAACCTGGCTTCTCTTAGGGCCAAACACATCTCAGGGGTCAAGAACCAGCAAGCAGACCTTTTGAGTCGCTCTACGGTGGAGTGGGGGTTGCATCCGGATCTGTTCTCCGAGATCTCCCACAGGTTTGGCCATCCAATCCTCGACCTGTTTGCGTCGTCAACCAGTGCCCAACTCCCCAGGTACTACTCCCGCTATTTCCTTCCAGGGGCAGAGGGGATGGATGCCTTGCGGACCCCGTGGCCACAAGGTCTTTTTATGCCTTTCCTCCCCTCCCACTCATACCGGCGACCATCTGCAAACTGCTCCAGGAGTCGGCGGAAGTGATCCTCGTGGCACTGTACTGGCCACAGAGGCCATGGTTTGCCGACTTGATGAATCTTTCCCGGTCTCCTCCGTGGAAGATTCCTCCTCATCGCATGTCCTTACACCAGGGGACCCTCCAACACCCAGACCCTCAATGGTTACAGTTGACATCTTGTGCTTGAGCGCAGCATCATGACTCAAGAATTATTTTCCCCTCACGCAATTACCATGATTCAGGCCTCTCGTTGCCCAGCGACCAATCGCATTTATGATTCTACTTGGAATTTTTTTTGCCATTGGTGTAGAAGGCGACAACTGGATATTTACAAATTGGCCATCGCTCAGATCGTAGATTATCTTCTGGACAGAGGTCTGGCCCCTGCGACTATTCGCAGACAGGTGGTGGCCCTGTCAACATTACTTACTTGTGTGGATTCGGTTCCCTTAGCTCACCATCCTAGGATTCGCGCCTTTATCAAGGGTGCGTGCAACACCAGGCCTCCCATGGTACACAGGTACCCCTCTTGGGAATTGCCTCGTGTCCTTCACGCTCTAACAAAACCACCACTTGAGCCCATAGCGACTATTCCATTGCGGAACCTGTCTCTTAAGGTTGCATTCTTAATCGCCATCACGTCAGCCAGATGTATCTCTGAGCTGGCTGCTCTTATCGGTCAGGAATGACATTTGTATCTTTCACAGCAATTGGGTGGTTCTTCGTTTGGACCCCACCTTTGTACCCAAGGTAAACTCGCTCTTCCATAGAGCACAGGAAGTCATCTTGCAAAATTTTTGCCCCAATCCTTCCCATGACTTGGAGCGGCAGTGGCACATGCTGGACGTCCGCAGGGCATTGCGACGTTACATGAAGCGCACGGAACCTTTTTGTAGGTCTGAGGCCCTATTCATCTCCTTCCGTCCGGCTTCTCTGGGACAGAAGGTTTCTGCTGGCACTATTGGCAGGTGGATCAGGGCCTGTATTGCGGAGGCGTACCAGGCCTCTTCCCTGCCAGCTCCAAGTCATCTTACTGCCCATTCCACTCACAGTGCTGCGACATCGGTGGCATGGGTCACTCAGGTGTCCATCGAGGAGATTTGCAGGGCTGTGACATGGTCCTCCCCTCCCCATTTGTACGCCATTACAGGATTGACCGCTTCGCTTCAGCGGACGCCTCGTTTGGTCGGAGGGCCCTTTAGCAGGTGGTCTCCAGGGGCACTATTCCGTCCTTATTTGTTGCCCACCCATCGGGACAGTGAGGCTTTGGTATGTCCCATTGGTGGATTCTCCATCTCCTGTACTGGAGAAGGGGCGTTGTCTTACCTGAATGCCTTTTCTCAGTACGGGGATGGAGAATCCACACCCACTCTTTAGGTCAGTTAGGCCAAATTTAAGGGTTTGAGAGCCAACACCTCGTCCACCTTCAGCCACTTCGCCCTCGTCAAGACTGGATCTCCGAGCAAGAGGGGGCGTGTCAAGTTTGGCTACTTGGTCTCAAGAGCAGGCAGACAGAGGAAACCCATTGGTGGATTCTCTATCTCCGTACTGAGAAAAGGCGTTCAGGTAAGACAACGCCCCTTTTCTTTATAAAGACAAGAGAAAAACAAGAGAGATAGAAAAAGGAAAATATTGTGAGAAACACTCACATAGAAGCACTTAGTAACGATACAATGCATTGAAATTTTGGGTTTTTAAAATAATTTTCCGTGCAATCAAAGGAATATTATATTCATACAAATTATTACAATTTATTTTTTAAAATCATAATTGAACCTAAAATATCCTTTTTTTAATGCAAGTATATATGGGGGCTGCATCTTCCATACAATGAGAGGCACAAGTAGTTTGCATAATGCAAAATAATTTTAGATTTGTTTATTTCCACTTCAGAAAAGGTGATAAATTGTATTCTTACATTTCAGAGTCAGTATGGAGTTTTTGAGATGAAAAATCTTGATGGGAGGAAAGTTATTTGAAAAGAGAAGTAGGAAAAAGAAAAAGATTTTGTGATCCTTTCCAGTGTTTCCAAATTTATTATTTCTCATGCCTAGGAAAAAAAACAAGGTTTGCTCCTACATTCTTCAACTTATTTTCAGTTTTTTTAGACCATCATCTAAAGTGTAGCTAAAATTACTTCTTGAAAAGTTAGTGATTGTAGCTATATTCTTTAATATGACTTATTTCAGACTTATTAGAAGGTTACCCTATAAATAGTAGAACTTTAATTGATTATCAGTTAAATGAATCCCATAAACCTTTTTACAGCATGTTTTTAAAACTTCTGAGTCCACAATTTACATAAAGATGCTGCAGAAGAATGTATTTGTTTATAGATAGGTGCAGAGATCAGCAAATTGTTTATAGAGATTTGCATGGTTAGATTCTGTTCAAAAATTGCAGCTAACCAAGGAAGTATTGTGTTACTTATGTGGTTCATTTGCTCTGGAATTTGAGGTGAGGCCATAATTAATACGTTTTCAATCTTGGCTTACCAAATATAGTCATATTTATGTCCTATATAATTGCTGCTGTAAAATTCCAAGTAATATTTAGCTTTGATTTGGAAAGGCTTAGAAGAGAAAATCTTCTCTCATGGTAAGTCAAAATTTACAAGAACTCTAGTCTCATATGAACAAGCAAGCCTATTGGTACATGTTGTTTAATTGCTCCCACTCAGCTTTTCTTGGTATTTGATGCTTCTAGCCTAGAACTAAAAAATGTCAGATAGGAAACAACAGATAAGCAATCAAGAAGACAACTAATTGGAACTTAGTGGTACAGTACTCTGTCAAGAATTGAAATGGGACCTGGAAGTATTTATAGACAGTTAAGGTCATCAAGAAGCAATGAATAACATGTTAGTTTAAGTATGATGAAAATTAAGATAGGGGATAATCGTACACTAATTAAAGCAATAGACTGTCATTCCCTATTGAATAAAAGAGGTGAAAACGAGAGTTAAATCAGATTCAAAAGATACAGAGATAAAGAGAAGGACCTTTAACCAATTGTTCTATGTTACCGGTAGTTCTTGTTTAGCTACTACTGTTGGGACCTGCACCTTGATCATTAAACAAAGAAGTCACTAAGTGAAACAGCAATTGTGTCTATGATTTTCAGCTTTCTTTTGCTTTACAGATCTGTGAAGGTCATAAATGCACAGATTGGTTGTAAAGCTACTTTTTCATTGTAGCCATAACTCCCAAACAGTTGCTGAAGAAAGGATTATCTCTATTCATTAGAACAAACCAGAGGAAATGGTCAGTGAAATGTGATCTTTTGGGTTACTGCAATTTCTCACTTAGTGATTCTTGCAGTCGCTAAAAAATATTAAAATTGATAAAGGGTTTCCCCCCCCAGTGAAAGGCTATATATATGATCATAGGTAGATACTTTGTATAAACTTCCACTTCAGGCTAGGTATTTAAGTAGGACTTTTTCTGAATTGTTTGTATTTCTAATTAAAACTCAAGTACTATATTTCAGTTGGTTGAGGAAGAAGTATTACGTAAAGGAATTCCATTAAATATTCCAAATTGTAGCTATTTGTTAACTTTTTCCAATGTATATTTTCCTGGTATGCTGGGTTACAACTCCCAGCCAGCATAATCATTTAGCAAGCAAAGATGATAAAAGAGTTGTTGGCCAGGACCCAGTACAGTCTAGTTACTAGTAGAATGTTTGGATTAGCCATAATTTCTGAATCTGAAGGAATTTGTATGTTTGGAGGTAGCGTGCTTTGTCCTCTACAGGATTAGAGAAGAAATGAGGAGTGTGCAGCACAAAGTTGACTCAGAATTAGCTCCATTAAAATTCATTGTTTACTGTAAGCCTTGTAACACAGAATTGCAGCTGAATACTCACATGTTCTTCATATCAGAATAGGATGAGCAGATACAAAAGAAATTTGTGCTTCAGTTATCCTTTGCGAATTTAATCTTCTGAAATTTTCTCTACGCAACTGTTAAAGAAGAAGAAACCTAGTTCTCCTTTAATTGTAATTTAGCTACCTGAATTTAAGTAATTTCTCTGAGGGATATGAGATCTAATTTTTCTACTTGACAGAAGTCTCGCTAAGCCATTATATGACCATTATATTTTCAAGCTATGATTAAAACAAGCCACAACTCTGCGTAAAATAGCAAGTCACAGTGACCTGGTACAAAATGCAGAGAGGGAATGGCCATCTTTTTGGCTTGTGGCCCCTAGGAATTTTGAAAGCCTATTGTGGATTATGTCATAAAAGACTTTGTAATAAAAGATTGTTTATTCAAGAATGGTTGCATAGCTGGCTGGGGAATTCTGGGAGTTGAAGTCCACAAATCTTAAAAGTTGTCAAGGTTGGGGACCTCTGCATTAGATTAAACTTATAACGTTAGATTTTAAAAATGGAAGTATAGCTAAATCTTATTTATACTGGCTCCACTACCTATACTTCTCCATAACTTTCTATCATTTCTATTTTTATATCATCACTTACTACTTCACTTTGAGGTCTCTTCAACTGACCCAGAATGCACTGGTGTGGGCAGTGCTAATTATGTCTCAGTACGCCCATATAACACCTCTGCTTCAGGAACTGCATTGGTTGCCAGTTTGTTTCCAAGTACAATTCAAAGTCCTTGTTGCTCCCTTTAAGAACCTACATGACAGAGGTCTGGAGGGACCACTTGCCTCCCATGGCATCTACCCAGCTAATCTGATCTGGCAGGGTTGGCACCCTCCAGGTTCCTTTCATTAAAGAATGCAGTCTATCCGGACCCGAGAAGCATGCCTTCCTGATAGCACCAGACCTGTGGAATGAGGTTTCCCCCAAGATTTAAAGGGCCTCCACCCTACTGCTATTTCAAAGGTCCCAAAGACTTGGCTCTTTATCCAGACCTTTAGTAGGTGTGATTGAAGTCTCCCTTCTTTTTTGTTCCATTTGGGTTTATTATCTCTGCCATTTTTACTCTTTTTTGAGTCCTATTGAGTCCTTCCCAAGGGTCTACGATAGTCAGATGTTGTTTGATGATGTTAAAAGTATCATCTCAAGATGGAAGCTATTTGAAATAAAGCTGCCTTTTGATGACAGTTTTGTTACTTGGAGGATCAGTGGGGCTGCAGTTGTTTTGGGATTGAACCCAAGGCGCCCATTCCTATTTGGTACTGTCTTTGCTTTCTTTTCCCACAGTTGTTTTACCTCTGCTTGCAGGTCTTTGTATTTGTCATTTTCCAATGGTTTCTCTTTTGCTTTGCTGTTTTCAGGTACTGTAACATCCATCATGCAGACTTTCTCGTGCTTCTTAACTGTTATTAATTCTGGGGTGTTATATGGCAGTGTGCTTATCTGTTTTGAGTTCTAAAGTCCCAGAACATTTTAGCGGCTTCATTTTCTTTTCTTTTCTCTATTTTGTGGTCCTATCAGTTCTTGATAAATGGTGATTCTTGCAGATAGTCCAGTGCAGTATTGTTGCTACTTTGTCATTCCGTTATCTGTGTGATCTTGCAGCATCTAACTAGCTGGTTCATTGTTTCTTCAGCTTCTTTGCAGAGATGGCATTTGCTGTCTGTCCATGGCTGACTTCTCAATTCTGGCGTTGCCTGCATTTGTTCTTAAGACTTGGTCTTGTGCAGCCAGAATGAGCCTCTCTGCATTTTCTTCAGTTTTCCTGCTCTTAGCCATTGCTAGCTCTTGTTATTATCTGCTTTGGCTGCAATTTTCTTAATGTACTGGCCATGTAATACTTTGCATTGCTGTTTCTCTTTTCTGTTCTTCATCTGGTCTTTCTTGTATGCCAGTTTGGTCTCTCTAATTCTCAATTAAGGCTTCATGATCTAGTAGGTTCAGTGTTTCTTTATTGTCCTTCAGATATTATTCCAATGCCTTTTTTCCTTCTTCAACTGTCTGGTGTATTTGTAACATTCCACTCCCACTGATGCTTCTTGGTAAGTAACACCTTTCAGTATTGCTGCATGGATGAAGGGCATTATTCATTGTCATTCTTTTTCTGGTCTTAACTCTTCATGGCTTTTAGTTCTGTTTGAGCCCAGACCACTATTCCAGATGTGTACCTAATGACTGGAATTGCCCAGATCTCAATTGCCTTGATAGTATTTCCTCTATTGTGTTTAGACTTTACAATCTTCTTCATTCTCGTGATTTTTTCACTACTAACCACCTTCTTGACTTCCGTGTGCTTGTTGTCATCTTGAAGGATGCACGTATTTATACTGGCTGTCTTCATCCAGACTCTTGATATTATTTCCGAAGGGTATCTTTGGTTCCTTCAGTTTTTATTATTTTTCACCTGCTAATGGTGAGGGCAGCATGTTTGTCCATTGCAATATAAAATAATATTTGATCTTTGCAGAAATATCTATTTCTACTTCATTCTACTATTATTTTTTTCCTAGTATTCTTAACTCACACTTTCATACAATGAAGTAGATAAAGCACACTTTGTCATACAAAGCTTTGCTTCTTAAACATCAGTTCATAACGGACCGTGTACTAGTCATTGTTTTGCTGCCAGTATTTGCAGAGCAACATATCCATTTCCCCGTAATTAGTAAACTACCAAAGCACATTCATTTTTTAAAATTTGCTTTGGGTTTTCATACATAAGTAATAAGGAATAATTTTAATTTTTTGCCCAACATGGCTACCTTTTGTCTTTAATATATTAATTTTAAGAGTCTAAATTCTTATTGCATTATATGGTCTATAATCTTTGCTATAAATTATCTAATTTTTTTAGCCAACTGTCATGCAAATGGATATCATCTGCATACTAAGCTAAACCTACATTCTGTTGCTAAGCTAAACCTACATTCCACTATGAACTATATTCTACACAACTATACTACAGGTAGTCCTTGAATGACTGCTCAAAGTTACAAAGGCACTGATAAAAATAACTTATGCCCATTTTTCACACTTATGACCATTGCAACATCCCCATGGTCATGTGATCAAAATTTGGCTGCTTGGCAGCTGACTCGTATTTATGATTGTGGCTCTGTCCCAGGGTCATGTGATCCCCTTCTGCAACCTTCTAACAAGTAAAGTCAACGAGGAAGCCAGATTCCCTTGACAACTATTTTACTAACTTAACAATTGCAGTGATTTATTTAAAAACTGGCAAGAAAGGTCATAAAATGGACAAAACTCACTTAACAAATGTCTCACTTAGCAACAGAAATTTTGGGTTCAATTGGTCAAGGATTACCTACGTAGCAGTATGTTGTAGATTTATATTATTGCATTTTTCTAATACTCTACTAAACTAAACCTACATACACACCCTAATGTCATCACAAGTGTTCCTTATATTTTTCCAAGGGAATGTCACACATCCTTATCTTAATCCACATTCAGTGTTGAACTATTCACTATGCATTCCTTATATTCCCTTGCATTATTTATTTACTTGGTAGGTTTATATCCCATCTCATTTTTATAGCTCTAACAAACCTATGGGGTTGGGCTGTGAAAGGGCGATTGCTCCAAATTCACCCTGTGAATTTCTACAGCTATTTCTATTACTTGCATCTAGATCTCCCAATTCTCATTCTGCATTTTAGCCATTGCCCACTGTAGTTCTGTTTTCTAAGAATGCTTACAAGCAGCTTTATACATCCTGGGGGTATTCTTGGAAATATCGTAAAAATAAAGCTAGACTTTTCTGTTTCTGCATTGTGCCACGCCAGATTCCTAATTACTTTTTTAATTAAAAGAATCTTTTAAAAATGAATGGAACTTGGACCCTGTTGAATCTCAAGAGATATGTTTGTAGGTACATCATTACTTGTGGAAATTGCGTTGCACATTTGAAGAACCTTATATTGAATTATGCATTATAAATTTTAAAACACAATAGATATGATCACATATTGCACTAAGCCAGAATATGCAAGTACCGTCAATGGTATTTGACGCAGGCTAACTTATCTAAAATATATAAATGAATATCAGACTAGTGTTGGAAATGTGAAAAGGAAGAGGGCTTTTTTTATCATGCATGGTGACTTGTGAAAAAGCAAAAAAGTGCAAATCCATACAATGATGCAGAAACTATTGCAGACTAATATGATGAAATCAGAATTAACTGTATTTCTGCAAGATTTTATGTACAAGGAATTAAAAAAGAAATAAAGGAAATTAATATTTTACATGGTAACTATGGTAATTGTTGTATTATAAAACTTGGAAAAGCAAAAAAAAATGCCTACAGCGAATTATAAAATTATCTGAACTTGCAAAAATGGCACGGCTGACCAATTTAGTCAAAGAAAAAAATTGACAAAAAGATTTTTTTGAAAAGCCAGAAGGCACAATTGTATAATTTATTTTTTTAATTTTTAATTTCTTTTTCATTTTCCCATATTGAAAAATTATTTTACATACACACACACACAAAAGTGTGTGTATGTGTGTGTGCACATGCGCCAAAAGCAAATTTATTCCTACTAGTCTCATTTGGTTTTGTTTGAATACTTACCTAAGAATGCTTGTGGTAGACAGGCTAAGTCAGTGGTGGCGAACCTATGGCACGGGTGCCAGAGGTGGCACTCGGAGCCCTCTCTGTGAGCACACATGCTGTTACCCCAGCCTTGCCTCTCCCCGTGACCCCCTCCTCACCAGCAGCCCTCCTGGAGAAGAGCGCCCCCGAGCGTGGCCCACGTGGAGCAGTGCAGTCAAGGATATGGCAGCCAGGCAGTGTAGACAAGACTCTGCTCTCATGCCCCATTGCTCACAATTGATGCTTCGGGGCGCGGGTAGAGGGCGTGGCTGCCATGGCACTGCTGGGCGATCTGCAGTGGACCCTGGAGGCGGTGAGTGGCCGTGTGGTCAGGTGGGGTGGGGCGGAGCTGGGGCAGGGCAGGGGGTGGAGTGGGGGTGGGGCCAGTTTTGGGGTACTCAGTCTCTAAAAGGTTTGCCATCACTGGGCTAAGTTCTTGCTATTTCTGGAAATACTGTATGCAAAATTATGCAAACATTGCTATCCATAAGTACTTGAAATCAAGGTTTTTAACAATGATCTCTTGAATTGGCCATATTACTAAAACTAAGCTCTAATGGCAGGGTTGAATAATTTATGCAAAGCCATGATAGAGTTGATTTTAAAGTTTTACATAGTATGTTATGAGAATCTTTGAAAACTAGGCCCTCATGGATTGTTCAGTGCTCATGAGGTAAAGTCCATTTTTTAGCTTTATGTATGAATTTTCCTGCATGTTAGTTTCATGTGGAATATACTGCATAGCTTTTAGGAACGAGTATATGAAATCCAGATAGCTGTACAAAGGAAATGGTGCAGAAATAAATGTGGTGGGAGTCATAGGAAAACTTGCAATTCATCTACACAGAAGAAATCCTTCTTCTATAAAGAATTTTATTATTAAAATTTGTGTCTAAGAGAATTCAGATTTACATTTAATTTCTGTGGCACTATTGTATGCAAGTACAATATAAGTATAGAAAGTTTGATGTTGAAATAAGTTTTTATCCATCTGTGTTTGATTTAAAATAATGTTGCAAAGGAATTAAATTAAATTAATGTTGCAAAGGAATTAAATATTAATCTACATCATAGCGCCCTGAAAGTTATTTTTCCAAGACATATTTTATCTTATTCCTGATGTATGCTATATCTTACTCTTGATTTTGCTTCAAGATCTTAGTTCTTAAATGTTTAATTCTTTTGCACCGTACTAGTATATATTAGCTCAAATGTGTTATGCTTGCTATAGTCATTCCTTAGTTGGTATTTCCTGTTAGATGTTACCCAAAATTTTCTTGTGTTCTATTAGGAATATCCAACATTTATAATTTCTCTCTTTTCCATCCTACCAGGCAAGAGGAGACTTGATTTTTCTTGTTGTCCAGCAAATAGTTTATAGAACTGTGCATTGGGGGGGGGGGTTATTGTATATTTACATAATCTTAACAATGGAATCAGATGAACATCCTTAACAGAGGAAATATCTAGAATTGACAGTAACGATCTTCCTTTGATATGCCAGTAGGAACAAGAAGATTGCCAATAATGCTTGTGAACTTGTAAACAATAATTACAATATATGTACATGTTGACAGATGTTGCATAATATGCCAGAGTTGGTGAATTGTTTTTATAATGCTTTTCAACAAATAAATCAACTTCAGACTAGCAATTACTATCCTGCTAGGATCCCCCAGTAAAAAAACAAAATCCTTATGTTGAAATAATTATATATAAGCCTGGTCACAAACATAGAAAATATATTATGTAAGGCGAAAGGGAAGACATCTCTTTCTCCAGATATTGATCGGAGATCGATCTTCTGGTTGCTGGAGTCAACATGACCATTGGTGAGAGATTCTGATACCTCTAATTCTTTGTTCTGGAAGTCACAATAGGTTCCCATGCTTGCTGCAAATAGGATATAAAATGGCCTCATTTTTTAATTCTGATTTTTCTTATTTATTTGAAGCACAATTTTTTTTTCAAACTTAGGATAATTTATTTTTTACATTCCAATCTCTGCTTTATGGCTATAGCTTAGGACACAAAACCAAGCTTTAGAAATATTCTGATCTCTTCCCCAGCACACAAGATTTCAGAGTTGGAGAGGGAAGGAAGAGCAAGGGAAAAAGCTTGAAGTCCATGCAGAACCAGGTTTTAGATGAAGTTGAGTTAGAGGTAGTGGCTTCTGAGGTTTCTGGAATTAAAATAAGTAAATAAATTATTCCTGAAAATAGGAAGTCTGATTGTATAGAAATCACTTTATTCTTATGCAAAAGACAATGTTCCTTAGTGGTAGGTGACAAAAGGAGGGAAATTAGTGGATAGTTTTGTGGTAACAAAGTTGGATCCTGGAAATAATTTTATCTAGTAGGTAAAGGGGGTTGTTGCTATTATTACTACTATTATTTTACATTTATTGGTCACCCAACTCCAACTGACTCTGGGTTATACCTCTTCAGAGAATGCAGTATTATTCCTGCTTCAGATGGGCATATCATTCCTTTTTCCATATATAATTTCTCTGCAATTATGCAGATGATTGCCATTAAAAATATTAATTATAGTTCAGAAATCTACATAAGTAATTAATTTATCATGGTCACATTGTAATGTCCTAAAATGTTCAGAGTTTATTATTTGCAGCCCAAGATCAACCCCCCCAAAAAAGACCCAATCCCACAATAAATATATTAAAATAATTTTTTAAAAACAAAAATCCTGAGATAATGAACAACTAATAATAGCATTTGGGAGGAACAAGATGGTTTCTAAGAGCTATAGCTGTTGGATAAAAATGTTGCAACTTTCTTAGAAGTTTCTGAAAAGTGGTCACCCAAAGGAAGGATAATGGTATTCTGGTCACAGTGACAATTTTAAATGAATAGCAATTGGGAAAAGTAAGTTCAGTTGCCAGTGGGACATTTTAATAGCACATGTGAAATAGATCCTATCTACATGATTGAATAGAAACAAGCATAGCTTTTATATGGGAGAATTATTTCTACCAGTTGTTGCCATAATAGGTAATATACCAATTAGACCAGTGTAAAGGAATATAGTATAGAATATTGAAAAAAAAAATTCATCAGGGACAGTCCAGGGAAAGGAGGGAAATATTTTATAAAAGAGGTCGCACATCTAGATTGAGCATCTAATTTAACAGAAAAATAACACCACTAATTTAGCAGGTTAAGATGGAAGCTGTTGAGATTACTGAACAGTGCAATCATGTGCATATCTTCTCAGAAGCAAAAACGTTGCCCTTCAGATAGGTAAATATATGATATAAGGCTAAAATGATAAATAAAATCAATATCAGCACAATAGGCCTTGCAGCAGGATGACCAACAAACAAATATAATAAATAAATGTATTTATTAAGTGAATAAGTATAAGTGAAAGTCCAAGATGCATTTTTTGCATGCATTGCACTTATGCTGAATTTGCTACATTGAATGACTGTGAGTTCTTCATAGCAACACCCTTAGTTTCCCAAAGGATAAGGGGGGGGGCTTAGTTTTGATCATGGTATGTTTAAGTGGAAGGAATTCTGTTTGGGTAGATTATTTTTGATGTTTGCCATTTTGCTACCTCCTTTTACAATACTGTGGTGGCAAATCTTTAATACTTGAGCTGCATTCTGATTTGTGTGTGCTGTGATCTGCTAAAAAGGTAGATTCTGGATCCAAGTCCTTGTTCCTTTCATGCTAATAAAAACTGTTTTTCTAACACTGTTCTAGTCTCTTTAAGGAAGATGTTACGAATAAAGCTCTATCAAGATACAAAGTGTCTCAGTGATCAAATATTTTGTATCAGTAATAGAAGTTCCTTTCCCCATTTTTATTGGCAATATCATGGTTAAGACCCAAGCTCTTTCCTTTCAGAGGAGAGCAGAAATTACTAGTTAGGGTTTGTTCACAGATTTTAAAATGTTTAGTTGATAGATTTATTTACCAAAATATCAATCTTGGTGCCTTTTTTGATTTTCTGGAATAAAATCTTGCAATATATGATTTATAACATTAATGTTATAAACATTACTTATAAACATAAATGTTATAAACAGTTAAAACATTAACTTTATACAACATTTTGTAATTAAGTCTGCCTTGAAATGAAATACTCTTTTGACTATTTTAATTTCCAATTCACATGGTGCATTTTCACTGCGAGGAGGGATGAGAACTAATTCACCAACTGATTTAGTGTGATTTCTTGTTTTTCTTCAAAGGGCCGAACCAAGAAGAAACCTGCCCCAGTGAAATATGACGCTGGAGATCTTGTATGGGCCAAGTTCAACAGACGTCCGTGGTGGCCCTGTAAAGTTTGTCATGATCCTGTATTAGATACGCATTCAAAAATGAAAGGTAATCTACTCATCCTGCATTATACAATTTTGTATAATGAACATCATTAAGTACGTGGCATTTTGTAAATGATTTATTTGCATGATCAATTGATAGGGAAGAAATAGAAACAACATTCTTAAGCTAATCATACTTGTAATGAATAAGATTTTCTTAATGGGGAGAAGGGAAGTACAGAATATTTGTTACATAATGAAAGGGTTTGTTTTGAGTGTGGAACAAGTTCAGAAGAGTCCAAATTTCCAAAGCACCCAAATGCCAGACAAAGGAACAATGGATAGAAATTGATCAAGGAGAGATTCAAGCTAGAAATAAGGAGAAATTTTCTGACAGTGAGGACAATTAGCCAGTGGAACAGCTTGCTTTCAGAAGTTGTGGGTGCTTCATCACTGGAGTCTTTCAAGAAGAAACTGGACAGCCACTTGTCAGAAATGGTACAGAGTCTCCTGCTTGAGCAGAGGGCTGAACTAGATGACCTCCAAGGTCCCTTCCAACTGCTGTTATTCTGTATTTCAAATAGCTGTTTTGAGGTCAAAATATTCTTGAACAGAATATTTCTATCTCCCTGAGTATTGTGCATACGATTACAGTCAGTCATGCAGCAAAATTTGAAACTGATCTATTTTGACTTTAACTATTTATGCATTGTATTTTTTAAAAAAAAATGCATTTGAAGATATTTATAACTATAATCCTATGCAAAACAATTGTTTCTATTTTTTCAGTTCTTAAGAATTCTTCAAATGCAACTACTAAGGCATTTTTAAAGTGCATATCTTTAAAAATAAAGTTTGCAGTAGAAGGGGGCAGCGGAACAATCATTGTTAAGGGGATATTTTAAAAAATCTAAGTGCAGTACAGAGTACATACAGTCCTCAACTTATTTGTTTAGCAACTGTTTGATGTTACAATGGAGCTTTAAAAAAAAAAGCAACGTATGACAAGTTCTCACACTTGCAACTATCATAGCATCTCTGTGGTCACATGATCAAAATTTGGGTGCTTGGCGGGTGGCATGTATTTATGACAATTGCAGTATCCCAGGATCACATGGTTGCCACTTGTGTTCTTCCCAGCTGGCTTCTGACAAGCAAAATCAGTGAGGGGAACCAGATTTGCTTAATGATCATGCCACCCTTTAAAGACGAATATTTGTAGCTCAGAGTTGAAATGAAGGGTTCCTGATGCTGTCTGAGCTTGGTTCTTTTCTTGCAGAAAACTAGGCAATGTTATCAGTGCAAGTGATGAATGTCATTAATGATATTATCTTCATTTGGGTAAATGTCTGTGGAGATTCTCAATCATCCAGATCATGGTTGTCCCAAAGAACAGGAAAGTCCAGTTGCCTTTTGGAGAAAGCATCTTTGGGATTTCATTTGGGTAATGTCTGCAAGAAAACAGCCAAGCTCAGGACCCCTCATAACAGCAGCAGAAGTTCCAGTCCCAGTTCTGGTCTTTAAGTTGAGGACTACCTGTAAAGGAGAAAAGGAGATAGGGAAAAAGTTATCTCTTTACTCCTAGTTAAGTGTTATTAAAGAATAACGCTAGAGAGGAGGAGGACATACAGATATGGCCATCTAATAATAATGAAAAGGAGAGTAGGAAGGATAGAGATTCCTGGGATGGATGGTTTCATTCTCCCAATTGTAGCTCATTTTTTCCAAACCCTCCTCTCCCCACACAAATTCACCAATTGGAAAAGAAGACTTACTGTTTCCATTGAAAGGCATTTTTTAAAAAATTAATGGCCACAAGGAAAGGGCAGTTTTCAAGGTCTCTTGATGGACAAGGAAAAAAGGGTTAACTTTGTCCTCCCTCCTGTCCCCAAAATGGTTTGCTCTACTGCACATAGGAATTAGAGGTCCTCCAGTGTTGCTGAATACTGCTCCGTAGTTGTCCTTATTGGCCATGTTGGATTGCCAGGAGTTGTGGTTCAGCGGTTTCTGACCTTGCATGGATTCACCACTTCTGGCTATTAGGGGCAGCTGAAGCTTAATATGGGGAAGAAGGAAGTTCAGATGACCTGTGAGTGAACCACCATAGACTGACTGCATCTTGCTCATAAGATAAAGCAGTAGCTATTGAGATGTATTTATTTATTAGATTTCTATTCTGCCTTTATTATTATTATTTTATTATTTAAAAAAACAATTCAAGGTGGCAAACACATACAATATTCCTTCCTCCAAAAATTTTCTACATAATAAGAGCCATGTGATGTGGGTTTGGGCTGAGAGAGAGAATGACTGACCCAAACTCATCCAGCTGGTTCTCATGCCTAAAGTCACAGTCTCCTATTTTTAGGCCAGCTCCTTAATCACTGCCTCAAATTGGCTCCTTTAATTTCAGAGATAAGCAGTTTCTATTAAAATTAAGGAGCCTTTAGCAACATTGGGATTGCTTTGGAGCAATCCTTAGGATATTTAAAGAAGAAAGAAAGACTTATTCATTTGGTTTACTTCTTTTAATAGTGAACTTTGAAGCCACTAGGGGAAAAGTTGAAAGGTATCAAAAAGTGCTGAGAATGGTAAAGTTTAATGAAACACATTTTTAAATATACAGAGAGTGAAATGGGTCCTTATAATCCTACATGGGTGGTCATAGTGGTGGGGTTTATGGGTTTTTACATTGTGAAACTTTAACCATGTAAATTACCTGGAGTCATATTTATTACATTTGTTTGCTGCCCATCTTACTGCAAGGTGACTGTGGGCAGATTACAACAATTAGGAGTTAGGTGGCTATATAAATTGGTTAAATAAATAAAATAAAATAAATCACAGACAGAAAAAAAAAACATTGTTACTGGTCATTAAATGTTCTGGGGATGTATATTTGGAAAGTCTAATGTATTTCCCTTGAGCTCTTCATTCTAAAAGAAAGCTGGCAGAAATCATGCGAATGACCCTCCTATAAGGAAATGAACATGCATCTCAATAACTTGTTTTAGGCTCTATTTGCTAAACCTAAATTGGCAGTTTCAGGCTGTTCTTTTCTGAACTTAGTACAAAATGTAAATACAGCTAATTTTATTTCAATAGTTACTAACCGCAAGCCATATCGAGAGTATTATGTGGAAGTATTGGGTGATCCATCTGAAAGAGCCTGGGTGATAGGAAAAGCTATTGTGATTTTTGAAGGAAGACATCAGTTTGAAGAACTACCTGTCCTTCGGAGAAGAGGGAAACAAAAAGAGAAAGGTTACAGGCACAAGGTAAATCTCTTGTTCTCATGCCTACTGTGTTTAGACTTCTTGCTCAAATATAGCACATAAGTAAGGATTCGGCCAAATTATGAACTATTGTTGAAAGAAGCATAGATTGCCGTTGAAATGAAATCACTTGTATAAATATCTTATTGAAATTGGTAGGATCTCAGTTTTATTTTGATTATGGCCATAACGTTTCAAGCTGTAATGATTGATATAATTTGAGACTTGAAACTTGTTAGTATAGTAATGTTTTATGTATTGGTATATTCACAGAGCTGCCTAAAATGGATTAGAAAATTACCTTTTTTCTTTTCTTTATTTAATAAATAAACTGATAATTTAGATAACAGGTCACAATATTTCTAATGATAAAGCATTTGCATTTGAAGTGCAGGTATAGAATAAGATAACCAGGGTGGGACTTATTTTAGAATAATGGTTTCAGTAAGAACTTGTCTATTTCTGGTTCTTAGCCCTGCGTTCCTTTTTCCAATTCTGAAGTGCTATTATTAACTATCCAGGGGATTGTTTCATTTGAAGTACTCCAGGCCGACCAATGGAATCCTTAACAATTCCATTAGGCTTCACTTAGAATCAGTATTTGTCAGGTTACCTGAATAATGCTGCTCAAATCTGAATTGTAAATTTTGTTATATGTTGCAAAAAAAAAAACTTTGTGAAGGAAAGTATGGTAATCTCTGAATGTGATGCTATCATTTGCATATACATATTTATTTTCTAATTTTCTCTTGTCCTGTCTTCATTTACTTTAAGGTTCCTAAGAAATTTATGGCTAAATGGGAGATCAGTGTCGGCCTTACTACTGAATATCTTAAGCAGAACGGCATGAAAAAGTGTATCCGGACTTCTAGCAAATTGGAGAGCGTCCATTTAATGGGATCATGTAAAAAGGATTCCTTAAACGAGCAGAGCAGGCATCTGAATGGATGTTTGAAACCATTAGCATTTGATTCTAAACATTTCTCCCATGACAAAGGGAAAACATTCACTAAATCACAAATGAGGAAGAACTCTGATGCAAGGAAGGGGAGTAGAATAAAAAAATGTAGCACTAAGAGAGAGTGTGAAGGGAAAGTGCCAATGAGCAAAGTTAAAAGTACAATTTTTGAAAATATGCCAGATAAGCAGGCATCTCATGAACTTTGCAGAGCAGCAGAAAGCCTTATAGGTTCCAAATGTACCGTGGAAAACTACTTGCTCTCTTCTTTTGGGGAAAGACAATTTGAAAATAAATCTAAGAAAGCAAATTATGACATTTCTCAAAGAGACTGCCAACTTGAACCCCCCAAAATAGATTTGAAGAAAAAGAAAAGCCCCTCCGCCTTCATGTCCAGTTCAAAACAACAGCTGCCATATTCTGGAACTGAGGGTAGAAATGAGAGAAAGAAAGAAATGGACTCTGATGGTATCTGTGATCTAGAGCCTCTTGACCAAAGTATTGCAGCAGCGTGTAGAGATCTAAAAATTTGTGACTCTATGAACAAGAGAGGAAAGGAATTGACTTTGGGGCAAAGAAGCATTAAACGTCCTGTATCTCTCCCCAAAAGTAGTAACAGAAATCAGAAACCTCTGGAAGGCTCTTTAGATAGGAATACCAATGCTGGAACAGGAGGTGAGCAATTCCAGCAGCCATCCTTCGAAGCTGAGCGGAAGGCATCTGCTTACAGGAAGGACAATCTTACCACGGTAGATAAGCACACTACACTCCAAAGTAAAGGGTTTACAAGTCACAGGGATATTAAACAGCTTCAGTTCAGAACTATAAAATGCAAACATAAAGGATCTGCTGCTGCCACAGAATCATCTCTTAAGAAAGAGGAATGTCTGCCTGACTGCTGCTTTTCTACTACCAAAGGTGCTCCTGGGTTTCAATTAGATACACCTGCCAAAAGTGGGAAGCGCGATGGCTCTAAACTGCCAAACAGTACTAGAGAGAAATCTTGTGATTCTGCTGAAATAGAAACAGCTGTTGTGAAACACGTACTTTCTGAACTGAAGGAGCTGTCCTATAGGTCCATGAATGATAAAGCTAAAGACGGTGGGTCACCTAAGTCTGCCATGCCCTTACTCTTTTCGTCCGTCTCGGGGCAGAATCACTTGCCAATTGAGCCTAATTACAAATTCAGCACCTTATTGATGATGTTGAAAGATATGCATGACAGTAAGACAAAAGAGAAACAGATCATGACTACTCAGAACATTGTCTCCTACAGAAGTTCTAGCAATGGTGAAAGTAGTGGAAGTGATACTCCGAGTGATTTGACATCTTTGACTACCATGGGAGCAACTCCTAAAATAGAAAAAAATCAAGACAGTGTTCAAGAGCCAGAATGTCATAAACCCAAAGAAGGTCAGTCCTCTTTTTCACATGCTATCACAACCAAGTTGATCAATCTTGATGCTAAAAAAAGGGAACTCACAAATACGGCTGTTCCTGATCCACACTGCACCGCAAGGCGCAGCTATCCAAAATCTAAGCACCTATCTAAACTAATAGTTAACACAACATCAAAGAGCAAATCATTAAAACATTTATTCAGTACAGCAGAGAGAGTGTCCCAGCAGCATAGAGCTACCCAAAGCTCAGTTGCTAGATCTCTAGACAGAACCAAGGAAGATTTTGCAAGGAAAGTACCTTGGGAGTTGGTGCGACACTCCCCTGGTGAAGACTCTTCAAGTTCCTCTGATGGCAGTTTAGTTCATGTAAAAATGAAGTCAGAATCTGGTAAAAAGAAAGAGAGCTACAGGCCCTTTGAAAATGGGGAGTACCTAGAGTTGGAAACAGGACTGAATAGAGAAGGCTCCATGGGGGATGAGTCTAAAGATGTAAGCCACGTAGCACCCAAAAAGCGATGGAAGCGTTTTAACCAAAGCAGTTCTAAAGCTGGTAAGCACATCAGTAGCTCTAGGGAAGCAGGAGGGGAAATATTTGGGCCATCTTTGGCTGGTACTGAACGAAACAATTTTGACCAAGTGGGAGACCTCTCCGTGCTTTTCAGGGTGATTAAATAAGATCCCTAACAGGCAACGTTTGTGAAAACCTTTTAGCTGAGTAATGTTTTCTTGTTTATAATAGGAACTGCAAGTGGGTTGTTTGATTTCCTACATCTGCAGGTGGGGTTTACTGTGAAATCCTGAAGATAAAAATCATTTTTAGAAAGGTAGACTAGAACTTGGTTCTTTGACATCTAATTTTCCAGGCTAATTCTCTGTTAATACAATAAACATGCAGTAAAATGTGTGCCCGTGCAGGTAGTTTGAAGTGGTATACCTGTTAAATTACTTTCGTTGTCTCATTTGTAGGTTGTGAGAACTTGGTATTGCAAGGATAATTAAATTAAGCTAACTTCGACAGGAGAGAAAATCTTAGGAGAATGTTGAGTTCATATAATCACATTGTATTGAATTATTTCAGCACTTCCCTTCTTTTGAGCTTAATTTAGGCTTCTAATTTTTAGAAGTTAAATCAGCAACCATCCCAATAAATACATTTAGGATTTTTTTTTACTTTGCGAAAGGACATTATTTTTAAATGAAACTGTTGTGGAATTAAGCCCAGCTGTTCTACAAGTGATTCAAAATGGTGGGAATTTTAGTGTGTCTGTTGCTGACTCCTACACACAACTAGATGGTATAAATAAATCTATTAGAAATAAAAATTTGGTTTATATGTGGCAAACAGTGTAAGGTGTAGAATGGAGTGTATTAGGCCTAGCATATCTGGGCTACACATACCCAGATGACAACTAGGTAGATGGCAATAATTCTAAATCTCTTTGCTGCTGTCTAGGTTTGCCTCAATTTTTGCACTCCAGGGATAATACGCCTAGTCTGTCTCATTTCAATCTGTGGGCTGTAAATTATATTTTTAAGTGTTCCCTTATTCATGTCCAAGCTTGGGTTACCTGTTGTTATGCTGTTCCCCAAATCTTAAATAGTTGCTCAAGTCCTGCCAGACTATAATAATTAATGTGACAGAATAGAAGTATGATTTAATGTATGACAAATTAATTTATTAACTATAGTTTATCTGAATAACTCATCCTTACTTGAAGAACCTCTGCAAATAGGCAATCAGAATAGAAAACAATGGGCTGAAGTACAATTATTCTCTTCTCATATAGTAGTATGTATTTTATGTCTTGCTTTGTTTTAATTGAGGAAGCATTGAAAACAAAATCTCCACCGGAGGTTAAAACGGTATAACCCATGTTCCCATTTCAGTAATGTGTCAGGTGGAGGTAGGTTGAGATCTGAAGGTGCAGAATGCAGGATAAAGGTCAGTTATAGTTTGGTAGTGCCAAAGATATTAATTTATAACTTCGTTATGTATAAAATGTATACTCATACATATGTGCTTATATGAATAAGGTTAGGAATTAAGGAGGTTGCTATCATAAACTGCATCTCCCTCTCCTGTTTTATAAAAAGTAAATTAACCACACTCATAATTAAGTTGTTCCCAAATATGACCTCAGATTTATTCTAATAGTTCCACTTCATATTGAAAATATGCAATATGCATAAAAAACAGATATTTGATTAAAATTTCATCATATAGGCTGATGTTTTAGTAGAACAGAGGTAATATTGCAAGTAACTGATCCTGCCTAACAATAACTGGGTTTCTGCACTTTTTAACTTAATGTAGTGTTTGGAGGTAGTTACTTGTACATTATATTGGTTTTGTGGGCTCAGCATTAGTTATAGTACCAATAGATTTCTAGGTGGATTAAGTGTTGATTCTGCAGGTATCCAAGCTTGGGACTTGGATACCTGCAGAATCAACTACTTCATATGGAGCCTGTTGATCCAATGTGCACACCGTGGGTAGGAACCCTAAATGGAAAGAGGAGAATTTCAAGACTTCTAAGATGGTTGAAAGGTTTACCATAGTCAGTGGGATTGACCGTTGCTGAGAAGTCTTAAACAGTCAAGAGGGAAGCAATTCCCCTCATCCAGGTTGTTGCAGATCATCCCATGAAGTTTCTGCTACTTGCTCAGACCTGAATTCTGACTGAAAGGAATCAGATAATCCAGTTTGTTTTGGACATAAGGTACTATTACATCCTTCTCCAGAACTGGGAGTTTTAATAATGGATAATAGTTTTCTAACACGGCAAAATTAAGGGAGGGCTCCTTCATGAGCAGGGGTATCACCACTTTTTTCAAGGAGGATAATACTAATTCTTCACCAACCTTGGCTTACCTCCCTGACACAGCTGATAACCCCTCACCTTCTTCCTGAAGGGACCAGGCAGGATTTCTGTTCACACGTGGGAGAACTGATACTCTCCATTTCACCAGAGTGTTCAGAATGAAATGAACTATGGATAACATTGCAAGACACTTACCTCTGTTACTTCCATCGATTCTGTCCTTTTGGCAACTAGTTTTGAGCAAGTGTAATTTTATTGGCAAAATGTTTTGGGCTTGTGGGCAGATTTTTCCAACTCTTGCTAGACAAAAGGAAGTGGGTCATACTGCAGGGAAGTCTGTCAGCAAAATAAAGACAGATAAGAATACTTCACCACACTTATCACTAGGGCATAAACTCAAATATGAGCTTGTATGGGTTTGTTTAAGCCCATTCCTATCTTCCTTCACCAATGCTCCTGGTGTTTCATTTCGCAGAACTTCTTAGTAAATTGCTGGGCACCTTGGGATGAATGAGCAGGAGAGAGAGCACTCAAAAGCCATCTTGTCAAGCACCTTGGTCAGTTGAAATCCATGCAAATCCATAAAGTATTAGGGTTCTACTCTGCAGAATTTTGAGGTGATGATTAATGTTAGGCACACACCAATGGCAAAGACTACTAATCTCATCCTCAAGCATAGATTACCAGCAGTTGCTCCAAGGTGAATACTTGATATGATGGGTGACTGCTTACATCTATCAGACCAGACATTTATGTTGGATGCAAATATTTTCAACTGTTTTCTTTTTGTCTCCACTACGTCATCATCAAAAACTTTTGCTGTATAAGCTAGAGTTCAGTAGCATGGCAATTGTGGATACCATAGCATATGGGATTCTAGCCAGGAGTAAGAGTAACTCCTAACAGGCAAACGTTGAAGAAGATGGTAAAGCTACTGGCTGCATCCTATTTGTTTTCTGGACTTATGGGGCTGGGGGATGCAGATGGAATCCTCTCTGAAGAAGTGAAATTGATGTTTAGGGGGAAAAGATACATAACCCTCCCCCAAAGAAATAAGAGTTTGTGATGATGATGATGATGATGATGATAAAGACGATGGTGATATTGTTGAGCTAGGAAACAATGAAAGATTCTATCCCACATTGTTCCTTTTTGAAGTCTGTGAAGCTGTTTCTCTTTTCTCTCAGTTGTAAATGCAGAGAAGAAGCGCCTTAGAAAACCAAGTAAGAGGCTTCTAGAATATGCAGAGGAATATGATCACATATTTGCATTGAAGAAGAAGAAAAAGAGTCAGGAATCATTTCAAAAGGTGGGTGTTGAATTAAACTAGGAATTTATGAAAATGGGGAAAACTTAATTTTTTCATGCCTAAAAAATTAGGACTAGAATTCAAAACAGGAGCAAGTGTCTTGAGTGGGGAGAAGCAATTTCCTCTTCTGACTGCAGTTTCTGATTAATGTGTAAATACACAGGTAGTCATTTCGTGACAATGATGAAAAAATAACTTTACAACCAGTCCTTGCATTAAACAACTTGTGCAGGTCTGTAAAGCAAAGAAAGGCTGAAGAAAGATTATGAGCACACTCTTGGTTTCACTTAGTGATGGCTTTGCTTAACAACTGAGTTGCTGGTCCCCACTGCAATAAACAAGGGCTATCTGTAATAGGAATGAGAAGGGATGGATAGTAAATATCAATAAATGACCCAAGCACTCCCAAATATTTGACTCCTCCCACAAAGGAAGCTTTTTAATATAATAAACTACTTCTAGATCATGTTTGTTTCCTACAAAGGAATAGGATTTGGGTATATCAGCAGTTAGAAAATTGTTCACAGAAGTATTATAGTACTTGCCAATCTACCTTGAGTACATCATGTTTAATCTCTAAACTACCATCAGATTACTGTAGTTCTTTAAATGTATAAATAGGGGCGAGAGGAATACATTTGGTTATGAATAAAATAAAGAATTAAAAGAGTTGTTTTAATATCTCTGGTTTTTCCTCAATATGTAGCTTTTTTAATCATCATTAAAAACAGTAAAATAAACCAATTGTATTTTTAAAATTATAAGTCTTTTTTTTAAAGTACGTATCTTATGGAACACAGGGAGTTGCTTTTGTAAATAGCATCACCATGATTATTTTTTTCCCCTTCATTCTTAGAACTGTCTACTGGCTCTCCATGATCCAAAGTCATCAACTTATTGCTTCCCTCATTCCCACTTAATGGTTATCGTTGGTCAGAGAAGAAAGTCAGAGAAACCTCTAGCCTAACAATACTTTTATCATGGCATGTAATTTATTGGGGGAGAGAAGGAATATTAGTTATGGAAATACCATGTAGTGGAAACATTGTGCCTTCATTATTTCTCATTTTAATCTTAAATCTTACTTTAAAAAAAAGTTTATGCCTGCACAATTGCTTTCCCTTTATTTTCATTGACTGCTATCTAAAATATGCTGAAATATGGTCATATCCTATATAGCTTTGCTCATGGTTAGCACTGATTCCTGGTATTGCTGTGACCGTTATTTCTTTGTTGATCACTGCTAATAGACAAGTTCTCTGGAGAGGTCTGAAACCAAACAGAAAAGCAGCATTGAGAAACATGCACGTAATAAACATCTGGAGCAGAAGCCCTTGGACTCCATTTCATCTGCTTCTTCATCAAAAGAATCTCCTCCAGTCCTTGAAGCTGAGCGTCCTCTATCAGATGAGCCTGATGCCCATTCCAGGGAACCAAGATTAGAAATGCCAGTTTTGACGTTATCTTCACCAAATGTGTTGGAATCTGTTTCCTCTGCTGCTGATTCCCATTCACAGGGAGAAGAACCAATAATGAAACCAGGTATCAAGATACATTTTCTGTGTAACTCCATTTGAAAATCTAAGTTATTGCACGTAATATTTATTGGGTGGATTTCATTTATACCTTGCCTTTCTACCCAGGCAAATATTGAAGTAATATAATTTAAATAAACCAAACAAACAAACAAATCCCATCCCACCCCAGGTTAAAATTAACATTAAAATAGGTATCAGAAATATTTAACAACTAAAGGTTTTGAGAAAGAGAAAGCCTTTATAAATTGTGTAAATTATTCTTTTGGAAGCATTCCACTTCACAGTTTTACTTGTTTAAAAATATTACTTACGTATATAATTCTGTCTGCCTCAATGTTTATAACTCTGGCAAAATGCATAAATACAATTTTCAGACTTCTAAAATATGTCAGTTTATAACGGGGGTTTTTTGGAATGTTTTGAGAATTACACTAATTACTACGTAAAGATTGAAAAACATTTTAATGTGAATATGGAATGTATTCTACTTTATTGTTTCCAGGCATTTCTGTTCCACTAAGCATAAAAAAATCACTGTGGTACTCTTACATTTTCTAACTTGCTGTTAAGAGGAATGAATCCAGCCAGATCTGGAATTTTTCACGTTTGATGTGGCTTTAGTTTTTCTTACATCTCCCTTTCCCCGAGAGCCATCAATCCACAGGTAAAGATCCTTTAGGTCAGGGGTGTCAAAACTCGCAACATCACGTGACGTGTAGTGACGTATTGCAACTTTTTTCCTATTGCCGGCAATGGGGTGGGCACAGTTTTGGCATGATGCATCTGGCCCACGGGCTGCGAGTTTGACATCCCTGCTTTAGGTCCATAAAACCAGTGCTTTGCAGTATATTAAGAGTATAGAGCAGGAATAGGCAACCTTGGCTCTTTTATGACTCGTGGACTTCAACTCCCAGAATTCCTGAGCCAGCTATGCCAGTCCACGAGTCATAAAAGAGCTAAGGTTGCCTACCCCTGGTATAGAGGTTTACTACTGTATAGGAGGGCTCCCTAAACTTTTTGCCATTGCACATCCCTTTTAGCATAATCTTAATGTACACAACTCCCCTAAAAATCCAAACACCAAAACGAATACAAATTAACAATGAAAACAATACAATGAAACTTTAGCAAAAGTGAATTTATTATTTGGGGGTTTTTTTCCCCCTTCAATCCTGTCCAATTCCCAGAGGCTGCCTGAACCTGCAGTTTTCTTGGCAAGGTTTTTCACAATTGGTTTCCCTTTGGCTTTTCCCTAGGGCTGAGAGGGAGTGACTCTCCAAGGTCATACATGGTGGAAGAGCATTTACATCCAGTTCTCTGCAACCCAAGGGTATTAACTGAATCATTGCTGGAACTGGACCTTGCATAGTAGCACTTTTCTCTCAAGTGGATTGTACAAGTGGGAATACTGACATTTTAACTTGTTTTAGATTTTATAATAGAGAAACAAGAAAGTGTGGTGATTGGGCTTCAAGGAGTTCATTCACCAGTAATTACCGAAGTTGCAGCTGCAGTTGAATAATTTGGGATATTTTAATTTATTCTTGGTTTTTTTCCCTTCTGTTAGGAAAAATGCTTAATAAATTATACCATTATTCCAGTTGTTTGAGGTTGTTTTTTTTTAATCCAGCGAAGTTACTGCTATATATACATTTTTCTTTAGGAAACTTTGAGAGTAAGCGCCAGCGAAAGCCAACAAAAAAGCTCTTAGAAGCCAATGATTTGGATACAACATTTATACCAAAGAGAGAGTGGACCTCTATAAAGAAGGTAGGTTGATCTTTCTTTCAGTTTAAAAACAATACTTAAAATTTACTTTTACTTCAGTTACTTTTAAGACCTGGTTATGTAACCAGGCCTAGGGCTTCCACGGAACCAGAGACTTTTCTAGATGGCTCCATCGTTAAGGAGATGTTTTTTATTCTCCTTCACCTATGGTTTGTCTTTTGGGTTTTTATATTTATTATTATTGTTTTTATGCCTGTACTTGCTGTTCGTATATGTTCTGTTGTAAGCTATTGTGCACCACCCAGAGTTGCCTTGTGCACCTGTATAGATTTGATCAATCAATAACACTCCTTTTTTATGACCCTGTAATCCCTTAATTAAGAATAGAGTTGACTGGATGGAGCTGAGCATTAGTGGCTGGATGCCCTTCCTGATGCCATACAGAGTTTGCAGCAGATATATTTTCTTTTGCCCTAGGACAAAGGATTGAACTCTCAACCTTCTGAGTGAGAGCCAAGAGTCTTCATCACTAGGCCACCACACTACTCAAAACATTAATCAATAACTAAATAAATTACAGAAGTATAAAATTTTAGACAGCATATGTTTGATTAGCACATAGGAGCTGATGGGGAAAATCCATATAATATAATTCAGAAGATGATGTATGGTATTCCCATTGCATAGTCTCTTAAACACATGCGCATACATGGACAGGGGTTTCACTACTACATGGTGATCTTGAATTGTGAACTATTTGGTAAAGAAACCTGGATTGGAACTGAACTGCCTTTGTGAATTGTGCCCATTCTTAGGAGTCCGATATCACTAATTGGGCATGCTCGATGAAATCTGAGTCCAAAGGGGAGGGGTGGGAGTGGAAAAGTCATCCTAGAAAAGACCATTCCTAGTTTTCGAGTGAGTAAAGCTAAGGGAGGGGAGAGATACTTTTTGTATGAAGTTGTTACTGCTCTCTGAACCTGGATGCTTCCTTGCAGAAATTTCAGTGCTGGAAGAAAGTGGAGTTTGCTCTGTTATATGTATACTGCTAGACAGTAGCTTTCCCTGTCGGTGTTGGTGGGGGTGCTCTTTTCTTTTTAGTAATTCCTTGATTAGGCTATTGTTTATTCCTTGTTTGTCTAAGTTGCTACTTCCTTGATTAGGGCATTGTTTATTGCTTGATTATTTGTCTGGTGTTACTCCTGATATCAATCCCTGTTCATCTGGGTATTGACTGCTGGTGGGGAGATATTCTGGTATGACTTTTCGTTTTTAGTTTTTTAATTGTTTCTTTTGAATGATGTTGTTTATTTCTATGTCCCTGTTGATTGAATACCAAGCTTCCAAGAATTCTGTCATGTTTTTGGATTTAGCTTTGTCTAGAATGCTGACAGTTTCCCTGTTGAAACCAGTATTGAGTCTGTCTATATGTTGTGAGATTAAGGTACTTCCTTCTTAATGTGTCTTCTTACTGCTAGTTGATATTCATGGATGCACTCTGCTAGTCTTCTGCCTATCGGTCCTGCATAGTGACTGTTACAGTTCTTACTTTTTAAAAAAATATATTTCATTGATTTTTTGCAATAACATTCTTTAGTGCTTAGTAAACAGCGTGATGTCTGGGTTCATATATTTAAAAAACTATCAATAATAATTAATTTCTATAGTTCCATAATCAGTATGTTAATTAATGATATATTTCTTCGATCTTCTCTTCATTCAATAGTATTCTCCTTTTGTCAACATTAAACTAATATAATTCTTAAAATTTTCGATACATATAAAGTTGGATATAAACCTTTTTTCTTATATTTGTACAAATAACAGTAACATCAGCATATAGCATTTTTTCTTATAAAAGTCATCTTATTAAGTCACTATATGTCCTGTTTTCAAGATTCTTATTTAAGCTTAATTTCCCCTCTGTATTCAAACCATTCTTATCAGTCATAATTTTCTCAAAGTTAATAACCTTTAAATATCTAAACTTTTCATTCACATGCACCATCCCAATATTTTTACATTTCATATATTATAAAAAATACGATACTACTTGTATATCTTATCCCTCTTACTGCAGGGACCCCTTTATATCCATAATTTATCTATTCTTTTAACCATATTCAAACAACTGTTTAATCATATAGTACTCCATCTGGTAAGTCGAATGAAATCTCTTGAATCTAATTCTAGCCTTCTTTTGCCAGGTAGTTTTCCAAGTCAGTGTGTTCAACTTGCCAGGGGATTCTTTCTGTATTTTTGTAAATGTTGTTGGGAATAGGAAAGACAAGTTAGATAGGACTTGTGTTTGTTGTCTCCCCCACTTTAATGATTCTCCTGGCTGCTCTATAGTCCATTTGTTTGATCTTTCCAATCTTCAAGTTTATTTTGAAGCCCTGAAAAATAAGATATCTTTTCCATTTCCATTGTGGCAAAATTGTGCAAGTTTTCTTTTCTTTGTATTAAGATGTAGTTCTCTTCATCTGTAGCTTCCCTCTTTGAGTCACTGTCCTCTGGTTTGTGTTCTGTTATCTGGTTTGTTTGTTCATTCTTTGTCATCATTTTCTGAGAGATTTTTACTTGTAAGTTTAGGTTAGAAATGTGCTCATTTATGTCGTCAATGTTTTTTTTAATCTCATCATGATTTGAAACCATTGTCATTTGAATCTGTCGCAGTATTGCATAAATTTCCTCCTGGAAAGTATTTGCCTTGTCTTGAAGTATTGCTCCTGCAGATCTCTGATGTTTCAGGCTGGGGCCTTGAGAAGGAGATGTTAGGTGTGGTTTTGTGCCACTTTTAGATAGGTATGCAACATCCATTTTATCTTTCCCCTCCAGATATTCTTTCACCCGTACCATAGTCTCTATGTTTAGCCTTTCAAGCCAGCCAATCTTAAAGTCCAAACAATCAAACCTTATATAGTTCTTATTTTTATATATGGTTTTTATACTTCAATACTTTTCCAATTATCAAAGCATCACTGAAAGCAGTATTTTATAACAGTTCTTCTATTCAGGGGTCTTACAGTTTATCAGCCAGCCAAAATTGCAGTCCAGAATGTTTAACCATCTAGTAAAATTCCCCCCTAGAAGATTAGCCAAGAGTCAAGTTTTTTCTTTTTCTGCAAACAATTCTTGAGCTTAACGATCACAGCTCAGTAAGTATTTATAATCCGAGAAGGTCAGCAGTTTTTAAAACAAATATAGTTCTCAATCTGTAATAGGTGGTTGTTGCTCTATGCTCTAATCCTCCACTTGATGTCAGTAGCTATTCATTTTCCAACTTTTAAAACAAAGAGTTATTTTTAGTAATTTCATCAATACTCTTTCAGATGTGAAATCTTAATGACTTTCTTAATTTTCCGATTTATCTAGACTGTAGTTTATTAAATTTATTTCAATATATTTCTGTCTCCCATAAAAATTAAATTGCCGCTTCCGTCTATGGAAGGGTGGGAGTGTGGTCCTTTCCTTCCCACTTTTGGAGGATTTTTTTGCTTCTTGGGGATCTTTTCCAGTAAGTCAGTTACAAAATAGAAAAAAGAAGATCGATATTCTCACCCAGTTCCAAGCACGCTGTTCACCGTTGTTCTGGTTAGTGCTTTTGGACTTTGGCTGCTGGTAGCTTGGATTAGTCACTGATGTGCAGCTAGCCTTTTTCCTGTCGGGTTAGAGGGCTTCCCCTGGATCAAATGGATTGACCACCATCTTTCCGTGATCCATAGGGGGCCCCTCCTTCTTCATCACCTCTCCGGGGCAACTTTAGACTCATTTAGGGTCCCCTGGCAAGGCAAAACCAGTCATGGGGTGTGAAGCGCCGTAATTCCTCGACTGCGTTGCTACAGCGCAAAACCAGAAGTCGACTGTTACAGTTCTTTCACTGTTGTATGTTGTACAGGTAGTCCTTGACTTATGACACCAACTGGGACTGGAATCTCAGTCACCGAGCATAGTGATCATTAAGCTAGATGCCCATTTGACTGAATTACTCTGACAGGCTGCAGGAATAGAGCTAGGATTTTCAGGGTCTGACCTTTCAATATTTAGAAAATTAAGAATACATTATGTAGTATATATCCATGTCATCCCACTGTCCAACCCCACTTCTGCATCTTTCTTATTTAAAATAATTTGTAACATATCAAATGGAACTACATTTTTAGACAAACTTAATAAAAAAATATATCCTTGTAGAACAATATGTTTTCATGTTCTAAATTATCAATGATGCTTATCCACAGTGTTCTGAGGCTGGTCCTTTGGATACTGAAATGCCTGAGTTTTATTCTACATCTCGGCTTTCAAATGCTGTCGAAGGTAAGCAGTACATGCATGAGTAAATAATGCTAAACTGAGCCAGGATTTGGAATTGCATCTCAGAATCCATCAGCTGTGGTGTACGTATGACCCAAGTGTAAACTGAGCTCAATAAAAAGAACTGTATTTTTTTATCTCATTAGACTGAACTGATTTAAAATGAAATCTTGGCTCTACCTGGAATTCCTCAGGAACATTCTGAGGAATAATTCAGGAACATTCAAAAACATGAACATATGAAGAGAAGGAGGTTGTGTGAGAATCAGAAGTCTTCTCTGACTTAACTTTTGAGAGGTTCAGCTCCAACCAGATTTTTTTTGGTTATGTTCTAAAGGATGAGACATCCACAGCCAGTTGAGGTGATCCCTTAATTTTGATATGTAGTTTTCAAAGAGATTCTTAAACCACTGCATTTATCTAGAAGTAAATTGTCTGCATTAAAGATGAAATGCCCTACAAAGGAAGAATAGGTAGGAAAAATATAATTCCACATTTGCTTGATTGTTTGTTTTCATATACAGAAATAGTCAGGTATTCTCATCTTCTGGTCTCTCCTTCCAGCAAAAACAGTAAGGAGGAGGAGAAAGATGATGGAAGGGCAGTTGCATTAAGAATGGAAGCAGAGAAAAGGGACATAAAACACTATAGAGATTATGGGGGGGGGGGAAAGGTTACTAGACAGAGAAGAGAAGCCTGTTAAAAGAGTTAAATTTTCCAAGCAAATAGAGTGCACCAAGCAATGGTTGGTCTTTCAAAGTCACTTACACCTTTTCAACAACATCGTTTGTAACTTCTGACTATAAGCTTATTTAAAACACTGTCCCACTATTGTTCTCTGATTGAATGCAGTTTTTAGGTAATTACTTAGACTCTGCTAATTCACAGATAAAATATTTATTCCACAGTGGTCCTACAGAATTGGTATGGTGTGCCGTTTATAAATTGACAGACACATTTTTCAAACTGTTAGAACCAAAATATGGAATACATATACATTGTCATTACCACTTTCTATATAGCCACCGAAGAGGAATCAAAATTTGCTGAAGTCCTTTTTGCCCAATTAAAAGAAGGTGCCCTAGATTGAATTATGGTATTCAGTGCTGAGGACCAGGATGCTGGAATTGTCTTGTGGGGACTGGGGATGCCAGAATTGTCTACTGGGGACCGGGGATGCCAGAATTGTCTTGTAATTCCATACAGCTCCAAATGTGTGGTCTTCCTTGCTGCAGCTCCTGAAAAAGTTCCTGGGAAACCGAGGAAGAGAAAGCGGCAGCGACGCAGTTTGGCAGCAACTCCCTGTAAAAAAGAAAAGAGTGACAGTACCCAGGAGGAAACTCCAAACATTGAGGTACTGCTAAGCTTTGTATGATGTGACTTTGCAGTTTTGATTGCTTTTCCATTGAATAAACTTTTGCTATATTTATAACAACAGCATATAAGAAGGGACATTTTAATTTTCCTGCTAAATTAGGCACTTGTTTTTAAAAATCCTAATCGTGTTCATTTTAAAGGATATTATTGAAACAAGTCATATGATCAGGGTAAACTGGGGGGGGGGTTGGGTAATTTTGTTCTGAAATTTGAGCGGTGTCCAATAATAGTATCTGTTGTTGTTCAGTCACTGAGTTACATCCAACTCTTTGCAACCCCGTGGATCACAGTATGCCAGGCCCCCATCTTCCACTGTCTTTTCAGTTAGCCCAGACTCACGTTTGTTGTGTCGATGACACTACCTAACCATTTCATCCTCTGCCGTCCCCTTCTTCTTTTGCCTTCAGTCTTTCCCAACATCAGAGTCTTTTTCAATGATTCCTCTCTTGTCCTTTGGTGGCCAAAATATTTAATCTTCAGCTTTAACACCCGTCCCTTTCAAAGAACAGTCAGTGTTGATTTTCTTTAGGATTGACTGATTTGATCTCCTTGCAGTCCAAGGGGCTCTCAAGAATCTTTACAGTGTCTCAGTTTTTTTTAACTTTATATTGATATAAAAGCATATACTTTATAAAATGTTTCCACCCCTTTTATGCTGTGAATGGTGCTGTCATTTACTTGATTTTATTTTAAAAATGAAAATGTTCACATGAGTGGAAGAATTAAACTCATTTGTTAAACTTTCATGTGTATGTAATGGCCGATGGAACATCTGGAAACCTACTAGGGATACATTAAATACGTGGTTTTGGTTGGTTTAAAATCTCTACTTTTCCTTCTTTTTAAAGGGTGATGGATCTCATGGAGTAGCTGGAAGCCCAAAGGAAACTACTGAGGAAGAAAATGAACCTGGGTTGCCTTCGTCCAAAAAGATGCAGGGGGAACGAGGTGGAGGAGCTGCTCTCAAGGAGAATGTGTGTCAGGTAGGAGCCTCCAATATTGGTCCTAACATAGTCAATGTGAAGGTGGCTTGAGACAATTAGATAACCAGAAACATTCCACGTTCAATCTCTTTGCTTATCCCTTCTGTTTCTCCTATATCTGTTACTTTTAACTCCTAGCTGAGTTAAAGGCTCCCTATATATTCATAATGATTTCTTAAGCTTCTTGCTCCCATTTTTTTTTTTCTCATGGAATAGTGTGCACTCTCCTTGATCTAAGGATTTCTATCAATGAGATCCATTTTACTGCTACTAAGTTGTTCATTACTGAGTACCTGCTTATTCCTCTTGGTCTTAATACATGGCATCATGCTATTTTCTGGGATCTCTTCCCCCACTCATCCCACCTTAGTAGGTTTCAGTTTAAAGCTCTCCAGATGAGAGTTGCAAGGTAATTTCCAAACACTTTCTTCCCCATTCCTTTGTGGGTCAGCTTACCAGAATCCTTTACTTTGAAAATAGGTCTCATTATCTAAATATCAAAATTGCTTCCATTCCGCACTGTCTGCATCACAGATTGCTCACTTCCAGTATTTTTTTTCCTTACTGGGCTATGCTCTACAACAGGAAGAAGTGAAAACACACACACACCTGTTTCTTCATTTCCTTCACCCAATCTATCTGTATTTCATAGCACCTTGTAGTGTCTTCAAGGCTGTGACTGGTTGTGTTGCCTGCTCCTATGTAGATCGCTAGAAAGGGATATTTTTCAGCAGGTGTACCAATGGTCCTCAACATACATCCATAACAGAACCTGTCCATCACAGTCATATGTCATAAGGTGGTTCACTCATATTATAAAATGCAGTCATGTGACTGCAGGATGCTGCAAACTGCTGTAAATGTGAGCTGGTTGCTGGGCACCCACAATATGGTCATGTGACCGTGGGTGAGGGGATGTCACAACTTCAGAACTAGGTTGTAAGATCCCTTGGGAGCTCCCTCATAACTTTGAATGGTCACTAAGTGACTTGTCGTAAGTCCAGGACTACCTGTAAAAAAATTGGGGAATTGTTCCATTATTTTTGCTCTTTCAGTAAGCTTCTTCTGGGAGTCTTCTTGATGCTGCAATCCCGTTGTGAATATTTCCTATGTCTGATTTAAAAATTCTCCATCTTCCCTGATAACCCAAGTGGTAGATAATTTGGCCTTCTCTTCCAGAGGAGAAGTCAGCTTACACTTATAGCATGTAGTTGTTTGAAAGGGGAGGAAAAAAACCAAATATGACATATCCGCAGCAGGTCATGAGAGCTCCTCACTGTCGCTATGTTCCAATAAGCAACAAACAATTTAAAAAGTTTGTTTCTGACTAACTGGCTTTCCATGTGTCCTATGAAGATGCTCTACCTGTACCCCAGCTAACAGAATTCCAGCTACACCTCAACATTACTCAAGAAACATTAAGCAAGCAAACACAGGAACACCCAGGAAGCAGCCAGTAGCAGCAGCAGCAATCAGTCACTAGTTTATCCAGTTTTTCCACTCTTCCAATTTTCCTTTCCCTCTTTTCTGCCTTTTTCCTCTTCTCTATTGAATTCCCCTGCCTAATAGCTGTCAGCTCTTCTTATTTATTTGCTTAGTGACCTCTCTGGGAACTGGCTCCCTTATGTTTCAGTGTATAAAATGTTTTCCTATTGACTTTACAGTAGATAAGAAATGCAGGGGAACACATTTGTCAGGAAGAGGAGATAGAGGAATTAAGCTAAATTTCGTCTTGTAGAATGGACTTAAATTTAACTTTTGATATCTTTTAAATTACTTATGTAATCTATCTACTTAAGAAAATGTATTGTTGAATATTTTTAAATGAAGTTTCAACTGGTGTTTTGTATATTATTGTACATACAAAAAAAACAGCTTATGATGACATACTGTTCATTTACATGCAGATCTGTGAAAAGCCAGGTGAATTGTTGCTGTGTGAAGCTCAGTGCTGTGGTGCTTTCCATCTGCAGTGCCTCGGGCTCTCAGAAATGCCGAAGGGCAAGTTTATCTGCACTGAGTGTTCCACAGGTACAGTACTGGGTGGACGGAAAGAACTTACTCTCAAGTGATGCTGTCTATCAGCTTGACAGCCTTCCAAAAAGGGCTGGACTAATTAATGGAAAGCATGGGGAACAAGGTCGATTAGCCTTGATGACAGTGTGACTGCCTCTGAAGGACATTTGCTGGAGGCTAGTGAGCTTTGTAAAGTTGGCTGGCCACTGTGAGAATAGACTGCTGGATGACATAGTCCAGTGGTCTAATCCAGGAGGGCACTGCTTAGGTTCTTATATTCTTAGGTAAACGTTTGAACTTGTTGCAAACAAGTGGTTTTCCTATAGGGAACAGATGTTCTTGTGGTCAGCTGATCTAGACTAGAATATAATTGAGCTTTTTTGAGACCTTCTCTCTGAATGACTACTTAATTATAAACTTTGGCTGTTGTTGCTTCTGTATTTGAATGATCCATCTCTTGCTCTTGATTTCTCTTAGGAGTTCACACGTGTTTTGTATGCAAGAATAGCGGGGAGAATGCAAAGCGTTGCTTGCTTCCTCTGTGTGGCAAATACTATCATGAAGAATGTATACAGAAATACCCTCCTACAGTCATGCAGAACAAGGGCTTTCGCTGCTCACTGCATATCTGTATGACGTGCCATGCTGCTAACCCAGCTAATATTTCTGCATCTAAAGGTACATCAAGTTTTACGTACAGGGGACTTCTTTATGTAGTCAGTTGAGCAATGTCAAAATTTGGAGCAAGATGTGGGTTTTATTTGCAGACATTTAGAGAACCAATAGTTTTTTTAAAATTGAAATTTGACTTGTATTATTATTTCCCAGACATACTAATTTTTAGACCTGCAATTCAATATATTTTCTTTTTAGGTCGCTTGATGCGTTGTGTGCGGTGCCCTGTTGCATACCATTCAAATGATTTCTGCCTTGCTGCTGGGACAGTGATTCTTGCTTCCAACAGCATGATCTGCCCCAATCACTTTACCCCTCGAAGGGGCTGTAGAAACCATGAGCATGTAAACGTCAGCTGGTGTTTTGTTTGCTCAGAAGGTAATGCACTGTTTGTTGGATGTGAAGCTTTTGTATAATATTTTAATTATATATATTTGTTGCTGTATTGGAAGACATCTCTGAAGATAGGAGTGTCGTGGATGTATCAAAAAAATAAAGCAAAAATATTCTAGATATTATCCCCATGCAAAGTCTGATAAAACTAAATCTTAACAGAAGATGTTAGGGCTTGATTGATCAGAAACTTCATTTATATAACTGTTAATTTTTATTCTGCATTTTTTCCTGAAAAGCATAAGGATGATTCCTCCCTGACTCCTTTATCATCTTGTGAACTATTTGTGGGTATACAGTAAGATGAAAGATGCTGGCCAGTCTAAAAGCAATCCCAATCCTGCAAGGGCATTTCTACACAAATAGTTGTTGTGGCATTAAATACCTGCATATTACATTGCCTTTAAGGACTCTAATTATAAATCTGTTAATGATGGCGACTTGGTTCTGATGACTATGATAACCCACCTTTCGTCCTTATAGGTGGCAGCCTTTTATGCTGTGAGTCGTGCCCTGCTGCGTTCCATCGGGAGTGTCTGAGCATTGACATGCCAGAGGGGAGCTGGTATTGTAATGACTGCAAGGCTGGCAAGAAGCCACACTATAAGGAAGTGGTCTGGGTGAAAGTGGGGCGTTACAGGTGAGTGAAAGAAGCAATTCACGTTACACCTAAATTACTGATCTTGTTCCAGATATAATCGGAGTCTGTCCATTAGAACAGCGGTCCTCAACCTTTTGGACAACAGGGACCGGTTCCATGGAGAGAGGTTTTTCTGCGGACTGGAGAGGGTGTGGTTTCGTGTGCTGCCTGCATCCCGCGAATGGAGCTTTGCTTGTTTGTGCAGACCTGTTGTTGGGTTCCCCTGCATTAGAAGAACTCACCATCATCTTTATATTGCTGACTATTAAGCTATCTTGTTTTAACCTCTGTTTTTGCGACTGAGGCTTTCATACTGTGAAGACAACATGTAAAGCATCTGGTCTTGTCCTACTGAGTTGGAACTGAGTTAGCAAGATGATGCGTATCTTGAGAATAGAAGTTGCAGTAGACCCAGCTATTCATTACTTTACCTTGCGTTCTTTATCATCAGGTGGTGGCCGGCTGAGATTTGCCACCCTAGGACCATTCCTATCAACATTCAGAAGATGAAACATGTCATTGGTGAATTCCCTGTCCTTTTTTTCGGATCAAATGATTACCTTTGGACTCACCAGGCTCGAGTGTTTCCTTACATGGAAGGAGACGTGAGCAGCAAGGATAAGATGGCAAAGGGAGTGGATGGCATTTACAAGAAGGGTAACTTACTTTAATTCAATCTAAGGAAATGCTTAAATATCACAAAATCAAAAAGTATTTGGCCTATACTTCTGTCTTATGTGGTATATCAATTTACCTTATTATTTAGTCTCAGAGCAAAGGTAAGCTAAAATATTGACAATCTGATATTTTTTATCACAGTTAATGAATCTGCCTGTAGATTACCTATAAAAATGTGTCAATTTTGTGCAGGAGTTCGGCATGTTATTTATTTATTTATTTATTGTTGTTGAAATGAAGCCACCATAATAGTATGGTGCGTCTCCCTCTTGAAGGCTTGTAATTTGTCTCTAGCCACCGGCCATACAAAGCAAACTTTACATCTTCATTCAGCCTAACTTCCTCCTTGATTCACACAGAGCATACTTCATTTTCCAAACTGCCCTGATCCACATATCTCATTGATGATGCTAGAAAGATTAATTTGAGTTCAAGTTTTGCATAGCTTAGGGTATGTCCTCCTTTTTATTTTTAGAGCCTATTGCACATTTATTCACATATGATTCTTCATACAAAAATCTTGAGAAATGATCCAGATTGCCAGAAAGATATATAAAAGTGTGTGTTCAAGTGTAATTAAAAAAAGCAATTCTCAACTTAGCTTTACAGGAAGCTGCTGTAAGATTTGAAGAATTAAAGGCACAGAAAGAACTGCGTCAGCTACAAGAAGACAAAAAGAATGATAAGAAACCGCCACCATACAAACATATTAAGGTGAGAATGCACAACATAAGAGGTCTGATAATACCTTAAACGTAATTGAGTGGTTAATGAGATTGATTGTATGTGACTTTTGCAAGCCTTAATTGGATATTAAGCTTTAGTTTTAATCAGGAATTGCTGTCAACTAGTACATATATTTCTTGCTTAGCTTGATTTAAATTTCTACGTTTCTTAATATCCAACTACCCTATGGAAAGTCAATACTGGATATAAATTTAAGGAAGGAAGGAAATCCTTGCAGTCTTTGCTATTGTACCCTAACACTGTTAAATGAACCACACAAGTAGATTCCCAAACTTTTTGTCCCATTCCATCCTATGCAAATTAGCTGTTAGCTACACTGAGTTGAATTTTGTGCTTACCAAATAACCAATAAATCTGTATAAGGGAATCTCCTGGTTCAGCAAAGATATAAATGACTGCAGAAATAATACATATTATTTATACAACTATCTGTCTATCTGTCTGTCTGTGATTGTAAGGCCAACCATCTGACAGCCATTATACAGTCACATGGAGGAAGTGAAATATGTAATATTTCTTCTGGTAAGTGGTAGTAATAAAGCACAAGGTACTCTCTGCAGTTATAAACATTTTTTTAGTAACATTGTTTCCTCATCATTTGTGATGCCCAAAATAATCTTTCAGTGAATTTCAGCGTACTGCCAGACAGTGAATCTGAGCAGTGTTTTCAAAATGTACACTTCCTAAGACAATGGATTTACTTGGAATTGTCCATTTCTGTTTGTAGGTAAACAGGCCTGTGGGCAAAGTGCAGATCTTCACAGCAGATTTGTCTGAAATACCACGTTGCAACTGCAAGCCTGCAGATGAAAACCCCTGTGGCTTGGATTCAGAGTGCATTAATCGCATGCTGCTCTATGAATGTCACCCTGCGGTTTGCCAAGCTGGAGAACGCTGCCAAAACCAGTGTTTCACCAAGAGGCAGTATCCAGAAGTAGAAATCTTCCGTACTTTAGCACGTGGCTGGGGTTTGCAAGCTAAGAGAGACATTAAAAAGGTACTTTTGCTTTTTAAAATTTTCATTATAGTCACCAGATATCTAAAAACTGTCATACTTTTTCTAGCTATATAGAGGTTAAATTATGCAACAATGGAATCTTAAATTACATCCCTCAAAATTAGTGTTTGTCAACAGTTCCTGAAATTGCTTATACTGATTGCCTTTCCATGTCAATTATTTCTTTTTTCCAATGTCAATTATTTGTCATACAAATTCTGATTTAAAAGACACAAATTTTCTATGGCAGCTCACTGTTTCTGATACCCATGTTATTACATCAAGTACTACTGAATATTCATAATATTCTTAAACGGTACTATAAATAACATGATCCTAAATTATTGCATTAGGAAATAACTGAACAAAATATGTTTCAGTATTTGCCAGTTTTAGTGTAACAGTTACTACAGATGCTTCAATAGTCAGGTTTTTGTAAGTGTTTACAGTAGCCTGAAAAAGAAGTGGGACACTGTTAATCCTTAAGCCCATCTAGGCTTCTTAGAGTTTGATGGAATATAAATATATGAATATATAATCTCCAGGTAGCCCAATTCCAAATTGTGAGAGCTCTAAAGTTCAAAAGTAGGATTTTTATTGATTATGTAAGTAAGTTGGTTATACTTCACTTATGTTGGTTACCTATGTGACAAATATATAGGCTGCTTGTGTCTCTCTAGCAGCCTCATAGCTTCTGGATTTTCAAAAACAACCATGTGTAGGCTTATTCTTATAGTAAGAGTGAGAACATTATTGAACATGAAACAGATCGGTGCCTCCTCAGAGTTTTTTCAAAAAAGTAACTTGGAATGTTGACATTAATAAGAACTTTTTATTTTCCTAGTTTTGTAATCAGAGCACTTACTTGTTCTTCCATTCCTGGGAATTTCAGGGTGAGTTTGTGAATGAGTATGTGGGAGAATTGATAGATGAAGAAGAATGTCGGGCCAGAATCCGCTATGCTCAGGAACATGATATCACCAACTTTTATATGCTGACTTTGGACAAGGTGGGTAAAAACTTTTTGTGTGCTGTACATTGAGTGACAGGTGGCTATATAAAAACAATTTTGTTTCAGCATTTGGAGTATTTAATAGAATGTTAGAAATCCTTAAAAAAACAAAAACAAATGCTCCTTTGTTAGGTTTGGGTGCACTGTGCTTTCTGAACTGTTCAATTTGTCCACCTTTGTATTTTTAAAAGTACTCTACCTATAAAGCTAGTCTCAGCTAAAAAAGATTAAAGCTATGTTTTTAATAGGTGTTATTCCATTTGGTGATTATAGGATCGAATAATTGATGCTGGACCAAAGGGCAATTATGCTCGATTCATGAACCACTGTTGCCAGCCAAATTGCGAGACACAGAAGTGGTCAGTGAATGGAGATACTCGTGTTGGGCTGTTTGCTCTTGTAAATATTAAAGCAGGTCAGTATTTCTCAAAAAAGCTTTCTCTGAAACATTTGGGGTGTCTTAAATGCTTAGCTTTTGATGTCTGTTGATGATTATAAAGCCCATTAGAAAGATATTAGTGTTTAGGAGATAAGATGTTCAGGTGGATAGTTTGGCCCTGAGTACATGGTCAGTCTGCTAGACAGAACTGACTCATCCTGACTCCCATCTGCAATTTTTCTTTTTTCCTTTCCTTTTTCTCTGTGCATCTGCCTGAAAGATGGCAGAGGACTGTTTGCCGCAGATGCATGGTTCTTCATTTTTTTTCTCTAAATAACCCACAATGAAGGTTTTTTTCTGCCTTGTGTCTTCTTTTTCCCCTTCTCGGCTACTTTCTTGCATAGTTTTTGATGCTAAGGTTTTTTTGTTTTTTGTTTTGCTTGATTGAAGAATTCCTGCCTGCCTTGTCAGCATTAGCAAGACTACACTTCTCCAGGAGCCTATAGAAGTCTTGTAGCTGCTGAAAGAGTTCTGAAAGGAAGAAAAAAATGGTATAAAAGGAACAGTGAAGAAACACAGATGCTTTATCTAGTGGGATTAGGTTCTACAAAGGGTTAATCTCTAATAATTGCATTATTAACTCATAGATACTGCTTTGTGTGGCAGTCATCTGTTAGAAAAAAACATGTTACAGCTATACTTCAGAAACAGTACTGAGATAGGTCAGTAAATCCTGCCTAACACAATAGAAATAGATTCCCCTCAGCACTTTTAATTTTTCTTCTGGTTTTATTTATTTATTTATTACATTATTGGCCGCCTATCTTACCTTAGGGTAACTCTAGATGGCTTACAATATGAAAAGATAAAACTACATGAATAAAATACTCTAAAAATATAAAATACAATAGCTAAAACAGGGGTGTCAAACTGCCGGTCCATGGGCCGGATGCGTCACCAGGAAATCGCACCCACCCCATTGCCAGCAATGGGGAAGAAGCTCTGATATGTTGCGCAATGTCACATGACGTCGCAAGTTTGAAATGTCTGAGCT
Organism: Crotalus tigris; assembly: GCF_016545835.1. Lineage (NCBI taxonomy): Eukaryota > Metazoa > Chordata > Lepidosauria > Squamata > Viperidae > Crotalus > Crotalus tigris. The sequence goes on from NW_024097219.1 coordinate 1,543,424, forward strand.
AAAAGATGGGGAGGGAGGGAGCAGGATGAACAGGAGGGAAGAGGGATGTGATATTAATCTATCAACCAAAATGAAGCCCCTCCTTTAGAACCCAAACTAACTGTCAGAGCCAGATTTTTAAGCCCATGTGGAAGGTCAGGAGGGTTGAAACCGATCTCACTCCGGGGGGCAAGGCAGAGAAGGCTCTTCTGAATCCTGCCAGCCAGAATACCGTGACCAGTGGGGCCCATAACATGCCTCCTCTGCGGGCATGGGTGGGGTAGGCCAATCCCAGTGGAATGAGATGATCCCTCAAGTAACCTGGACTTTAAAAGTGATTGCCAATACCTCAAATTGCACCCAGAAGCAAACTGGCAGCTCGCGGAGCAGTGGTGTTACATGTGCCACCCTTGGAGTCCCAAGAACTGCCTGTGCCGTGGCACTGTGCACCACTATAGCTTCCAAATGCCCCATGTAGAGTGCGTTGCAATAGTTCAACTTGAGATGACTAGGGCTTGAATGACTGAACACAGAACTCCTGATCCAGGAGAGGCCGCAACTGAAGCACAACTAAAAGTTGCACAAACACTCTGGTTGACTTTTGATCTTTTCATTCTGTTGTTAGATACTGAATCTCGTGCACAAAAAAACCTGTATGTCATCATCCGGGTGGGTCTTACTGATTTCTTTCATTACCAGGGACCGAGCTGACTTTTAACTACAACCTGGAATGTTTGGGGAATGGGAAAACAGTTTGCAAGTGTGGAGCACCAAACTGCAGTGGCTTCCTTGGAGTGCGGCCAAAGGTATAACAGTCTATCTTTGGATACTTTTCCTTAGAGGCAGCTCCTTTAACCTTAGGTATACGGCATGCGCAGAAATTGTTTATACTTTTGTAGTCCTCTACTATTTGTGTAATTAGCTCCTGCTGATAAAAGCAGTATCCCTATTGTCTATTCTGCATTTTTAAACAAGCTGAGAGTAGAAATTAAAAAGAAAAAAAGCCATGGTGGATTCAGCCACCAGTTCGCACCACTTCGGTCGAACCAGTAACTAATTTTTTGTTGCCCAGAACCAGAATGGACTTCGGAAGCGTCATCCACACAGAGAACCGGTTGTTCGCATATTTGAATCCCACCACTGAAGAAAAGCAATTCTGCTCCAAGAGACTTCTGCTCCAAATCTTTTGATTTTTCACATTCCTTTTCCTGAAGCAAAAGTCCATCAAATATTAGCTCTAAAATATCTCAAAGCAAATCTAGTTTTTGTCAGATCAATAATTTATGGCGATCTTATATTTATTTCAAATATAAGATTAGTTCCACATCACCAGATGAAGCTAACATGTTTTGTTTTCCTTGGAGGTGTACACCTACTAATGGACTATCCAGAATTAGAAATCTCATTATGTATCTTAGTTAAACGAGTTAAACAAAACTAGTTATACGAGAACAGATTTTTTTTCCATCCTGATTTTTTTCTGTCTTCAGAATCAGCCACCTGCTACAGAAGAGAAATCTAAGAAATGTAAGAGGCGGCACGGAAAGCGCAAATCACAGACAGAAGTCATGAAAGAGAGGGAGGATGAATGTTTCAGTTGTGGAGATGGTGGGCAGTTGGTTTCCTGTAAGAGACCAGGATGCCCCAAAGTCTACCACGCTGACTGCCTCAATCTGACTAGACGACCTGCAGGTCAGTAATATAGTCTCATATTTGGTTACTGCAGAAAGTATTTCCAGGATGAAAATGGTAACTCATATACCATGCATGTAGGGAAGACAAAGGAACATATTGCTACATAATTGGCAAAATTTTTGTTTGTTAAAATAGGTTTAACATACTTTTCCTTTGAGGTGTACTGTGATAATTTTTTTTCAGAGAAACATCTTGTGTTAATGAATCAAAATCGAGGATGAAGTTAGAAAATGAAATTCTTTCCTTCATATATTAAGTGCAGTACTAATTTAAAAAAATCTTTTGGATGAATTGGAATCGATTATCTCCCCTATACCTTTTTTTTTTTTCATTAAAGTATTCCACTTTAACAAGCTTTTAAATACAGTCTGTTAAATGGTGCAGTTACAACTCCTGTCTATCCAATTTGATTCTCTTGTAAATGGTTCCTAGAGTTTGAAACAAACAATTTAAATGTTACCTGAATTTATCATTAGAGTGAATTAGAATAAAGAACAAAGACAGATCAGAAGAATTGAGGAAAAGAGCCCAGGGTAACCAGACATATGCTTACAAGATGTTAAAACACTAATTCAGTGATGGCGAACCTTTTAGAGACCGAGTGCCCAAACCACAACCCAAAACCCACTTATTTATTGCAAAGTGCCAGGGCCGCATCAGCATTGTGATGCCCTCGGGGGGCATGGGGGTGTGGCCCACTGGGTGGGCATGGCTGCGGTTGTCACGGCAAACTTGCTGGGCATGGCTGGGGTGGGCATGGCCACCTCGATGTTGCTCATGGGGGGATTCCTGTGGGGGCCGGGCAGGGTTGAGGGAGATCCAGGGGGTCTCTGGCAGATGGGATGGTGGGTAGGAGGCCCAGCATAGATGGGGGGAGGCACGCAATCCTAGCTGGGACTGGGGGGCCATGGCACCTATGGGGATCCGGCTTTCCCTGCTCAGGGTGGCCTTTGGCTTGCTGGGTGTGGGCGTGCTCTATCACTTATACTTGAGCTGGCTGCTTTGCCTCCTTTGTGCTGGGTGGGGCTGCCACTCCGGGCAGCGGCCGTGGCCTAATGGACCTGCGCAAGTTGCTGGCAGCGGCAGCATGTGTGCCCACAGAGAGGGCTCTGAGTGCCACCTCTGGCACGCGTGCCATAGGTTCGCCACCACTGCACTAGTTGAAATCCACAGGAGGTTATATCGCTTCTAACTTTTTTTCTTGAGGTGGGAGAATCGGAAATCTTTATGTCTCTAGTTAAACTCTGTCCTCCTTAAATTCCCTTTAGCCCATCCCTAGTCCTGTAGGGTATAAGCTGTTTTAGTGAAAAAGCACATGTGTTCCATTGGATTGTAGTGACTGGTTGTGTGCGAATGTTGCCTTGAAACTCCAGCACTCTAGAAGCACGGGTCTGGAAAGAACCTCATCCCTGTATTTGAGAGAGAAACAATATACCTTTGCAAAGTGGCTTTTTTCAGTGCTCCCCTCCCTGTAGTACTAAGCACAAATACTTCAGGTAAAGCAAATGGCATTTTATTAAGGGAGGGGGTTTTTGTTACAGGGGACAGAAACAAACAATACATTTGATATTTATAAGGTGTCAGAAAGCAACAAATCAAACAATAAAAGACATTGATTAGATGCAAGAAACGACAGACACCCTTACAATATGGGGCATCTTCTCCTTTCCTATCTGGGTTTGTTTCTTTGGCACTTGTTGCATTCAAGGATTTCAGAATACAGTGCTTTTGTTAAGTTTCTAAATAGGCTAATATTGCACATCAAAGGAAATGGTTTGGGGTAAAGGAAAAACAAGATTTCCTACACTTCAAAAGGAGGCATAATTGCCATGTTAAAATGCTAATATCACCTTAATTAAAAAGCTAATCATAAAGCCTAAAATTCCAGGTAACACCAAGGCCATGCTTATTTCTGATCATAGGTATCCTTTCTTGTTCTATAGATGGAGGTTCCCACTGTTGAAGCCAGGGCAAAGTTGAAACACGATAATAAACAATGGAATGAAACCATTGTATGTAATGAATTGGCCTTTGTGTGCTGTATCCTCTATGGGCAATTTAATACCAGCATCTGAATGTCTGGGAATTTGGAGCTAAATTTAGCAATTGTCCCTGAACAGCTTTCACCAGTCACAGTTTCCTTGCATCTTGATTTCAGGGATTTTCAGAAACTTGCCATCACTCATTTTAGTCATGCTTTTTCCTGTGCTGCAGGAAAGTGGGAATGTCCTTGGCATCAGTGTGACGTGTGTAACAAAGATGCAGCCTCCTTCTGCGAGATGTGTCCCCGATCATTCTGCAAACAGCATAGGGAAGGCATGCTGTTCATCTCCAAACTGGATGGACGCCTGTCATGCACAGAACACGATCCTTGTGGACCTAACCCTCTAGAGCCAGGAGAGATTCGTGAGTATGCGCCTTCCACAGAATCAGCAGCTGGCTGCCAAAACACTCAGCCATCAGACCAGCAGCCTGCAGCTACAGGCCCGAAATCTCAGTCCTCAGAGAGGCTTCCTCTGACTGTGTCTCTGAGGCTGCAATCCTCAGATAAACCACCTTCCTCTTCATTGGCTCTGAGGCTACAGTCCTCAGACAAGCCACCTTCCTCGGTGGCCCTGAAGCTACAGCCCTCAGATAAACCTCCCTCTACAATGGCACTGCGGCTTCAACCAGCAGACAAACTGCCCTCCACCCTGGCCCTGAGTTTAAAGCCCTCTGACAAATTGCCCTCCACCCTGGCCTTGAGGTTCAAGCCTTCAGACAAACTATCCTCTGCCCTGGCCCTTAGATTGCAGTCATCAGACAAGCCACTTTCGGCAGTGGCTCTTAGGCTACACCCCTCAGAAAAGTCAGCACCAACGGTGGCCCTCAGGCTACGGGCCTCAGAAAAGCTAGCTTCCCCTGGGGCCCGGAAGGGGCAACGCCCTGAGAAGCTGGCCCCCACCATAGTTCGAGAGGAACAGTCCTCTGTCACCACTGAGGAGAAGCCACCTGGATCTGAGAGAGCAGCCGACTGCTCAGCGTTTGAGGCACCCAGGAATTCAGACCCATCACCTTTGATGGGTGCTCCCCAGCCCCTACTGCTAGATAAGCCCCCCACCACTCCACCGCCTCATGGGCAGGTAGTGGACAGAGCTGCAGAATCTGACTCTCTGAGGCCTGAACCACAAGGCAGGGCCATTTCTGTGGGGCCGCTGCCTCAGCCTTCAGGGAAAGTGGCCCCTTCACTGAGCCTGAAGCCGCAGCTTCCAGTCAGACCTGTCACCCCAATAGCCCTGAGGTCTAAGCCGTCAGAGAAGCTAGTCGCTCCGACCGGCTCACCGCCTCAGACGCCCAGAAGGCTGCCTACCCCTGTGGACACTCGGCCTGTACCGTCTGACAAGCCTTCTACCGCCGCGGGCCTGAGGCCTCAGCTCTCAGACAGGCTTCCTGCCCCACTAAACCCTAGGCCTTTGCTTTCAGAGAAAGCACTGCGGCCAGTCGACCAGAATGCTCAACCCAAAGAAAGAGGCTTTGTGACTGTGGAGCAGAACCCTCAGCCGAAAGAACGGACATCTGTATCTGGCGAGCAGTCTTGTCGGCCAACGGGGAAATGTCCACCCTTCCCAGAGCAAACCTCCTGTCCGCTAGAGAACTTGCAAATGCACGAAAAGACCTCTTGGCTTAGTGCAAAAGGGCTGCCATCCATGGAGCAATCTTTTTGGACAGCTGAGAAACTGCAGTCTCCTGAGCACAGTCTCTGTCTAGGCCAAGAAGCAATATCTGCACCCTCCACGGAGCAGACATTTTGGTCAACAGAGAGATTGTCTGCATTTGAACAACCCCCTTGGCCTGGAAGGGAAGCTCCACTACCTTCTGGGCAAACCTCATGGCTGACCAGAAACATTCAGACATTGGAGCAGATCTCTTGGCTCTCTGGGAAAACACAAACGCCTGTGGGGCAGGGCATCTTGCCTTTGTCTGAGCAAAATGCGGTGCTAGGACTGGACCAGGACTCTCCTGGCCACGAACCTCCTGAGTCTAAATCTAAGTGAAGCCAGTTTGAGGTCAGACGGGTCACCTATTTGTTTTGATTGATTTTTTAATTGTATGGGAAAGGATTGGTTTTGTTTGTTGTTTTCTTTTTAATTCACTTCTCCAGTTTCTTAACCTCCAGCAACATCCTGCTCAAGCTATACAGATATATTTTAACTAAATCTCTATGATGCCCAACCAAGGAGCAAAAATATAGGTGGTCTTTTCCTTCATTTTGCAAACAATAATGCTGAAATAAAGGAATCCACTTGGGATAAAATATTTAATTCCATTAATCAGTTTATTGATTTTGTGAGTCTAAATAACAGACTTGCATTCCTAGATTATTCCCATGTAGCTCCAAAGAAATAGTTTGTTATCATAACAAACTTCCACACTGGCCCCTCATATTTCCAAAACATTTTAACTAATGAACCCAGATATTGAGGGCACAAAAGGAAAGGCAACAGGTTTTTAGTCCTTAATTTTCATTCCTTGCAATCTATCTGCTGTCAGGGCGGAGCTTTTCAAATGCAGGTGCTTTTAAAAAAATACTTGAAGTTAGTTGAGGATCTCAGTTCTGCAAAACAGAACATCTTGTGCCTCAATGAACCTAGTTCTTACAGCGGGGGAGTATTCAGAAATACCGTCTGGTAGATTCTTTGGGACTTAGATCTTTAGTGCAATGGCACTAGAGCTCCGTTTTCAACAGAATTTTGACCACTAAAGTCAAGAGCAGGTTAGAAAAATAAGTACATTACTTGTCTAGCTTTTCAGTGCAGCATTGCTATGTTGGGTTTTGTTTCGTTTTTACAGTTTGTTCACCAAAGTTATTTTGTAGTCAAACTGATAGTCAGCGTGGACAAAGGAAACTAATTTTGCTCTTTTCCATGGCAAATCTGCTTAAAAATAATGTTTGCATTATGTATGGGTGTATTTCTAAATTATGAGCTAATTCAGAAAATGAAACAGTTGATGACCTATATGAGAATAAATGTTCAAGGTGAAAAGTGAATATTACTATTCTGATTAGTGTCTAGCTTAGTAAGCTTTTTGTATTGCCTCCTGCAACACTCCCACACCCCACCTACAGAAAATTGACTTGAATTTAGTGGGGCAGCCCTAAGGGGTTCTGTCATTTAAAAAGAGAGATGGCCAAGATTACAGTTCTCTCACACTGGAACATGAAAAATGTTCCAGCACTTGTCTGAAGTTCTCATTCTTTTTTCTTCATTTTCCGGTTAACGCAACATTTTAGACCTGACTAGTTGCCAGATTGGTAGTACTGTCTTTCCATTAAGGAGAAGCATTTAGAATTACATAAACAGGCAGATATATTATCTGCACCACAGAAATATAGCTTGCTATGGTACTGATGGTGGTTTCTTTAAACTGTAGCTGGGGAATCAAATAAATTACTTTACCCTGTATATGGTGATATTATTCACTATACAGGGTCTTCACATATCTAATACGGCTTCCATTTCGTACTATGAAATCCGCAAACTCTTTGACCGTTTTTAGCTTGCCACCCTATTCTATTTGCCCGGGCATCTGAACTCTTACAGGCTGTTAAGCTCCAGTTTGAAGCAAAAACTTTTTTGAATAGCTCCCATTTGGTCCTCTCTAGATGTTCACATTTTGGCACAGAGCAGAAATTCTAACTCTGTCCCAACGTAAAGCCTTTCCTCTTGGAATAGATAACTCTGGGGTATTCAGGGCCTGTAGGCAATCATCATTGTTGCAGTGGCAGTTCAAATTCAGATCCATTACTTTTTTCAATGTTGGCTTTCCACAATGACAGTATCTACTCGGCACTGCGAAATATTCCCTACCTGGTTGTGCATCTCATCCTCTTCTCTGATTCATTTCATTCTCTCCAAGTACAACTAATGACTTTGTAAAGCATTATGACTAAATGGAACCTTAGTGCTTAAAGTTGGTTTTCCTTGAACACCTGCAGGCCGAGCGCTGCTAATTGCTGAAAATGGCGAAATGCAAACATCTTTTGTTTCTGCGTGACTCCTGCACAAAAGGAAACAGGACAGTTCTTCTGAATGAGACAGATACAAGAAACCAAGGGCATTTTACCAAAACTTTTTAAAATGAAAAGACCCACCTTTTTGAACAATCAAGCAAGTCAAGCCAATCACGAGGCTCAGCATCTTAAACATTTCTCATGTGGAAACAAAATAAGGCTCTCAATTTTATGTCTCTAGGCCTTCCCGTGAGCTGGACTTTATCATGTAGATTGTGTGTTTAGGGCTTCCTTTGTGCCAGCCCCTGCCCTCCCTTCACAGCTGTACTTGTAAGAAGAGAGATATCTGCACTGCTTTATCCAACTTGGTTCTTGCAATGTCATGTGTTTTAACTAGGTATTTGTTTCATGGAAAAAAAAAAAATAAACTGTGAATATTTTTGGTGGAGGCTATTTTAAATCTTTAAAACTGAGAACTTTTTATTTTGAATTCTTTTGTTCAGATTCCCAGGGATCATGTAGGTGACTGTAAGAACTGGGATTTAGCAGCACATTCTGGATCCTTGGCTAGGAATTCATGATTGAACCAATTTAAACTTTTCAAATGGTATTTCAAAAGAATCACCCAGTGACGTTTAATATTACACCTTTCCTCTTTTCAATCTCCTTAAACTACATTTGTTTAAAATACAAAGCTATTAACTGAACTAAGCACTGAAATAGAAAACATTGCAAAAGTATAGATGGAGCAGTTTGAATATTTTATCAAGCACAACAGCACCTCTCCACGTCAGAGGTTAATGTCCAGTTCATTAAGCTAAAGTAAGGAAGCTACAAAGTATAACTTCAGGAAAATATGAGACATAAAGAGGAATCACCACCCAGATCTTGGTTAGCATAGGGTAAGGAGTTGCAGCCTCTATAATCAGATGACCACATGAGGCAGGAAATTCTCCATTAGAAGGAACACTGGTCAGATAAAGAATGAATGCCATCAGTCCAAAAGAAAAGAGCAAATAAGGGTTGGAGAACACAGTTGATAAGAGTTGAATTTCCAGGGGCTAAAATGGTCTTGAATTTAAAGTTGTTTGGGCATATTAACTCTACTCGGCTGTTGAGTGGTGGATCTTGCTGGAATTGTGAGCAAAGTGATGCACCTATATGCAAATGTTTTACTTTGCTATCATGTTTACTTTAGGCAGAAAAAGAGATGGTCTATAATTAAAAGTCTGGTGTAGATGGTGGTGCAATTTTGGTGGTTGGGGGTCTGAGATCATATTTTGCTTTGAAAGATGGGCCAAGAAGGCACATTCCAAATATTAAACAGATTGGGGAATAGGGAACAATCTAGACTAGAGTTTAATTTACATACATACACACATAGGTAATGTGCATTATACAATTTGGGTAACTGTATAGAATTGTAAACGATGCAATTTGTGCCTCTCCTTTTCCCAAAGGTTTTATTTAAGCTTTTGAAAAGGGAGAAGTGGAACTTAACGAGGTGCGTAGATATGTTCAAAAACTCATGAAGCTAAAAGATTTATTTTTAATGTATAGGCTACTTGTGGGAAGTGTACAGTGTAAATTTAAATTGAGGGCACTCTTTGGTCAGTCTTGTAATAGTAACAGGTTAAACATAAAGGTTTTTTCCCCCCAGAGGCTTGTTGGAACAATAGATATACACAGTTGTGATAATATTGAAATACATGGAGAATTCTGGCCAGTATGGTTCAATAATGTGCTGCTAACCATGCCATATTTCATGCTTCTCTGTACCACTTTTCTGCATTTTCCTGCAGATGTTAAATTGACTGCAAGTCCTTTAATTTAGGATGTGTAGTTTTAAAATGTGGGTGTATTTTTAACTAAAAATGGGAATTTAGAATTATATGTAACATTCTGCAGCATTCATATGCTTTAAAAAGTCTTTCCTCCAAATACACATAAGTACTAACAAGCTACATAAAAAGAATTTATTATTCCATGTGTTGTTTATTATCCCATGGGTTGAAATATGGGATTTTACAGTGTGGTTGAATTCCCTGGAATATAGAAAGCTGTTGAAACTAGAAATGAAGGTTGGCCATTTAAGAACATTGCATTACAGAAACTGAGATAATGTTCACATCCAAGATCAAGCTGTATTAGAGTATTCAAATATTGACAATTACACTAAATAATGGATACATTTGTGTCTCGTTTTCTAGATTTGCAATTGTTAGTATATTCAAGATGGTAGGGATCAAATTATATGTCACAGCCACTTGAATGCGATAGTCCCTTTGGTCTTCAGGTAGTTGCATGCTTTGGGTTTCTGCAGAGCAACATCTTGAAAAGTTGTAGAAAGTGGAGCTCAGATTCATCCTGCACTCTTGAATAGATAAATCCCTGAAGCTCTCCATTCTGCTGATCATCACTTAAGCCAAATTACAGAAAGCATGCTCTTTTGGTTGTAAAGTTGAACACCCCACCCCCCAAGCAGCAGGATATCCTAGTGATCATGTTTTGATAATGTACTTTATGGGTGTGAAGATTTTACATTTGCTAGATCTGTGATAATTTGAAGAGAGATACTTTTGTAAAAGCTTAAGAGCCTACCCTGGTATGGGAGAGGCTTACATTCATTTGAAGCCTCATTGCGGGGATGGTGGAAGAGGATCTTGTGTTTATCTGTTGCAGCAAAAGCAACTGCCTTGCAGCATTTTAGAGACTAACAAATTTAGGGCATATGTTTGGGGATTGCAGTTCTTAAAACAGCTGCAGAACTATAGTTCATACATTTTGATGGTCATTTATAAAAGTGATGTTAAACTTTAAAAAAATCGTATGTTGTCTTTATGAAACCAAAATAAAAATGACTCAGATAACGAAATTGGCACTTAGCATTGCTAACATAAGATGGAGAAAAAAAATCTGTTTCTCCAAGCATTATGTATTGTTTCATTCTCAGGCATGCTGGTTGCTGATTGTGGAGAGGGCATCAGTGGGAATTATGGCTAAGCAGGGCTGTTTGCAGGAGGTTTAAACAGTATCTGCTGCCACATCCCTCCAGTGTTTAATTTTATCTGCATGGATGATGAAAAGGAGTCAACAAAGCATTTACCGCGTATTAGTGAAAAAAACAGTCCAATATGGCTATGCAGAGCTGCCCAAATCTACAGAGAGCTGGCTGCCAGAAGTTTTTGGAATAGCTACATTGGAAGAAGAGGAAGTGTCTTTGGATTAATTTAATTTTGCTTCCCATACCCAGTTGACTGTATGTGAAATTTATAATTGGGGGAGGGGGGAAGGTTGCCCTACCCAGACATTCCCAAAATATGTACTGTAATTCTTTGTATATAAAAGAACGTAATTACTGTAAAGTAAAGTTTAACTTTACTCTTATCTGTGTGCATTGTCTCATTAAGGCCTGGCAGAGCATTCAAACCTACCTTAAAGGAAAGTTACTCTACAGCACAGGTAGTGTCCCCATCCAAACAGTAAATGGGCCCAACAGTGCTTAGCTTCCAAGACCGCACAAAGCTCTCTGCCACTCAGACAAGTGAAGCCATGCTTATTTCTGGTGATTTACTAAAACTAAATTATTTTAAACTGTTTAGTGTGCTGTAAAATTAAAATGTGCTTTTTATTGGATCCTTAACGTGGCATTTTAACTCTTACCTTACTATAGCTGGAAACTTAGATAATGGTTTCTTGGGATTGTTTTGAGCTGATTAGTTGGTAGCAAAATATGAAAAATGTTTTCTACCTTCCCAAATGAAAAGCAAACAATCATGGACAAGCTTTAGCCGTTGATAGCCTCAATACTTTTGAGAAGCTGAGGGCTATGGAGTAATTGTCTCATGTACAGAACATAACAGGCTTCTGTGGTAGGTAATAAAATGAATGGTTTGGGGCATTTTAACTGGAATTTGCAGTTTCGTGACGCACTTAATTTTCTTGAATTTTTCATAAAAACAATGGACAGATTTTCCTTGGAAAAATCATGCTTGGCGAATAATTAGGCCAGAAAGCAAAATTCATAGGTTGCATTTGTCAGCTCATTTTAAAAGAAACTGGGGTAGCAGCTAAAAAGTGATGGCTTCTCTGTCATGTGCTTGTTGGCGGGTACATCGACATAACAAAGAACGATCCAAGACCTTGTTCCAGCTAAGCAAGAATATGGGAAAACTCCCATTTGCTTATTCACCATCCTGAATTGACGGGAACCTCTTTCTATTTATCATTGACCAGAACAATGTGTGGCCTTTTTAGTGCCCTAGTAAAAGATCCAGTCATATTTTTTAAAAGTCCAAAAGTAGAAAAACCATTTTGCAGTGGCAAATTAACATGGCATAAATATATTGTACACCTTCCTATTGCTAGTGTTTATAAAAGAAAACATTACCATCCGTCCCTGTCAGGAAAGGCAAGCATTTTCATTACATCTGTGATCTTCTCGCTCTACAACCTTCTGGCGTTCTCTAGCTCCCATATTATACCAGTCTGTAACTGCGCTGGAACTCCAGTATCATAATGCCATCTATGTAGTTCTACTCAATGTCCAAAATTTAGAAACTATTTAGAAACTTAAGTTCTTTCATAGTATTGGGCCTTATTATCTTGTGTGCATTCTTGCATTAAATTAGTTTGGTCAACTGTGACTAAGCTATCTCAACAGAGACCTATATCTGAAAGAAGGGTTTATTGACAGCCACTGATTGGCAGAAACGTGACAGTCATCCCTAGAACCACTTGGAGGTGGCTTACAGGTAAGAAAGTTTCCTCATATGGCTCCGAGATAGTTCTCACTTAACTGAGAACTGAGGCCAGAATTTCTATCACTAAGCAATGCAATTGTAAAGAGTGAGGTCATATAACCATGTCACTTTGTAACAAAAATTCCTGCATTTCCAGTTGCCATCATTAAACAATATCACACCACCACTATTTGCAACCTATACATTTCCCTGTTGACTATATTTATAGGAAGTCAACAAAGGAGGTCACACATGGTAATCATGTAACCGCAGGTATGCTGTGACCATCCTAAGTATCAGGACAGATTGTAAGTACCACTTCAGCTCCATCATAAGTAGGATCACTGAACAAGTGGTTATTAAGTGAGGACCACCTTTGTATGACGTGCAATAAAAGCAGGACACAGATTCTTTTTCTAACTTTCTGCAGTTCTGGACACGCTGTAATCGCAGATAAATTCTCATCCCCAGGTGCTTCTCCAAACAATCTGAAGAATTTTCAGCAGAAACAGAAAGCTGACCATATCCCTCAACAACACAAGACCACACTGCCTTTTATTTACATGTAGATAAATTATTGAAAGCCATTTAAATAAGAATCAGGCAACATCTTCAAAATAGCAGAAACAACCCGTCAGCATAAGGTCTCTTGTGCATAGTGATGAAAAATAACAATTCTTGACACAGTTCAATAATTTAGTCAATCTCTGCTGGGAAGGGAGCACAAGGCAATCAAGTCTTCCACTCAACAAGGCAGCACATTTTGCAGCATATTCATATCTTTGATCTACTTCCCTCCTGTTTCCTTGGATAGCAGCCAACAAATAATGTTCTACATATCCAAAGGGCAAGGCATTCCAACTAGCAAGTAGAAGATGTGACCCACCAGAAAAAGCATGAATTGCTGTCTCTAGTGAAGAATGTTACTTTTGGCAAAATAAAAAATTCAGTGATGACAACAATTGTAAAAATAGGTGGTAGTGTTCTTTTGATTCAGATCAACTCCTTTTTCCTCTGAAAATAAAGCACACACATAGGTTACACAAGTTGTACAGATTTGAAACAAATTAAGGTTAAGGCTCCATTAAAATTTCCGTGGAAAAATTTGGCAGTCACAATTCACTTAAATGTGTGTAAGGAATAATAAGAGCTAACACCTTTCCTCTGTGGTCATCATTCCCAATCCTCCCTGTTATTGATAAGACAGGAGTGTGTATTTGGAAAAGATACTCATTGATTCTTCTGCCTTCCATACTTCTTGGGACACATTCATAATTATTCTTCTAATTCAGTTAAGTGTCTCCAAGTCTCAGTTTTACAGGGAATAATATGCTGGATCCAGGAATACAACAAATTATTTTAGAAGTGGATATAGGTGCTCAGTACACACCTGGTTCAGCAACTCACCTGTTAACTCAAAGGCAGCAAACTGGACATAATCTTCAGCCACCTTCTGGAAAAGCTCATCTTAAAAAGTAGAGATATTAAAGTCACAAAGAGCAATGAATCACTCAAAATACAGCAAAGAATGAAAATACCTTTGATAAACTGCTGAGGCAGCCAAAAATGTAACTCTTTAAGTCTGTCTACTTGTATACTCTCAGTGGGATAATTAATTCTTTAGCTAAGTACAACTTGTCTCTAAACGAGTGTTTCTCAACCTTGACAATTTTAAGGCATGTGGACTTCAACTCCCAGAATTCCACAGCCAGCATTGCTGGCTGTGGAATTCTGGGAGTTGAAGTCCACATGCCTTAAAATTGTCAAGGTTGAGAAACACTGCTCTAAACTGATCTGCCTAGAATTATATTGTGGTTCTAGCTAAAGAGAAGGTAAAAATAATTGTTTTGACTTTTCTCATTAAGAAAAGATAAAATAAGTCCATTCACACTATCCTATCTCCAACACTAGGAGAGAAAAATAGGGGAAAGAACATGATTCAACACTCCACCTATTCTGGAATTAGGTTATGCCAGACATGTTTAGTGTACATACCAAGATACATACAAGATACATACCGACATTCTGTCCAGTCTTGCTTGAGGTTTCAAATAGCTCAGCTTTGATCTCTGGAATGATGTGTCGGAAGGAAAGAATGAATGTTTTGCTTAGTACTAGAATTCTCCTCAAATGTTAGTAACCGATAATATATCAGCTATTCCAACCCTCAACCTCTCCATACAACTTACAACCATTTTGCAATCAGATCATTTTCCCTCCTTTCCCCCCCCCCCATTTCAACAGACATGAATATTCCAGCCAATGACATTGCTCCATCAAAGTAAATGCAAATTATTTTCCCAAAAGGACATAATTGCAAACCTTAAACTGCTGTTTTAGAAGACAGTTGAACTGTTTGCCCACTTCTCAAGACTGAGAAATTGGAAGCAGTGTCACTTTCACGAGGAATTTCAACTAATGAATAAACATGGTTTGCCTTTCCAAGGACACAGCCAATGGAACATTTGAACCTCCTCCGAATGACTTACAGCGACAAGAAGGACCCTGATATATGACAGAAGAAGACAAAAACACACCGTCTGCATAGTCCTGTACATCATGGAAGTCAATTTCCCGCCTTCTCTTATCCTCTTCCAGCAAATCACTTTTGGTGCCACACAAATAGATCCTGCAGTTCTACAAAGAAAGAAAACAAAGCAAATGTTTTCAACATATGAGGTGTCCATTGACGCTTTGCTCCTCATAGGAATCACTACAGCGAGTTCCTATTTATACAGTGAAAGCTAATTAATCTTCATTCTGTTTAGTATTTTGACTAGAAACATCTCAGATGATCTCCAAAAGCACCGGGAGATAAATTAGATAAACATAATGACCAAGCCAAGCTTCCTAAAATATACTTCCAGTGTCTCAATTGCCTACATCAGTGCCTACATAAGCATCTTGTATGGGGGTGGGGGAGTTTATTTTCTTTAAAAACTAACAGTATTTTTACATGCTATCCAATTCCAGAAGAACTCTACAAGAGTTATTAATTTAAGCAGAAAAACAATAAACAGAAAATCTGAACCATCTAAACAACCATAATCCAAATATTATAAAAAGGATCCCATAAACATCCTCCCACAATTGTTTTCGATGCTGTCCCGGAAAAGCCAAGTACGGTACACCATTTTCTCTGCCTATAAATAGACATCAACATACTTCCTCAAAGTTCTGTAGTTCATTCACCCAGAATTTTGCTCTCTGGAAACTGCTTCTGTCAGTGAGATCTGTGGAAAGAGGAAGTGTCAGGACACCCTGGAATTAAATAAAGCAGTTCCATTCATCCCTACATAAGTAAACTATGTCAAGAAACTAGAAAGAGCAATTCAGTTGAGAAAGTACAAATATCTTCTTCAAGGGCTCTTAATAATAACTAATGTTGCCCTGACACTAGTCATTTGGGCTACTTTATGTGCATATTAAGCAAAGTTATCAGATACCTGTCATTTTTATTGGTTCAACCTCCCAAAGAGATCCAATTCATTAAATCACAACAGAATCTGAGTACCAAAGTAGAATTCCAATTCTGTACACAGTGATGCTTAAAAATTTGTGGTTCTTTTTGAATTTTCAGTATTTCTGCAAAGGTATGACCTAAAATGTGGTATGTTCTCCACACGTCATAATAGAGAGAACCCAAATGAATGAATAAATAAATAAATAAATATTTTACCTTACTGAGAAAAACTGAATTAAAGGAATATACTTAAGTCAACCTTTGTTTTCGGTAACTGTCCCAGCCTACGTGAGTCCTTGTTATGCTCACAACTCCTCTTCCAGGAAACATGCAGGAAACCGCAAGAAAAAACCAACCCCTTTTATTCTCACAGACCTGAGTCAATGTCCAGGGCAAAAAAACACAGTCCACAGAAACTCGATCCTCAACGCCAACGGATGCCTTTGGCAACCAGCACCTCCCACACCTTCCCTTTTATAATTCAGCCAAGGCGTGGCTTCCTAATGCCTTCTCCTTTGCCTTTGGAGTCGCCCCATTGTATTCCTCTGACCTACTCGCTTCTTTTTCCTGTGCATTTGTGCATCCGTGATTTGTCCCAACTGTTCTTCATCACTATCCAATTCAGGCTCCCAGCACATCTGTGTCTCAGCCTACGCACGAGTAGAGAGGCCAGGCTCCTCTGTAAGTCTTGGAGCTCCTCAGAGCCTTCCTCTGACTCTAATGTCACTCCAGGCCCCTCATCCTCATCTGATTCCTCAGACTCATCTGCCAGATACACTGGCTGGCGAGAAACCACAACAACTAGTGAGCTCCCCTTGAGCAGCAGTAACTGCAACTAAATATTTCCAATAACTATTGATCGGTCCTGCACATGAACTTAAAGGAATTTTAGCCCTTACAGAACAGCTTCCTCCTTACAGAACAGCTTTTAGAAGTTTTCAGAAATCTCTATTTGTCAAACCATGACAGACTTCCTCATTCCTATAATGTGAAGATGAGACTTTGAGAGTGAATATCCAGAATTCTGTTCTTTAAATAAGGTAGGACCTCCCACATTCACACCTAATTATCAGCCCACTGATTGAACCATCTGACTCTTAAGTTCCCTAAACTGATAATCCTAAAGGTTCACATAGTTGTACAAAACAGAAATATGTAGCTTTCGATAACTTTCTTTGAGCTAGTACAGATTGTCCTTACTTCACAACTGTAATTGGGACCAGCAACTCTGGTGCTAAGCAATGCAGTCAAGTGAAACATCATGTGACCAGACTCAAGAGTCATGTCAATTCTGCTGCAGTCATTAAGCAAATCATCTGCAGTCACTGATGTCACTTGTGGCTCATACCAGCTTCCCCACTGAGTTGTTGGAAGCTCACCAATAGGGATCATGTGACCCTCAGACTGTTCTGACCCAGGTTGCCTAGGCCAGAGCTCCCCAACCTTTCTGGGTTGGCAGCGTGGAGGGAAAGGAGGAGCAGGGAAATGTGCGCACATGCACCCATGCGCAAATAGGCATGCACATGCAGGGGCACCAGAGTCTACAGGCATGCGCAAGTGGGCCATGTGCACTCGCGGTGCCTGAACTGGCACCTGCGCAAATGGGCCGCTAGCACCTGAGCAGTGGCACTAGCAAGAGTGAGGGGTGTGCGCACATATGTGCGCACTCATCAGCCATTCCCAGGGCCCGATGGCCAATAGGCCCAGCCCAGTAAAGGTCCGCGGCCGATAGGTTGGAGACCCCTGGCTTAGGCAGAGACAGGCTTCCACAGAGTCCTTTATTGCTCTGCTAATTCCACAACAAAATGTCCCTGCAACGGTCAGTAAAGCTCCACCCCAAACTTCCCTGAAGGCAGCCATCCACAGTTCCACAAATAAAGCAAATAATCACCAGAGCCAAATCGCAAAGACAGAAAGGAAGTCCAAAAACGAGGTACCAGTCCCCCAAGCAAGGTCCCTAAGTCGTACACAAGATTCCAGTTCCACAGGGCAAAGGCAAGAGTCCACAAGCAATGGTCGAATTCCACAGGCAGAAACATGATACAAGGAAAGAGTTTTTCCAAAGCCAGGGAAGTGCATATCAAAGCAAAACAATTGTTCCTGACAAAGACAACCTCCCCCAGCCTCTGCTTAAGTCAACCCAAGCCAGGTATTCCTTGTGAGGAGGGACAGGGAGACCTTCTCCCTAGCGGTGTCACATATCTCCTCCGAGCTTGCCTCCTACTCTCCATGCCCTCAGATTGAGTGGGGGAGGCAGCTGTTCCTCATCAGAGGGGATCTGCTGCCTCTCGACACCACCGCCTGTCTGCAGCTGATCCTCCCTTGTGTCTGTGAGGGTGGGCAGCTCCCCATCTGGTTGAACACCTCCCCCAATGAGGGGCCTAGGACAGCATGATTGATGGAAACTAATCAAGGAAAGATGCAATCTAGAACTAAGGAGAAACTTCCTGACAGTTAGAACAATTAACCAGTGGAACAACCTGCCTCCAGAAGCGGTGAATGCTCCAACACTGGAGGTTTTTAAAAAGAGACTGGATAACCATTTGTCTGAAATGGTATAGGGTTTCCTGCCTGAGCAGGGGGCTGGACTAGAAGATCTCTAAAGTCCCTTCCAACTGTTATTCTGTCTCAGCTACTGACCTCTCCGAACATTCCAGGGGAGCCGTGCCATCCCTGTCGGATGGTCCTGATTCCTCCTCCTCCTCCGAATTGTGATCCAATGGGGCCATGACAGAGGCAATACCCACCAGTTATGAAGTGTCCAAATCTTAACTGCATGACTGTGAGGATGCTGCAGACATTGCAATGGCCATAAGTTTGAAGACCAGTCATAAATTTACTTTTTCAGTGCCATACGTTTGGTTGCTGAACAAAGCAGTCATTAAGTGAAGACTACCTGTATAATTTATTGAATTCGGCTCTCTTTATCTAGTTTGAGGACTTTTGCGGATAACAGGTATTTTAGGTCCTACTTATGCGGAAATATTGAAAATTCAAAACGTTTCACAAACTTTTAAGCAATACTGTATATGAAATTGTTTGATTAGAAAAAAAATAAGATTTTCCCCACTGATAATATTTCCTGACCAGGACAAGTCTCACAATGCTGTATTAACTTTAAGTATATAACATTTGCTGTCAAGCAGTTCAATTATGTTTGCTGGGTGATTGAACAGAAGAATAGTTTCTATAGCACCACCCACAGACCCAGCTATATTATAAATGTAGCTCTTATTTCTTTTCTAGCCTTTGTAGCAATAGATTTTAGCTAGAGATGATTACAATAATGTGGAATAATAAACAATCACTAGAATAATTATATGTCTGCATAATTACTGGAATAATGCTGCGTTAGTAGTATGTGACTAACCTAATGCGCATTGCACTTGGATACAACGTATGTAGCAAACTCTCTCCATTGTATACCCGTGAGAAACGAACCTAATGTATTACAATGTGTATTACAATGTGTGTTCCTTTGTTCCTGAGAAACGGAAAGTATAAAACTGAAGTCTGAACCTGCCCTCAGGGTTCAGAATTGCTGGTTGCTACTGCTTTTGAACCTGCGCAATAAATCTCTCTGCTAAAACCCTTTGGAATTCGTAAGAGTCCTTCCGTTTTCCACAAGAACAAGATATTTCAGGGTAAAATGACTTCAAGTGGCAACATGGGATGTGGGAGCTAGATGAAAGTAGCAGTTGGTGTCTGAGCAATACAACAAAACTGCCTTTTCCAACTTGACACCTTCTAATTACACCTTCCCACTATTCCAAGCTAAGATGGTCAGCTTAGTTTGCAAAATCTGCCCGAACCAACATGCAAATAAATGCTTACCATAACATACAATGGCAGCTTTTGCTCCACGATAGTATATTCGACTCATAGCTTCATACCTCTCTGAGCCAGCTGTATCCTAGAGAAAGGTAATGGAGAAAATGGATTTCCACTTAGTGGGAAAGTATGGCTCTACTTTACATAGTACTATGCATAATGCAATGCAAATATTGATTAAATATACCTACTGTCAGTGTTGTGACAATATAAACTTTCTCTTTATACAAAATGTCCTTCATCACCTTGTATAACATCAGTTCCATACCTGCTCTTCTGTTTTGTTGTTTACTGTGCATAGCCCATATATCTTTTATTTCAACTGTGACTTACCCAGATACCCAAAGTTACTGTGCGGCCGCCCACCGGCATCACTTTAGCCACGAATGCAGCACCTATTGTCTAAAATAACAAAGGTAAATGTGAACACAGCTATAGTATCCCCGTTTGCTTTAGGAAAGCAACTGTATAGGTAGTCCTCAAGTTACAACTGTAATTGACCCCAGAATTACAGCTGTTAATTGTTGCAATCAAAAGTTAAGGCATTATGTGAATGGATCCATTTTTTGGATCCATTGTGATGGTTGCCAAGGAAATCTATTTCACCCAATGGGCTTTTTGTCTTGGAAACCAGAAGTAAACACCAGAAGCCAGAAAAATGTTGTAATTACAGTCACGTGACTGTGGGATGTTGCAAAGGCCATAAAGGTGAGCTGGTTGCCAAGTACCCAAAATGTGATCACATTGATGGGAGGTCGGGTGGGAAAGCCACCTCCTAAGCAGCTCTGGGAAGTTTATCTTAACTTCAAACAGTCATTAAATGACTGGTCATAAATCAAAGACTACTTTTAGACATCATATCCAAGAGACTGACAGAAATGATTTATAAACAAGAAAAACAACTATTTTAACATTTTCTCTACTAAGTGTGTGTTACTAAGTAAAACACATGCTGGCAGACAAGACACTATATTTTTGAGAATCAGTAACTTCTCAGAAATCATTTGCAAAGCTCCCTTAAACTGAAAGTAGACTTCTCTGCCGCCAATTAAAATGGCTCCTTTTTGAAATAGTTTCACTTCAGTTTATCAACCACTCCCCATTTCACAATAAGTAATGTAAAAACCCTTTCAAATTCAAATTCTGATGACTAGACCCACTGGGCTGTCATTTATCTATTTATTCACTCTCTACTTCTGAAATCCAATAAAACTATAATAGTAGTTCTATAATAGAAGAATATAAAAAAAGATCATCAGGAACAATAATGTCCAGGCCCAACCCAGAGTGGAACTTTCAACTTGTACCAGATCCCCTTTCTCAGGACTTTCTTTAAAAACTATGTTTTATAGCTCTCAACACTCAGCAACAGAGGGGCTAGTCTGATCTTAAGAAATAAACTATTTCAATTAAGTGACTGCACCAAGGAAACTCAACTCTGTAAATAAAAAAAGGAGCTCTTGGCATCATTTAGCAAAATGACTTTCCTCCTAGATGTTTGGGGATTTCCCAATCTAGCCCTGAGATTCCAAGGCAATTTCTTACCTGAAAGTCAATCAAGACCAACCCTGCTCAGCTATTAATGTTAGATTATTAACAATCTAATATTAGCAATATTAGATCAACTAATATTGATTAGATGTTGCTTATAACATTAAAATAAAATCAAGCCTGAGAATCCAAACGGAGTGAAATTTGGGGGAAGAAATGGCTGGAATTACGAAGGACTCAGTCCAATTGAACGGAAAAACGTTCAACACACAAAAAAAGACAAAACTCACATTTTGATAAGGTCCTACAAGGAAACGGTTGTGAACATATCGCTCCACCAAGCTGGTCTTGCCTACATACTCTTTGCCCAGCATCACAACTTTGGCATCCACGCGTTGCCCGCTCATTCTCCTGCCCTCGCAGCCGAGTGTTGCCCTTCAGAACTCCCCCAACGCAAGTCAGGTGGAGCAGCCAAAGAGGTGCAGCTCAGCTGGGCAAGTTCACCTGAAGCAAGGAGAGGAGGAAGTGCAGTGATTGGGGAGCAGCATAAAGATCTCCTCTCCCTCCCCACCACATGCCATCACAACGGAGAAGATATTTGACCAAAAGCTAGGGCATCCTTCTCTTCTGCTCCTCCTGCAAGCCGCATTTGGCCGCCAAGAGTGACGGAGCCTTGGATCAAGAGACCCATCGCCCCTTTTCGCACGAACAGCACACTAAACACTCCTACCGGTACCTGTGAGAAGACAAGTCACCAGACCAGAAGCACAAGCTTTTTTAGCCTTTCAGTTCAGAGACCTCGCCTAATATTAGTAGCTAACATCAGCAGCTCGAGAGGCAGGAATCGACTCGGGGAAGCAGCGGCGCGAGAAGGAAGATCTTACTTGGATTCGAGGACCGGTTGCCCGGTGCGTTCAGCGTTTCGTCGAAGCGTCGGGTCCGGACCACTTTCCCAAGGACCAAGCATGGGCAGCAGCGCTGAACGAGGCCGGCAGCTAGTGAGGGAGACGCTGCACGATACTCACCCCGGCCTCATGTCTCTGGAAGCGGCCGGCCACCCTCTACTGGAGACGAAGCGAGGAGAAGCGAACCAGCGGCTTCCTTCCGGGCCGCCTCGGCCGAGCAGTTTCCCCAAACATACCCGGGGAAAGGGGAGGAGCTTCCCGCCGGGAGCGGAAGCGCGCTCCGAGCGGGGCGGGGCTTGGGCTGAAAGCAGGAGGGGAGGAGGCCGCGGCGGAAGAAGCGGTGGCGTCGCCCCACGGAAGTCGTTACGGTTCTCCTGTTTCCGCATGGCGGCTGCGGTGCGCCTGCAGCTGCTGCTCCTGCCGCCATCTTTAGCACTGCCCGCGTTGCGGGGACGGGACGGCGGGAGACCGTGAGCCGGGTCGGAGCAAGGCGAGCCGGGTGACGCCCCCCCTCTCCCCCGCCGGCTCCTTCCTCCTCTGCGTCTCCCGCAGGATCGGTGACCGCGGAGCTGATGGGGAAGTACTTCCTGACCCTGAGCGTCCTGAAAGGGCCTTGGGACCAAGTCTTCACCGCCTTTTGGCAGCGCTACCCGAATCCTTACAGGTTAGGGGAGCGCGCGGGAATGGACTCTTCGCCGCTTCGCGCTCGGCTTAGCCCTCGGTGGCGGGGCGGCTCCGTCCTGTCGGTTTAGGGACTGGCCCTAAACCGTCCTTGTCTCCTGGCGGGGGGCTCAGAGAGATTGGGGGGGGAGGGAACTCTAGTTACACGGAGCAGGTTCTTCTTTCGGGGCAATATGGAAAGGGCTGCCGTTTGGAAACCTCGTCTTATTCATCCCAGTTGCTATTGAAAAACCGCACCGCTGCTTTGTGATTACTTCCTGAGTAAGTACGTGGGGCTCCGGCTGCGGTCTAGAGCTGGGGAGTTGTGCGCCGCCCTGGAATTCCGCCCAGGGCTAAACCTGAAGCCACGGGCAGCTGATGAAGTGGAGGGAGTGATTGTAAAATCCGAAGCCTTTTTCCTAGTGGCGAAGGCCGGTGTGCGACCCTCTCACCCACTAGAGGGAGGAAGGGAGCGAGCGGTGCTGAGCTGATATGTGGCTGCTCGAGCGTCATCTTCAGGGGATTAAAGAGAGCTTTGCTACTGCGATTGGAAGCTTGAAATAATAGGAAGTTGGGGTGATGGTTCTTAGCTGCTGTGTTTAGAAATCCAAAAATTCCTGTGGGAAAAGAATGATCAATAATAATGGTTTAACTTGGATTAACTAGTGCTAGAAGAAACTTTTCAAAATGAGCCCCTCTCAGGGAATGCTCCAATAGTGTAGAATAATACTCCTGACGAAAGTTAGCAACTGCTTATCTTCTCAAGCCAGTAGGAAAGGCCTCTTTTATCCTGATCTCATTAACTATAAGGTTAATCTTGGTCATTGTACTTAACTTACTCCCCCCCACCACTTTAACATATATATTTGGCTGAAATAATTAAAAGGTGATCTACGTAGTAGTTAAACATGAGATCACTTCTCTTGCTCACTGGATTCTGAAATAACAAAATAAATGCATGCTGGTAGAATTATAATTCTGTCAAAAGTAAACCTGCAAGTGATGCTGCTCCATTTCTCTCTCCTTCCCACTCAGGACAGGTGTGCTTTTGACAATAGATTCTAGATATGGAAATAGGGTAGCAAAGATAGAAATAGTATTATCTGACTCTACTGAATTATGTCATTAGATAAGCAGGGAGTGTTATGCTGCTATTTAATTACAGTTGCATAACATAGGATAGTGTCTTAAATTCTTTTTTGTCTTTTTGTTTTGCCCAGCAAGCATGTCCTAACGGAAGATATCTTGCACCGAGAGGTGACTGATGACCAGAAACTGCTTTCCAGGAGGCTCCTAACCAAAACCAACCGGATGCCCCGCTGGGCAGAGCACTTCTTTCCATCTAATGTCGGCCGCCATGTCTATATCCTAGAAGATTCCATTGTGGACCTACAGAATCGAACCATGACCACATTCACCTGGAATATTAATCATGCACGTCTTATGGTAACAGTAAAATGTTTTATATTTATCTGCAGCCACTACGGCAAGATAATGATTCAAAAGGCTTGGGGAAGTGATTATTATTTTGGAATGTTGTCTTTCTTGCAGGTAGTGGAGGAGCGATGTGTTTACAAAGAGAACCCAGAAAACAGTAGCTGGACAGAGGTCAAACGGGAAGCCTGGGTCTCTTCCCGTCTCTTTGGCGTTTCTCGTGCTATCCAGGTAAGGGAGCTACAGATCTGTATATGCATGATAGAGACAATCTATAAGAAGCAATCTGGGACTACTGGTATGTAGCTGAAAAAACAGGCTGATTGCTCAATGTTTAATCTCTCCTAATAAATAGACAAGAGACTATTTTTATCTCTGTTTCTTGCTCAACTGGCTGTTCTCCTGTTTAAGGAATTTGGCTTGGCTAGATTCAAGAGCAATGTGACCAAGACTACCAAAGGTTTTGAGTATGTGCTGGCGAAAATGCAAGGTGGGTACACCTTTAATAGCAACTAATAAAAATGCAGTATATAAAATGTAGATTGTAGAATTAGCACTCTTAATCGCTTTCTTGGACTTGTTCTAGGTACCCCAGGTAGTCCTCAACTTATAACTACAATTGAGCCCAGAATTTCTGTTGCTAAGTGAGACAGTTATGTCCCATTTTACAACTTTTCTTGCCACCGTTAAGTGACTCACTGTAATTATAAAGTTATTAACACAGTTATAAGTGAATGTGGTTTCCCCCATTGAGTTTGCTTGTCAGAAGGTCGCCCCAAAAAATAATGATCACATGACCCCAGGATATTGCAACTGTCATAAATATGAGCCAGTTGCCAAGCATCTGAGTTTTGATCCCATGACCATCGGGATGCTGCAACGATCATAAAGTGTGAAAAACTGTCATAAGTCACTCTTTTCACAGCCACTGTAACTTTGTTCACTAAATGAATGGTTGTAAGTTGAAGGCTACGAGTATTAAACATGTAAAATCATTCCTCATAGGTAATGACTATTAAAAATTTTATACAATATTTTCCAAAATAGGAACTAAGAGTTTTACAGAAAAACTAGGTACAGTGGATATATTTACTTACTCCTGGACTTTTGGCTTATTGATTTTATAGGTGAAGCACCATCTAAGACACTAGTGGAAACTGCCAAGGAGACAGCTTTGGCAGTTACTGAGAAGGCAAAAGACTTTGCTGGAAAGGCAGCTACTACAAAAAAGCAACAGTATGTGTGAGAA
This sequence comes from Crotalus tigris, assembly GCF_016545835.1. Lineage (NCBI taxonomy): Eukaryota > Metazoa > Chordata > Lepidosauria > Squamata > Viperidae > Crotalus > Crotalus tigris. The sequence goes on from NW_024097219.1 coordinate 1,568,865, forward strand.
AACAGTTTTCCCACTGAAGGGAACCAGAATGCCACTGGCACAGGGTGGTATAATACTGGAAGGTTCACTTTAACTAAAGCTTCCCTTCCTTTGGGACTTGACCAGAATGTCTGTAGATTTTATGTTTTTTTAATTGAGACTGTACAAATCTGACAATCATCTTCTTTCTTAAAGGTGTAATTTTCATTAAAACCATAGACTTCAATTTATTTCGGTATCAGGATCTGTTTTTCATCAATGATTTAATTATCTTCCTGTTTACATTTGCCTCTTATGCAACTCAAAAGCAAGCCTTTGTATATGAGACTTCAGAGAATTGGTAGCTATTGGTGAATAAATATTACAAATTACTGTGCTTAGGTTACAACTTATCAAAAACCCACTAAATAAGTCTTAAAATGGGTCACTTAATAGGTCAGCAAAAGCTAGATTTGCAATGGCAAAAAGTCTCTTGAAGCAAAGCTTTACTATTATTCCACAGTCTATTCAACAACAGCAAGACACATTTCATATAAAAGAACTGAGCCTAGCGTTTACTGTTGTGATATGGATTTTTTAATCCCCCCTTTAGATAAAAGCTAAGTGTATCTTTTGTTTAAAATGCCAGCAGGTGTGTGGGTGTCTTACCAGCTGAAGTCTCTGCAGAATGGACTTGCTTGCTCCACAAACCTTAACTAGGATGCAGTGTAAGATGCAGCTACTCATACCAAGTGCATGTCAAGTGTTTTAAAATCTCACTCTTCTCCCTCCTGCCATCACATTACCATGTAAAGTTAGCCAGCTTCAGTATGTAATTCTTTTAACAATTGACCTAGTTGGTTTTGTGAAAAAGGTAGAGATGCAAAACTTGGTTTCATGAGGAGATGCATAGTCTCTCTTTTATAAGAAAGGGGGTTCCTCTTTACTTACAGAAAACAGTCTTATAAACCATGTATCAGTTATCCTGCCACGAAGCAATTTTTGAAAAGCTTGAAGCTGGTCTAGATGAATGCTGTCCTCTTAACTGAACTTCTGTCCATAACCAGAAGTTGCTGATAGTGGAATAGCCGCGCTCCTGCCGAGTACTGAAAGCAGCCATGACATCTCCAACGCTGGCAGATGCCACGCCTTCTATGTCCACTTCATCTTCTGCAACAGGGAAAAAAAAAACTTAGCACAATAATGCTTTATTCAAATGGAATGCAGTATCTTTTATACAAGCTTCCTTTTCAACGTAGGCATAACCAACTTTCCTAGTAACTGCTTATTTCCTGTTGTCTCTCCCTGTCCAGTTCAGTCCAGCAGGAAGATATATTCTGGATCCTGTCAATTATAGTCATCTTGCAGGACCCAGGAAGCACACATACTCTATTGCAACTCTTGCCCTCTAGAATGATCTCCCCCGCTCTGAGATTTCATAAGCCTCCATCCTTGTGGGAAGCCTCCCTCCCTTTTTTTTTTTTTTTTTTTTGTTTTAATAAGTTGTTTTTTAGTTGTAGGCTGGCCAGAATTGCTTGGGAGCCATGTGGCCTATAAAGACCTGGCTCAGTCATCCTCACCCTAGGTAATCTCCAAATTTACCATAACTTTTATCATTAACACTATAGCCAGTGACTTTCTGCTTATCAGACCCTGCATTTTTTGCTGCACAACTTGTTGGCATCATAAAGATGTAGCACTAGAATTAATTATCGGGCATTGCCCACCTGAGTCAGAATGCTCAGAGGAGAACCAAGAAGAATCCAGGCTATCTGCTTCTGCCAGTTCCATATTCATTTGGGCTTGCAATTCTTTTAAGCGCTGGTGCAGATTCTGCTGCTCACAACGTAGCCTCTCTTTCTCTTGTTGAGCTTTCTGTTCCTGATGTTCCAGCCTCTGGGAGTGAAAGAAGGATCGGGAATAATATTTGGAGTTACAATTGAGATGCTTTTATTTCATATCTCTTAGTAACATCACACTGGCCACTGCTGGAAACAAAATAATACCACCACTTTCTCAAATTCAGCTGGGAGCATTTGCTAAGTAGTCCGTCCTAAACACAAAACTGAAGAAATTATAAAAAGTTATTCTTGGCTGGATTTAGATTTCTCCCTTTATTTTCCTTGGTTCTTAAACTTACTTGAAGGCTGTCAGGAATTTTTCTCTTTTTATACAAATTTTATTAAAAGTTTAAATTTAAAAGAGATAATATAAACTAATGCAAAATAAAGGAAACAAAAGGGTGCAGGAAAAAAAACTTGATTTTCTTTGCAGCAGAAATATAATGTAACATAATTATCTTATTTACTCACTTTTTCTATTCATTTTTTCCCCCAAATCATTAAAACTATGTCATAGGTATATTTTTTTCCATTTCAAAGTCTGGAGGGGTTTCCAGTCGGCCATAAATATAGATATCTTTAATCAAGGAAGTCAATTTAGCCATCTCTGCAAGTCCCATCATCTTCACCAACCATTCCTTTACTGTGGGTAGTGTCAAATTTTTCCTCTTTTGAATTTTTTTTGAACACGTTGCAGTTATACATAAAAGCACAAGTTCTATGGGGTTTTTTCAAGCTACCCATTAATCCCAAATCAGAAAGTTTGATTTCAGTTGTACGCTAGTCTTTAAAATCTTTTGAATTCATTTGTATCCATTTTTTACACGTCCACCATATATGATAAAATGCCCCTTCATATTGTTCACATTTCCAACAAAGATTTGAAGTTCCTTTATACATTCTAGACCAGTGGTTCTCAACCTTTCTAATGCCGTGACCCCATAATACAGTTCCCCATGTTGTGGTGACCCCCAAGTGGGTGTGGCCACCAATAAGAGGGAGTAGGACAGCTAGGGAAAAGGGAAAAAAATGGCGGACAGCGTGGTTTGGCGACCCCCATGAAATGGTCATTCGACCCCAAATGGGGTCCCGACCCACAGGTTGAGAACCACTGTTCCAAACAATTTCTCTGATGACAAATTAGTTTTCCCTTCTATATTCATTTCCACTTATTGACTTGATGTTTAAACTTTTTTTCTATATTCAGTTTTAAAGACCATAAGTTATTTCTAATAAATAAAATATTAAAATTTGAAACCTTAATACCATTTGCAAATTACCAACAACTAAACCCAAGAAAGGCGGTCTTTAGCTGGAAGAAGGAGGCTGTTACTTTACTGTTACTTACTTTAATGTGCAATCTGGCTCGATGCAGAAGACTAAGCATTGTGTAATGAGAATGCTCTGTATTTGTGGGGATCTGCTGCTTCAACTGTTCTAAACACTGCCGTAGCTGGGCCCTTCTGCTGGGAAGAAACACAGATTGTGGACAATCACATTTTAGGTAAAGCCTTAATTGAATTCTAGACCCCAGACCAAGGCAGAACCACATTTTCCAAAGAGTGAATAATATATGGCTGGCCTCAATCATTTCTTAATTCAGGGATTTGCATATTAACTCACCACTTTTTGGGTAGAATCAACTCAGAGGAGATAGGGGTTTTTTTTAACTAACTGGACCCGAAAGTGATGGCATTGTCAAGTCTCATTCACACTTTGCACGTGCAAGCCCACAGCAGGCTTGCTCAGGCATGTAGGAAACTAAACCAATGGGTTTAGCCATCTGCTAATCATACTAATTTCATTGGGTGGATAGATTACCTACATTAATTTATTATTTTATAGAATTACAGTATTGAAAATCTAAGAATTGCTGTCTTACTAGGCATAATACTGTATACCATGGATCTTTTATGCTCCCTTGCTAATAAGAACATAAGTAACTCAGGTCACTGAGATGTTGTGTATGAAAGAGACAAACAGTTAATGATCTTGGACTGCATTTCAGCTTGAAAATACATACATAGAAAATGCTATCTACCATCAGCTGTATTCCCAGTTCAGTTTCATTGACCTGAAATGAGAACAGCAGTACTAACGGGCTAATAGAGAACCAGCTATCTGCACTTAAGGAAGCCTGAAATGTATACATACTTAAAAATATTTAGGAAAAATAAATAAATGGGGAAAAATTACAAAGAGCATGAATTCATTGTGTTGAATTCATTAAAATATCTCTACCAGGGCAAGATAAAGACCAAGAAGATGCATATTCTCAAAACTAAGTTTGGCCAGTGTTAACTAGCCTCATATACTTGTTGGTGCTCTGTTTGTTATGCAAATTCAGCCTGTTTAATTTATGGTATGATGTATTGTGTAAGCTAGAAAATGGTTAACTTGGTAAACAGCTTAAATGTACATATGAATAGTATGAAATATTGAGAAATGGGTGAGGGAAGTCCTTGCACATAAATGGAAGAAAGAACTCAGAAAGGTCATTTCCTGGTTCAGAAAAAGAAAAACATATTTTTTAAATGATGACCCTAGACCCTAAACTAACTCTCAAAATTGATGGAGGAATTGGGGCTCCTAGTTATTAATATAACTAGGACCAGGCAGAAATTAGTCCATCCTTCCTACCCAGCCAATAAAATGTAGGAGAAGGAGCCTAAAAAAAAATCAATTAGAATAATATTCCTCCTTAAGTGTACCTGTGTTTTTCCAGCTCATTATGTACAGACCTGAAAGGAAATAGAAACACAAAACAAAAATGAGATATAGTTAAAATTCCAAAAACTGAATTTCTTCTATTCGGGTCATTCAATGAAGCAAACTAAGCACACATTCAGTCACATCGAAATGTTCAATTTCAACCTTCCTCTTTTGTGCAAAGAAGTAAGATGGGCTGGTAATCTTTTCCATTCAAAACAAAAACAAAAACTTGCTGGATTTGCTAGAAGTCAGAATCTCGTGCTTATGCTATAGTGGCAAAATCAGTTAAAAATATGAATACCAGTAACTTAAATATTAAGGAGTAACATCATTCATTGCACAACCTTAAAAGAAATAAACAAATATGAACTATACATCTTTCAATGTTTTGGTATTATATAATGAAGTCTATAAGACTCAAAGTCAAGTCAAAGATTTAAACCCAAGTCTATATATACTTCAGTACAAAGTGGAAAAGTATTATGACACATCATTCAAAACACTAAAGGAATAACTAGTCAATCTAATTGCTATTAAAAAAAATACTTCCTAATATTCCAACAGTCATTCTTTCAGTTAAATTGTGCTTAAATGTCACTCAACCTCCCCTTCCTTTTGATTGTATCTTGTTCTTTCAATTGAAAAGGCATTATGAAGCACCTAAGTCATTCAGAAGCTCTAAAGGAATTTCTCGTTTTCCTAAATTAGTCAATGTAATTACTACTAAAAAAAAAATACTTCCCAATATTTATCTATTCAGTTAAATCCTGCTTAAATTGTACACCCAGCCTCTACTTCCTTTTGACTATATCTTTTTCTTTCAATTGGAAAGGCTTGGTTATTACACTCCTGTGTAATAGTACCTTCCTTTTATGAGTGCTCTTCCAAGTACTTCTCTTCTTATAGTGAAAGAAATGAAACTAAAACTTACAAAGAAAAAAACTTGGTCTAGAATTAGTAGCTCTCAAATTCTGGTCTCAGGACTCCATTACATTGTGAAAAATGTTTGAGGCCCCAAAGAGCTTTGGTTTCTGTGGGTAATGTATAATCAATATTTATTGTATTAGCAATTAAAACTAAGAACTTTTTAAAAGTATTTGACTTCCCCCTAAAAGAGTCCCCAGATGACACTTTAAGAACTGCTGGCCTAAAGGAAATGCGACCTTTTCACAAGACTTAGTTTTCCAGATCCGGGCAGCTCCTCCTCGGATAAAATAAAACTGCCCAAAGTCTAACTCTAACTGAAGAAGCCTTACCGGAAGTTTTTGAGGGCCTTTCGCATTCTCGGCCTCCTCTGCGATTGCAACGTATCTTGTCCGCAGTAAGGCGAGAGAGAAGCATAGCCATATTCGGCTTCTGGTATAGATAGATAATGATAGATGATAAATAGATAGAGACATGTTTTAGAGGTTCCAATCTGCCCCCGCTTTTCCTAACCCTAAGCCCGCCCTCTTCCTAAGGAGACCCAATTCGGCCGCCCTCCAGTAAAAGCCGTAGACGCGTCGCCCCTTTACCGCCCCTGGAGAAGAATGAATACCTCTCTCTTTGCGCTCCAAATAGTCAGCCGCTTGAAGCAAAACCTGAATGTTGCTAGTAATGAGCTCCATAACAACAGGGGACCCGCGCAAATAAGGCCTTGGTAGCCCTGATAACGCAACCGGCTCACCGCCTTCAGCAACCAACGTTGGCCGTAATCCCGCCCCTTCGAACACTCCCGAGCTTCTGATTCCACCCCTTGGAGTCCACGCGGGAGCTATTCCTTCGTGGGCCTCCTTCAGAGAGCGCAAACCAAGAAGGATGAAACTAAGCGGGCTTTTTCGTCTTGGAGCCGAGCTTTTTAGGCTCAGGGCGTTCCCGCTGCCTTGTTTCGAATCTTAAACTGTGCTGGGCGTGGCTAGGGAAACCAGCGCTCTTATTGGTTGGAAGATGTGACCAGACGTTTATCCATCACTGCCCTTTCAAAACAAATTCGGGCGGGTAATGATGAAGTCTTTTATGTTTGAACGGAAGGCGGGGGCTGCGCTCTCCTTATTGGTTGGAAGCAATATAACAAGACGCGTTTTAATACTACTTTGGAACAGCTCGGTTTTATAAATGAGAGACTTTTGCTTTTGTAAAGTTAGAGACTTGATGTGTGTACATAGTAAATGAACAAAAAAGAGCGTGGTAAAATATCCCCTGTTCGGTTTGGTCTGCAGTAATTTTGCTCTACGTTAACAATGGCCGCCGATATGCTCATCCGTGGATGTATGTGCTCGCTATTCTGTCCCAAGTTAGAAAAAAATGATCAACGTATACCTTACTACTTTTACGGAGAAAAAAATATTTAGCAGGGAAGAATCATACACATGAGACAACCTGCTCTCCTTTAAGCAATACACGTTTATAATCTATTCTATGGAATAATTCAGACAACATTGGTCTGGTGATACATCAGTATAGAAACAAACTTCATTTGTCCTTAACAAGGCTGGGTGTTGCTATAAAACGGGTCTTCAAACTTGGCCCTTTTATGACTTGTGGACTTCAACTCCCAGAATTCCTCAGCCAGGCACGCTGGCTGAGGAATTCTGGGAGTTGAAGTCCACAAGTCATAAAAGGGCCAAGTTTGAAGACCCCTGCTATAAAAGATCCAGAAGCCATATGATTCTACTTGATCTCCAGCAATGCTTGATTATAATTCTCAAATTGCACTATTAATAGGTGCTGAGAAAAAAAACCACTCTGCTACAAATTCACAACATAATCTTACCTTCAGATGTAACCCTTAAACTTTCTCATGTATAGGATTGCAACTTTAGTTTAAATTTCAGGTATTCCACGGATCATGAGAGTTGCAAGAAGTCAGACAGTATATAAATTTAATAAATTATTATCATCATCCATAAACAGCTTCCTGTACAGAAGTGTTTTTATTTTTAAAAATAATTGTAGCATGGGGTTGTATTTACCTTTTGTAGAAAAAGCACACCATTCCAATTTTTACTCATAGACAGAATGATAGGCAGAATGAGAAATCACTTTAGGCAACTCATGGTAGGAATCATGAAAAACTACATCTATTGCTAGCTATTAATTATTTTTGTATCCTTGTTGCTTGCAAGGAGATGTTCTGAAGATATTCTGTCTCAGCTGCCATGGTTCTGTATTTGGGAATGTGTGGGTGGAGGAATATTATTTGTTATAGAACAAAACTGAGTTGGTCCTGGCATAGCTGGCAAGATATGAGGGAAACAAAGCAGCAATCCAGAAGCAACTTTCTTCAGCAGAGAGGCAAAACTCTGATGATTAAATCTAGTGCAAGTATGTCCTGGCCCATGAGCCATATGCACACTTAACAGCTAGTAAGGCAGCCCCATGAGACTCTCCAAAATAAAGGAAGTTTGTTCTTTGTATACATTAATTATATATTTTATATGTGGCCTAAGACAATTCCTCCTTGCTCAACGTGGTCCAGGCAAGCCAAAAAGGTTGGATATTCTTGATCTAGATTCCAGTGTAAATATATTTTAGAAGCCAAACTGATTGTATTTAATTAATGGTAGAGGGTGGGTTGTACTCCCTAATACATCTTTGAAACATAAAACTGTAAACATAGGGTGTGCAATCATGTACCTTCTTCTCACTGGACATTGTTTTAAAAAGATTGAATGGGATAAGTTTGCTTGTACTATGTCATAAGTTTCAGTGAAAAAACAGTTTTTATGCAGCTGCAATATGAGAAATGGCAAATCTGAAATAAGATGGTACCTTAATGAATATGCGTTTGCATGTCTGTACACTTGGGTGCATATTAAAGTTTATACTCTGTTCCAATGGTGTTTTTCTCTTATTGGTTTAAACATAGCCATTGTCTGGCCCAAGCCCAAATGTAACACAGCAAAATCTAATCCAGTCCAATATTTTAATTGTTTACACCTAATGGACAAAATCTTGTCCGATTAAAGCCATAACTTTCTATCCTACTAGATATATCCTGAGAGATTCTAGAGAGGATCTACACTGAACTTCACCCATACAGGGGGGAATGGGGCCTCTCTCTGATAAGATTTATTGCCCTCTTCCTGGGAAAGCTCTGTTGCCCAAACTCCTATTCACCAATTCTCCAGATCAGACCTAGACATTTTACTGCTCCGGGCCACATCCGGCCCTTTGGCTGTCTCTGTCTGGCCTGCATGAGGTCAATTGGAAATTAGAAAATAAAATGTAAATAAGCGAGCCGCAGGGGACAGGAGAAGCAGCAGACTGCACTCCTTTAATTGGCTGGGGAGAGAAAAGCTAAGCAAGGTGAAGCCCTGCACTTCCTCCTCCCTTAAGAAATGGCCGCCAGCAGCAGAATTAAGTTCAATCTCTTGACTGAAGCCTTGCACTCATCTCAATACATTTCGGAATTGCGAATGAATATGTAGATGAATATGGCTTGGATATTTTTAAAGAATTATTTGGACCTCAGTTATAAATTCCATTTTTTAAAACCAGAGTGACACTACTTCTTTGTTGCTTATCAGCAATGCAGTTAGTGGTAAATCATCAGAAAATAGGGAATTTCTCTTATTATGAACAAATTGTGCAGATCTTAGGTAAGAAAGACAATGAGCAAGGGAAAGATTATTGAAATGCTGATTTCCATGTTACTGTTAATAGAGATCTGTGTACTACTTCAGTCAACAATATTATATAGCATTCTTATAATATTCAAGTATGAAAATGTCAAAATCTCTTCCCATGCTAAGCAGGGGGTTTAAGCTCCCCTTTAAGTTTCCCTTGCATGACTCATGGGCTGGAAGGCAAGCATACAACTGTATGCAGTTAATAAGTAGTGGTACTTGCTATTCAACTGACATCAAAGAAATTATCTAGCACATAAGGCACTAGAGCCAAAACCAGTCACCCACATTTACACAAGCTGACAAATACACAAAATCCTCTGGTTGAAATGAGATGGGAAAAGAAAAACAGCACAGTAACAAGATTTGTAGAGTCCGTGTTTATTTTGAACTCAGAATACACAAGATAGCAATAGCAACAGACAGCATTTTTCAAGTAAAAAGTTAGTTTATTTAAGTCAGACTTGATTTTATGCAGTTTTCTTGGCATTATGGAAATGATTTGCATTGCCTTCTTCTGGGATGGATGGATGGATGGATGGATGGATATATGGATGGAGATAGATATCTTCTAGTCTAGGCAAGTTTTCAGGATGATAACCAGCTCATAATGATTTCAGAAAGAGTTGTATGAATCCCAGATAGGTTTCCACAATGTGGCATAAGAGTTTACAAATATACATCGCATATGAACAGTGTTGCAGCTTTTAGGTACATCAAGAGCTGAAAAGCAAAAACCCATGGCTGTCCTCCACAAACTATTGTTGGAAATCCAGGTCCTGCCTTTCAGTTCCAACCAAAAGTATCCTCAAGCCCTTATTGCACATTCATCCAAATCTGGTAACACAATATCACTTTTTTTTTGGTTAAAAACTAACCTTAGGACAATAAATTATTCTTAGGTTCTACCAGAAGTCAGATAAATAGCACCAAGTAATTTCTACATGGGCCATCATTCCATTATAGAAAAAGCCAGCTTTATTAGCACATAGAAGAGTTTGTTCAGACTTTTTTAATGATAGAGTGCATTTCCAACCCCATAAATCCCAAGAGGTCTTCAATATAAAAATGCAAGAGTTCATTCCCCCTTTTAAGAACATAGTGCTTCCTCCTCCAACCCAACTCTTGCCTGACAACAAAAAGCCCTTTGCTTCACCCCCTGGAGAATCCTAGTAAGACAGATGTGATTGCTCCCATAATCCTTTGCTGGTGAGGCAAGCTGCAATTGTTTTCCAGTTCTTGGAGGTTCCTCAGGCACAGATGGCATTCAACAAAGCCCTCATCCAGAGACTGATGCTCACAGGTAACTGGCGTTCTTATTCATGGAAGGCAAGTGGGTAGTGTAGCAGTGTGTACAGATGCGGACTGGCTTCAGATGCCTAAAGTGGGGCAGTGCTGCCAAGTGGGATGAGCAACGGGAGCAGAAGATCTGAAAAAAAAATGTCCACCAAAAGCAACTTGAGAACAAGCCTCATTTCCTTTGCATGAAAGAAAGTAATAATGAACCTATGTATGAACTTGAATGTAATAAATGTATGTATAACTAGAACATCCAATGAAGCAGACTGAAGTAAAAAAGGACAATAACCATGGTCTAACACCCAATCATAATTCAATTTAAGGCCCAACACAGGAATACCCAACAAGCTGCAATTTAATCCTTTCTTTTACATGATAGGCTGCTCCACTGCTTCTCTCTTACTGCTCTTAACTGCCTGGTAGCTCAGTTACCAACCCCTGAATAGATTGTCTCTTTCAGTTTGTCTCACCTGGAGATCTGCATTTCCAATCCCCCTTCTGGACACAGGAAGGATCTTTTTGGAAAGTAATGATTCAAGAACTGAATACCTTTGGCCCCCCAGATGTTGAACTATAGCTCCCAGCATTCTTGATTCCTGATTCATGCTGTTTGCATCTATTCCAAAGTAGCCCTGGTCTCTTACCTTCCCACAACTCCGGCAGTGGTGCCGTCGCCGAAGAAAAGTGAAAGGCACATGACAAGCCATACAATGGCTAGAAGTGCTGTCTGGTATCCAGTCTGGGGGCACCAAAGTATCTGTAAAGGAACAGAAGAGCTGTTGGCAAGATAGTTGTATATCTATAGTTGTATATCAATCTTCTAAAGCCAGATAGTATCATAAACCTCCCATTCTCCATTTTCCAAATGCTTAGTTTCGTTCCATACAGTATAAACCTTGTGAATTCTCAAGCTTCCTCCTTCAGTTATATATTCAAGATGGACAGTGTTTAATATTCATATGTTATCTATATGTAGGGGTGTAGGTCTATACATATGTTGTATATAGTATGTTTAGTTGTGTGTCATGTATATGTTCATTTTGAGAGTGGTCAACTAAATGAAATTTTTAATATGTGTCATGCCCACAGCAAAAATGACAATAGATAAGATAAGATAAGATTTATTGTCATTTTTGCTGTGGGCATGACACATATTAAAAATTTCATTTTTAATATGTGTCATGCCCACAGCAAAAATGACAATAAATCTTATCTTATCTTATCTTATCTTATCTTATCTTATCTTATCTTATATCTCTAAATATCCCAGAATGGTCAGGAACAGAGCTCATTAAATGGAGAAGAACCTAGATTAAGGAAGCAAAAACCTACGGAAATCCAGGGAGTTCCAGAACAGGAAAAACTAATACAGCTCAGGACATCAGACTGAAATGCCTCTGTAAGTTTTCAATGGACTATGAACTATTGACAAGCAAAGCTTCATTTTTTCAGATAATATATTTCAGTTTGTGTGTGTGCGTGTGTGTGTACACGTGCACACCTTCAGTACACGTGCTGCTCCCTGGGGGGGAGAGAGAGAGGGGGGGGGGCAGAGAGAGAGGCAGAAAGAGAAAGAAAGATTGGCCCCAGATCACCTAACTGGCTTTGGGTCTCAGGTGGGAAATAGAACTGCCAGTTTCTAGCCTGGTACTTTAACCACAACCCCAAATTGAGTCTCAGTAGTGACCCTAACTATACCTAGATTATTCCTAAACACAGCAACATTTTCTCTTGCAAATATTGGTTACAACCGCTTTGTGAACAAGGTCATCAGAGGCAGAACCCTTGCTTATTACAGGCTTTCAGAGAAGTCATCCCATGCTTGGAGCACTTACCTTCTCTCCTCACACCTTGCCTGATGCTGGAGCAGAGAGCACAATCTGTCAAGAAAGGCGCTGTTGGTACCACACAGACATCCAACTCTGAAAGGGGAAAGATATTAGCGTACAGGGCTGCTGCCACTTAACGGAAACATATCTGTTCCAAATAATGAGCAAGTAAAACATTAATAGCCATCCCCAGAACTTATACTCTCATGTAGGTTTGCCCATTATTTTTTTACAGAAGGGAAGGAGGTCAACCTACATATAAAAGGAAAGATTCATAAAGCAGCCTTGCACATGCCTTGGAGGAGTCAATTTGGTCCTTGATATTGAGAAACAGGTTTTTTAATCATTTAAAAAAATAGTTTTCTGAACCTGCTATTTAGGAAAACTGACTGAAATGGTCTAATAATTCATTTAAAAAGCAAAGGAAGCTTCCTCCATTATTAGGCAAAACTATCAAATTTGGTTCACACCGACTTTTTAAAAAGACTAGGATATGTATATATATATATATATATATATATATATATATATATATATATATATATACGTACTAATTAAAGTAAAATATGTAGAGAGAGGAAAAGACATAAGAAATAGTAAACTGAATAAATTAAAGGCGAGAAATGAAAAAGAAACATAACTAAAACTATTTTATGTATACTATTCACTATACTTTTCCATATTCTTTTATCTTTGCAAACCACCCTCAGTTCTGTGACATTCATACATTCTTTTATAATTGCTCTTTGTTTTTCTCAACTCTTTTCTCATCAACCCCCTCTGACTATGACTCTCTCAGCCTTCCCCTTCCTCTCAACCTATTCACTTTTTCTTCATGTATTTGTTTTGCAATCTGATCTTCATTAATTCTATGTGACCAAACCAACTCAATGTATTTCCTTTCTGCTGGCGGTTCATGATTGTATACAATCCACATTCATTCACCATTTGTTTAGGTTTTTTTGCTCTATCTCTGGTTTTACTATGGATACTTAAGTTCAGGCAGTCCTCACTTAATTGAGCACTCATTCAGTGACCATTTGAAGATACAACAACACTGAACAAATGGTAGTTATTGTATGACTGTCCTTGAAGTTATGGGTACGGTAGCACCCTCACAGCCACATAGACAAAATTTGGGTGCTTGACAGTCTGCCTGCATTTATGAGCACAACATGTGCTTCAACTCATGTGGCCTTGTGAAGGGCTATTGGGCACCCCTTGTCAGCAGCAGAGGAAGACTATAAAAATCAGCTGTGGCCAGCAGTGGTAGGTGGTGGTGGTGGAGTGCAAAGGGGCCAAAAGAGCATAGATGGGAGGGAGATAAATGGATCGGGGAAGCTGAAGGTGAGGTGAGCACACAGGGCAGGAGAAACATGAAGTCTTTGCCAAATGACTATTGGTCCTCATCTAATAACCACAACCGGGACTCCTGGAATTGCTGTCACTGCATGGTGCAGTCACATGATGTTTCACCTAAGAAATGCTTTGCTTACTAATGGAAATTTTGGTCCTGATTAGAGTTGTTGAACGAGGACACTTATACTCCATTTTTACTGCATATATTTTTTCTTAACATTCCCAGCTCTTCCCTCCATATAACAAAGTGATAGAAGGATGTTTTTCTTCAGGTTTGTTTTCTTCTTTCAGCAAACATCCATTCACAATGGATTTATATTAGCCACAGCCTTCTTCCTAGTATTTCCACAGCAATGCTCCATCCGTTTTCTCATTCTTAGGAAACATTTCATCAATGTACACAAATCCTATTTACTCTGGCTTTCCATCACCTATGTAAAATTTGTAAGTTTTCTGTCTGTTTTCCTCTCAAATGCAGCTACTATACATGCATTCATTTTGATGAAGGAACATAATTGTCCTAACAGGTTATACTTTGAATGTCTTAGGGTTGAATTCAAACTGGTTTGGGAGAAACTGAATCATGATACCTCTGGAGTAATGTGAACTTGATTCAAATGTAAACAAATACGTGCAGTTAATAGAGTTGAGACTTGTCAGTTGTGGCACCTAAGTGAGAAATAGGTTTCCTAGTTTAAACCCTTTAGGTGGATTTTATTCTGGCATTATTATTTTTTTTAGAATCTCTGATATTTTTACTTTGCTCATGCACTGTTTCCCAACTGAAAGAAAGCAACAAGGGAAGAAGATGAATGAATTGCCTGGAGCAAGGAATCCTATTAACTACAGGTATCCTGCTAATTAAATGAAACTGATCTAAGTGTTACAGAATTCCGAATCCTGATGCATCACTAACTTACCTCAGAACCTGGTAATTTTGTGGAACAGCACTGTATGCCCTCATTATAACATGCCATCTTCTTCCCATGCTGCTTTACACAAGGTGAGAAGGTTATGGAACTATAGGTTAGTAAAGGAGATTCACTCACGTCCAGTGTCTGTCACCTCCAATTCTTCCACTTGGGATGTCACAATTTTAAAGACACTCCTCAGAATGCTGCGCAGGTCGCTTGCAAAATTAGTTTGGAGCTGGTCTGCCACTCCTGCCAAAACACAGCATTTTGAGCATTTCATTTGCACATGGGGAAGGGATAATGGCAGACTTTCATAATAAAACAAAATACACAATAAGCAAATACTTTTATTTGAATGTAATCAATACAAAATGCCCTGTTTTTATTACATTAATTAAAACAAAGCAAACATTTGAACATCTAAATAGATCAGCATGTTAGAAAAGACAAATGGTATACAATGGTTTAAATAAATACATTTAATTATTTGGGGACCAAAAAAGTCAGTGCAATGCCTAAAATGAGCTGAGATGTACCCAATTCAAACATATTAAGCAATCTATACTCAACCCCAGTTTTGCCGTTTACAGGTTGTACTAGCCATTCTTACAAGATGATTATAAAAGATTTCTAAACTAAAGAAAAAAGCAAAATGTAAGTACTAGTACAACAAATAATTAATATTTTTGAAACAAATCCCTTTTATAAGCAGGAAGTAACTGAGTTCATTGTTCTAACATACCACATATGGATCTGCCCAATTTTATTTTCTAACATGGATAAGGTTAACTGTAGGCTAAGCCAGGGATCCCCAACCCCTGGTCTGTGGACCAGTACAGGCCCACAGCACACCAGAAACCGGTCTGCGCAAAGCCCCATCCGCAGGATGCAGGCAACATGTGAAACCATGCCCCCTCTGGTCTGCAAAAAAACATCTCTCCACAGAACTGGTCCCTGGTGCCCAAGAGGTTGGGGACCACTGGGCTAAGCCTTGGTTATTTGGAACTTTGCTTCATTTTAGTAAGACTTTCATTCAGTTCTTTTCTTCTCTTCGTTAATTCTTACAAAAAAGCTATAAACAATTCATCAGATTTGAGGGCATTTATTTGATACACTGAACTTGTTATATTTATTTCCAAAAGGAAATACCTGATCACTTTAATAGGCTTTATACTTGTTCCTAGCATAAATAGTTCTCAGTCACTGATCTTATCAGTAAAAGTTGATTGTGGTAGTGATGGATGGTTTGAAGAGAACCATATCCTTAATTAGTCCTGACATTTCTATGTTGCTCCACTCTAAATGACTGTGGGAGGCTTAAAGCAAAATACCCTTGTTTAATCATTATTTTGCAAAGTGCTCCACACAAGCTAATAGCCATCAAATTATAGAATACAAGCAATGAAGCACTCACCAGAAATACAGACAAATAATGTGTGAATCATGTCCTCTGTATTGCGGTAACGGCCCCGTAATTCCAACCATCGAGAATTCAATGGAACATCTGTGAACATTCTTCTTTGAGCACTATCAGATTCCTGCACCAAAGGCCTGTTAAGAGGAGAACAAACCTTTAGAAAAAACGTAAAGATATTATTTTTATTATTGCTTTTCAACCACACCCTCCCTTAAAAATCTGTATGCCAATCAAGGAACTACCGGAATAAAGTTATGCACACACTGTGTCTCTTCTTTAGCTTGGGGGCAGATGAAAATAACTCTTTACGTATTTGTTTAGGAAAGAGAGACATTACCACATTAGACTGCAAGGGATAAGATTGTGGATCAAATGGGCTTCAGCCTGTAACTTCCCTTTATTTGACAGCTTCTATTATCCACTTACCCTCTTCATCTCAAATAGTTAATACTGGACAAAATCTTCCCATTTAACTGCATACTACAAAGTATTTCCTGGTCCTGGCCTTTTGATAATCACAAAAGACAACTTCTTTCTCAGCAAGCTATATATGAATAGTACTCCCAATTTATAAGCTGAAGTTAGGCAACACACATTCAAATGGGTTGGTGGAGACTGCAGGGGAGGAGAAGGTTCTTAGTCACACCTTGGGACAGATGGGCAGGTACACTGAGATGCAAAACTCTGGAGGCCTGGAGAGTCCCTATTACTGCAGGGCTGTGAATCTGCAGCGCACTCATTCAGCACACGTTTCTCCAGCTTGTACAACTCCTCCTTGGATAGCACACGAAGCAAATCCCTGTAAGAGGAAGGGTCCATGAAGGAAACATCAGTGGCAACAAAATTAAGTGATCCTAACCTACAGGATGGACAGGTGTGTTCCAACAATACATTGGAAGGAATGGCTGCTCCAAATGGTCCATATGGCATGATGTGAAAAGAAATGCAAAGCTAAGCATGAAGAAAAGTGGGGTGGGGGCACATAACCAGTGGTGGGGTTCAAATATGTGAACAACTGGTTCTCTGTGTGGATGCTGCTTCCGGAAGTCCATTCTGGGCCTGGGCAACAAAAAATTAACTACCAGTTCTGCCGAAGTGGTGCGAACCAACTGAATCCTACCACTGCTCATAACATACATAACATATTGGTCCTGCAGCCCACTGAAGCAGTAAACTACTGCATTTCTCCACAATATGCATCACACTTCATTTTCGGAATGCCTCACCTTATCTTCTTATCTAGAGAAGAAAGTCACTTTTACAGACATTGCCTCCTACTTCTAAGGACTACCTTAAAGTAGATAACTTTGATGGCAAATTTTTATCTGTTAAAATGTATTTGGGGTTGCGTCATTCCATCAGACAGCAACACAACAAGAACTGAAGTTAAAAAAAAAATACTGCCCCCCCTTTTTAAATGCATGTTTATGTTAAACGATTAAACCAGTGAAAAAAAGATATACAAGAAACTACATTTCTCTCTTGTACTTAATTACTAGATATGGAGAATGTTATCCTAAGTGAAAGAATTTAGGCTGTAACCTGAAGTGCTTTGGTCCAGGAAAAACATACCTGGAGTTCTGTGGAATATACAATTTGGAAGCATGCAAAATCTTCTACTAACCCCATCCTTAATGTTAACTGTATTTCTACACAGCAATGCTATAATCACATACCTGATTTTTCTAAGTAAGACATAAAAAGGGCTGAAGACTCGAGAAATCTCCTCTGGCCTCCTTTCCAAATTGAGGGGTCCATCTGGATAGATTAGAAGGCCACTGCAAAGAAGGCAATAAAATAAAATGCCAATTAGGGGTACTCAACGTTGTCCATTAGAATAGAAGTACTTGACATACGCACACAGAATCTCATGGAAAGCAACATCTAAATAAAACCAGACTGCTCATTTTTTTATTTCTTTTAGCAATCATTTTTTAGTATGTTAAGAATAGCATCATAAGTGTCTCCTTGCTTTCTGGAAGTCCTTGAAGAGCTGCTACTTCCCTCAAGCGTTGGTGTAGAATGAACCCAAAAAGATGATATGTGGATGTGTGGGAGAGTATTGCCCCAGGGGTACCAGAGTTTTTATTACGATTGTTTGGTTGTTTTGCTATTTTTATTGTGATTTGTCCAGGATTGTGGTTATAATCCATAGCTATATAAGTTTTTAAAATAAAATAAGAAAAGCTGTACAGTACACCAAGTTGTCTAAGCCTTTCATAAATAAACTTCATTTTCCACAGCTTTCAGAATTACTTTTCTTAAGCCCTTCCATTTCTTACAGAGTTTGTTGTTGACTATAATGCATCTTATAGAAGTAGCATTACTGCTTTTTGCCAAGATAGGAGGCACCATGTAATTGGAATTCAGCAGAACCAGAAGTGAATACATTTGCCATCAGCAAATACTATCTTAGTAAGGATCCATAGTAAAATAAAATTTGCTTTTGAAAAACCAACCCAATTAAACATTTGCCATTTCTTCCATCCTTACCCCCACCTCAGGAAAGGTAGGCAAGAGGGCTGTTTGAAAAGAGAGCTATCCAGAAAATTTGAATTAACAATCTCAGTTCATGTTCTACACCAGCTACCAAGAATAACTCAATGGCAGTGTTGAGAGATCATCAGGGTTCTTGCTATATCAGGAACAAATCTGATATGCAGACTCCTCTGCTTTAAAAAGCAGAAACAAGTTCATATGCATGATGAAGATTACAAAAACATGAAATGTGATTTTCAGATGAAGAGCTATGCCAGGGGAATAATATATCACAAGAAAATTTCAAGTGAATTTAAAGAAAATTTGGACCCTTTACTATATAAATTTTAAACCAGGAAACAGATTCCCAAAGTTTTATATGAAATGACAATTTTTAGACATAAATCAGGTGATTAATGTCAACAATGCAGAAAAGCACAAGGAAACACCCAAATCTGAATAACTTAATTTACTGAGTAAGTGTTATGTCAAATTACTTGTTCCAAATTCTTCTGCGAGGTAGGAATATATGCATGATGCTACTTTTGATCATTAGAACTACCAACATTTTAGGAATTCCAACCTACAGAAGTCTGCTTCTATAATTTCCATCTTGTAGGTACCTGACTGGGTAGTCAAACACCAGCTGATTACTAAACACTTACCTAATAATAGCTAGGCGGGGAATGGTGAACATCAGCTGGGGTTCATATCCATCAATCATCTCCTGAGTCAAGTAGCCAAGTTTCAAAGCTCTAGGTAGGCAAGAGAATGAAGAGGCAGAGAATTAGAAATAAATATGTGGATATGTCTAAATCCCAACTGATTATTCTGAATGTACATTGTGCCAAGATAGTTATCCAAAGGAATGCTTAAAGATTTGCTTACAAAGACCAGTATTGTTGTATTACATATGTGCTGGCCCAGACTACAGAGACTGAAGAAGCTGGGTCAGAATGCTCACCTAGCCACAGTTTCACAGAAGAGCACCACAATCTCCTGCTGCCTATAGATCTCTTCGGGGGATTTAACAGAAACCAAAGATGACACATAGCTGGAAAAGAGACACACTTTGAAGTTCAAAGGAACACGCAATGCAACCCCTCTGCATTCAAATCCCAAAATATTTTCCCTCTTTTTGTTTCTTTATCAAATACCATTTTGTTACCACTCCTTAATATAGGTAGCCCTCAACTTACAACCATTCATTGTGACTGTTCAAAGTTACAAAGGCACCGAAGAAAAGTGACTTATAGTTATTTTTTCACGCTTATGACCGTTGCAACATCCCCATGGCACATGATCAAAATTCGAATGCTTGGCAACTGGCATGTATTTATGATGGTTGCAGTGTCCCCAGGTCATGTGATCACCTTTTGCAACCTTCTGACAAGCAAAGTCAATGGAGACGTTAGATTCACTTAGAAACCATGTTACTAACAACTGCAGTGATTCACTTAACAACTATGGCAAGAAAGGTTGTAAAATGGAGCAAAATTCACTTAACAAATATCTAGCTTAGCAATGGAAATTTGGAGCATAACTGTGGTAATTGTAAGTCAAGGATTATAATTGTAAACCCAGAATTATGTGTAACTAATTGGATTTATCCAAGAGGTTTTTGGCACTATTTTGTTTATAATCCAAAGAACAGCAATTAGGATTTTTCATCTCTGAGTCCACATATCACTTATTGCTCCATATTTCCAGTCCAGTTTATTCAGTATATTACCTAATATACTTTACCAAGCTTTGTCCCTGTAGCTACCTTTTATCAACGGGCACCCCCACTCCAAGCAGCTGTTTTCTTCTCAAAAGACTGGTTCTGCTTATTGCCCCCAAGATCAGAGACTCGCAGCCCACACTGTGTTTCCTACTTCTAACTATGACCAAAGTCTTTTCTAACCCTGATTTCTTTGGGGGAATTAACAAGTGGGACATAGACTGATATATAAATGAACTTAGTCATACCTCAGTTCAAATTCAGCAAAAAGCACATCAAAGCGGATTAATGCTCTCCGGATAGTCTCTGAATAAGGTCCAGGTTGGTTTAAGCTTTGCTCTCGGAGTACCATTCGCACCATCTCTAAGCTGCACAGCAAATCTTTGGCCAGAGGACGCAGCCGTACTCCATCTTCCTCTTCCACATCAATATAGGTGCGTGCCATAAGACACTAAAAGGGGGAAAAACCCAAGAATACAGGAAAGTTCATTATCCCTTAGCTGCCTTTCCGCATTAGAAGACAACAAGCTCTCATTTGGCTATTGTCAAGGCTGCTGAACAAGGCCCTCCCTGTTCACCAGGAAAATGTGCAGCCCATCACAAGATTGAAGTCCAGTAGGCCAACATGGAAAACAGCTATTCACTTAATATCTACCCAGTTTAACCCCGAAAATGCCTGGAGAGAGGAATGGCACCTTCTTGTGCCCTGACCATTAGTGATCCCTCTACCAAACCACCTTCACTTTGTCTGGCTGAAATTGAACAGAATTAGGTGTGATACTGGAAGAAGTGCAAGGAGTGGGCAGGAGCAAAGAAGGAAAGAAGAAGGGAGAAGGGAGAAGGAGAAGAGGAAGAAGGGGAAGAAGAAGGAGGAGGAGGAGGAGGAGGACTTTCCTCAATACAGCATACAAGTTGTTTCAGAGTTCAAATGATTCAGAGTTCAAATAATTCCAAACT
Organism: Crotalus tigris; assembly: GCF_016545835.1. NCBI lineage: Eukaryota > Metazoa > Chordata > Lepidosauria > Squamata > Viperidae > Crotalus > Crotalus tigris. Next base: position 1,589,959 of record NW_024097219.1, read on the forward strand.
ATATCTCAGTAAAGAAGGAACTTTCATATCCTAAATATTCAGCTACCATCTGGACCATACTAGATAATTTGTGAGCCACTCAGAGTTGTGGTATAAGATGGACAACCATGTAAATGTTTTACATATATAAAAACATAAAAAAACACAGGAGGTGGATATTGACACATCAAAACCAAATTTTCAGAGCATGGCTACACAAGTGTTTTATATCTGAGTACGGCTCCATTTATACTACATATTAAATGCAATACAAAAATAGGAGTCATTTGACTTTATCAGATCATATTCTGGAGCTATGATGGCATCTTGGTATCTTCTCTCTATGACTTACCTCAGCAGCAAACAACATATGGTTCCGTAGGTTGTCCACTAGAAGGTCTTCGGGGAATTTGATGACATAGTCACGATCGCGACGTTCCTTGGGGATACATTCCTCCATGATCTGTTCTATGATAGCCAGTAACTCAGCCTGCCAAAAAGAAAAGAAACATTTCTACTTTTTCTAAAAATACATTTGACTTATTCCCAACATATCAATAGACAGAAATCTATTCTTCTCAGACCCATACTGCAGGGCAAGTTTATAACCTTGCATTTGAGCTAGAAATGAATAAAGCTACAAAGAATCAACAGACTATAAGAGAACACTTGTGGTATATTCTACACTGAAATCAGTGAAAAGGGGAGGCTCCAGAATTGAGTTTATCATTTTCAAGAAGGGATAAAATTTTACTTTTAAAATATGAAATTATTTTAAATACTTAGTAGACACTGTACATTGCTGCAAAATGTCCATGTTTCTTCTTGCCACTGAGTGCTCTGGAAAGAGGGAAAACCCAGATTAACCTTTAATGACAGTTTGGTGTAATGGTTAAGACACCAGTCTAGAAACCAGAAAACATTAGTTCTAGTTTTGCTTTGAGTACAAAGCCAGCTGAGCGACCTTGGACTATCTTTTCAACCTTAGTAAAAAGACAGTGACCAATCACTTTGAAATCCTGCCAAGAAAACTGCAGGGACTTGTCCAGGCAGTTGCCTAGAATTAACACTGACTTGAAGACACCAACAACAATAATATTAGTGCCTCAAGTTCAATCCAAAATATCTGGAGCAGTACTTGAACACCATTGGCATTGACAAATTCACCACCAGTCAATTGCAAAGGGCAGTTTCACTTGGAACAGTTTATATTCTGTGATAATATTAAAATCATTAATATCATTCAACAACAACGTCTATCTATTCCAAGCTCTTGGGGAGGATTCAATAGGTGAATAAAAATGCCAACTGCAGTCTACATACCTGGCTGACTGTGCTGGCAACCATAATAATAATCCTTTAGTTGGTTTCCATGAGAATGATCAGAATTGTAATTCAACCCATTTCAAGGGCACAGGCTAAATGGATTAATGAGTTGGGCTACTTAACTATCAGGGTTTGCAGTCCAGCTGAAGTGGGAGTGGTAGGAATAACATAATAATAGAGTTGGCAGGAACTTAGAGGTCTTCTAATCCAACTCCCTGCTCAGACAACCTCCTATACCATTTCAGGCAAATGATTGTCCAATCACTTGTTAAAAACTTCCAGTGTTGGAGCATTCACAACTTCTAGAGGCAAGTTGTTCCACTGATTAATTGTTCTGTCAGGAAATTTCTCCTTAGTTCTAGGTTAGTTCTCTCCTTGATTAGTTTCTATCCATTGCTTCTTCAGGTTCTTTGGAGAATAAATTGACCCCCTCTTCTTTGTGGCAACCCCTGAGATATTGGGACACTGCTATCATGTCATCCCTAATCCTTCTTTTCAATAAATTAGATGTACCCAATTCCAGCAACTGCTCTTTATATGTTTTAGCCCCCAGTCCCCTGATCATCTTTGTTGCTCTTCTCTGCACTCTTTCTAGATATCTTTTTTACATTGTGGTGACCAAAACTGGATGCAGTATTCCAAGTGTGACCTTACCAAGGCATTATAAAGGGATATTAACATTTCAGGGGATCTTAATTCTGTCCCTCTGTTAATGCAGCCTAGAACTGCAGTTCTAGGCTGCATTAACAGAGGGACAGAATTAAGATCCCCTGAAATGTTAATACCCCTTTGGCAGCTACAGCACACTGCTGGCTCATATTTAAGTGATTGTCCACTAACTAGGACTCCAATATCCCTCTCACAGTTACTACTATTGAGCAGGTACCACCTATACCATACTTGTGCATTTGGTTATTCTTGCCTAAATGTAGGAAACAGAATGACAATTTATACCATAAACCTCTTACTTTGTATCCCTTGACAGAAATAACCGCTAGTTCTGGAGTCCCATCAGGAGAAAAGCAAATAGAAATCTTTGCAAGGATACATGTGGGCATGCAGGAAAAACGCGAGGAAGTCCCACTTCTGTTTGTGAATGCTGCACAGTTACATTCACCACCTCCTGACTGCTGACTGCTACCACCTCATACCTTTTGCTCTCCTCCCCCCCCCAAAAAAATCCTACCTGACTAAGATGCAACTGGTTTAACAGCGTCAGATACTGTTGGGGATCAGTCTCTACATCCAGGCAGTTGATTTCTGTTACCACTTGAGTCACTCGTTCATCAGCATAGAAAAACTGGGACAGCAGTCTTGGATCAGAACGCTGTGGAGAGAAAGAGAAGCCTGGGTTATATACAGCCATACAATACGAGACAGTCATGTTCAGCAGTACCTAATTACATGTATACTTTGATATAAACAAAGAAATTCCCTTGGTGCGGAAAAGTTGTTGCCAGGTGAATTCTAATCTAGCTTTTTCCCCAATGTGCTTGTTTTCTATATCTGGGTAATTTTTAAAATTAAGGTGCATGCAGCCCAGCCTGCATTTCATTGTGCCAAATGAAGCAAAAAATTATATCTGCAATCTAGACATACGTTTATAATATTTTAGACTTTATGTTTCATATTTTGCAATTTTATTTCTTGTGGTTTTTTTTTAAAATATGATATGAATGTGCCATATTATAAATAACAGTTTAACCTGCAATCTTACTCCAGGATGGGGACTGTATCTACCAATGGGGCTTAAATTTTAAAAACCCTACTCACGTTTTTATGCTAAGAGCTATTGTTTTCCTACAAAGATCAACCAATCAAGATTTATAATTTGTCATAAGTCAGTGAATAGTGTGCAAACAGAGTAAAGCAGGGGTCTCCAACCCCCGGTCCATGGACTGGTACCGGACCACGGCATGCCAGCAACCAGTCCACACAAACAAGCAAATCCCCATCCATGGGATGCAGGCAGCACACAAAACCACGCATTCTCTGGTCTGTGGAAAAACCTTTCTCCACGGAACTGGTTCCTGGTGCCCAAATGGTTAGGGACCTCTGGAGTAAAATCTTCAACTTTAGATGATGAGATGCTGAGAGAGGAGCCAGAGAAAATTGTTATATAATTAAGAAACGGAGAATAGAAGCCTTCAAAGTTGGGAATTTACTGGATATATGGTTGCAGACTCAAAACAAGCTGGAGGAAAAGGTTCAATATTTGGGGGGGGAGGGGTGCGACAAGCACAGAGAAGACAGGATTCCAGAGTGTTTCAGACTGAGAACTTTTTTGTATGTCAGGTTTCCTAATTTGTGGCACTCTCCTTGTCTAACATTCTGGTGCCTGTTTGGGAATGCAGAGCAGAGAGATTCATTCCTTTGCCTGATATGAAGCCCTGTCATCAAGTACAGAAGGGAGAGAATTTTCTTGTTACACGAAACTATTTCATTGAGCAGGAATTCTCCAAGAGCTGGTTGCCCAGCAATATCTCTACTTAATTCAAGTATCAGGAACCAATCTGAGTTTTCTGAGCTTATCAACACAATAGAAAGATTAAAAAGTATATCACAGAACTATGAATGTAATACAAATTAATATATAACTAAAACAAACATAAAGGAAGTGTAATGGACTACAGAATCTTGCAGTATACTTGCAAACAAATGTGCAGAATCTAAAAAGGCATGATGTAATTATAACTAAGGTGGAGACCTTTTCTGAAAAAGAGTTGCTAATAGGCATTCAGCTGTTTAGGAGAACCCACTTCCCTCTGGGTAGGAAGGGCCCCGTAATAGAACATCTGTGGAATTGCTGTGAGTATTAATTAGGCTACCTACCACATAAAGATAGCAATAGCAACAGCACTTAGACTTATATACTGCTTCACGATGCTTTATAGCACTCTCTAAGCAGTTTACAGAGTCAGCATATTTCCCCCAACAATCTGGGTCCTCATTTTACCAACCTCGGAAGGATGGAAGGCTGAGCTGGTGAGAGTCGAACTGCCAAACTGCTGTCAGCTAGCAGTCAGCAGAAGTAGCCTGCAGTACTGCATTCTAACCACTGAGCTACCTTGGCTCAGCTCCGCTCACTCTGACTTAACTGGGCAGACTGCGGTGCCTGGGGCGTGGTCCGGTGGTATGATCTGAACAGGGTTCTCTTCTCTGTTGTCAGCTTGACCCCCGGTTTATGGATATGGGCCATTCCTGGGTTGTAAAAGTGGCCAAAGAAATGACCCATGATTATGCTATGGTATTGCTCTTCTTGTATGAGATGATACTGTAGTATCTCCTGCTTTGAAAGAGGTGGTGAGGCAGCCACTGCTCAAGAGGTTGGGGAAGGTTGTTGAGAAGCTGGTCAATCTGCAGTTGATGGCTTGATTACTGCAAAACACTCTACATAGGGCTGTCCTTGAAGATCACCTACAAGCTTAACTGGTTCAGAATGCAGAGGTACAGATAACGATGGGCAAGCCTCAGTATGACCATGTAACACCTTTACTTTGCAAGTTGTATTGGTTATTAGTTTGTTTCTGGGTATAATTCAAGGTGGTGGTGGTTACCTATACATGGCAAATAGCCTGGTTATGTGAAGGTTATGGAAGACCTTTCTTCCATAGTATCTGCCTGACCAATTAGATCCGGAAGGTTTGGTGTGCTCCATGTTCCTTTGATTAAAATAATGTTATCTATCAGAAGCATGTGTTATCTGCTGTACCATCTGCCTTCTGGAATAAAGTTCCCCTCAAGATCCAGGAGGGCTCTGGTATTTTGGAGAGCCTTGAAGCCCTGGCTCTTCATTCAGAGCTTTGGCAAGCTAACTGAAACCTCTTCTGAGTAATGTGAGTTTATTTTGCTTGTTATCTGGTTTGTGCCATCTTGTTTTTAATCATTGCCATCTTGTTTTTAATCATTGCATTATTTTATTGTTCTGATGTTTTTATCTCTGAACTGCTCAGAGTTGCCATCAGTTAGGCAGTGTAAAAAATGCAATATAGTACTGTAAATAAGAATTGAAACAGGAGAAGAGGCAGAAGAAACAAGATATAAAAAATCATTATTACCAGTTTACTCCATTACAGTATATTAACCTTGAGATCAAGCTTTAAGTTTGAAAACATTGCACTGAATTCAGACAGTAACAACTTAAGTGTTTGCATCTGTCATTCCTTTGAGCCCATCCCAAAGAAGCAATGCAGGCCAAATCTCAAGAGTGAAACATACCCCAGCTTTTCTCACTTAGGTTCCAGTAACTGGTAAGACTATTAATGTGTTGTATTCAAAGGCCTGGGTTCTCTGTCACTATAATAAACAAAATTACTGTACAGCCCCATTAGTCAGCTGCTTTGTTGTATTCAGATGGGGAGGTCTGAGGTTGTTTGTAATGGTAAAATAGGGGAAGAAATTCAGTAAACAAAACCAAAATAGATTGTTTCCCAAATCAGGTCATGTCATAAGGAATCTTTAAAAATCACAAAACACTTCCTTTTTTCTTGCTACAGACCCAACCTAGCTATTTCTCAAGGATTGCTAGCATTTAATCATCTCAGTCATTCATACTACGCAACGTGCTCTTGTTGTTTCTGACTCTATCCGGTGACAGAGATAATTTTGTGAGGATAGTTTCTCAGCTACTTTGAGATCTGGTATACCCATGTTTATGTTACTAGTGTTGGTATCTGGTCATCTTTTTTCCCATCAACTTTTTGTTTGCATTGTCCTTGATTTTCCAAGTATCAGGGTCTTCTCCAAAGATTCTTGCCTTTGTATTATGTGCCCAACACTTCAATATTAGCATTTCTAGCGAGCAGTTTGGTTTTATTCCTTCTAATACTGAATTATGTTTTTCTTCTTGAACTATTCTCAACAACCGTCTACAGCATTATAATTCAAAGGAAGACATCTTTCTTTGTTCATCTTCTCACAGGGCTTTCTTAAGTGTTACATTGCTGTAAAATCTAGACCAACGTCCTTGACAATATATAATCTTGTCAGCATGATGTCTCTAAATATGAATAATTTGCTTCAATCTGACTTTGTTTTTCCCAAGTAGCAACATGTTTATATTTCATGGTTACAATTACTGGGCTTCTGAACTTTTGATTTTTACAAAAATAAGATCTGTTATTACTTTAGCTTCTTTTCCACTGTTTGCATTGAGTTGACACTGTTTGTTATTATAATCTTATCTTTTTTGTTATTATTTTGTTACTATTGAGCATCAGATCAGCTTTTGACCTCCATTTTTTTCATCTTCAATAAGAGATTTCCTAAATACTCCTCACATCCAGCCATCAATCTGGGTTGTTGAGGTTTCTCCTAGCATTTTTAATTCCAGTTCCTATTTTTTGTAGTATGTTCTGCATGCAAGCCAAACAAATAAACTAAGTTTATGCAATCTTTGAAATTATTTAATTGCTCCATTATTCCAATCTAACTGGTCACCGTACAAAGTCAATAGGCCAGCTTTTCCTATGTTTTTAAAGTCTACTCAAAATTTGTTATGGTCTACACCAAGGATGTCAAACTGATGGCCTGTGGGCCGGTTGCATCATGCGGAGGCTGCACTCACCCCAGCTCCGGCAATGCGAAAAAAGTCATGACATGTCACAACACATACTATCATCTATGAAGAAAAATGAGCTTTGCTGTTCCCATTATCCTTTGGATGTTAGCAATATGATCTCAGGTACTCCTGCATCTTCTGAATCCAACTTGTACTTTATACAGTGTTTATCCCATGTACAGTTGAAGTCTAGATTGCAAAAGCTTGAGCATTATCTTACTAGCATGTAAAACTAGCATGTGAGATAAACGCAATTGTTCAATAATTTGAACACAACACTGTCCTTTTTTAGTATTGGGATAATTTTTTTTTTTTACTTTTTTGTCTGCTGCTGGGTTTTCCATATCTGTGTACAAACCACAGACACCAATTTAACACAAATTTTAAACATTTCTGCTGATTTATCAACTCTGCAGCATTATTTGCAAAAAAATTTAGAGGTCATTTAACTTCAATTTCCAGTATGTCTGTTTCTTGTTCAGTTAGACCAATCATCAGTTTTAGAAACTTCTGATGAAGGTCTTATCAAAGACCTTCACATTTGTACCATCTCTAATTTCTTTCTTCTTTTGGCAATACTTTTTTGCCTTCATCTTTTATTATGTTCATTTTTGCATATGAGCTTACCTTTATTTCTGCACTTTTCTTTAATAAATCTCTTGTCCTTTTGTACTGTTTATTTATATATATTTTCTTATTCCTTCTTGATCTTCTGTAGAACTTAATGTTAGTTGAACAATTTTCCTCTGTCTTTTGCTTTCCATATTTTTTCAGCTACTTTTGATCATTCAGCAGGGAGCCATTTTGCTTTTTTTTTTTTAACTTTTTGCATTTTGGGATATTTTTGTTCACTTCATTTCAATAAAGTCAAAAATTTTAGTCAAGAGTTCTTCAAACTGTCTATCAAATTAAGTCCATTAAATCTATCCTTTACTTTCAACATTCATATAATGTTGAGCATATAGCTTGATTAGCCTGGTGGTTTTTGTTTAAGTAGTAATTTTGCAATAGGTTGTGATCTGGTCTTGTTTTCATTGACTTATATAGTTTATCTATCTATGCTTATAGAACATAAAAGACACTTTGACTTTGGTGTTGTCCATCTGGTTATGTCCTTGAGTAGAGGCATCTTCTAGATGGTGGTCGCCTACTTCATTTCCTGCACCAGCCAAATTTTCTCATTATTCAAGATATTATTCTAGCTACAATTAGTATGAAGTCTGTTTTGGAAAGGGAAGTATCTCAAATGTTTGCAAGAGATCTTTTCAAATTATTTTATTTATTGATAAAAAAAATTCTTTATTGCCTGAGTTACACTTATACTTGGAGTGCAGATGTGGATCAGATGTTGATTAATTTACCTAGAATTCCATTTGAGGTCATTCCATTTTTGGGATTGCATTCATATACTCACTTTGATCCATTCCTTTTCAACAAAGAGAGCAGCTGCATTGCTTCCACAATTTTCTTATTCTCAGAATTTCTGATACGAAGTGAACCATTCTGGTGTACTTTATTATCCTATTTTGTGAATGTTCATTTTTCTTTTTTGGCAGAACACTGGAAGTGTTTCTTCTGTTCTTCTCCAGTGGATCTTCATCCCATCCCGTCTACAATATGATCTACCCTTTCTGAACATATTATTAGGCTATTGCAAGCCCCTTCACTATTGCAAGTTAATACTCCATGAAGGAGATTGAGTATCCTAATGGCCATTAAACAAACTCTATTCCCCTTCATCGGAGCAAAGGACAGATAGAATATAAATTATAATGGGATTCTTTAAGAAAGTAGAAACCATTATAATACTTCGGGTACAGTATTTTTTCTGCTCATGTAAACAAAGCACATATACAGTGATTACTAGATAGAGTTTATGGAACCTTTTTTAAGGATCGTTTTTTAAGGATCTTCACCTCCCTGGGAAAAAATCATTATGATTGTACCTTAAAAAGAGCTGTACAAATAATAACTAAGAAACCTCAGTAAATGGGCTGTGTTTTCTATTTATCTTAAGCACATCACCATAACTAGTACAGGGCAATAAACAAATCAGACCCATCCATTCCTCAACACAAGGAATTATCATTGGGCACCAGATACATGGTCTGGTCATAATTATTGTTGTTTAAAAAGAAATTTACAACCACCATAGAAAATGCAAAATTTCCTGGTAGAATACTAATTTTTAAATTTCCTTGTAAGCTGATTGCTTCTTGTTTTCATGCTGTACCTCTCCTTCTGCAAAACAAATAAGAGGGTGTAGGCCTAATCTTAAAAATGTTCTATGGCCACTAAAACTATTTCTTACTCACCACAGAAAAGTTAACCCTTTTCTAACATGCAGCATTCTCCAAATGACACTGGATCAGAACTAGCAAAATCAGCACCATAGATTTTAAAAGACTGTCTTTTTTAAAGTGATAGAATTGTCTAACTTAGACATACAGAGCTTGCTCCCACTACTAAATTAAAGTGCCAATCCATCTGCTGATGCAAAGAAAAACAGAAAACTAAACAGTGATAACCCCTACAAAACTGGAAATAACAAGAAGTAAACAAACTCAACTGTACAAGAGGAAGAAACAGAAAAAAATACAATACATATGATAAATATAATACACTGTCAAACATCAACATCTGCCTATCCCTAGGCCTTGGAAAGGACTCAAGCACAAAGTCAGCTGGGTGATTCTGGTCCAGTCACTCCTTCTCAGACCTAGGAATGAGGCAAGAGCAAACCACTTCTAAAAATCTTGCCCAGAAAACTGCAGGGACTAGTTCAGACAGTTGCCCGGAATCAGCACTGAAACACAGACTTGAAGGCACACGCACACAAATACTGTAATAAGGATGTCATAGAATTATAATATTTCATAACTATGCTATTCTAAGTCCTGGCAAGCAGCTTTCTTTACTTTTCATAGATTGCTCTAAGAGACAATAACAAAACGAAGACAGAAGAGGCTGACCAGAAAGTTGGACCATATCTACAACAGACTGAAATAGCTAGTAAATGCTTCCCTGCTATTGGTCTTCTGAATTTCTTCTGAAGTATTATAATGGGTGAAGTATAACACAGCTTAGCTGTTGTTGAAACGGGATGTGGGAAAAGCACTACTTTAACAAAGATAAATTAAGTGTGATATGCACTTACATAGAGAACTTATGCTGAACTGGGCTTTCTGGCTCCCTCGTGGGGTTCTCTAAAATGTTTTTCCACAATGTCCTGCTTAATTAGTTTGCAACAGCCTGGGAGCTGTTGCTGTTCCTCCTTTGACAAACAAGGCTAAACAAAGTAAAACAAAAATGGCACCCTTGCTTTATTAAAGTTCTTGAAATGTCCTAGTCTTTAATGCTCTCTTGCTCATTATCTAGATCAACAGATCAGATTTTAATTAAAAAATCAAAATAAAATATTTTTCTTTTCCATGTCCAAACTTCTTGACATGGGATTTCTCCCATTCACTAACTTGTTCAGTCTTAGATGTCTTAGAAGTTTTAGAAGTGTTAGAATAAATTTGTCACTTTAAATATACACTAACTGGCATACATTAAAATGAGATTTTGCTGCCTACAGCAAAAGGGTCACCACCTCCATTATACCTTACATAAACACGACAAAAAAAATTGCATATACCCACATACCCACATATATTCTATGACACAGAGAAACAACACAGTCTAGTTTGGATGTATACACATACATGGCGACAAAAATGAATCTTGCGAGTTTACCAGATGAATGGCACAGGGAACAGAGCTGTTACAGAATCTGGTAGTCCTGCTGGAAATATTTTGAAACTTCTTCCCAGAGGGGAGCAACAGAAACAGACCAAAAAGTAGGCGTGTGGGGTTTCTAACAATGCTTTGAGCTCTAAATACATAGCACTTACAGTCTAAGTGAATAGTGAGAAGCTGGCTTCCCATAATCTTCTCGGTAGTCCTTACCACTCTCTGTATGGACCTTCTATCAGAGGCACTGCTGCCACCAAACCAAACAGTGATGCATTCATAGGCTGGAAAGGAGATGAAGACAATTTTTGGAGACTTGAGGGAGGGAGGGAGGGAGGGAGGGGGAGACGGAGATGGTGGGGGGGGAGAGAGAGGGAGATGTGTCCAGAGCATTTCTGTATTGTAATTAGATGCAAATGCAGAAAGGTCACACAGACAGAATACACCATTGTTTAGCAAGAATCTCCTTTTCTCCCTATCAAAAACAGATGACAATAAGGAAGCTAACTGAGTTGGATAGTTAATTTGCATAATGTAGTAATCTTTCCAAATAGTTGATTTTGTAATGGCACTTTAGAGTCAAGATAAATTATTCTGCAATCTCAGGATGTGTCCAATCTTTTAGTATAGTCATACCACATGCTTAGGAAGGCAGGAAGCTTTAAAAAACAAAAACAAAAAAAGGATGCTCTCAGAAGTATAAACACTGCACTTGTAGTAATCACTAGCCAGCTATTTCTACTCATTTATACACTTCTTGGGTTCACATAATTATTAAATAAAAATCCTGAGAAATGGAACAGGGTTGAAAAGTCAAATATCTAAAGCTAAGCCTGACTGGACTTCCATTATGATTTTTACATAGGCTTACTCTTTGCAGTCTAAGATCTGTTATGAGTCACAGGCTGCTTAATTTTTGTTTTTTTCAGTAACTGGGAGAATAGTAATAGTTTTGTTGGTTCAAAAGTCAGCTCCAAAAAAGACATTAGATTCCATAATAAAAAGCCAGGTAAGGGATATAGCACTTCTTAGCCAAACGCTCCAATTAGAAAGGAGGTGATGCTAAGCGACCTTGTAAAACTCCAAGAGAGATTGTATCTCCATACTTAGCATCTTCCAATAGAACTCTCTGGGTGAGAAATGTGGACTTCTTTTTCCTGAGATGTTGAATTTTTTTGGCAAATTTGCTTAGAGCTTCACATCTGATTGTTAAATGTTTTTGAGGGTAACACTCACATATGGACAGGCCCATGAATGCAGCTTTGGTTCCAGGGCCTCTGAAACGGGTGTTATTGGATAGGTTGCAGTTTCTGAGGCCCACTTATCATCTGTCTGGTCGTTTCTCCTCCTCGTTTGTTGTTTCTCCAACAAACAGGAATATGTAGATTGACTGATTCCTTAAGGTTATAAATGCCTCTTTGTATGTGGGAATAATATCTTAGCACCCTGATTTAAACTACAGTGCCATCATCCAAATACAAAAATATTTCTTTTGGACAAGACGTATGTGTTGTAGTATTGCTAATCAAGATAACTTTGCAGGACTGGGATTCTCTGAATCTATTATAAATTGATTCCTCACTTTTTCTTGACACTGAAATATCTTCAGTTTAATGTGTGGCCTGTTCTGGCATGACAAGAGAAACTTGACCCTATTCATTAACCAATATATTTCAACATCTTTCAGCACCAAGACACTATTCTAAAGGGTTATCTGGCTTTGAGAGAATTTGTCTTGGAACAGAGAAGTACTGAAGGCTCACAACTCCATTTATCTTCCTTAAAATCATGCAAAGTTACAGGAATCGTCTGTAGACTGAACACAAGCCAGTAAACTGAAGCTGAATTCAGACAAGACAGAGGAACTTAAAGCAGTAGTTTGGCCAGAAAGGTGGGACTTAATGCATTCTAGATGGAGGTTCAGTTCTATTTAAGTCACTGTTTAAATTATGGAGTGTTATTTCATTCATTCTTTCCTGTGGTCTTTAACTGGCCATAGAGATACAGTAGATATTCTGGTTGATATTCTGTTTAACTACTAGAATATGTTTTACATGGGACCCTAACCCCTATTGAGAAAGTCCAGATGAGACCCCACTGAAGATGTTATCTAGTTTGGTAATGCAGGGCTTTTCAACCAGTAGTACGGGTACCACCTGTGGTACATTGGCACCTGGCAGGTGGTACGCAACCATCCTAGAAAAGTGGTAGCGGGGGAGGGGAATGAGCTGAACTGGTGGCAGCACCACACAAGCCTGAGCGACAGATGGCTGGAGCTGCAGAGCTGTCAGGACTCAGCGGAAGCACCAGGATCAGCGCCAGGCTCCAGCTGGAGCTCAGCACTGATCCTGGTGCTTCTAATGAGCCCTGAAGAAACACCAATCAGCTGGAATGTTGCCTTATCTTCAGGGTCTTGTGATTTACATTCAGATGTGTGGCAACTGATTCATATTTATGACAGTCACAGTGTCCCAGTATCATGTGAAGTGACCAAAATCTGCTACAACCACCCAGCAGACAGGGGGAATAAAAACCACATACACCCCACCCCACCTCCGCTGCCAATCCCCAACAGAAATGTTCAAACAATGAAAACCTCGAACAGGAGGAAGAACGCCGCCAGGTGGGCAGGCAGGTGTCTTGCTTGGCTGTGCCTTTGGGGGGCACTTTTTCAGTGCCACTGTAACTTTGAACAGTCACTAAGCGCACTGTTGTAAGTCGAGGACTACCTGTACTTCATCACTTTTTCCTTTTTGGGGGGGGGTCATCAAGTTTTTGACACCTTGCTAGGCAACTGGTGGTACTCGGATATTGCCATATCCTAAAGTGGCACAATGGGTGAAAAGGTTGAAAAGCCCTGTGGTAATGAAATGTTCAGGAGCTAAACAGCAAGCTCAGAGAACAGACCCCTGCCAAAAGTCGAGATGGCACAGAAATGTAGCCAGATTACTCTTAGAGAATATTTGAAATATGAATAAAAAGAGAGAAGCAAATATGTGCTTCATTGATTATAGAAAGACCTTTAATTGTGTTGATCATGCAAATCTGTGGAATGTGCTTAGAAAAATGGGAATCCCAGAATTTCACACTCTCCTGATGTGAAACCTATACATAGGTCAGTAAGCTACAGTCTGGAGAGAACATGGAGAAATAGACTGGCTCCAAATTGGCAGATACAAGGCTGTACAGTATACTCTCTACTTGTGTGTTGAATATATACTGTACTGAGGGAATCTGAATTGGAAAATGATCAGCACAATTTAAAATGCAGGAAGGAACATGTACTATGCTGATAGCAGTATTCTGATTACTGAAGTGCAAACAATCTGCAACTCTAATGAAAGTCAGAGAGCATAGTGACGAAGATTAAATATAAAGATTAAACTAATGACAAGAGATACAGAAACCAGGCTTAGAATTGACAAATTAAGATATTAAAGTGGTGGATAGCTTCCACCTTTCAATAGTAGAGGAACCAGTCATTAGGAAATACTTTGCAGACCAGCACTTGGTAGTGTAGCAATGAAAGCCTTGGCAAAGGTATTTACCGTATATGCCGGCGTATTAGGCGACCCGGCGTATAAGACGACCCCCGTCTTTATAGCCAGGCCGCATTCCTAGAACGTCGTCTTATACCCGGAAACTACCAGTATTTCCGGCGTATAAGACGACTCGGCGTATAAGACGACCCCCGTCTTTGGCGCCGATTTCAGCGCTCGCGGAAGTCGTCTTATACGCCGGCATTTATGGTATATGCTGTGAAGTGTCTATTTCTACAAAGATCAGAATACTGCAATGCAGTAATACCTTCCCTGTGAAAATTGTGATACTGTGACACTCTATGAAAATGAGTGTAGGACTTTGAAGAAGCAGGACAAGATATTAACACTTTTGAATTTTGGTGTTGGACAATGCTATTTAGACTACCATGGATAGCCAAGAAAACAAACAAACGAATAGTCAAACAATCCAGAGTTCTCACTGAAGTCTCAAGTGACTAGGCTCAAATTATCCTACTTTGGCCACATTATGTGAAAAGCTCATTCTCTGGGGAAGTATATAATGCTGGGAAAGAGAAGGAGGAAAGGGAAGAGGATGACCAGCAGCAAGATGGATGGACCCAATTACAGCAGCAATGGATGCACATCTGAAAACATAAAGAATCAAGGTGGGGGACAGAATATCTTGGAGAAACTCTATTTATGTCATCACTTAAGATAGATAACCTTTATTGTCATTTTTTTTTACTGTGGGCACACATCAAAAATGAAATTTAGTTGGCCGCTCTCAAAGTGAAACACATACATGACACACACCTAAACATACTATATACAACATATGTACAGACCCACACCCCTACATATACATAACAAATAAATATTAAATACTGTCCATCTTGAATATATAACGGAAGGAGGAAGCTTGAGAGTTTACAAGGTTAATGCTGTATGGAATGAAGCTATGGCTGAATCTGGATGTTCTGCTTCAGATACCATGAAGCCTCCTCCCAGAAGTTAACAGGGAAAACAGGTTGTGAAGAGGATGTATAGTAGAAAGTAGAAAGGATAGGAGAAGGAAGATATGCTTTTCTCATGTGATGCAGAAAATGCAGGCGCTGCTGTGCCCACTTCACCAGTGTCTCGCTGTTGAGCGACCAAGCCAGCCTACTCGTTAGCTGCACATCCAGGAATTTGATGCTGGTAACCATCTCCACGGGTGAATCATTAATGCACAGAGAAGTATGGCTGTGCCTGCCTTTTCTGAAATTGACAATGATCTCTTTGGTTTTTCCAGTATTTAAAACTAGGTTGTTTTCCTTATATCAGTTCACCAACCCTCAACCTCCTTGTGGTAAGCATCCACATTGTCATCAAGAATAAGGCCCACTACTGTTGTATCATCTGCAAACTTCACAATATGATTGGTGGCAAACCTAGCACAACAGTCATAGGTGAACAGGGTGAACAGAGGCGGACTTAGGAGGCAGCCCTGAGGAGAACCTGTGCTCAAGAAAATGGTATTAGAGGTATTTGTTCCAACTTGAACATATTGGGGCCTGTTGGTAAGAAAATCAAGAATAGTTGCACAAAGGAGTGTTTAATCCTAAACATGAAGTCTGTGTTGTCCTTGCATCTCAATGGAGTTACTTAGAGTCAACATTGATTTGGCACATAATCAACCAGTTCAATTTCAAATAGTCAAACCTGACTTTAAAGCAGCTATAGTAGCACCTAGTTTGCTTCTAAGAATGTTGTTTGCTCCTTCATGAGCTGCTTCCATATTCTGATCTTTTAAATCTCTCTATCTCCCCTAAATAGATAAAAACCTAAAATTGTGCTTATTTAGTAACCTGACTTTATATTTGCTCTCTCTGGGGAATTTTGCTTAATTCTGTCTTTTCAGCATCAGATAAAGTCATTTTTATTTCTCATTTCATATATTTATATTCAGTGAGGTTTTGTGCCAACATGCTCATAGATTTACCTAGTTTGTGTTCATTAACTTTCTTCAGACTTTTAATTACATAAAGTATTTTCATTTTATTTTGTCTGTTTTTAAGCAATGGGGGATGCACTGCCTTGTTGAAATAAAAGCCACACAGAATGCAGTAGACTGAGCCTGCTGTACAGATTACTTTTTTGTGTTCAGCTTCAGTTTTCTTTGACCATATATTGAGCTGTTGTCAAAACTACAAATGATGTAATTAGACCGGGACTGTACATTGACCTGTATAACAAGATCATCAGTTTGACCAATACAGTCTCTATAGTATTTCTTGAATAACCTGAATGATGCACATTCATTCTTATGACTGACATAGGAAGCTAGACTTAAGGTGTCATGATCAGAATCTTTTGGCTATCCAGTATATTTAAATCAACTTCAATGTCCCATCTGTATGTCACCAGACAAAAGAATCCAAATGCTAAGAATCTGTGTATGACTAGGTTCAGTTTGTTATAATGTAGCCTTTTAGTTTTGGCTTAAACCTGTTATGTGAACCCAGCCCATTGTGATTTGCAAACCATGGTTTACAGTTCTGGCTTATTTGATTATGAAATAAATCACAATTTCATTTATACAAATTATCATTGATCAAATCATGACAACATATGTGAAATAAGTCTACAAGCTTTCCAAACAAGTTACTTTTCTCCAAACATGCATTTCCAACTATTTAGAGGTTTGAAGAATTAATAAGAGATAAAAGATAACCTTTGTCACTTTTTTCTGTGAACACACTGGAATACATTAAAAATGAAATTCTGATGCCCAGTCCCAAAAGAAAATATATAAACTCATTCACATACATGCACAAAGAAATACACACACACACACATATACATATATTAATCACAATGTAGATCAACCATGGATGATTGTAATGAATTATGGCTACAGTTTATTGATAAATCTAAATATACATTTTATATTTTCACCTTTTTAAAATTTTATATATTTTTCTTTTTTAAAATTTTGTAAATAAAAAAAATAAAAAGTTACGTTCCCTTGAGAAATATCATGATGCAAGAAAATAATGACAAGAGACCATGTTTAAAATATTGACTAGTCTGCAACATCTACCAGTCAGAGTTCAGTACTAAGCTATATGTAAATGGCCTTTTAGCAATGTTGTGTTTATAAATAAAGCATGTTACTGGACAAACATGATTAAACACTACAGTGGGAAGATACATGCTCAGCTAATTATAAATAAATTTTGCTTCATCCAGACATCACAATTATGACCTATTTTTTGTTTCTGGTGTTTATACTCAACAAAATTATTCAGACATAGTATGTTGAAAATATTTGTATTCATACATTCCTTCAGGTGGAATATCGCAGGCAATTATTAACATTAAATCTAGGAGTTACAAAAGGGTCAGATGCCTTTCAATATATACTTGGGCTAATGTTTGAGGAAGACTGGATAAAAAACAAGGTAGTATGTAATTATTTAACCCTAGAATCAAGTCAAAGAAAAAGCTGCTGAGGAATCCTTTTATTGCAATGAGCTGAAAGGTTAAATCAATTATTTCAGAAAGGCTCCTTGTTAAGCAAACCTTATTTTAACCTTTCAATGACATCATGAGTTTAAAATCAAGCTAAAAGTGTTACACAACTTATGAAAAACATTGGCTCAGCTCAGGATATTTACAGAGGAGGCTCATGATAATGAAATTTTGAAAAGATCACTAGAAAATCTGAAGGTCTTTGGCTAAAGGTGCTCAGCAATACAATATCCTCTCTCTTTCTGAGCTTTGCAACTCACTGAAACTTTTGATCTTTTCAGGTGAAGGTCTTTAAAAATGCAGGATGCAGATATCCACAACTGTTTTAAAATAGGTTTCTCTCTTCTGCTCACCTTTTCTGAGTCTTCTTTGATTTGGAGAGGGCTGGTACTGCAAAGGTTTTTCACATGGCTTCTGTTTGGTTCAAACCACGAAACAAGAAAATTAAACTGTTTGGCTTCAGGAGAAGACTTTGGGAGGTATCTGTGATGATCACAAACTTATTTTGGTTACTGGGCAAAGCAAGTTTTTGTGGGATGCTGCTCACAATACATACAAAGAGGTGGTACACGGTGACCACAAGTCTTGTGGAAAGAAGCTGTTTTCTTTGAGTGGAATATAATTCCTAGTGACTTCATGGATGAGCTCATGTGGTTTTCTCAGTAATAATGCAGAAGTGGTTTGTCTTCTTCCAGGATGTTTTTCTTCAATTTTCTAGTTTAACCAACAGTCAATGACATAAATCTATTGAAGGCCAGGGAAACAATCACCCCCTCTTGCGGGTAAGAATGACCTTGGCTCTCCCTCTGCTGTTCATTCCTTTCCCCAAAGAGATAGGTGTTAAATATTGGGGGGAGGGTAGTCAACGTACAGAGTGTACAGAGGTCCACATATAAGGTCTATCAAAGAAAGCCTCATGTCCTAAAAGGCCTCTCCATAGAGTAAGGGCTCTATGCCTGCTTCCCTCATATGGATGGGAGGCATACCAAAAAAAAAAACCAAAAAAAAAGCAAGGGAATCTACCAGGGACTGTGGAGAGTATGGTATAGACAGAACATCACTGTGGCTATAGGGATTGAAATCTGGAAAGTGTTGCCTTAAGTCAACTTCATTTCTAGATATTTTAAGTTATGGGAGTCAAGCAGCTTAAAGCTGAAATACCGGAAAGCTCTTATGGATTTTACTATCATTTACATGCTTGCTTTGCACAAAAGTGACAGTCTTAATTTCTTACCATGTAGATCACTCAAAATGTGTATAAAGCTGCAGAACAATCAAGAAAATGGAAACTTTAATGTCTGAACTACTGGAGTACAGACAAGTTGTGACAATTATATCAAATCTTTTTCTCCCATGCACCTGGATTGATAATATAGCAAGTTAATGCATGAAAACATGCCTGTCTTCCTAATGGCAGCAACAAGCTACACTCACTTTTGAATTCTAGTGTCTATACATGCATTTTAGACTTTAAGCGAGACCTATGCCCTTCACACTATCTCAGTGATGGCGAACCTTTTAGAGACTGAGTGCCCAAATTGCAACCCAAAACCCACTTATGCATCATGGAGTGCCAAGTAGGTGTGGCCAATTGGCTGGGTGTGGCCCACTGGCTGGGCATGGCCCATTGGCTGGGCATGGCTGCGGTAGTAACGGCAGACTGGGTGGGACTAAAAAGTTCAATCAATCAATTTCAACTTTGCAAGATCTTTTTCTTCCTGCAAGAAGTTGAAATTGACTGAACTTTTTTTTTTTTTGCACATGGTGGCAGAGGCCTAAAGCGAAAAGGTTTTATAAAACCCAGCTGAAGGCCTAGGACTGGGGGGATGGCGCGCGTGCCCACAGAGAGGGCTCTGAGTGCCGCCTCTGGCACCCGTGCCATAGGTTCGCCATCACTGCTATAATTGAACCAACAGGCCTCGACTTGTCTGGTTTGGGGTTTTTTTTAAGCTACCTAAGCCACTTGTAATGACGTACTCTGACACTATTACTCTCATAGCTGTATAAATAAATATCACTTGCCACAAGAGGGAATCTGAGTATTCTGAGCTTTCTGTAGTCAAAAAATGATTTAAACCAAAATCCTCTTTGCAATGGTGCAATGAGGTGAACGCTTTTCCTGCTGATTTCTCTTTTCTTCATTTGTTTCATAGGCATTTCTCATTTATTTGTGTTAGTGCTGTGAATTTTATCATGTGAGATATGTTATTTTTATTTACATTATATGGGGGAATACGTAAGGCAATCTGACTACATTTATGAAAAACAAACAAACAAATGTATGTTTCCAATTCATAACTATTACAAAAAATAAATGGAGAGGTATTTTTGGTGCCTGCATTGAAAGAAAATTAAGAACTGGATTTTCAGAAATTCATAATAGAAGTACTTTTTGAAAGAGCTACTTCCACAATTGATATTTCTACACTACGTGTGATCACTGATTTATTTTTTTGGAACAGGATTTTTTAAAACACTCCCCAACCCAATGGATGACATGCAGCCTTATACCCTCAATTTGTGGCTCCTAAAACATCCTGAGCTTATCCTATTAAAATGTAATGACATAACTGGACTGATTTTCAATGGTATTATGAGAATAGAATGTAAATAAGTTAAAGATTAAAAAATGATGATTTAAGCTTTTGCAAGCTCCCAGATTTTAATAAAAACAATCAACTTATCTAATTATATTATTATTATTATTATTATTACTATTATATGCACAGTAATGTTGTCAGGGTCTGACACAGCACAGTCCGCCATGCCAATAAAATTAAAATCCACGTATATAGAAAATAAAAGCTGAAAGGAAGAGGTTAATATATAATGGGGAAACATGCAGCTCCCACAAATATTCAAAGTATAGTGTTCAAGCATAGCTTTATTCACTCATTATTAAACAGTTCTACATAGCCACAACATGACTAAAACAAATTATGGACTACCTGTGTTGAAAAAACTCCCCCAATCCAACACCCTCCTTCGAGCATACTGCCTAGGAGTTCAGGGAGTTGATGTCCCAACAGATCCAGAAGATACCAAACTGGGAAGAGATTGTGTTGGTGCATACAAGAAGTTCAACTAATGCATTCCTTTGATGTCAGTGAAACCTAGTTATCTTAAATCAAACAATACTTGCATAACTAGTTATATGAATTCCAGCCTGAGTGCAAATCAGGAATATAAAGAGAGCTAAAGTCCTGGTAGAAAATCATGTTGTCATGTCAAACTTTTGTGTATTCTTGGTGGACCCTCAAGTTTCTAATGCCATTTGTCACTATTGTTAGGCTCCATCAAGTCCTACTAACTCTATGGATAAAAACTATCTGAGCCATCCTGGTTATTGCTGCTTACACATTTCTTGCAGATGTATTTATGTGACCTCTCATCAGCTCCAGAATTGATAGGGATGGTTGATATGCAAAAAATAAAAAAAAAATTAAAAAAAATCAGAAAAGAACAAAAATGATCAACAAGCCACTGGGAGCCATAGATAAACTCATGGAAGACTGAGATATTTTAATCAAGATAAAATTTAAAATAGTCAACTCAATGGTATTCCTTGTTATGATGTTCCGGTGTGAGGGATGGACTCTATGCAAGAAGAGGAGGATTTCCCCTTGAGCTAAGGAGCAGACTGCTTCTCATTCATCAGATACCGTAGCTGAAAACCAACCATTTGTTACTAGAAGAAATCAAACCAGAATGCTCACTGCAAGTAAGAAACAAAACAAACATTTATACTTTTTGATAAGAAGGCTGATGCATCTGTGGAAAAGGTGATAATGCCGGGCAACGTGAGGTGGACAAATTACCATAAAGCCACAGAAATGCAGTGCAATTTACAGCTCACACCATATGGCAAACTTCACTGGTCTACCAAGTGTATACTATACTTTTCAAATTATATCTTGCAAAATTCAAGCCTGAGTGGAAAGTGAGTCAGAAATCAGCAGGAAGTCTTTCTCTTGCCAACCAATAGTCAGTAGTGTTCCTTGTAAAGCCTGTTGTACTCACACCTTCATCTAAAGAGGCGATGCAGCAAGACAATTCACAGGCAAACCTCAACTTCTCAGCTCCACCCAGCCTAGATCTTCCCTCTGTAGGCAACTATTCTGAGACTGGTTTTGTTTTGTTTTGGTTTTGGTTTTGGTACAAAAGGCAGAATACGAGACTTCTTCCCAGGCAGAATTTTGAGAGGTTTAGGTTAAAATTGTTGATTGATACAATGTTTCTCAGCTGTACATATTTGTTTCCCAGTTGCAGTTTATTGTATAATTGGTTCCACCACCACCCCTTTTTTTTTGCTCAAAATCTAGCATATCTTGTTACATACTAGAAAGTCAAGAGACGGTACAAGCACGAATCACAACCTTTGCCTCAACGGCTTCCTGCAGGATTACGAATACTGCACCGATACTATGTGTATGGTAGCCAAGGTCCTGAATTAAAACTCCCGAACGCAGCTCCTGGAGGAAAACACTGTTGAAGTCCCGTTAGTGGCACAAGGTTGACAGACAGGACAGAAAGTTGGAACTGCAGTTGCCCACGCGGGCTATCCTGGAGCTAAGTTAACGTAGCTTAAGGGTATTGCTTTCCGGAATATCAACTCATAAACGACCAAGAAACAGCAAACAAACAAAAAACAAAACAAAACAAAACAAAGCGATTCCCTAACTCGACCCCACTACCGCCGGAAGGAGCGCAGACCCGTCCGAGCGCGGCTACAGCACCGCCGCTTCCACGCATCGGGAGGTCCCGGGGTTTGCCCACACCGCGGCTAAGCGTACGAGGCAGGCGAGACAAAGGGGACGGAACCCTTGAGCTAACAATTCCACAGCCACGGAGAGAGTCCAACGGCGTATTCGAATACGAGCCGCTGCTGTGCCAGAGGACCTCCTCGGCGCAAATTACGAAAGCCAACGGCAGCCGTCTTTCCCTCCCCCAGCGGTCCCCGAAAAAGTGGGGAAAGCGGCGCTCGGTCACTCAACCCACCCAACCCGCCTCTCACCCGGGAGGAGCCAAGTCTTGGAAGACCGGGAAAGCCCCGTTTCAGAGCCCTCGCACAAAGGGAATCCGCTCGCGCGAAGTCGGAGCCCGAACGGAGACGATCTTTCGGTTTCTTTCCAAAAGGAGAGGCGGAACCGCGGACAGAGAAGCGGCCAGGAGGAGCTGCGGGCTGCGCTCGGGGAAGAAAGACCGCCCAGGGCGACGACCCCGGGCCTAGTTCAGCAACTGGGGGGGAGGCAGAAAGAGCCCCCCCCCCGTGCCGGCTTCTGCTCTCTGGGACTTGCCGCTTCTGAAACCTTCCCCCCCCCCCAAGAGCTCCAGTCTCTCACCTTGGGTCTATGCAGCCACCTTCGGACAGCGGCGGGCAGCATGACTGGGGCCGGGAGCGCAGCGGCCGGAGAACTCGCCCTTGCCCGCCGCGCTCTTCGCAACACACCTGAGCTCGGCGCTCTCGGACTGAAACTCGCACCGCCTACAGGCGGGTCGAAGGCTTCTGTCACCCGGGCCGGGATATTATAGCGCCTGGCCACGCCCAGAGGAGGCGGGCCTTTGACCAACAGGAACGTGACCGCGTAGGGTTGCGATGAGCTCCCCCCGCCGGCGTTCGGCTGATTGACTGAGAGGCCGCTCCCGCTTGAATCAAAGTTATCGAGGGGGGAAGCAGCGGCGGCTAACTCTCCGCGGGACGGGCGAACGAGATGGCAGTCCCCGGAGGACGCAGCGGAGAGGAGAAGGCGGAAGGACGCTGCTGTGCTCTTGCAATGGACCTCGCCTCATTAGAACTAGCGATGGGGGCGATCTCGCCGGCCTTTCCAGTTCTACCGTGGTTCGGGATGTGCGGTTGACCGGGTCATCCTGATACAAGCTTGGTTAGCAATGAGAGGCTGGGTGACTCCCCTGCCTTAGAGCCGCCATTTCAGGTACTTAAAACCATAACGATGGTTGCTTTTGCTTCCTTATGAGTTTCTTCCCCGACTGAAGCTCTCCAGATGTATCGAATGCCAACCGAGGCAAGGGCTCCGGTGTTGAAGTCCAACCCATCGGAAGGGCGCTGGTTGGGTGCACGCTGGTGCAGTTCCCAAAGTGATCTTCAGTGCAGGCACTACCACTGATCCTCCTCGGCCAACTCCACGGGTGAGGTGGTTGCGTCCCCTGTGCTCACTTTTCGAAATGGTCCTGCAACTTCAGCTCAGTTTGTGTACCTAAGGAAGAAGAGGTTTTATCCCATTGTCTCTCCCCCCCCCCCCGCCGTATTAACTACTGTATAAGAAACACAGCACTCAACCACCCGATTATATTGATTTTAAAGAAGGGTTTTCCCCACTTTGTGATACCTAGCTAGAAATACTTATAAAGTTTGAAGAGCAAGGAACACATTTTATTTTAAAAGTTACCCAATGTAAGTCTCAATCAGGAGGAAAAGGCCAAGGTACTTCTAAATGTGGACTCACTCACACAAGCAGTGCTTCTGATAGCCCCTCTGTATTTGAATTCTCTGCTCTGGGCATGGTAATGTAACTAAGTGGCCGCTGCCCTCTCAGTGTTTGATCACATACTGAGGATTGCCAAGAGGCAAGCAGGAAGGAATGGAGCCCAAAGACCAGCTAGGATCAAAGAGAGTAAAATCTGAATGGCTCCCTCACTGAGAGTCAGCAAGACTGGAGTCCTGGACTTATGGTACAGTAGGGATATTAGCTATAGAGTTTCATGCTGAAGAAGAGCATTTTGAGATTTCACATATGAGGCCTTCAAAGGCTGATGTAGAGCCCACAGATCCTTCATGCATTCAGTTCCACATCCTTCCCCATCCCTCTGATTTGTATTGGTGATCCAATATAGAATATCTAGTTTCAGAAAGTATGTTAAAATTGTGTACTTTCAGAGAATCCAAACTGGCATATTTTTATTTTCCCAGATTTGCACTTTATAATTTCAGATATAATTATTCCTGAAGTAGTTATACAATTTCTTCTTAGGGATTTCATTGGCAATTATAATTTACTGACCAGAAGAGATGAACTGTTTCCACTATTATTTGGGATTATAAACATAATCACTCTGCTACTGCTGAAATCTGACCTCCCTAGTTAACTGGCTGTAAATCTGTAGCTTGTATACATGTGCTAATTAAAGGGGAAGGGTGAATTTTCACAAATCTAAATGTGAAATTAGTTTTCTTTGCATAATCCTCTGGTTTTGCTCTTGAAGAAAAGTACAATTGTTTTATCCAGAATTTTGGATAAACCTATATCTACAGCTGCCTGTAATTTGGGAAATTGGCCTTAGCATGATATACCAAATTAAAACAAAAAAACAAAAAAAACCCTTCATGTTTTTTTTTCCTGAGGTCACTTTCCATGGCCTTTTTCTAAACAAAGGTTGCTGCTGTCGTAGACAAGAAGATTAAGAGATGCTATCATTATAAATGAAGTGATGCTTATATAATCCCACAGCAAGGATTAGAGATGATATCACTGAGATACCCAGACACTGACATAAATACCTGCATAACCTAATATGACGCTTTTTTGGTTTAAAAGTGGGTATCAAGGTTACTAAAATTCGTTCTTGCATTCCACAGTCTGAGGGAATTAGATGTCTATAGAAAATGATACTTTTAACCTTGACTGATAAGAAGTACTCTTAAGTTACTGTGTAAGATTTATAGAAATGGAAATAAGCTTTCAAATTAATTCTACATATTTTCTAAAAGTTTTGATTCCAGTAAGAAATTACAAATCTATCTGTAGCATTCATTTTACATTGGACCAGAAAACTTGTCTATATTAAATTTATTAACCTCTCAGGTTAAAGTCATATTTATAACAATGAGCCAGTGATTTTTGCCCCATTTTATGACCTTTCTTGCAATAGTTGTTAAATGAATCTGGCTTCCTCCTTGACTTTGCTTGTCAGAGGGTGGCAAACAACGTGATCATATGACCCTGGGACACTGCAACCATCATAAATACATGCCAGTTGCCAAGTGTCTGAATTTTGATCACATGACCATAGGGATCCTGCAAAGTTGTCTGAAAAATGATAAGTCACTTTTTTCAGGGCCATTAACTCTGGATGGAGACTAAATGAATGGTTGTAAATCAAGGATTGCCTGTATGACTTTTTAACATTTTATTAAAGGTATTTTGAGCCATAAGAATAAGTCCAACAGATGAACAAAAAATAATGAATATAACACTAGCCATTAATGAAAAACCAAAACAAAAACCGAAAGGACTATGAGAATTATATATGCAGGGACAAACAAAGCTATCAGGTAGTTAACCATTGGGCCTAACATTGCAGAAAACACTGAGATAAAGTTATCCAAATGGAAAATATCTAAATGATTAATGAAGTAAATGTTAGCTTTTTAGAACATCATTTCTGGAAGATAAAATAAAATAGCACATTTCCTAATATCTGCAGATTCAATTGATTACTAGATCAATAGAATGAATATATTTATGAATACAATAGAATTCTTGCCATTAGCATTAGCATTGTTTAATTGACATAATGTCTAATTATATTCAGTGCTGAATAATATGTATTCCATTTACTAAGTGATATTGTAGCAAGTGACCAGCTTACCATGAAACTGTTCTTTAAGAAAAAGTGTTTTCAATTTATCAGTTAAGATGTCTGAGTCACAAAAATGATTGTATCCCGTTTATGGTGACCTGAAGCTAAAGATATAATGAAAGGTTTAAGAAAGATCTAATCACACTGGATTGTGAGTAACTCTGATACAGCAGACAAAGTCACATTAAAACTGATAGTACCTTGGATAGCACCTGGTAAATGCTGCTGGCTAAAGTCTCCCTACCCTCAATTGATCTTGGAGTTAATCTTAGATTAACATCAGACCAATAATCAAGTAAACAATACCTCAATCAAGGAATTGCCAAAAAAAGCCAACAGTAAACAGCCCAACCAAAGAACATCTAAGACCACCCCTACCAATACTGACAGGGAAAGCCACTAGAATATAAACTGAGAGCAAACCCCACTCCTTACTAGCCCTGATGATGTTATCTAGTTTGGGTAGTGAAACATCTGCAAGAAAACCACCAAGCTCAGAGAACACCAAGGATCCCCCATTTCAACCCTCAGCTACAAATATTCTCCTTTATTTGTATTAACCAGATCAGTTAAAGACGTAGCTGCAATCACATAGCATGCTAAACTAAGCTAATTTTAGCTTGGTTATATTTTTCTATTTTTGTGCTTGCTATATTGTGTGAACCCAGTCTATTAGATTAGTTTATTATTCAATGTCTATGCAAACTCAGAAATAAGTTGATTTAGTAACCAGATGAAGTATGTTGTAAAAAGCCCTTTTATTGTAGGATGCATTATTAGGGACGGGTGTCCATTTGTCAGATACACGAGAAGCAAGCATTTGCTGCAAAAAGATAAATATTGAATGAAGTCATTGCTAGGACCTTTTTCAAACCGTGTCCTCTAAAAATTGAAAATCTATACAATAATTATTTGTTTACTGTTTTCAGAACAAAAAAGCTTAAATTTCCTTCTAGGTATAGTGGCATTGAGTAAAACTTAATAATTAAAAGACATGTTACGATGAATAAGCAAACAGAGCTAACCAGAAAGACCCTGGAAAGCAGGCACTTAAAACAATAGTCTGATAGATAAAACTGAAAACAGAAATTCCACAAAAAGGACTTTTTTGAAGTAGTTAAAAAAATCATGCAAATTAATGGAGAGTTGGGGTAGTTGGCCATTTTCTTAAAATGGAAGAGGCAAAGCGTTTCTGTTTAAGTCCACATTTTAGCTTGTAAATATTAAATTAATGCAGGTTAAATGATATATGATAGTACAATTTGCATTGATGTTGTCTGGAATGAAGGAACAGTGCCCTCTGCTGTAAACTGTAAAGGTAGCTTATTAAAGCATAGCATGAATTATCAGGCCCTGTCCTTGAAGATTTATATGTCACCTTCCTAGTCTGATGTTAGTCCAGCTACAAGCTGCAAAATGCAGCATGCTTCCGGTACCAGCTCTAATTCCCCCCCTCCCATTTTGTTGAAAGAATGTACATGCTATCTTGTCTTTCTCAGATTTGAAGCCTTTCCTTGTATAGATTCTCTTTGTATATGTGTGTGTTTTAATTAAATGAAGACAAAATAAATTAAACAAAAATAAACAATACGCAGTTATAAAAAAGAAAGAAAAGTATAATTATTAAAAAGGAAAGAAAAATATCACTAAATAAAGCAAAAGAACAAGTGGCTTCATGGATACATACACAGATTCATGGATAAATATATAAATATATATATATAAATATATAAATGTTGTATACATGCAACTCAATAAATAGACCTATTTCTTTATATACCTCCATTGCTAATCTACATCAGTAGGTACAAGTAGTCCTCGACTTACAACAGTTCATTTGATGACCAAAGTTACAATGGCACGGAAAAAGTGACTTATGACTGTTTTTCACAGTTATGACCTTTCCAGCATGCCCATGATCATGTAATCAAAATTCAGATGATCAATAACCGGTTCATATTTCTGACCCTTGCTGTGTCCCAAGATCATGTAATTACCTTTTGCGACCTTCTGACAAGCAAAGTCAATGGGAAAGCCAGATTCACTTAACAACTGGGTTATTTATTTATCAACTGCAGTGATTCACTTAACAACTGAGGAAAGAAAGGTAATAAAATGTGGCAAAATTCATTTAACAAATGTTTCACTTAACAAAAATTTGGGGCTCAATTGTGGTTGTAAGTCGAGGACTATCTGTAATTTGTTCATAACTTGCTAATATTACTGCAGACTATTGGATAGTAAGGGGAAAGGTATAAAGCATATAAAATAATTTATACTGTGAAAAATGTGGATAGAGGGAAGCTTTGATCCTTTTCCCATAATGTTAGAGTCATCCATTAAACTTGAATATAGGAAGATTTCTTTACTTAATGGATATTTACATGGTGGAATTTGCTGCCATCAGATTAGGAATAGTTAATTTTGACAGGTTAAAATGACACTGGATAAATTCATGATAAGGCTATTAATGTCTGCCAGACTGGATATCTATTTACAGTTTTGCTACAAGAATTAAAGCAGCACATCTATCTAAATTTGATAGCTTGCAGAATGTACTTATTTGCCTTCTATATCACACAGAATGCTGGAATAGATGGGCCATTAGCAGAACTATTTTAGGTATTGTTTCTAGCATCTGTTGAAAACAGACCTGTTTGCTCAAATCTTTCCTTTTTCCTGACAAAATATGTTGTGTCATTTTTATTAACACTGTTTTATTGAAATTGTTTTACATTTCACGTTGTTTTACTTTATACATTGCATAGGGAGTATTTTAAGGATGCGGTTTAGAAATGTTTCAAAATCTACAGTGGTAAGGCTTTCAAACACACATTAAACTATACTGTATACTACAAGCAGTACATTCTTCTAAACTGCATGGGCGTTTTAACTGAGGCAGTCACTGAAGGCTCTAATAACTAATTGCAAGGATATATAGTTGGAAAAGCGAAAAATCAACGGGACAGGAACGAGAGGGGGTGGCCTGTATAGATGAGGGGGACCCCTTTTACTGGATGGAAAGGTAAACGCTCAGTTAACATTTCCAAACACTCTTCTTCCTTCTGCATCAGTGCCCAAGGATCAACGTTACCTGACCTGTATCTGTTTTTGCAACAGAAGCTTTCCCACTTTCGGAAACTGCCTCCAAACGACAACCAGCCAGCTGAGCCCGGCAGAAAACTGCAGGGGGGGGGGGGTGCTGGGATCTCCCTGCCCAAAGCCACTGGCTTTCCTCCCGGGCCATTTAATCGCCGCCGTGCGCTCACTCTGCTTCCAATGGCGTCTCCTCCAGCCACTGGGGGGCGCGCTGCCCAGGCACTGCCCGCCTCGGCGATGGCGGCGAAGGCTTCCCCCGCGGGCAGGGGCCGGACGGGCCGCGCCGCCATATTGGCTGTTGTCCTGTCTGAAAGCAGCGGCGGCGGTGGCGGCGAGCGGCGTTAGCGGCGGCGAGCAGCAACGGCATTATCGGCGGCGAGCGGCGGCGGCGGGAGCTACTGCGTGGGGTGCAGGACAAGCATGACTCGCAGGCGGAATAAAGCGGTGGGCGCGGCTGGGGCGCGGCGAGAGCGGGCGGGGGGAGCAGCCCCCCCCGAGCCGCCCGCGCCCCCCGCCGGGCCCGGCCTTCCCGAGACCCCCGAGGTGGCGGCGGCGGCGGCGGCGAGTGGCGCGGAACAGGGGAGAGCCTCACAGGTACTGGGCGCGCGCGCCCCCATCTCGCCCGCCGTCAGACCCGAGCCTGCATCCACACCCCTCTGCCCTCAGCTCGCTTATCCCCGCTTCCATCGGCGGCGCGATCCCCCCTTCAGCCACATTGGTGCTAGCGCAGTCGGATCACCCGCATTCAGTCATCCGGAGTAGCATTTTGCCATCCCTCATGCACCCGGTGGGATCGCCCTCCTGAATGCGGCTCCCGCAGCACATTGCTTCAGCACCCTCCTTTCGTGCCACCATGCATCCATCAGCACCCGTTGGTCGCTTGGCGGTCACCTCAAGATCCACCTTGGATCCATCCTGCCTAAATCCCGATAGAGCATTGTGTGTGCCTTTTATCAGCACCCCCACCCCACCCGCAGCCACCTGCTCCCCCGACATCTAGCACCCATCAGGCCCGGAGCCCCTCCACTTATTCACTACCAGCATCACCTGCCTTCAACCCTCTTATTAGGTAAACAGTTAGCCTGAAATAATGTCTGCTGTGCTGGTCGATATTATTTCGGCATTCAGTTGCCTTTTTCCTTGTATGCTATAGTAACTGATTGTGAATATAGTCCACTCCAGGATGCGGAAGGCGGCTGCTTGTACATTTGCTGCAATTTCCCTCTCATTTCAGTAGAGAAGCACCATACCATATGCTGGTTGCACCTTGTAATCATCACCAAAACCTATTCAGATTTTGCAAAAGCAGTTACATATTTCTTAAATCTCAAATCTTATTCTGCCTATCGGGCATACAAAGACAGGCCTTTCCCAAAATAATCAGTTGATGTTGCACATCTATATCCTAGCATTCTGTTTATATTTTGAGTACTGTATTTCATTTGTTTTTCAGTGGGCTCTGCCCTGGGACTATGCTTCATCTTGTCCTTCACATTGTGCCTGGGCCTGCTTCAGAATCTCTTTCAATACATGAATCCTTCCCTATAGGTACTAGGAGATGGCAGTCAATTGGATCTTATGCAGTTGAAACATCCTTTATTAAACAAAAAAGAGTTAATTACAGGATAGGAGACAGTTATCAAAATACTCCTATACTCCTATAAGGCCAAAAGGAGACACTGACCATGTTCCACAAAAGTCATTGTGTAAGTGATTTTATATCACCCAAGAGGCTCACCAAGTGGACCTCAGTGGTAATTTTAATTCACTAATTTATTGTGGGAGAACTGAGAGGATTCTTGCTACAAACAGAATGCAGTTTGTCCAAAAGAAAGAAGTGGAATCTGATGTATGCCAGGGCTAGTTCAATATAGCTATTAAGTCCTATTCTGGATAGGTGGCATTTGTTCTATTGGCACAGGGCAAAATGCTTCTACATCTGTATTGTTCACCTTGTATAGTGAGGTGGCAAATGCTTAGGATAGTTTTCTGCAAACTAAGGCCTGTGGATTAAACTGGGAAGCCAGACTGCCATTGGTAGACAAACATGCATGAGTCTTAGTCAAAGCAGTACAGAATATGTAGAAATAGGGCCTTGTCTATATACTGTGCCAGTTGGCAAGACATTTATAGTCTTAGGAGGCTGCAGGCTACTGCTCTTGTTTACATATTTTTCAATATGGCTAACAAGAACTGTTTGATGGGCATTTTGACAGAGAGTTTTCTAGAGTTAGAATCTAGCTCACCTAAAATGACATTAGTTTCTAGATCAAGGTTAAAAAAAAAGTCTATGCTGCCATTACCTAGCTGCTTGTAAGCAACCTCTATTTACTTGTCCCTTGTTATTTTCAGGAATAATTGTATAGCTATCATTTATAAATGTTAATGAAATGGTATCAGACCCAGAAATGGCTTGAAATATGCTTGAATAAAATAAGTGGTTTCCCTAATGAAATCTGTAAGTCTTAGGTGTGATTCCAATTTTAGCCAAACACATCAGCCCACCTACTCTTTTTAGTCTTCCAAAAGCTGTTATGATTTGATACAGAAATTAAAGAAATAGGATCTTTCTGATCTATCACAGAATATTCTATCTTTTGAATTCAGAGAATCAAAATTAAAACAATTGAGTTTTTTTGTGAGATACCTAGCATCAGGTTTTCCCGTTAACTAAGAGTATTTTCTTTGCTTTTTAATGCATGATATCCTTCTTTCTACAGATGACTTTTATTTAGAAAAGTATTCCCAATTTGCCTTGTGGCCAAGAAAACACTTCTACAACTTATAAAACTTCAATGGTCTAAGAACTCAAATCACACATACATCTACACAATTTCGTTGAGTGGATTTTACTTTAGATAACTGAATCCTAGATTGTGGTTAAGGATTTCTTACTTTGGTGCTTAACAAGTATATTTATTAGAGAAATCAAGATTTTGACAGATTGGCAGAAAGATGAACAACTAAGCCACATAAGCAATAGCATAACAGTTCTGAAAGTTGAGAAAGAAATTAACATCGACCTGCCTTACCTGTCATAAAGATGGCTAGTACCCTGTTTAGCTTGCTTTTTTGTTTGTTTTTTTGCTCCCCAACTAGTTTACAATTATTAAACACTAAAGGTATAACTTTTCAACCTTTATCATTTTGGCAAGATTAAGTTGCAGTCCTGCATTTTAAAATCCAAATATTGTATGATGTGTGGGTAGATTAAGAAGCCATAGTTTTCTTCTGGCTTTCTGGAGGGAAGTAGAGACAGATTACCCTGAAATAAGAGAGGTTACCACTTTCAAGAAGCAGAGCACTTACATGATGCAGCTGACACAATTAATTCCTGCACTTTGGGAAATACTCTTTTGCATTTTGGGCATACCATCATGGATGCCCTAATCAGTTTGAAAGTGACTATCTTTGACAGCTTCCCCGTCAAAAGAAACAAAGGATCACTACCTGTCATTTTTATTTTTTTGTATTATTAAAAAAACTAAAGTGGAGACAATTGGCCTGGTGTTGACATAGTTGAAGGAGACTTTTCTGTTTGTTTCTTTCCATTTTAGTCCCCACGTAGTGGGTATAAAAAGTAAAACAAGCTGTAAGGTATGACTAGAGCTGCCTTTTTTTTTGTAGGGCCACTCTTAAGATTTTGTCTCTTTGTCAGCAGTAGTAAGAAATGTTATGCTGCACAGCTAACTGAGGGAAGTTAATGTAACCCTGTTGCTTCTTAAGCTTGTCAGCGTGAACAGTATGTATCTTTGTCTCTTATTATTTTCAGGAAGAATGGTCTTTTGCCAGGTTGCTGGCATAAGGGGTAATGAAAGTAGGGATATGCACAGGTTGTCCAGGATGAATCTATCACCTGTTATTCAACTGTGATCTAGATTGAAAAGTTATTAATATCTATATATCAGTTTAGATATCATAAACTATCTGTTTGCGACAATATCATCTATGCATTGTGAAGATTAGCTTCAAATCTTCCTTTTTGTGAAAGAGGGATGGGTTTAAATATCTGCTTAAAGTTTTATTCAAGTTGCTGCCCAAAGCATCCCTGTAGCCTCATCTTCTGAGGACCCAAATCCACATGTTTGAAGTCCTAAAATTAATTTTTAAAATCACAGCTGTCTCAGTTACTATAACTGGTCACCCTGCTTGAGCTCTGACTGATTTATGAAGGGGATGACCTAGGTAGTAGATAGATGATTGTGGCTAAGAACACAGAACACAGATGTCTTGGTTTTCTGTAGAACTTAAAGCAATGAAGCAATTAAATAAATGACTAGACTGACTTTTGCTAAAGCAAATTAAGGCCTCCTTTGTAACTGATAAATCATTTCTCTCTAGCCCAGTGTTCTTTCATAGAATTATTTTGGGTTCTTCAGTGACAATGGTATTACATTCCAAGTAATGAGAAGAGTATTTGCTCATTTCCACAAAACCTATTATGATAAATTCTGTAACCTTGTTCTGATAAAATAACCTTTTTCACATTAAAGTATATTACGTAGCTTCTAATGTAACTGAGGGAGCCACTTCTTTAGTTTTGATTAATGGGATTCACTTAAGGCCATGAGCCAAGTTGCCTGGAGGAATAAGGCTGGTTGTTCATTACAATGGACATAAGTCTGACAACCAGTTGAACTGTCTTGAGAATGAAAAGTAAAATGATTAATTTCAACTCCTCTAATAATAATTTTGCAAAATAAAGTATTTATTTATTTATGTATTTAATCCTTTCAAACTAGATAACTGTCAGCAAATATCTCTTTTTAAAATATGGTCAAATATAGGAGAATATAGCAGATATACCAGATTTGGCACCACAACTCTAGGTATTCTGGATGAAGACCATTATTTCAACCCATTCCATTCTGTGTCCAAGCTTCAGTGAACTCTTGAGAAAGTCATTTAAATAATAGGAATACATCTCTGTTAGTTGTTTGGGAGCTTCTAGCATTCTCAGGAGCATTATAAATGCATCCTTCAGAAACTAGCTAATTCAAGATTGAGGGATAATATATTAGGGGGGGTTCCTGAATGTATTGGCCAGATGTTTTCTGAAACAGCTACTAGAAGACAATTTCACTGCCTTTTGGTCCTTGACTTATTAGATCCTTCAGGCATATATGTATTACCAAATGTTTGTAACCTTCTAATGTTTGTAACCTTCAATTGGGTGAAACAGTGCATCATAAGGCAACAATTTTTAAACCAATGTACCTCAAATGGACTAACTTAAAAAATGTATCCAAACTCAGGGACTCCTGATTCCTGTGGTCAACCACCATCACATGATCATCATTTCCAATGCTCTCTATCAGCTTCCTACAAGAAGATCAATGGGGAAGCCTGCAGAAAGTTGGAACTTGCTCTTTCTCCCACTATTTGTTTGCCTGCCCTTAGTCATTCTGTTTGTTTAGGTAAGGAAATATTGCTGAAGTGATGACCCAATGGGTCATGGGTAGCATATACTATCCATGTAATTCTTATTTATTACATTTCTATGTCACGTCTTTGACAGAAGTTCAAAGTGTGTACATAATAGGTTGACACTTCACCTATTTTTCCTCAAAACAGCCCTGTGAGTTGGTTGAGTTGAGAGATAGTGACTCTATGAACTTCCATGGTTGAGCGTGGACTGGGTCTCCCCTTCCTAATCCTACAGCTTAACCACTTCACCACACTGATTTTTATCACATCTTCATAGAAATGTTGGGAATATACCATGGTGATGACATTTAACTCTTTTTTTCAACTAAGCCAAGAAGGCTATGAATGTTCTGGACAATAGGAAGGACTGAATATTAGCACACAGTCTGAGGCTCAGTTGAGATAAAATGAAGGTTTTACTGGTCAGTAGATGTAATGATATGTGGGAAAGGCCTTGGGAATGGGACAAAGAGATGCTGCTTAGGGAATGGCCAGATAAGAGACAACATAGCCTGCAACTACATTATGGGTAGAACAAGAGGCTCAGAAGGGACCCTCTCTAGGTTCTTAGACGGTAAGGGAATTTGACTTTCAGACTTGCATAAATGTGTTAATATTGCTATACAATGTATTAGTATTATTTATCTGATCATGTTTCCTGTTCTGATCCACCTCGTAAGATTGACAGTAGACAAACAAACCTAGAATTTAGGTACGACCTATAATGGATGGATTTGTATCCCCTTATTTTATTTTATTTTTGCAATTTTGCAAGCTTTGTGGCCTGGCGGGATTGCGGATTCTTAGACCTAGCACTGCTTTTAGACAGCCAAGTAGCCAAGAGTTCCTTTCTTTGTGCTAGTTACATTGCTTCCTGGGGACAAGGAATCTAGTCTGTAATCATGCCTTAGCTACCTCTAGGGTGATTACTATAACACTCTGACTAGGTTTGCACTTCACACAATTGTAGTATTTCAGTAAATTGGTAGTTAACCAATTATGGCTTAGCATGATGTGTGAAACCAGTCTTTGTACTGGCTGTCCTTGAAAAACTTTGGATTTCAGCTAATGTGAATTCAGCTGACAAAACTACTGTATGATTTATGCTTTAGAAACTAGACATCAGCAGATATTAACTACATTTGCGTGCCCACTTGTTCCTAAACCCAAAACAAGATGATGTTTTTTATCTATAAAGTCCTCACTGACTGGAGCCTGAATATCTGAACGCTGTAATATCTCATACAGTTTTTATCATAAGCCTATGTTGTATCACCAATGAGATTAGATTGTTAGGTTCCTGGGATAGGGTTGTTTTGGTTATACTTCAGTTATGGAATGTCCTTCTGGGACAGATCGAGTTGGTTTCATTCTTAGTGAGTTTTAGTTGTAATAGTAGTATTGCTTGGATAGCCATATTTTCAGTATTTTAAACACAAATTAGAGTAATCGGGTGACAGACCTTTTCCCAGTTTTTATTCTGGAACAGAGATGGCAAGATACCTTAGGTTTCCCAGTTGTTCACGTATTAGTTTTAATTATAATTTGTGCAACAAGGCATAGTGCCTGGTTCATGTTAAGTGATAAATGTTATCTTACAGACCATAGTATTAAATGTATGCATCGTGTTAAATCAAAACCAGACATACCACATTGTCACATGTGTGAATCATCTTTCAATTGCAACATCTTAAAGTATCTAACCATCCTAAATAAGTTTATAACATAGTGTTGAGAAAAAGAACAAGCAACACCACCACCTGAATTTAGGAAACAGAGAAGGAATTATTAATGTTCTGTGTCCCTAATTTAAATACAAAAATGGAGTATCATTGAGGTTTCATCCCCCCATTTCCTGGAAGATCCTCAAGTAATCAATTCTTAATTTATTTCTGTGTAAGAGTGATTAATAGTGGCCACACAGATAGAAATTCTAGGACACTAGATGAGGTTTCTCCTGATAACATGGTTTAGCTGTATGGTAAGGCTGTTACAACATCTGAGCCACAAAAATCTGGACAACTAGGTGACAGCACAGAACCCATTCCTTTATCTCTTTCTTTTTGTTTGATATTTAATGATCATCCAGAACTTTGCAGCCCAGATCTTGTAGCTTTAAATATATTCCCAGAAAGTTCTAGTATTCATTGATGTAGATACCTGCATTTGACCTTGACCTGTCTCAAAGTGCTCATTCAAAGCATAATTGATGTGATACAGTAATGATTGAATTCGAATTGTAGAAGCTCTGCTAAAAACAAAATAAATATTTTGAATTTAAGTATTATTTTTGGGTCTTCAAAGTGCTTTTTAGGCAATTGCATTTACGCTAACCATGTGTTCTGGCATATGCGTGATGCTTATTAGAGGAGAACCAAACTAAACGGGAGTTCAGAAGAAGGATAAATAGAAGTTTGCCCATAACTTATGGATACTGAAAGTACTGCATTAAAGAAAGAGTATAAATATTTTGCACATTTGTCATCCTTTACTTAGTGATATTTTAAGATGATATTCTTCTTCAAACCTAACACGTATCTTTCATGCATCGCAGCTGAAGTTATGTAGCCAGTGCATAGCTGGACACCCAGATTTTCACATGTGTACATTTTCCTCTTTATCATCTGGAAGCTTTTATCATAAGCTGAAAACTGGCAAGCAACATACAGGTAGTCCTTGTCTTACAACAATTTGTTTAGTGACCATTCAAAGTTAAAGTGGCACTGAAAAAAGAACTCCTGGTCCTCACACTTAACAGCCATCACAACATTCCCAGGGTCACATGATCAAAATTTGGGCGCTTGGCAACTGGCATGTGTTTACAGTGGTTGCAGTGTTCATGGGATCACCATTTGCAACTTTCCCAGCCGACTTTGACAAGCGAAGGCAATGGGGGAAAGCCAGATTCACTTAATGATTGCGTGATTCACTTAATAGCTACAGTGATTCACTTAACAACTCTGACAAAAAGGCTGTAAAATCTAGCATGACTCACTTAACAACCAGCTTGTTTAGCAGTGGAAATTCTGATCCCAATTGTGGTCATATGATGAGAACGACCTATACTAAGAAACAATGGTTGCCCTTCATCAGATAGAACAGAATCTTTGTGTCTTTTAAAATAAGTAGCCAGGAAAACCAATAGGTGTAAGTCCTTTCATTGTAGCATCGGAACAGCAGTACCTACTGATCATCTTCCTCTTACGCAGCTTGTAAAAACAGAGGAGTCTGTTATTAAAATGACATACATGCTTCACTGCAGTGAGGAAAATTTCTCTTGACTTCTCATTTCTAACCCATTAAGAGTGTAATGACAGAGCTGACTTTCATAGCTCTTGCTGGTGAGTTTTATTGAGGATAACTTATAATAGTTTCATTAAAGTTATTAAAATGAAAGTTGTCTTAAAGGCAAAAGATACAGGTTGTTGCCTGAGTACATATTGGCACTCATGTGTTACAGTTTTCCAAAGCCGATTAATAGTACTAAGCATAGTTTCGCACAGTGGAGTTTCTGACATGCCATATCATTTAAGACACAGAAAGCATATAAGAGAGCTATCCAGTTGAAGTTGATTAGCATTGCAGCTATAGTCTCCAGGCTTAATACACAGAATACAAATATTTTCTAATTTTGAGATTACTTTTTATAGTTATAGGTGATATAGCTCTAAAAGACTTATAAGTATTGCCGTAAAATGTTGCTACTGAAATACAACTGGTATCTAAATTCCCGATCAGAATTCTGTCTTATCATTGCTAAATTTATTTGGAGTTTTCTTGGATGTACCGTCCCTTCAAGTTCTAGGTGGAGATTGTGCTGCCTATGTTTGATCTCAACTTTTATTTTCATTTACTATAAACCAAGTCCTGCCCATCGTCATCTTGGTGTTAGAAACAGATTGTGACAATGGTATCAGTCAGTCTGTTAGAGCGAAAGGTGCTACAAGATTCTTTGCTTATGAGTTAACCTTGCTAGTCAACAAATCTCCTCCTTGATTGAAGTACCAGTTGCACTCTTAATACCCAGGGCCACAATCCAGAGGTGCATTAACAGAAGTTATTTTTGTATGTTTCTTTTTTGCAGCTGTCACACCAAATCAGACTTGTAGTTGGTATCTGTCTCTGGATTAGAACCTAAATGGCTAATTGCATGCCAGCAACAGAGCCCCTGCAAGTTGTGCTGAAGACAAAAAGATATGCAGGAGAACATATTTTTATTCTTTAGCACCCAATAGCTAATAACTTCACCATTAAAAGGGAAGCAATGCATTTATGCACAAAGTGTGAAGCCTTGTGATAAAATGCTATAGACGCTGTTCTCCTAACTAGTGTACGGGTAGTCCTCGACTTATAACAGTCCATTTAGTGACCATTCAGAGTTACAGTGGCATTGAAAAAAGTGACTTATGACCGTTTTTCATGACCGTTGCAACATCCCCATGATCACGTGATCAAAATTCAGATGCTTGGTAACTGACTCATATTTATGATGGTTGCAGTATCCCGGGGTCATGTGATCACCTTTTGTGAGCAAGCAAAGTCAATGGGGAAGCCCAATTCACTTAAGACTCATGTTACTAATTTAATAACTGCTGTGATTTGCTTCACAGCTGAGGCAAGAAAGGTCATAAAATGGGGCAAAACTCAATAAATGTTTCACTTAGCAACAGAATTTTGGGGCCATACACACACACTGTATTATTTATTACACAAACATATATACATATATACACACAGACCACACAAAATGAACTGTTGTAAGTCAACAGCACTGAGAAAAATGACTTATATTTTTCACACAACTGTTGCGGCATTCTAACAAACTAGCCAAAGAGAGAAGCAACCTAGAACTAAGGAGAAACTTCCTGACAGTTAGGACAAATAATCAGTGGAACAATTTGCCTCCAGA
Organism: Crotalus tigris; assembly: GCF_016545835.1. Taxonomy (NCBI): domain Eukaryota; kingdom Metazoa; phylum Chordata; class Lepidosauria; order Squamata; family Viperidae; genus Crotalus; species Crotalus tigris. Next base: position 1,629,608 of record NW_024097219.1, read on the forward strand.
AGTGGTGAATGCTCCAACACTGGAAGTTTTAAAGAAGAGACTGGACAGCCATTTGTCTGAAATGGTATGGGGTTTCCTGCCTGAGGAGGGGATTGGACTAGATGACCTCCAAGGTTCCTTCCAATGGTTTTATTATTACTACTACTACTACTACCACCACCACCACCACCACTGTGGTCATGTAATCAAAATTCAGATGGCTTGGCAACTGACTCATATTTTTGATGATTGCAATGTCCCTGGGTCATGTGATTAACTTTTGTGACCTTCTGCCAAGCAAAGTCAGTGGGGATGCCAGATTTATTTTATAGCTGCAATGATTGACTTAACAATTGTGATAAGGAAGGTCATAAAATGGAGTAAAATTCATTTAACAAATGTCTCACTTAGCAACAGAAATTTTGGACTCAATTGAGGTCATAAGTCGGGGACTAGTTGTATAGATGAATCAGTGTAATTTTCGTACTAAAGAATTTATCAGTTCCTGGAGAGTTTTGTGGAAGTTTTTAATTTTAAAAATTGTATATTATTTGGGAAAAGGAATTTCCTTCTCCTAGGCCCCTCCCCCTTTTGGGTCAGAGCCCAGATTGGACAGAAAAATCTAGCAATAAAACCTGAACTAAAGCTAAGCTATATTAATTAATTAATTTTAATATCCTGTCTTTCTGGTAGGAGCTGAAGGCAGCTTACAGGAGGATTTCCATTTTATCTTCACAATAAGAAGCCTATAAGGTTTGAGGTAGGCTGGGCTAAGAGAATGTGATTTGGTGAAAGTCACCTGATGAGTTTTCACAGCTGAGAATCCACTTGGCTCTGCCTTAACCAGTTCACAGCAGCTCTGCTATGCTTACACTAAGAATTCTATAGTAGCCGCTCTAAAACATTATATCATTTGCTCACAGGAAAGTGACTGTGAACATTAACTGTTGGAAGAAAAATATAGCAAATAATACTTGAATAGGCATTTCATCAATAAAACTGCATCATAAAATAATTCAAATCCATTCTGTCCAAAATGAGTTTTTTTTTTCTCTCTTCCTTTGCTCCAACAGAGCTCCTCTGAATAGTTTGTGCTTAAAGAGTGCCAAAGGGATTTAGAGACATGGAGAATGAACAAGAAGATTTTAACAGTAGTATCATGAAGATACTCACACACTATTTGTTCTCTTAGTTTGTTCAGGCACAGCATACCACTATGTGGTCCTCTCCCCCACTATTTTCAGTCCCATAGAAAATCTTTGTCTTTTACCCTGTCTGCAGATAAGTGGACCCTCAAAATTTTTATACGTTCTAATTTTCACAACTGGCTTATTTGCAGGTAGCACATTTTTCATGGTATTTTGGTTAACAATTTGAGGGCTTACTTTATCCATGGATGGGTTTATTTATGAATATAAACAGGATTCACAGGTACTTTTAAAAAGTAATACTTTTTCAGTATTACAGTAATACTCAACATATATACTTTCAGATAAGCTCATCCCTGGATAGAGCAAACCTAATTTGAGGAGTATATTTTGGCACCTAAAATTCTTGGTTTATCCGTGAATGTACAGTATTTTTGCCATTTAAAATTTGCATCAGTCTTAGTGACTTCCAGATGGTGTCGGGGCTGCAGCTCCCAGAATTCTCAGCCAGGAAGGCTACTGGCAGAGAATTCTGGGAACTGCAGTCCCAACACCATCTGGAGGGTGCTAGGCTGAAGAAGCTAGTGCTAGCTTTGCAAGGGTTTCTCATCAGAAGCCACCCACCAGAACTCCAGAAATTAAGAAGCACTGTCATATGATTTCATGTAGCTGTAGCTATTGTATGTTGTCTGTTAAGTCCTAAGTAGATAAATATTCCATCTGTTCTGTTATAAGGACAAACCCAAATTGTTAAAGCATTATAAGTAGAACTCCTTGATTAAAAATTATCATCATGCTATTGCCAAGAGAGGTTTTTTGCCTCACTAGATTCTTTTTTATATAGTTAAAACTCACGTTTCATGGTATCATTTAGAACCATTAAACAGAAATGTTTAATTGTTGTATTGTTTAATATCAAACTATTTCCACATAAATTTGCAAGTTATTAATAGGCCTGTGTTTGTTTTTTTACTACAGTAATATACCAGAAAGCCTAAAAAAAGGTAAACAAGCTATTAACTCACAAGCTTGCCAGTTAAAATTTCTCTGGAGAATTTGTTGAATGCTTGGCTGTTTGGTCTACAGATTGGAAGGTGCAGATATAATTCAAATAAATATTCTTCATTGTGGTTTATGTCAGCTTCCTCACTCCCTTGCACTCAAAATCCCCTAATCCTTCTTTGCCCAAAGGTTAAATTAATTATCTGGAGAGTTTAAAGAACAACATTATTCTCTGGGATGTCTTTAAAATGAGGTTTTAACAAGTTTCCTACAGATGAGAAGAATCAAAATGAGACACTCTCAAGAGACAGGATGCAGCCTGTACACTTCAACTTGAACAACTTTAAGGACACTCCCCTTAGTAATTAACCAACAAGAAACAAACAAACAAACAAAAAAACCCCATAAATTAGTGAATGCTTCTGTGTGATGGGAATTTTGTTGATTAGGCATATTTATCTAGGAAGGAAAATATATTCTTACTTGAAGCAGATCTAAAAGCAGTAGAAAACTGCATGCAGTATATTTTCCCCAAGTATTTGAAAGGGGATCTCTGGGGGCCCACCTGCTTAGCGTCATGTCTCAGGTGTTAACTAGAAACATAGTATCTGAGCTAGTTAGAGGCATACATTACAGCTAAAATAAGTTTGGAACTTAATTTGATCAAGGCTTTAATTAGTAATTATTAATTAAGGGATGGAAGTGAGGGGAATAAAAACTATTCAGTTATATTACAAACACATATTTAGAAATAGGAACATGGCCACTGTAATCTTTTATTTCTCTCTTCTCCCTTAATATTATTCTGAAAGATAATACCCCTCCCCCCCGAGGTTTATCTGAGCATGCTCAATACTTTTTTTCCCCCCCTGGTTAAATACAGGATCTAGAAAGAATGTAATTGAAACCACAGATTCTAATTAGAATTTTGCCTTTTCAGTATTTTTGATCCAATATATTATGTGGAACCAGTTTAAACAATAATTATGAGAGGGCTATTTTCTTTGAAATTATTGTCTCTGTTGAGACTAATTATTTTCATTTTATAAAGTATATAGTAAAGTAGTGTTTTGTTTAAATTTAAAGTTGGTAGAATTGATTTTAAACATTTACATCAATACAGTTTTTCTTACAGCATTTCTTTGGCATGTGCTGTTTGCCACAGGCTCTTCCATAATCTTAATTCACTTTTATAAGTTATAGGTGGGTGATAATTTTTTATTCTCTGAAGAAGGAATGCTGTTTATATATTTTCTGAGAATAAGAATGTGTCTTAATGATGTCAGGAGAGATGGCTGTCTAAAGGAAGAACAGACTTCTTTTCAGTAGCATTTGTGTAAAATAGCTGCTATAAAGGCTATTTTCAGGATTTGAAGTCCAAAATAAAATGGTATGCAGAGATTAAGGTTTGGGTTGGTTGGTATTAAATGCTCAAAGTTGTATGCAGGGACTTGTAAATAAACTCCAATAAATCAATACTTTAAAGTAAACCCATATTAAATAAGTCTACAAATGACCTAAATTGGGTAGTAAGATAGCTGTGGGCTATACATGAATGAATAAGTAACATGAAAGATTCTTGAGTATTGGAGGTAGGTTACTTACTATTATCTTCAGTGGTTAACTGCTCTGTTTTGGTAGCATTCATCATTGTATTGAGAGAATATATTCTATGACGCTAGACAGATATTATGCATGTTCTAAAGAAGCGTAAATAACAGGAGCAACCAGACAGTAGACAACTTTAATAAGAGGCCTTTTATATAACGGAGTACTCTGTCCATTGAGAAGCAAGTTAGAAAAACATTGAACACTGTGAATATTTGACAGTGCTAAATGTAATCAGCTAAAAACAGGCTAATGTGGAAGCAAAATGTCTTATTGTTTAGAAAAGTGCTAGATGTTGGATCTGACTGAGTAATAATCTCTATAGCAAAATGAAGAAATATGGAAAAATTAAGAAATTTCCTTAATGCGTAGTCAGTGGGGAGAACATAAACTAATACATGTTGTTAATGATTCATTTCTTTGAAACTTGAGGCACCATTTATGACGTAATCAAGTTTCAGATACATTTTTTTTACAGAGTTTCATTCTGAGACATATCATCTATGTCTTTTGATTAGTTCAAATGAATTTCCTTCTGAATTAAAGTTAGGGCCCAATATAAAGATCCTCACCTACATTTCACCAGTCTTGGGAGCCATGATATGATACCAAGATAGTTGTATATTTGCTTTTTCATAAAAGTAGTCTGCTAACTTACTCTCTCATTTATGTCTTACCCTTTCTTCAAAGCTTCAAAGCAGCATATATGGAATTATGGTTGAAAACAAGAAGATTCAGAGATGAATCTGGTGTTGTATATCAATACAAGGCTGGTGATATTACATGGAAACAGTGCTTTCTATACCCCTCTTTTAGTTTTAATAATTTAATATAGTGTATTATTTATTACTGTTATTATTTTAATGTTTGTAGACTGCATAAGAGTCCACTAGAGTCGAAGCAGTGGATAAATTGCATAAATAAATACTTTATGCAAGGAGCCATGGGATGATGGAGACAAAAGTTCTCATTTATTCAAAGAAAGCAAGAAGGGGCCACGGAACGATGAGATCTAATCTTGCATCTTTCCATTGCTGATACACTCAAGAGACATGAGGTATTGTCATGTATACCTGTGTGGGATCTCTCAAAAAAGGATGCGTTGAATGATGGGGCGTTTTTTCTTCATCCTTGCTGACAAATAGCTGATTTGATACCAAAGATAGCTCTTTGGCAGCACGCTCCCCAGTTTTGAATGGGAGTAACTTTGAATGACCCACTATGACTGTGTACTTGCCTGGGAAGAGAAATCTGGAGGACTGCAGCTCTCAATAAGAGCGGCCAGAGGGTCTTCATCTTTTCCTGCAGCTGTTTGTATTTTTAAGCGCATCTCAGTTTTTAATATCACTTTTTGAAGCTTAATTATTAATAGCCTGGGTGAATGCTAATTTGCCTACCCTTTTGCTTGATTACAGACGTAAAATTTCATCATCTTATTTCAGAGCTTTAAAATACTTATGCCACAAAGAAATCGGTGGCATTGGGTGCTTTTTTTTTTTTTTGCAGTGAAAGTGATTGGATCTGATTTATACCAGGTTTTTACTCTAAGGATTTTGTATTTTACTAGTTTTTCGAAAAGAACTCTCTTGCTTCATTTTACTTTTGTATATATTCTTGTCTTTTTATTTTTAAAATGACAGTAATTTCCCCTTTCCCCCCCCTTTTTTTTTTTAAACTCTCTGCTCTCAGAATCATTATCTTAGCTTCTTCTGTGGTTAATTTGTTATGGAACATCTACTTTTTTTGTCCCTGAAAAAGAACCGTTTACATTCTGCTGTGAAAGCTTGGTTATAAGAGAGATTCAGATTTTATAAAACGAAAGTAATAATATATTCAGAGCTTTGACTATTATACTTTATATATGTTCTATAACCCCCCCCCCAGATATAAAAAAACAGATGGTACTCAGATGAGTTTAATGTTAAAACCTTCTTGGAAACTTTTGAAGAAAAATGTTTGTCAACTTACACATTTTAAATGAAAAATTAGATAAAAGGTTTGATGAATTTGTCACAATTTCAAATCATCCTAAAGAAGACATCTAGATATAGTCAACAGCAGTTAAATCAGCCATGCAGTTGGATGGATTGGAAATAAATTCCCTGTTAATAGATTTGAAAGAGGAGTTTTGCTTGAAAACTGGAGATTTGCTAGAGCAGGGCTGTCAAACTCGCAATGTCACGTGACATGTGGCGACGTATCACGACTTTTTTTCCATTGCCGGCAATGGGGTGGGCGCGGTTTTGCTATGATGCATCTGGCCCGCGGGCGGGCAGTTTGACACCCCTGTGGTAGAGGAAGCTAAAGGCGGCATTAACAAACAGGAATGTCTTAGGAAAGTTGATGGAGTTGTGCAATAGAGCCATTATGTATAACTAGAAGACAACAGTCAAAAGACGTGATGTTCCCATTTGCAGGAAAATTTACTGAACAAGCATTAATGAAGATATCTTCAATGGAGACCTACTTTTGGGGGAGTGAGAAGCAGCTGTTAGGAAAGATTCCATGTATAATTTTAAAGAAAAATATAGTAAACTGGAAAGAGTTGTTTTTATTACCAAGAATCAATCAATGGTATTTGATCCTGAATGGATCAGAGACACTGGTTACACTGATTGCAATGTTTATGAAAGACTAGAGGCTGATTGTGGACTTTCTGTGAGATAGAGGGTTTTGAAGTTTAGCTTTGTTGTTTGGGAGTACCTGTTAACAGAGGGTTTTGAAGTTTGGCTTGTTGTTTGGGAGTACTTGTTAATTAGTTTTTTTTAAAAAAAAATAGTAGATAGATGATAGGTCAAATTGCTTGATTGATAATAGATTTTGATATTTGTGATATTTTATAATGTATAGCCATTTTGCAACTATAGATGTAGAAGTTCATAAACTGTGGGCCTGTTTTGCAGGGGGATGAGAACTATTGTTGCTGAAATATATTTATCAGTATTCTACCAGGGGGGATATTTTTATGTGTATGTTTAATATTTTGTTTTATACACTTTTTTTCTTCGTCTTTATTTTTGCCTTCTGTATTTTCTTTTTCTTTCTTTTTTGGGATTCTGTATTTTAACTTTGGAAATTAAAAAAAAATTATGAAAAGTCATGTATACCAATATATGTGTGCAGAACTCTTCTATATAGTGGGTGTCTCAATTAGCCCAGATTCCCCTTATGTGGAGGAATTTAGATGATTGAATTGATAAACCTTAGATAACCTTTGCATGCATGACTAGTATGGTGTGTGTGGATGGGAGAAGGGGCTGGGTCCAGATTATTTTACTTTCTCCTTCAAAGCACAAGGGATGGTCTTATACTATTGTACTATATCATTAATGTTTTATACGTGCATGGAAATTCCCCTTCAGAATCTTTCATTGGGGAAAATAACATTTCCTCTTTCTACAGAGGCTTGCCTCTGATTGGTTGATCCCTGTGACATCACTTACCACTTCCTTCATTAACTTTCATAGCTTTTTTAATTATATCAGCATCAGCATCTACAAATGAGGCTGTTACAGATTGTGATTTCTGTGCTTAAGAATGTTTTCTTTAAAATTAGACAATCTGTTTGAACTAGGAAGAGGCAAAATAGAGTACTGAGTCAGAACTGGATATGCTGATTAGTCTGCCTGAAGAATTGCAAAGATAGGGGAATGCTCAATTCAAGCTGCGTGCATGGAAAAAGAACAGCAACTATGATTTTGAAGCATGACTGTACATAGTCTAGGCTGCCTATATATAAACACATTTTAGCCCATTTCAATGGCTCTCTGCTATTTTCAGCAGAAAGCTTCAGAGTTAGTATTCTGACATATAATATGTGAATGTAGCAGCATATATATGTCTTCAGATAAAATCTGGTACAGTAATACAAGTACACAGGGAATACTTGAATCAGGCCTGTGATAAACAGACAAATCAGACCTATAGCAACTGTTTAGTTGGTGATACTTAGCTTCATTTGAGGCCTAATAGAGGAAAAATAATCAAGTTAATAATTTAATTAATAAATAAAGATGAAAGGGTTTTGCCAAGGTCCCAATTCTTTAATCAATAGAAAACTCACTAAAAGTGAGTAGAAATACTCTGGAATAGACCTTTACCTCATTTAACCAGAGAAAAGGGTTCCATATAGCTATCGTTAAAAATAACGACAAGAGAGCAAGACATGAGATGGCATTGTACCAGAAAGCTAAAACTTTGCGAAATCTATAAGAATTTATGAGGACCTATGACTTTTTTTTCTCTAGGCAATACTGCTTTGTATTATATAACTAATGCTTTATTTTTACTCATCGGTGAAGCATGAGAAGTGGTATTATTATTATTATTATTATTAGAAGATCTGTAAGCCAGACTGGTTTTAAAACTTTTGGAATAAATATTATATTAAAGGATTTTTGCTGCAATGTATCTTTAAAATGGAAAAATAATTCTCTCTGAGAAATACAATAATGGAGGCAGATCTCTCTTTTCTCCTTTTTCTTTTTAATGATGTGAGACATTATCTTAAGTTCAGATAAATATAGGGTATTGGTTTTCATCAAAGTAGCCTTCAATATTTAATAGATGAGCCTTCATCTAATAGATGAGGCAATCAGGTGTTCTCCAGATGTGTTGGATCCGCTGGGAATTGTGGAAAATTTAGCCTACCTGAGAAAAGCCAGTTTAAATTAGCTTGAGAAATATTTCAAAAGAAGTTTACAGCTGCCATTAGTGCAACATTTTTAATGTCTATAATTTGAGCGTTCTTAATGACAGTACTCCGAAACTTGGCTAGCTTATGTCCCTCATAAGTTAGGTTATCTTGGGTGAACAATGGACAGTTTGGGCTGAAAAAATTACTTGCCTTCTGGCAAATCAATAGAAGTAGATTTATTTATTTGTTTGGCTAGTTTGCTTTTTTTCTATTGTGCGGGTGTGATTGATTGACCATGTATGATCTGATGTTTCCAGATTTTGCTACAATACCAAATTTTTCCCTTGTCACTTTGATTGGCCATCTCAGTGCCTGAGCACACCTGTTCCTAAAGACGTTATGAGAAGCACAGACCAGCATGCCTTCTGTCTCTCGCTAATGTATTCTTTGCGCTTTGAGTCACCTGGGACTGAGACAGGCCATCTGCTTTCCAAAAGCCATTCAGTGCACAGCCTATTGTCCCAGGTTTTTTGCTTAGTAGGAGGCAGTGCAGCCTGCTTCATGCTTGTTGCCCTTTCTTCACAATTTGTCCAATTTGTTGCCAAGCTTCCACCCCGGGGCCAGGCAGGGAGTTGAAGGCTGGGTCTTGTGGTATGGGAGGAAGAAAAGGAAGAGCAAGGAGAAGATCTCTCTTTCTTGTGTGTTGCAACTGTTCTTCCATCTTCACTCACACTAAATATCAAGTAAAGGGTCAGATTCACTTATTTGAGCTCGGTGGCCATATAAATTGAATTAAAAAAAATAAAGAATAGACTGAGCCCAAGGATCCTTGACATAGCCCTGAAAATATGTATATGTGATGGGGGGGGGGCAGCATACTAGGCTGAGACAGAAATTGAAAGGCATTTGAAGGGATACTTTTACAAAATGTATTGGTGTGTGTTGGTCCTTGAAGCATTGAAGTAGTTGCATCCTCCAAAACAGGGGTCTCCAACTTTGGCAACTTGTGGACTTCAACTCCCAGAATTCTTCAGCCAGACATGGTAGCTGGGGAATTCTGGGAGTTAAAGTCCATAAATCTTAAAGTTGCCAAGGTTGGAGACCCCTTCTCCAGAAGACTCAGCATAACTTCTTCAAAGGTTTCATAGGTTGTCTGCTTGTCCAGTCTCTTTATTTTAGCAGCAGATCCAGAGCTTGTTCAATCTATGCTTCGGTGCAGACAATCCAAATAAGCCTTTGAAACAATCACACTTTTAGCAGACATAACTGCCTCAGGGTTTTGAGGCAGATCACTTCTTAGACCAATGCATTTTGCAAATCACGTAGAGCTTCAGCAAGGCACCGTAGTTATGTACCTTGAGAAAAATGTCTGTCTGGATGCTTCCTCTGAGCAATGTGCCCTGAGTATGTTTTTGTTGTTCTGCTGCAGGTGCTGCCTACTTCCAACCAGTCGGTGCAGACATGCTGCTTGCTCTGCCATCGGGAGCGCAAAGACTGGGGAGGGCCATCCCATAATGGGCTGGTCTCCCCAGGTGAGCGGCTGCCCCCAGACTTTGTACCAACATTGGTGCAGAACCTTCTGGGAGAGATGCCCCTGTGGATCTGCCAAAGCTGTAGGCAGAGTGTAGAAGAGGAAGAAAGAAGAGCAGTCCAGGAACAGGCTCTGGCGGTAAGCATTGAACTATAGAGAAATATTTGAAGGCCCCGTGACCCACTCCAATCAGTTGCCGTTGGGTAACAAAGGGTAATATCTGTATCAAAGCTTACTCTGGATTTTGGCATTCTCAAACTTGATGAACACAATTCTAATTGCTTTGGGGCAAGGTTGTGAGAGTTGCCAGCTGTGACATTTTTGAGCAGTTATAGGCTTTGGGTCTTCTTTTTGGTCACTGTTTCTTTTTTGGTAGTAAAAAAGGAAATGCAGTAAAAGGCAAGACTAGACAGGTCTGTCTGTCCTCACCCCAAAGAGCCTGCAATTTTACTCTTTTGTGCTATTGCTCTAAAGGACGCTACTGAGGAGGAAAAAACATTGGTCCAACGTTACATTCCCACATACATTAGTCAGCAGCTTACTTTCCCAGACAAAGGTGATAAATTGGAATGAGTGGCTACTTAGCCATCAACTCTCTTCCCAGGTCTCACTGTCACATACAGCCTGTAAGTCACAATCCTGCGGGGCAGGCTCCCACTCCTCTTCGTCTTCATCTTCATCATCCTCGTGCCACGGGAACTCGGGAGACTGGGACCCTAGCTCCTTCCTGTCCGCGCACAAACTCTCGGGACTCTGGAACTCCCAGCATGCAAATGGGGCAGCTCAAGGGAGCTCCTTTGGGGGAACACCTGTTGTACCAGGTGAGTTCATGTTGGCCCTGGACTAGTGCTTGTTTTCTCCCTTTTGGTAGTGGAATTTTCCTCATAGCTTCTTCATGGAGGCTTTTGTCAGTTCCGGGGATAGATATTGTACAATTATATTAAGAAAGTGTTTACATCTGCTGGTCCAGAAAAAGTAAAGTGTCTTCTCTTGGGGCCAAGTAATGCTCATAGGAAAGCTTCTGCTTACTAGGTTTATCTCCAAAGGCCTCTATGATCTTGGACCAGGAAAAGATTCCACAAGTGGGGAGGTGAGCTAGGGGCCTGGAGAGCAGCCAGCTCCATTTCTGACTCCGTTTCAGGTGACAAGCACCCCGGCCTTCCTCCGGAGTGTGTCAACCAGGCCCCTGCTGTAGGAGGTGGGCTCAAAGCCTGTCCTTACAGCCACGCGCTCACCCCAGCTCCCAGCGGCACCCCAGACTCTCCTCTGCCTACCTCACTCGACTTCTGCAAAACGCTTCCCAAGCAGTTCAAGAGCATGTGTCGGAGACCCACCCCGCCAGGTCTGTATATGCAGGGCCAAGGGAAGGCCAACAGACCAAATTGGCAGGGCAAAAAACACCACTATATTGTTGGGTTCCCAGTTGAAGGCTCTTTCTTCCTCCTGGACTAGAGAGAGCCTTTTTCTTTTGGTTGAATTTGGGGCTTTTGTGTGACAGATTCAAACAAGCCATGGTTGACTTCTTTACCCATCTGTGTGGGTTATTGAATGGGCTTAGAACTTAAAGCATCCTTTATGTCCTGTATTGGGTTGGACTTTCTAAAATGCTCTGGGAGAAATGTCACTTGTGGAAATGCCAAGTTGAACATGGTGTTGGGTTGGATTTTACTGTGGTGTCTAGATATGTAGCCTTAGACCCTTTGATATATTACAGAAGGAAACAGTAGTATATGGTGGGGTGTATTTGATGTATGAGCTTAGTGACTCAGGATATTTTTATCCTCTCCATAATTCATGAAAATTTCTGCTTGAAGGATTAGACCTAACATTACCTTGTTCCCATCTGGCTGCAGGAGAGGCCTTCCACTCCTCGGAGCACCACCGGCATGTGGACCTCACTGCTCCACCCAACAGCCCCACAGGCCTCCCCTCACAGCCACCGGCACTCCTTCCTGCAAAGCAGATGCCTGCCCACACTGGGCCCTACAGCTCTCCTCCTCATGTTCACTTGAGTTCTTCACCGCAGGCGGCCCCATTTCCTACACCAGCCCTTAGTCCACATTCACCGGCCCCTAAACCAGGAGCAGAGTCCCCTCCTACTGGATCTTGTAAGAGCCCACACTTACCCACTGCCAATGTGCCACTCCTGAAGATTCCACCTCCTGTAGGCTGCACCCATCCCTGCAATGGGCACTGCAGTGGTTCCTTGGGTCCTCCTACCGCACCTCATCAGCTACCTAGCACCAACAGGTAAGTGGAATTCTGACTGCAGTTTATTCCCAGTATTATTAATCATTTGTTGATTAATTGTTGCATTTCCCTTCATAGTTTGCTTGCTGGTCTTGCCAGATGTGTTAAAAATCATAACTCATTGGCTACATACTTTTGGAATATCTGATTTTAGATTGAGAATAACATCATACGGAACATCATATCTACTTGGTGTAAATTAATTCTTAAAACATCAGGCAAACCAATGGTCTAGTTAGTAGGCAGAGCATTAGTCTCCTTTTCAAGTACGGTTTTATAGGTATTTGATAATCTGATCTTCTCCTCCTATGTTCTTTCTGGCTACCAAAGAGGGGTGTTGAAGAACTCCTGTCAAACTATTGTCTTAAATCAACTTTTAAATCAAAATCCTAGCTCTAGACAACTCCATTTTATGTATATTTGTTCCACTGATGACTGAATCCTAATATGTTTCATCATGCGTTAATGTTGTCATATGGAAGAATATGTGACAGAAGTTAAATAAGAATATAGCATTGTTTACTGCTTTTATTGCTTTTAACTCTTTTAGTGACAAAAGTAAAAAGTGAAAAATAATGGTAAAAAATACTTTGTACCATAAAACAAACAACTCCAGACAATTAGACTACTTTAATCAAAAGTTCTCTGCCTTGACCCACTGTCAACAAAAGAATAATTCACATTATTGACAAACACATATATCAGAGTCTACTCTACTAACCAGGAGTACCTTTATCTTTCCAGCATTGTATAATTTCAGTGTTGATAAATCCCTGTGTATAAAGGAATTACAATTTTTGATGCCTTGATAAATGTTGACTATGGGAGATATAAAAACGAGTGTGAGTATTTCTTTATTTAGACAATTTATATGGCTACCCATCTTAAATAATTCTGGGTGCATAACAACTAACACAACAGCAATACAAAAAAACACAACAAAAATACGATTAAAATATTTTTTATTACTGAAGCAGCAGTTGACTAAGGCAATTTGACAGTTCTGTGATTTTTGACCTTTACTATGGCAAGAAATAGAATAGAATAAGCCAAAATTGTAATGAATTAATATTCCATATTCTAACTGTAATCCACCATAAGAAAAAGCAAGACAACCATAACAAACCATTGCTGAATATGCTTTGGGATGCAGTATTCCTGTAGAAGAAAAAGTACTTTTTTCTTGTTGTATTAACCACATTTTTATCAGAAGACACATTTTTCAGTTTTAAAAACAATCTGTCATTTGCTAGAACAGGACATTCAGATCAAAAGATCATATAAATATTATTGCCCTCTTACTCATTTGAGAACATCAGATAATTCTTCCAAGTTCTTTATTAAATGCAGACTTTCAGAAGCAGTGGTATTCAAGTCCAAATAATAAATGATTCAGTAAATGGTTCAAAGCTATCAAGGAGAATTCTGAAATAAATCAAATTCTTAAATTTTATAAAGTTTTAAAACTCCTTTAACAGAGCTACTTTGGTCTAAGGTAATCATGTTTTAAGGAACTGAATATGTCTCCCATTATTCTTAATTAGAGTTGATCTTAATTGATCTTAGAGTTGATCTTTTCCATATATTTCTTGCAGCATAAACTTACCTTGAGAAGGATCCCAATATTTTTCAAGATTTTGGTAGCTTTAATAATAACTTTTCAACTGAGCCTAAAGAAGAGTTAAATTTTGAAAAACCTTGTTTCAAGGAGTAACTGAAGCTAAAATAAATGCTCAGTGATAAGTCTGAAAATGGGTAAATTAAATCCCAACATCCCTTTCTCAACAGGCAAATATAATTTATGGAATAAGGGTCCCTTCCATATAATTTATGGAAATTCTGCTTCTCAAAATATAATTTAATAGTATACTGTATAAATTCACATAAAACAAGGGAAGGAGTAAAAATAGGAGTAAAAACTTCTTAAGATAGAAATCACCTTTAGAATTTAAAATGTTCTTCAACATACTCATCCTGTCCCAAATACTCAAAGAAATTCTAGATATATCTGTATGTTGTTTTAGTTGTACTATAACTGGAGAGGATTTTATTTGTACCAGAACTGGAAATTATTATTCCAGAACAGGAAGCGATTTGTAGTGTCTGAGTAAAAAACCAGAATGTCGAGCCATCCCGGAATGGTTGGATTGGCACATTCCAAGACATAAATTGTACTTTTTACAACTGGGATTTGAAACTTGCATATCCTTATCTTTTGGAATGGAATAGGGAATGGAGGTCATTAGAGATATCTGCATTGTATCTTCCCATACAAATATTCAAGGTAATTCACAATTTTATAAAACTTTATTGAAAACACACACACACACACACACACACACACACACACACACACGAACAATGGTGGATTACAGCTACAGACAACAGAAGGAATAACAGTAGAGCGTGAACCATTATAAATTCCAGGCAATGGCTCATTTAGGCCATTCAAACCATTTTTTCTTGATGCAGGAATCCATTTTAAATTGTTTCAGACTTTACCTTGACTGAGAAACAGCTGTCTCTTTAGGTCATGATTCCATTATTGAACCACTTGTACTATTAAGAATTTATTCTTATATATAAATGAAATTTTTATTCCTGCAGCAAAGTCATTAGTACATGTCTTCTTACACTGTAGATGAGGGAGAGTATGTTCTGGCTTTGTTACACATGATGAGCACATCCATGCATTTGATGATAGGATTGTATTTCTCCACAACAGTTAAACATAAGTCATTTATTTATTGTAGGATGTAATTTTGTGCCCCTGACACTTTTCTTTCCCTTCTTTGAACCTGTTTGAATGTATCTGAATCATGTTCAAGTGTGGCAATCAGAACTGGAGACAAAGCTTGAAGCAGGTTCTGCACTGTTTGGGTGGAACTAGGCCTAGGATCTGAAAACCAAAAATTTTGGCAGGGAGGGAACTCCAAAGGTTGAAATACCTTTTCCCAGCCCCCTACTCTATCTATGTAGGCAGGGTGGACGTGAGGGCAAATGTCCATTAAGCATTTATTTTATTGGATTCGTATCCCACCTTTCCTCCAGGAGCTCAAGGTAGTAGACACCTCACTGCCCTCCAATTTTTCCCCACTGAAACAGCCTTATAAGGTAAGCGGGGCTGAGAGAGAGCAGGATTAGCCTAAACTCAGTCATGGATGAGGGCTGACTTGTTTTTTTCCTATCATGACATGTCACTTAGTGTTTCTCAACCTCAGCGAGTGTAAAATTTACAAATTAGCCCAAGATGGCATATATAGCATTCTTTTCTCCTGTTTTTCCCTGTGAGGTAGGTTGGTCTGGGAGAGAATCTGTGGCTCAAAGATTTGCTCTTTTAGAGGAAGTGCAACCTTGTTTCTCAAACATGTTTTCTGTCATAGTCAGACAAACCTTCTACTGACAGTATTTCTATTTTACCTGGATGGGGCTTTAATATGCTGGCATTCATTCAACTCATTCCAGACGTTAGACATCAATCTAGCATGTCCACTGGAAGATGAGAATCCAGTGTGCATTTTCTTACCTCCTTTCCCCCTCTTTCTCTCACAGGGACCCTGCCTGCAAGGGTCATAAGTTCCCAAACGGTACAAGCTGTCATGCACCACAGTCCTGTGAGGCAGACGAGGGGCTTGGGGAGGATGAGGACAGCAGCTCTGAGCGTAGCTCCTGCACCTCATCCTCCACTACCCAGAAAGATGGGAAATTCTGTGACTGCTGCTACTGTGAGTTCTTTGGCCACAACGCGGTAAGTGAAAGCCCTGCCAGCAGCCATCCCTAATCTACCCTTTTAGACTTCAGGTGAAGCTTGGAAAGACAACTTTCTGGCAATGGAGGCACTGCACTCCCCTTTTACATTCTAGTGCTGGCCTTCCTCAAGCCGACTTTACTCCATCCGGACTGTTGTTTTTGTTCCACGTTTTGAATCCTGTTATATTTTGCATACAGTGTTTCAGCTGGGATTTCTTCAAAAAGGAGAGTAAATGCTTTAGATCAGCGAGTTTTTCTCAACCGTGGCAACTTTAAGATGCGTGGACATTGATTCCCAGAATTCTCCAATCCACGCATCTTAAAATGGTCAAAGTTGAGAAATGCTGGCTTAGATGGGTGAGACTTGCTTGGCAAACATTTGGGCCAAGGAAGGGGAGAGCAGGAAAGATGGGAGTAGTGTCACTTGGGAATAATGTTGGGGTGGCAACTCAATGTTTTATATACACAACCAACAGTAACTCTGTCCACAGCCTCCAGCTGCTCCAACCAGTCGGAACTATGCTGAGATCCGGGAAAAGCTGCGCTCCAGGCTGACCAAGAGGAAAGAGGAACTTCCTCAAAAGCTGGGGCATAGCAGTAGCTCAGGAGAACCAGCTGTAGACCACCGGGACGTAGATGAGCTGCTGGATTACATTAACAGCACTGAGCCAAAGCCTCTGAACAGTGCTAAGGCTGCCAAGCGTGCGCGCCACAAGCAGAAGAAGAAGGTGGGCTTGTGCGCATGTGAGGAGTGGGTAAAAATGAGCATCCTAAACCTAGCAAAGTGGTGTAAGGGAAAAAGAAGGCTACATAATAGATGGCTGCTTACTTATTTAAAAGATTTGTATGGTTGCCTCTCTTAAAACAAAACTCTAGGCAGCTCTCAGCAGTAATGAAGCCAAAAAGTAATTAAAGCTTTTGTAGAAACAAAAAACAAAATGCCTCTTAAGAAAACCTTCCACAAACGTCCATTTCCTCCTACCCCTGAAATCTAAATATCAAATAAGGGTAGGTTTGGGCAAGAACTGCCTCAAAAGTATAAATGTTGGTCTCTGAATCTGAGTGTATGGACAGATAAGTGGTTTGATGAAATGAAATACAGTGGTACCTCAGTACTCACCGTTAATTGGTTATGGGAAGTGTGACGGTAATCCTTTGTTTTGGCCAGGAAGATGTTTCTTTCTATCCTGTCAAGTGTCAGGGAAATCAGGAGATTCTGGCAGTTCAAATGATTATAAAGATTTATTGCAAGCTTAAGCTCTCTACAAAAATCTGAGCTAGAATAGAATAGAGCTGGAAGGGACCTTGGAGGTCTTCTAGTCCAGCGCCCTGCTCAAGCAGGAGGACCTACACCATCTCAGACAGGTGAAAGTCCAGTCTCCTCTTAAAAATCTCCAGTGACGGAGTGCCCACGATTTCTGGGGGTAAGCTGTTCCAATGGTTGATTGTCCTCACTGTCAGGAAGTTTCTCCTTAATTCCAGGTTGCTTCTTTCTTTGATCAGTTTCCAACCATTGGTTCTTGTCCTTCCCTCTGGTGCTTTGGTGAACAACCTGGCCCCCTCTGCCCTGTGGCAGCCCCTCAGATACTGGAACACTGCTATCATGTCTCCCCTATTTCTTCTTTTCTTTAGACTAGCCAAACCCAGGTCCCGTAGCCGTTCTTTGTATGTTTTAGTCTCCAGGCCTTTTGTCGTCTTAGTTGCTCTTCTCTGATTTTTTTCCAAACTCTCTACATCTTTTTTGTGATATGGTGACCAAAATTGGCTACAGTATTCCAGGTGTGGTCTTACAAGGGTTTTATAAAGCAGTACTAATACTTCACATGAACTTGATTCTATGCCTCTGTTTATACAACCCAGGATTGTATTAGCTTTTTTGGCTGCTGCTGCACACTGCTGGCTCATAGTCAAGTGATTGTCCACTAGGACTCCAAGGTCCCTCTCACAGTTACTGTTTTTAAGCCATGTCTCGCCCAATCTGTATTTGTACTTTTGGTTTTTCCTGCCTAAATGTAAGACTTTGCTTTTTTCCACATTGAAACTCATTTTGTTGGATAGGGCCCATTGTTTGAGTTTGTCAAGATCTTTTTGGATCCTGAGTTTGTCTTCTGGGGTGTTGGCTACTCCTGGCAGTTTGGTGTCATCTGCAAATTTGATACTAACAGTCAAGGGAAAGGAACAGGAATAAGAAAGCATTCAAAATGGGCTGGATTTAGATCTCTTGCAGGTGCACAGGGATTCATAACTTATGACGCTTTTGACCCCTCCTTCGGTTTCAGCCTGGTCATCTCCTACAGTCCCTTTTCCTATATCAGTGATCTTCCCAGCATGGCTGACTTCCTGTCCACCCTCTGTGGCTGTCCTCCTCCTTTTGCAGCAACCTTCCCAGCATGGGAACTTCCTGTCCATTCCCCACATCTGTCCCCCTCTTCCTATAGCAGTGCATAAACAAAGGCCGAGTACTGGAACATTTTCACATCAAAATGAGTCAAGAACCAAATTCGTCAAGTTTTGAAGCAGTCAAGTACTGAGATGTCACTGTATATAATACATTTATAGTCCTCCAAAGTCTGGATGTATTTTCATAATTGACATAAATTCCAAAAATGTGTGACATAATTAGCTCCTAACATTTTAACTTATAACTGGATTGCCAATCCCTTTTTTTTTCGAATTCTGCAGAAAAAGTAGACTTGAAAATACTAAATGGCCTACTCTGAGTTTGGTAGCAGGAGTCTATTAAATATGTGTATCAATCTCCCAATAGCATTGTAAATTCCTTAGGGATTAATCCAAAAGCCCTTTTCTCCGTCTGGGTATTCTTGAGGCTAAAAATATGAAGGTGCATTACACCAAATCAGACGATTATGTTCTTCCTGAGCCCTGCCAGCCTGAAAGGGTAAATGTGAAAGAACAGCTCTAGAGGCAACTGGCATGAAGCTCGCAAAATATTTCCCTGCTCCCTTTGCATGGAAGATAGAATAACTTGCTACAGGATCTGATCTGCCCCTTGTAAAATATAAATAAACCAGAAGTTAGAAAGAGTTGAGTTTTTTCCCCCCTAGGGTTAACTAAAGAAGCACTTCAGCTATTTACACCTTGAACTAGGTCAGGGAGCTTGAAAGTTTATATTTGTTTTTCTGCTCACATCCTTCATTCTTTCCTGCATGTTGCATTGCCATGAGCTGATCTTAGAGCTAGGGATGTAGCAGTCTTGGGACTTGTATACAGAGGAAAATTGCTGTGGGAAATGGCTGTGGGGAGTTGCTGGCAATGCGTCTCTTCCCTAAGGTTTGTTACTATAGCACAGACTTTGTATATGCCATCTTATTAGTTTCCAGGGTCAATTCCCTAGGATGCTCTGTGGTTTTGTGGCAGTGCTTGCCTAGCTGTGTCAGAGTCGAGCGTGACAGGCTGAAAAGCAGAGGCCAATTCATTAGCCTGGGACTGATTACTATCCTCCATCCCACCACAGAGCTACTCTTTCAGTTGCTGTTTGATGTTGCTGAAGCTGTTGGTGAACTTATACTGCTCATTCTGGTATTGCAGGAGAAGGAGAAGGCCCAGCTAGAGGCTGAGGCTCAGAAGCGTGTGGATCGAAGCCCGCCTACAGGTCAAGATCAGGAGCTGCCTGAAGAAAAGCTTCTGGAGTGGCCCCAGCTAGAACTAGAGCGAGTGAACAGCTTTCTGAGCAGCCGACTACAGGAGATCAAGAACACAATCAAAGATTCCATCCGCGCCAGCTTCAGCGTCTACGATCTCAACTTAGATGTGAATGACTTCCCCAAAAAAGCTGCCGTGCTGGAACAGAAGAACCTTCTCTCCCACCTCAATGGCTCCTCTGAGCTGCAAGAGATTGACCTTGACCTGTCTCCACTTAGTCTGAATGCGCCACATAATCATTCATTACTGAGAAATGAGGTGGGTCCTCGATGGGCTGAAAGCCCTGGAGAGGTAGTACCGCCGCCGGCCTCCGAAAACGGCGTGGTGAAAAGGCTGAACGCTGTACCTAATCTCTCTCGCATGATCTGGGTACAGTCGCCCAAGCCAACAGACTCTCCCCAAGAGATTGGAGCTAACCATGAATCCAAGGAGGCGGCGCTGGGCAGGGGAATGGAAGTGCTAGAACAAGTGCCCATCACTGGAAAGCAGAGGAAGGGTAAGCGGCAGGGCTGCCCAGCAAAGAAGGGGGAAGCTCTCTCTTCTAATGATATCAAGGGGATGGTGCAGAAGAATCCCTCCAAGGGCAACCTTTCTGAAGCCCCAAGAGGCAGCAGTAATGCAGAGCAAGGCGATGGTACCAGAGGGCTGCGACAGAGCCAGGGATGGAGTTGCAGTGGCTCTAAGGCAGACAAAGAGAAGAGCACTGAGGGGAAGAACCGGAGAGGTGAAGGCAGAGCTGATCAGACTGAGCAAGAGCCTGCTCTGTTTGGCCCTGGGGACCGGCATCCCCCCCACATAGCCATCCCAGATGATTTGCCTCAACCAAAGGGCAAAGGCAAGAAGAGTAGGAACAAAATGGAGAAAACGAGCCCTTCCATTGGTGAGTATCAGCTTTTCTCCATGCTTTTACTCTGTAACTATACTTTAGGACCTGGTAAAAGCCACTTACACATCAAAGGGCTGGCAGTTCTAGACCACCTGAAACCTATCAAATGTATATGATGATGTCACTACCAGTTGTTTGCAAGTCTGGAAGGCCACTGAAATGGGAGAATTGTTAGGTTTCATCCTGAATGGTATAAACAGTTCACTACAGTCACATTTTACAGCACTACAGCAGCTTTTTCCAAGCTGGCATTTTCCGAATTGACCCCCTTGGCACGGGAAGTTTTTAGGACCCCCAGAGTGGCCTATGTTGTGGTTCCGGCTAATGAAACATTCCAAAGAACTTCCAGGCATTTATTTTCCTAAAAGTCTTCTATTGTTACAAAATGTCGGCACAGGCACAACGGAGGGATGCTAAGATCTAAGTTCTCTTCCTCTGAGCAGTTAAATTATCAGCATGTTCCCTCCCTAAATTAGCCGTCATATCTCACATTATCCAATTAGTGTGAAGGTCAAATGTTTTCTTCCTCTTTCTTTCCTGGGCTTTACCCCCAACCCCCTTCTGCTCTGTATTAACCCCATAATTACCAGACAATTCTACATATTGTCAAAAGCAAGAATATACAATATTTGCAGCGTTGACAGCCTATGTTACACCACTGCTTTGTGAACTGCACTGGTTGCCAGTTCGCTTCCGGGGGCAATATTAAGGTGCTGCCTATCACCTTTAAAGCTCTGCATAGAATGGTTCCAGGCTACTTGAGGAACCGTCTCACCCCGATGGAAGGGCCCTTCCCACCTGGGCCAGCAGAAGAGGCAAACTGTGGATTGCGTAAGCCAAGGAATTTTGGGTGGCAGAATCCAGAAGAGCCTTCTCTGCCGTGGCTCCTGCCCTCTGGAACATCTTACCCCCTGGGGTGAGATTGGTTCCCATCCTCCATATGTTTCAAAAGAGCCCGAAGACCTGGTTCTGCTAGATGGCTTGGGGACCCAAGGGGGGAGCTTCATACTGGAGGTGGTTGACCAATGAAAACCTAATCCCACCTCCCCGCCCCCATGTATTTGGCTCCTTCCTTTGCCATCTTGTGTTAGTGATTTTATTTTATCTGCTTTTTATCTTATATTTGATGATTTTAATGTTTTTATGCTGTTACGTTCCCCAGAATCGTGTGACATGAGATGGGCAGCAAATAAATTTCATAATAAAATAAATTCTGGAAGATACAGTCCCCCTGTATCTGCAAGATAAAAGTTTGGGGATGGCTGGCCTAGAATCTCAGCATCCTTTACAAAAAGGCCTTAACGTGGTACTTGGAAGAATTTTACTGAGTCAGGGAACTAAACAATAAATACTTTTTATGCCTAGTTTACATCTTCATGTAAGATTTCGAGAGGCTTGAATGTTTTGGAAGGGGCTGAGGTGGCTAACAGAAGAGAGAGGTTTATTTTTAGAGAAAGAATTATTGTGTATGGGAAAAGGGAATAGAGAACATTGACTAAATACAACCTGGAGCTCCCAAAATGTTTTTGGCCTTCT
The DNA here is from genome assembly GCF_016545835.1 of Crotalus tigris. NCBI lineage: Eukaryota > Metazoa > Chordata > Lepidosauria > Squamata > Viperidae > Crotalus > Crotalus tigris. Next base: position 1,651,597 of record NW_024097219.1, read on the forward strand.
GTTCCCGCCAAAACCAGCCATTATGCCCAGTGATTCTGGGATGCGTGTGCAAAATAACTGGAAGGCATCAGAGTTTCTGCCTCTTGCTAAAGCTCACTTTTCATTTTACTCTCACACTGTTCCCTTGCAGTTGTGAGAGTGAAAAATATTATGGATTTATTTAAAGTTGAGAATCATATTAAGCCAGGGAGGGCCACATGGAATTTGTGGCTCAGATATTTGTGTTTTCTCCAGAAAATTTTCTTTCCACCTCAACCTCCCAAGTGTGTTGCTGTGACACAAATACAGAATCAATTACAATGAGACATGAAAGATGCTCTGCTTTCTTTTTTTTTAACCTGCAGGATGTGGCCTTCAACACATTTTGCATCAACATAAGAAAGCCCATGCTGTGCTTAACAAGGAAAGGAGATCCTCACCATTGACCTTTTCTTTTGAATTACTAACCTTCTTGTATTGTACATTGCTAGATGATGTGTTCCTGCCCAAAGACTTGGATAGTGTGGAGATGGATGAGACTGACAGAGAAGTGGAATACTTCAAGCGGTAAGACTTTGTCACATTGAAACTGACCTTTGGGATCTTTTCTCCTCAGCTTCCACATGGGAAGGAGATCAGTGGCCTGCAGCTCTCATACAAACGTCACAATGAATTAATCTGGTTTTGTTGAATAAGCCACAACTTGTTCAGTGCACACAATACATGAAGCTACAAAACCATAGTTTATAAACCACAGTGCTAGGTCGTTGCACAACTCTACCCCAAAACCATATTACAGCTTAACAGTGTTTGAACCCTATTGCAAGGATGAGATTGCCTCAAAGGGAATGGAAAAGAATATTCTTTTGTATTCCAAAGTATTAATTTGCAAGGAGGTGCCGTGATACGCACACCAGCCTCACAGTCCCTAATTGTAAGCATCATCCATCAAGAAGATGGTTAGGAAGTGGAAGCTCAGATGCCCTATGCTGAAAGGGAGATTTTTTTGGGTTGTTGTTTTTCCCTCATGAATTTCATTCTCATAAGTGGTTCAACAAGGAGGAACTCACAGATTTTAAGAATGTAATGAGGATAGACTATGGAAAAATGATGATTCCTAGAAAAATTGAAGGATATAAAAAAAGGGAAGAAAAGGGAAGAGAATAACAGAGTCTCAAGGGACCTTGGAGGTTTTCTAGCCCAACCCCCTGCTCAGGCAGGAAACCCTATACCAGTGGTGGTGAACCTATGGCATGCGTGCCAGAGGCGGCACTCAGAGCCCTCTCTGTGGGCATGTGCACCATGCCTGGAGATGGCAACCGTCCCTCTTCAACCAGCCACCCACTAACTCGCCGAGGTCCCATGTGGCTGGATGCATCCCAGCACGGCTGGTTCCCCCCCCCCCCGGTCCCATCCCTCCTGGCCTTGCATGCTCTTCTTTTCTTGGGCATGACCCACTGCATCGCTTCCTCAGCTGTCGACCGACCATCCAACTCAGAGGCAGCTTCTCTGAACTGCTGGTGACGGGCTGCGGAGCCCCAGAGTGTGCCGATCGAGGGACCGGCAGCTGTGGCTGCTGACGGACACTGTCGGCCGCCATGTGCTCGCTGGCCTCTGTGTGCGGGGGCCCATGGTGTCAGGCAGCAGCCGCCCCAGCCCCTGTCTCACCTTGCCCTGCGACAATGGCACCCCTGCTCTGCCTCGCCTCACCCCGCAGGACGAGCCTCCTGCCCACCGCTCCACCTGCCAGAGACACCCTGGATCTCCCCCAACCATGCCCGGCCCCAATAGGCGTCCCCCCATGAGCAACATCAAGGTGACCACGCCCACCTTGGCCACACCCACCCAGTCTGCCATGACCACCACAGCCAGCCCATTCAGTGAGCCATGCCTACCTGGCACCCAGCGATAAATAGGTGGGTTTTGGTTGCAGTTTGGGCACTCGTCTCTAAAAGATTCACCATCACTGCCCTATACCATTTCAGACAACTGGCTGTCCAGTCTCTTAAAAACTTCCGGTATTGGAGCATTCACCGCTTCTGGAGGCAGGTTGTTCTACCAATTAATTTGTTCTAGCTGTTAGAAAATTTCTCCTTAGTTCTAGGTTGCTTCTCTCCTTGATTAGTTTCCATCCATTGCTTCTTGTCCTGCCTTCAGGCACTTTGGAAAATAGCTTGACTCCCTCTTCTCTGTGACAGCCCCTGAGATATTGGAACACTGTTATCATGTCCCCCCTCATCCTTCTCGTCATTAAACTAGACATACCCAATTCCAGCAACCGTTCCTTATATTTGGTAGCTCATGATTGTTTATTTACATCATCATCATCATCATCATCATCATCATTATTATTATTATTATTATTATTCACTATTGCTAGTAGTGAAGCAAATGTTCTCTCAGCATTTCCAGGGGATGGTCAGAAATGCAGAGCCAACACAGATCACACAGCATTCCTGAATATCCACTGTCTCTAATCCAGTTTTTATTGTTATTTTATTTTTTAAGTTATCTTAGATGGGCAGTAGACCTATTGCCTCTTCTGCATTTGTTTTCCCATGTCAGCTAAAAACATAATTATTCAGGGTTAAGGAAGAGGTAGAGAGAGTTCAGGCAGGATGAGCTTTGCTATTAACCAAAGAGCAAATATTAAAAGAAAAGGGATTTGATTAGGCATGGGGGGCAGAGGGCTTTGGGGGGTGGGTTGAAGGCAAATCTGCTGTGGGGTGGGAGAGGCAAAAGGGATTGCTGGGGATGTCAGCAGTGATGGTGATGACATAGTAGAAGAATGAAGATCAACTCAATAAGTTTTGGGGAACAGAGAAGAAAAAGCAGTTAGAAGAGTGCAAGGAGATGGGGGGGGGGGGAAGAGAAGGAAAGAAAACAAGAGGGAGAGGAAAGTAAGCCCCAAATTGCATCTATTTTATACCAAGACAGAATTCACATACCATAATAAAGAAGAGGGAGTCAAGCTATTCTCTAAAGCACCTGAAGGCAGGACAAGAAGCAACGGATGGAAACTAATCAAGGAGAGAAGCAACCTAGAACTAAGGAGAAACTTCCTGACAGTTAGAACAATTAACCAGTGGAACAACCTGCCTCCAGAAGCGGTGAATGCTCCAACACTGGAAGTTTTTAAGAAGAGACTGGAGAGCCATTTGTCTGAAATGGTATAGGGTTTCCTGCCTGAGCAGGGGGTTGGACTAGATGACCTTGAAGGTCCCTTCCAACTCTATTATTATTGTTGTTGCTGGTGCTGTTATTGTTAACATCACCATATATTTCATTAGGTTTACTGATGTGTAAATCCTGCTATTATGGTTTGCAAAGCATGGCATGGCTAATGGGTAGATCAGTAAGTGAGGGGTCCTTGGTGTTCTCTGAGCTTGGTTATTTTCTTACACATTTCATTACAAAACTAGGTAACAGCATCAGTGCTAGTAAGGAGTGAGGGTTGCTCTCAATTTATATTCTTTCAAAGCACTCCTACTAAAATGAAACTAGATATTATAAGTCATCCAAGAGAGTATTGTCTATCTTAGTGTTCTGTTATGACACTTTGGTAGCTGAATCTTATAATAAAAATGCAAGGTAAATATACTGTTAATAAATAGGAAAGGTTGACAATAATTGCTAATGGAAAGAATCATGTTTCCAGAGCTGGTTAATTTTTGGCCATGTTCTTTAGAGAAGCTATAAAACAACTCTGAACAATATATATGACATTGTTCTGTAATTTATTCCTCTGTTTACCTCCCTATTGCCTTTATGGCAATCTGTCTCAAAGCTTCCTACTTTCTAAGCCTTTAGTAGTCACTTATTCTGCTGCTGTATGGCAAATATCATATTTATTTGTTAATTTGTTTATAAAATTTATTGGCCACCCATCTTACCATAGGATAATTCTGAGTGGTTTACAGTTACATCAAACCTTAAAACCAAAGACACATCATATATTCTTTTCAAATATGGCCCTATTTTTTCCTCCTTATTTACAGTTGTTTTTTTTTTAGGGCCTGCAATTCATTAACCTGGAGTTCTCTCCAGTTTCCCACATAGTGCTTCATCTCCACTTTTACTTCTATTACCTACTGTCTAAGAGTGTTCATGAAATACAATATGAAAAAAATCAAATCAAATCTTCTGTCTTGAAACTCAATACAAGGTAGTCACACTTGAAGCATTTTATTATGTTTTTATAAAGCAAAACTTGAAACATATTTAATGTTTCATCATGGGGAATAAAGGGGACTTAAATAAACTCCTTGTTCCCTTGTTTATATCTTAGGGCCACAAAAATATACGGAATGGAAATCCATGCTAAATGTTATTTGCTATCCACTCAACAGAAAAACTGACCCAAATAGAAGCAATACAGTACTGAACAGTACTTTTTACACTCTGCCAGCAGCAATATCTGCAAGATTGAACCTAGCAAAGTGACACCAATGAAATCATGTCAGCATAAGCAGTAGATAACACAAAAGCAAAAATATCTTTCTCTGGATATTGATTTAAAGCTTCTACCTAACACTACCTGTAGGCACATTTGAATTTGGCAACCTACCTTTAAAGGTAATATTTTATTCCATCCCATGAGCATTACTTCCCCATAAGTAAATAGTTAAAAACTTGTAGCAAAATTTCCTAGCAGTTAACCATCTTCTCTCTGGCTATTCAGCCACTCAAAATTGCCTCTGATGCTGGTTCAGAACTAAAGCGCTTTGTCCAATTTTTATAAGTCATCGGGGTCTAACAGTGTCATTGTTGGCTATCTACAGATACTAGTTTTGGTGAAGAACAGCTGATGGGCAGCTGCTGGTGGTTTGGAGGGTAAAGTCAAGAAAGCCTAAGCTGAGGAGGTTGAGAAAGATCAACTTCTCCACTAAATCAGTGTCCAAGTATGAGAGGTGCAGGATACTGTTTGTTAGGCATGAAATATACTACTGTAAAGTAGTCAGTCTAAGAGTTGTGAGGTCTGTTGAGACCTGCACATTAATTAATTAATTGCCTGAGAGAGGCCTGGATCCATCTACTGTTTTTCTCTGGCTTTGCTGATGCAGCATAAACCTTTTCTTTCTGCAATATTGAGTACTCTATACATACCTTGAAAAGAAGCCAGCCATATACCTCTGGTCCCAAGTTCTGGGAAAAGCATGTGTGCACTTGTCAAGGAGAAGCAATCAAAGTAATATTAACAGTAGGGAACTGAATGGGGGGGGGAGAGAAATGTCTGAAACAATCAATTTCTCTGATCCACAAATCAGTCTGTGGTCTCAGATCTGCTGCCCTTCATAAAGTGGCTGCCTAACAAGTTCCTGATGCCTCATTTCTATGTCTGTAGACACAGGAATGACCAGTGTTTGTGTGTGTGTAAATGGAGAAGATAATGAAGTATATATTTGTATGACTATACAGTAAGACAAATTATCACTCCGTTCTGGGATTCATCACCCTTTACATCCCCTGTTTTGCAGGTTTTGCCTGGACTCAGCCAAGCAGACCCGACAAAAAGTGGCTGTGAACTGGACCAATTTCACCCTGAAGAAAACCACTTCGAGTGCAGCTCAGTGAGGTGTGCGGTGCAGCCCTGGTATATCTGCAGGGCCCCACACCTCGCCTTCCCTCTCCCCAAACCCATAGACAGACACTTGACCTCACTGACCCTTGGCCCTCCCCGTTCCCCCTCCCCATGGGGCTCCCATCCCTAGCCCATAGGCAGGGCCTGGACAGCCCGTGTCCCTCACCTCTCAGTGTTCGACGTTCGGGGAGATGCTGACTGAGCCGCCCCATGCCCAGGGGCAGTCTTATTCGGCCAAGGCCCAGCGTGGCACAGGGACCAGGCTGCACCCAATAAAGGACTTTTTAATTTTTTATTTTATTTAAAAAATCCATCTTCTCTGTTGTTTGTTCTGCCTTCACTGGGCCTTTGGTGCCTGGGCGTGGCCCTCTTCGTGGCAGGTGTAGCATGATGGAACCCCCTCTGCTCTTGAGCGCTTTCTTATATGTTGCTTCAACACCGTTGAGTTTCATAAGGGCAGGAGGTGTGCAAGGGGCTCCCCTTACCGAGGAGCAAGAAGTTGTCTTCTGCTTTGAGAACTAGATATTCCCTTGCAAAATTATAGTGGCAGAGCTTCTGTGTGTGATACAGCCCTTGTCTGTTTCTGTGTATGATACAGCCCTTGTCCGTTTCCAGAAATTGCACGTCATTCAATGTGGCTGTGTTACCTTATTTCTCAGGGAATGTTATTCTCTCAGATCAACACACCGTAAAGTACAGTATTGCTACTAGGATCCTACTAGTAGTAATAAGAGCTGTCGTTTCATTTCAGACAGGTAGCCTATGGCCAGCCTGAGCAATGCTGATAAAGTCTGCAAATTTTAATCTTTTCTCTTATTGTCTTCTCCCCTGCATCTAATAATCATTCTGGACAGATATTTCTTCAGCACAGGCAATTCTGTACACTTTCTACATACGAACAGCACACACCTCTTTGTTCTTCACAAGCACACACAACAGAATTACCCCCAATTGGCTGCATCAAACATAGTTGTGCTCTTTGCACATGAAGATATATGTGTTACGTCCTACAAATACCTATTTATGGAGAGTCCTCATGTAAAATAGACTTACTGAAGAGTAAAACTGCACATCTGCTGTGTCATAGATTATGTACTTAAAATCAAATGTGGAGTGTGACTCCATTCTTTCTTGCTGCACTAAAAGTCCATCATTCCGTGGCTGTTACCCTTTTCACGTGTTTGCAAACTCGAGCCTCTCTCTAAGGGTTTGGTTCTTGCTGCAGTTGGTCACCCGATTCCTCTGATACTGGGGTAATCTGATAGGACTCCTTGTGTGTGACTGCAGAAATCTGATTGCATCTACTGTAGATAATTTTACAATCCCACGGCAGAGCCCTATTTTCAGTTCATGTACAGATAGTCCTCAACTTGCAACAGTTAATTTAGCGATTGTTCAAAGTTACAATGGCACTGAAAAAAGTGACTGATGATGGTTTTTCACACTTGCAATTGTTGCAGTATCCCAATGGTCATGTAATCAAAATTCAGACCCTTGGCAACTGACTCATATTTATGAAGAGTTACATTGTCCTGGGATGATGTGATCGATTGCCTTTTGTGACCTGACAAGCAAAGTCAATGGGGAAGCCAGATTCACTTAACAACTGCAGTGATTCACTTAACATCTGTGGCAAGGAAAGTTGTAAAATGGGGCAGAGCTCACTTAACTGTTTCACTTAACAACAAAAATCTTGGGCTCAGTTGTAAGTCGATGACTACCTGTACTGGTTAAGCTATTGTCATACCAATGATAGTGCATGTGAAAAAAGTGCAAATGATGAAATTCCTTCTAAGGTGTTTCCTAGCAAAGGTTCTCGCTCCTGCTGTTGTTTTACCATGGATCTCTGTTTGGCTTGCACATACAGTATTTGCTCCTGTTCCCTTAGAATCTCTTATACCAGGGTCCCCAACTCCCAGTCTGTGCATTGGCACCGGTCTGCGGCATGCCAGAAACTGGGCCACGCAAGCGAGCCCATCTGTGGGAGGCAGGCATCATGCAAAATCTACGCCCTCTCTGGTCCACGGAAAAACCTCTCTCCACAGAACCGTCCCTGGTGCCCAAAAGGTTGGGGGCCTCTGTCTTATACAACATTTAGTTCTTGAGCTCTACTGGACTTAAATTTGCCCTTTATTATACCGAAGCACATTGGTTTAACCACTCTAACAACGTAATTGGGATTATCATTTCCCCTTATGTGTTGCTAGCTACTTGACTCTGCCAAGTGTTGGGGTGATGCCCCCTTTGTATCAATGCAGGAGTGGGCAATCATTGTTGCCTGCATGATATTGTTTGTGACATATCAATCTCTGACTCAAGAAATGAGTAAGGTCCATTACCAAACTAAATTTCTGGTGCTATCCTGTCTCCTCCTCCATCTTATGAGACTGATGCCCTTCCTACTTCCCAGAGGGCTTGAAATATATGATATCATTATCATCAAACTGATCAGATTTTCTGTTTCTTTAAAGATGCCGTGAAATATTTTGTGTGAGGTGATAAGCTATGCAGCAGCATCCATAACAAACTTTAGTAACACTCTTGTAAAAACAACAGTGGCATACTTGCATTTTGATGTTGATGCAGATATCTACCTGCATGCTGGTAACATGTTCATTTGTTCCCCCTGACATCCTTCTGCAGATGCTCATGCTGACTTAATCAGAAATCAACAGTGTAATTACAGCCTATGATATGAGCCAAGGAACTGGAGTTTTGGTCAAGTCACAATACAGAAAGCTTAGAGAACTTCACTAAGGCCAAGGCTAGTTGCCGACGGTCTTACAAATTGTTTACTGATATCAGTCTCTCACACTTGTCAAGAACTCATCTGGATTACTGGCAGGTGCTTTATTGCAGAAGCAGAGAACATAATGAATTTATAGCACTTAGTATTGATTCAGAGCTGAGTGCATTCATCGCTGCAATGCAAGGTAAGATGTGTCATCCTTCCAATTCCAAAAAAAACAACAATTATCTTTAAATCACATTGGGAGTTTTCTACAACTGGAGTGCACATTGTCTAGTCCAATGTTATTGTTTTGAATTATTAGAATATTTAATATCTAAAAAGTTAAAAATGAAATGGGGCGGGAGAGATGGCAGCCAAGTAATCTTTCCTGCATTAGTTAACTTAAATCATGTGTATAGCAGGCAGAACAGAAAGAAATAGCAGAATTCCCACAGTGTAGCATGTTAGATTTTTCTTGTATACTAGTTCATTCCATATTTGAAAATCTTGTTGCTCATAATAGCTTCATGAAATACATAAAATAGTATTCATCTAAGCAAGTGTTTCGTAACCCTGGCAACCTGAAGAGGTGTGGACTTCAACTCCCAGAATTCCCCAGACAAAGTGATCTAAATCATACAGGTTTGTAGCAATCATTGTTCCTCAAAATACTTCACAGGTATTGTATGATATAGTTCTCTGCTAGTTTCTGGTGGAGAAAAGTATACATTGTATGGAGACTTCTTTGGTTAAACCAACCAACAACAAAAATCCAGCTAGACCAGAAAGCCATACTTTTGTAGACAATAAAATCAACTTTTACTTTATTCTATTTTAATGTTTATCTCCCTTACCCACCCTGTAATGTTATCAGCAGAATGGTAGCTGGAGGGCATAGGGGAAAAAGTGGTGTACTTTCTAGATTGGGAAAGAATAAGGGTCACCTTTCTGTTTAGATCAAACATCCATCTAGTTTATCTGTATTTTGCAAGGTCCAAACAAATGTCTCTGGGAAGATCCCAGGCTGGGCATGAAGGCAACAAATTGGGGGGGGGTGGTCGTTCAAAATCTGATAAAAAGTATACTATAATTCAGTGATGGCGAACCTTTTAGAGACCGAGTGCCCAAAAACTGGCCCCGCCCCCGCTCCACCACCCTGCCTGCCCTGCTCTGCCCCCCCATCCCCTGCCCCACCTGCCCACAGGACCACTCACCGCCTCCAGAGCCTGCCGCAGATCGCCCAGACAGCCCAGCAGTGCTATGGTGGCCACACCCTCTGCCCGTGCCCTACAGCATCAACTGCATGATGGGGTGTGAGGATAGAGTCTTGTCTATGCTGTCTGGCTGCCATGTCCTTGGCTGCGCTGCTCCGTGTGGGCCACACTCGAGGGCGAGTCTCCTTCAGGGGGGCTGTTGGAGAGGAGGGGGTCACGGGGGGAGGCAAGGCTGGGGCAATGGCATGTGTGCCCACAGAGAGGGCTCTTGAGTGCCGCCTCTGGCACCCGTGCTATAGGTTCGCCACCACTGCTATAATTGAACCAACAGGCCTTGACTTGTCTGGTTTGGGGTTTTTTTTAAGCTACCTAAGCCACTTGTAATGACGTACTCTGACACTATTACTGGTTTTCATCTGTCTGCAACCTGCTTTAATGGATATCAGAATAATAGTGCTCTAAGAAAAGCACACGTTTTTTACTATTCAGATAGGATCCTAAAAATTTAAATCACCACCTATAAGGCTCTTATGAGTTACTTCAGAACCCTAAACCTAGACCCCTTTAAGTTCCCTTAGGATGGGTAGGCAACCTTGGCTCTTTTATGACTCGTGGACTTCAACTCGGCTGGCTCAGGAATTCTGGAGTTGAAGTCCACGAGTCATAAAAGAGCCAAGGTTCCCTACCCCTGCCTTAGGAGGAAGGGAAATAAACAAAAGTAACTGTTTACTGTGGAGTAAACCTCACTGAATTCACAGGATTGCCTTTCCCACATCAGTCACATCCTTTTTTAGAAGATCAGTATCCCAAAAGGGACCAGATCATATACTGGTAAGGGAATGATGGTAGAGTATGCACCTTATTTTAATTCACGTTTCTAATCATTAACATTCTTCATTGCTGGTATACAGCATTTATCAAATATACAATAGTGGCCAAAATTGTGGAAACGTTTTGGGAAAAGTACATTTGAGGTTTGATGGCTAATAACATCACTTTTTTGGGAGTAGTACTATAAAATTATATATCAATGGAAAGATAATTTAATTATGAATGTAATGCAACAAAATTTGTTCAGTTATCTATTCTGTGAAAAGTTATAGCCAAATAACCAGAAAAAGGAAGCACAACTTGCTTAGGTTGGTATCAGGTAGCTTTCCTTCATCTGATTGTAGCCAATGAGCATGAGTGTTTAGAGAGCCAATCAGGTGTCATCTTGCTTTGCAATGAGCCAATCAGATCACAGTAGAATTCAGTTATTGATGTCATGTATTGAAGCTGAGAGGACATTTGTCAGTGTGTTATGTGATCGCTATCAAGTTGGTTGGGTTTTTTGGTGTTTTTTCATTTAGTGAGCTTGTAAAATGTAATAAAATTAAAGTAATGGTGCAAAGAGTTAACTGGTTGCCCAGAAAGTGATGTAAAATAGTATTATTAAGTGAACAAGGCTACAGTTATAAAAAAATTAGAAGAAAAATTGGTGGAAACTTAACCAAAAGTGGCATTTCTAAGTTTTTGAATAGGTATAAGGAGACTCAGTCACTACAAAACCACACTGGTAAAGGCAGGAAAAGGTGCACAACAGCAAGTGATGATAAAAGAATTAAGAGACTGCCTACATGACAGAAGACAATCATCTGGGTGTATATAAGATAAAATGGCGCAATGCAATGTGAAGTTGAATGTGAGGACTATTCGGCACAGACTGCAGGAATTTGGCCTAAAATCTAGAATTCCACGAAAAAAGCCACTTTTATCTCTCAAAGAAAGGTTGAAAAGACTAAACTGGGCTAAAACCCATGTTACCTGGATAGAGAAACAATGGGACAGTGTTATTTGGAGTGATGAGACCAAGATCTCCCTGTTTGGTAGTGATGGCATAAAATACGTAAGGAGAAGAATCGGAGATTTGCATCCTGATTGCCTTACCTGTACTGTGAAACACCTAGTCAGTGTTATGATCTGGGTTGTATGACATCAAAAGGTGTGGGCAGAATTTGTGTGATTAATGGGAATATACTGTAAATGGCCAAAAATACATTAATGAAGTACTTGAGCCCAAACTGAAGCCTTCCGCACGTGATCTTTTCCAAGACAATAAAGCATTTATATTTCAACAGGATTCAGCTCCATGTCATGTTGCCGCTGTGTCCAAAAAGTGGTTTCAAGATAATCATATTCCACTGCTGAAATGGCCTGGGAATAGCCCAGACCTTAACCCGATTGAAAATCTATGGAGCTGACTAAAGAAACTTGTTAGTCAGAAGCGACCCAGCAATAAAACCCAGTTAATAGAAGCAATCATTCAATCTTGGTTTCACATTATAACAGCTGCAGAACTAAAGGACTTGGTTCACTCCATGGGAAGATGTTGTAAGGCCATAATTCATGCTAAAGGTTACCCAACTGAGTATTAACTGACATGCTGATAATTTTTGTATATCTCATTTTTTCTATGGTGATAATTTTTGTATATCTCGTTTTTTCTACATGTTTCATTTTTCTTCTTTATAACTGCTATTCTAATAGCAAATCCTTCATAAAAGTTATTGCATTACAAAAAAAAATGAAACTAAACAATACATATATATAAAAAAAAAAAAAACCCACCCCTCCCAAAAAACCCCCCCCCTCCCTTCCCCCCCCCTGAGCTTCCCAGAGCCACTATTATTCTGATATCTCTTGTTTTGTATTTTTTTTTCTTTTTTGTAAAATTTATAAAACTTTTAATAAAAAAAAAAAAAGTTATTGCATTACATTCTTGATTAAATTATCTTTCCATTGATATATAATTTTATGGTATTACTCCAAAAAAGTGGCGTTATTAGCCATCAAACCTCAAATGTACACTTTTCCCAAAAGGTTTCCACAATTTTGGCCACTACTGTACTGATTTGATAAATCTTGGCAAGGTTTTCACATAACTGATTTTATTTCCATTTGCTTACCATAAATTTGGGGTCCATCTCCTTTCCCTACATGTCTTTGTTAATAATTTACAGTTGTTGTTTTTATTTCATTCAGTCACGTCCGATTCAGTCACGTCCGATTCTTAGACAAGTTCCTGCAGTTTTCTTGGCAAGGTCAGATTAGCTCAGTATCAGCTACTCTGAACGACCTTCTTTCCCCAGATCCCTTAATCTCAGTAATTTTTGATAACTATCTGCCATCTCAGCCTTGTAAGGCATATACTGTATTACTGAGCAATAGTGCCTCCCTTATAAATAATTTGCTTGGGTTTAATGTAATTAATCCTAGAATGAATTAGTGCAGTAATTGCACGTCTAATTCTTTCTTTTCTGGTGCCTGTCCTAACAATAATTCATTTAAAAGAAAAAGGAAAACAGGATCTTCTGTATGTACATAACCATGTATAACCATGCATTAGGCATAACGACTGGTGAGCATACTTATGCCAGATTCATGGTACATTTTGGGCCTTCACATATGACACATTTTGCTTCTCTAAACAAAGCATGCATAGCCTGAATATGACAAAAGGGATTATCAAAATACAGACCCTAAAATTAAGGAATAAATACAAATCCTATCCCAACTAGTTATTCCAAACTTAAGGACCTTTCTTTTCTCTAGATATAAAATAGACATAAAACAAATAGGATGTTGATTTTTCAGAAACTGATCGCTAAATCAGAATACATGCTCAGCAGGTGCTTCTAGGGAGCTTCTGAACTGGGATAACCTGGCTAATGCCTTCCAGATAGTTTGGAATTCAATTCTCAGAATTCTTGATCATTGACCATCTTGAGCCCTATGGGAATATATCCTGAAACTTCAAGTTGCCTATTAAATAGCATAGATATGGCATAATTTAATTTATATAATTTAATTATAAAATTACCATCAATGAATGTGGAGATTCCACATAATCATTCTTAGTTTTATATATGAACTTAAGGACATGTTGTTTATTTTTATTAAACCACAGTTTAAATTAGAATCAATATTAGAATATTATGAACACCTATATGAATATTAGCTGGACCAAATGATGTGTTTTCAGTTAAATAATGTCCTGTGCAAACTTCACATTCCAAAGCCAAGATGCCAATCTAAAAAAAGCTATTTTCAATAGCCACTTGCCTAACTCCTGATGGCACAAAATTTCTGAACACAGAGAAAGGACTTAGTAGATATTTTAGACTATTGTGGTCTTTAAAGAAAACACTTTGAATTAGGCTTACAAATTTGAATTTAGTAAATGTATACTGAAGCATCTGACCTTTAAAATTAATTTTTAAGACATCCTGTATTTATCATGTAATCAAATCTGGATGTAATTAAAAAATCAGTAATAGGCTAATGTACCAATTTGCAGAAGAGGTATATTAAAATATTTTGTGCTACAGAAATCTGTCTTATAAGCAAATTTATACAAGTAATCCTTATTTAGCTACTGCCTCACACAGTAATAAAAAAGTAACTGCGATAATCCTTGCATTTAGGACCTTCATGGCTCTGTAAAGCAAAGGAAAGGTGAAGTAAGATTGTGGATTCACCTAGCAACAACTTCGCTTAACAACCAAGTTGCCAGTCTTAATTGTAGTCAATAACCAAGGATTACCTGTAAAATCCAAAATTGTACAACGTTTTATTATGAGAACACAATATAAATTATCAGCTCTGATTCAAGAAATAAATTGTAATGCTAGGACACATTTAAAAAATAGTAGAATGTCATCTGTATATTTAGGTAAGCTCATTCAAAGTTAACGTACCCATATATTTCATGTACAGTGATGTGAATAACTATGTTCAAATTTTCCAACTATTTCAAACAGACAAGATATTTGATCTTCATTTCAATCCTATAGCTAGATAAAAGATATAACAAATATTATTTACATTGTGTAGTCCATTGTTTAATTTAGATAAACATAGATGCAAATTTCAGAATTGGAAAAAGTAGAGTGCACTCTTATCTATCATCACCTCAAATAACTAAAATTGGGATCAGAAGCACCATATCAAGTGCAGGTATTTTAAAAAAAGGATCTAGGAGTCTTATTCAAATCTCAGATGTTTAGCTGGATTTGTTCTATGTTGTTAAAAGTGTTCGAAATCCTCATGACTAGATTGAAAACTGTCCGAGGCCTCCAATCTATAGATGCCTATGAGTCTGAGAAGGGATTTAAAAGACTGTCAAATGATTCAACATCAATTATTCCATTGCCTGGGAAATCATCTACAAGTAGAGATTCTGCCAATCTGCTCAGGCCAGGCCTTCTGAAAGAGCAGAAGACATAATGCTGAAAGAAGTCTCTAAGAACCCCAGAATATCATGTAATTTACAGATAGCTCTCACATTACTGATGTCAGAGTGCATGAATGAACCTTTAGAAAGAAGCTGCACAAATTAGACTTACAGGGAAAGTGTGCTAGGAGGAAACATTTGCTGTCCAGAAAGAATGGGGCAAGGTTAAAAGTTGCTGTGACAGATTGTGCCTATGAAGAAGGACATATCATTTGGACTACACTGAAACAACAGTTTTCCAGGAAGGAGCACATTCCAAGGAGTAGGGTGAGGAGATAACACAGCCCAGAGCTGGATCAGAAACAAAAGAAGAGAGTTAGGACAGCCATTTCCTCGAATTTCCCAGGCTACATCCGTTAGGGTGAGAGTAATATAGGTTTAGTCTGGCAAGATTCTGTCTATTTGGTACAAACAAATAAGAGAACTGAAGTTTGGCAGGATTATTCTATGTCATTCTTGGGCTGAGTTCACAGTTATTTATGGAACAGCTAGGCAAAGGCCAGGACTTGTGGAATAATGTGCTCTGACAGATGAGGCAAAGATAATGTTATTTTGCCACAGCACCAAAATACAGCATGTTTGGCCAAAACCAAAAACGCCGTTTCACCTGCAGAACCTGATGCCAACTATAAAGCATGATGGTGGAAATATTATGATTATCTGCAGCAGGGCCTGGGCAGCTCACTATTATAGAATTCAATATGAATTCTTCACTGTACTAGGTCTGTGAGAATAATGTGAGAACATCTGTCAGAAGACTGAAGCTCAACCAAAAGTGAATTTTGCTAAATGATGACGCTAAGTATTCTAGTAAATCACCAAGAAATGGTTGGGGGGGGGGAGGAAAACTTTTTTGGAGAGTTCTGGAATAGTTGTTCAAAGCCTGCCTATAAATTCCATTGAGATACTGCAAGGATGATTGAAATAGCCTGTGCATGCAAGAAACCCCTCAAGTATTGTACAGCTGAAAAAAATCTGCATGAAGGAATGGGAAAAAATGCCAATCGGTCAATGTCAGAGAGATTGGCAGTCTATTATAACAAATGCCTACTTGAAGTTGTTTCTGCCAAAGGGGGCAAGATCAAGTAGTAGAGCTAAGAGTACTTACCTTTTCCATAGAAAAAAATGTATGTTAATTTTTTTGCAAAGTTGATTCGTTAATAGTTTTAATGTTCAATTGTAGCATCTATATACAGTTTGAATGAAGATAAAATATTGCTATGTGCACATATGTCCAAAGAGAGGGAAGGAAAACTTTACATGGGTGCACTTATGTTTTCACATGGCTATATCATATGAGGTGGGAAAGAGATAGAAAAGCTATTCAGTTTCCCATGATATAGACATTTTCTCCCTATTTCTCTCACTTTATCTTGAAAAAATGTTTTGTAAGATATCCAGTTTTTCTCATGCCTCTTAAAGTATGTCAAATTTTGTTCCAACTTGTTCTGAAGGCAAATGGGTAGTGGTAATGAAGAAGGCCAATTAACTGAGACAAATAGCATCTATAGGAACAATTACGTTTCAATTAATATTAATTGAAAATAAATCATTACATTGAGCTAAAAGAGGTAATACAAATTTATTTTAAGAATTTAATGCAATTATGAAAATTGGCTTGGCATGTGCATCTGTCTGTCCTTCTAGAGCCAGTTTGGTCTAATGGTTAAGGCAATCAATACTTGGTTGATCCAGAAAAAATCAGACATTGCAATTATGGGAAAAAACATTAGGAAGAAAAAAGTCTATAATCACAGCAAGATTCAATCTATGAATTAGGGTTTTGATGCATACAGGAAAACTGATAATGAAGTGAGTGATCACCAGGAATCACTTTTTCAGATTCTCTACTATTTAAAGTGAGGAATACTCATGTTTTATAGTAGTTCAATTATCTACATAAAAATGTGTTCCCCTAACTTTTTCTGCTGATTCTGCAGCGACTCCAGCCACACAGAATGGGACCAAGTAAAGGAGAATATATATATATATAGCTCAGGGTTGACATGAGGGGTCCTTGGTGCTCCCTGAATTTGTTTTTTGGCAGACGTTTCATTGCCCAAACTAGGTAACATCATCAGTGATGGGTAATGGGAAATGAAACGTCTGCAAGAAAACAACCAAGCTCACCCCGCACAGAACGAGGTTGTTGCCGGACTGCACCTCACGCTCCTTCTCGCCGGAAACTACTAAAGAGGTCGCCAAAGCGAATCCGAGCTATTAGCACCACCTAGCTTAGCAACCCGCAACCCGCAAGGTTCCCGGCGCGCCCCTCGGCGCCCGATGGCCCCAGAACCAGACTTCCGCTCCGCCTCTCCGCAGTTTCTGCTTCCGCCGGTCGCACATCTGTTTTCGTCGCGAGAATTTTTTTTTTTTTGGGCTTGTAGGCGTGGCTGCTGTTGCTAAGCAACGGTAACCTTTCCCTCATTGGATACGTGCGTGTGCTCACGCGAGGAAGGTCGAGGGAGCAGAGTAGCTTGAAAACATGGAGACCGGAAGTAGCAGGAAGGTAAGGCCGCATCTGGCCGGTGAGGTATTGGGCATGCATGCTTGGGGAAGGGGACTGTCTTCCGTACCGGTCGAGTAATTCTTTTCTCGTAACCCTCTCAGAGGCAGCACGAACCAGAATCGGAATCGTCTGGCCTGTCTGGAGAAGACGAAAACGAAGAAGAAGAGGAAGAAGAAAGAGTGAAAGGAGAGGTCGAAGAGGAAGATGAGGCCGACGAAGACTACCAGCCTTATGTACCCCTCAAGCAGCGCAAGCAGCAGCTGGTAACGTCGGGCAGGTTGGCGCGGGGTGGCGGGAGCCCTTAATGCAGGGGTTCTCAACCATGGCAACTTTAAGACTTGTGGACTTCAGCTCCCAGAATTCCTCAGCCAGCTTTGCTGGCGGAGGAATTCTGGGAGTTGAAGTCCACAAGTCTTAAAGTTGCCATGGTTGAGAACCCCTGCCTTAATGAAAACCGCTTATTGCTGCCTCCTTACTGCGCAGCTGCGGGACCTGTGACTCGATCCTATGCATCCTTATTTATCGAAGATTTTCCAGCCCCTCTAGTCAGGGTCGACGCACTTATTCTGGTGCCTCTTTTCTATGAGTTGCTCTGTTGGTCCCAATCTTTGCCTATCCACAGCTAATTGTATGTTTTCAGGACAAAAGAAGAGGGACCCTAGGTCAGTGGTTCCCCACTGGAGTCTGTAAAAGATGGGTGAGACTCAGAAATAAGTTGGGTGGTTTATCAGAAAGTCCATTGACATTTTAGTTAAGCTTTTAACATAAAGTGATATATATTTTTAAATGCCCGTAAGCATACACGTTTTCTTTTGAGAAAAGTAGCTTTTTTGTTTCTGTCATGGGGGGACCCAGTGTGTTAGGTAGCGTGACTGGTGAGAATTGATATAATTGTTTTGCATAATGCTTTGAAAACTTTTGTAGTGCTTTGCTTATCCCAAAGAGCATAGCTGATCTTAATTTAAATACAAAAGATTGAAAATCTCTGCCCTAGATAATCCTATAAATTGTTGTGCTGTAAGCCAATAAATGAAAGCCACTTTGATGTAGTGGTTCAGGCATCAGGCTAGAAACCAGGAGATTGTGAGTTCCAGTCCTGCCTTGGGCACAAAGTCAACTGGATGATCTTGGCTTAGCCACTCCATCTCAGTTGCCTCATTGCCTCAGGAAGGATACAATGGCAAACCACTTCTTGGGGAAAAAAAAGAACTACAAGGACTTTTCCAGGCAGTCTCTGAGAATTGGACACAATTGAATGAAAAGGGGGGGGGATGCAGTTAAATACAATCAGGCTTTGATGCTGTAGATCAGTGGTTCTCAACCTTTTTAATGCCGCGACCCCCTCCCAACCGGTCGTAAGTCAAGGACTACTCAACCGGTCGTAAGTCGAGGACTACTCAACTGGTGCAGCACCGTTTGCAGAATGGGACTTTTGGCGGGCTCAGCAGGGCAGAGACAGCCTGGACAATTCCTATGGCTTTTGAAAGCCAATAGAATTAGATTCTATTCAAGAGAGTCTCTTCTATTGGCTTTCAAAAGCCAATAGAATAAAAGGGAATAGCACAGCTAAGGAAAAGGGGGAAAAAATGTGGACTGCGTTGTTTGGCGACCCCCGTGAAATGGTCATTCGACCCCAAATGGGGTCCCGACCCACAGGTTGAGAATCACTGCTGTAGATCTAAGAGGCACTTCTTTTTCTCACTTTTATAAGATCTGTAGCAGCTACTGACATTATTAAAATATTTTTAAATGTGACTCTTAACACTGACTTTTTTATTTTGTGCTCAACAACTAAAACAGATATGGAAAAACTGTAGATCATCAGATGTTGAATTCCAAATCACCCCACCTTAAACTGTGTCTAATGTTTGGTGATTGAGAGTTGTTTTTATTTTTTTTATTTTTTTTAAGATTTTTTTTTATTTTAGACCAACAAAACAAAACACAACAAACATTACACACATACACACGTAATATATCCTTTTTTGTTAACAGCAGTTTGTAACAGTATTCTTTACATTTCCCCCCTCTTTCTTCTTTGAAATATTTGTCCTTATTGCCCCATTGTTTCTTATTTACATTTTCCTTTTTTCATATTTTACTACTTACTAGGAATCCAACATTATTCATTGTAGTAACACTCATATTTTTTATAAGACTCGACCAGAATTCCATCTAAGCATGGTGATCATACAAATATTCTCATATTATTTAGTGCATATACTGTTTTTACTCTAATACTATTTCCAACATTAAAATTCACCCCTTTTCATACAAGTATATTTATTTAATTTTATTTTTCTTTGACATATATAATAATTCCTCCTTTCTTGTTTTATCTAATATTGTGTATAATGTTTCTAAATTTTACTTTCTCTAGTAATTTTCTATAATCCTATTTTATGTAAACTTCCTAAAGATACATCACATCTACATCCAATTTCCTTAAATTGTTAAACATCTAAACTCTTTTTCTTGATATATTTAATCCATTAATATTTATAGAAAAGAGCTTAATTACGTCTCCCATTTTTAACTTGATCTATTTTTTTGTTTTTATTTTGTTTTATACTTCTTGTCTCTATAAGTCTTCCTTTTGCTTCTCTTTCTAACCTTTCTCTTTTTTGTAACTTTTGTATTTCTCGCTCTCGAT
Source organism: Crotalus tigris (assembly GCF_016545835.1). NCBI lineage: Eukaryota > Metazoa > Chordata > Lepidosauria > Squamata > Viperidae > Crotalus > Crotalus tigris. Next base: position 1,671,539 of record NW_024097219.1, read on the forward strand.
CAACTTCCTCTAATAGATCTTCATCATAACTTTTACTCTCCGGCTCTTCCCTACTTTCTTGTTTTTCTCCTTGTGAAAAGTAACTCTCATAAAAGTCCTGTGCTTTCTCAAGTGTATCTATCTTGTATTTTTTCTCCTGCCAAGTTAAAAGTATGCATTCAGGTATTAACCAACGAAACGACTTTATATTTAATTAATTGAGTCGTTAAAAATTGGTATTCTCGTCTCTGATTTCGTATACTACATGGTATTTGTTTTAATACAATTATTTCTTTACCCTTATACATTATTGATTCGTCTCTTGTTTTTTTATATATTTCACCCCTTATTGATCTTCTAGTAAACCTTATATGAACCTCTCTCGCCAATCTATGCCTTTGTGCATAATTTGTGTATACGCTATATGTTTCATCCATGTCTCTTTTTACTTCCAATTTTTCTTTGCCTAAAATCACCACCAAAATCTCTGCCATCTTTTCTCCCAAATCTTCCTCCTTTTCCTCAACAATATTTTGGAAAAAAAAAAAAAAGAGAGAGAGTTGTTGTTGAGCAATACTTGTAGTCCCTTACAAATGTAGTCCCTAATGGTGCTACATCTGCATGGAGGGAAGTGAGCAGTGGGGTACCACAAGGTTCCATCTTAGGCCCACTACTCTTCAATATTTTCATAAATGACTTAGATGAAGGAATAGAAGGGGAATTCATCAAATTTGCAGATGACACAAAGCTGGCAGGAATAGCCAACACCTCAGAAGACAACCTCAGGATTAAAAAAGATCTTGACAGATTTGAACAATGGGCCCTATCCAACAACATGAAATTTAATATGGAGAAAAGCAAGGTTTTACACCTAGTCAGGAAAAACCAAAGGTAGAAGTACAGGCGAAACCTGGCTCAAAAACTGTAACTGTGAGAGGGACCTTGGAGTCCTAGTGGACGATCACTTAAAATGAGCCAGTAATGTATGGCAGCAGCCAAAAAAGCTGATATTATCCTTGGTTATATAAACAGAGGCATAGAATCAAAATCACATGTAGTATTAGTACTGCTTTATAAATCCTTAGTAAGACCACACCTGGAATATTGCCTTCAGAAGTTGTGGGTGCTTCATCACTGGAGGTTTTTAAGAAAAGACTGGACAGCCTCCTATCTCAAAGGGTATAGGATCTCCTGCTTGAGCAGGGGGTTGGACTAGAAGACCTCCAAGGTCCCTTCCAGCTCTATTCTGATTGAAATGGCTCAGTGTAATGCTTTTTCGTTAGTAAAGAGTATACTGGGTGATATAAAGAACAGTAATTAATGGGAAACATACTTTAAGTACTAAGCTCCAAGTACTATCTACAGAACTGCAATTTTGCATTTAATTAGACTTTTGAATGACCCTGCTTTGTAAGGCAGCAATATTTCTGTGGCCAGTATAATAGTGCAAGATACTAGTGTCACACTACTTTGAAAAGTTCTACTAAGTACACCTATAGCAATAGATACCAAGTCTTGAATTAATCGCAACATACGTTTTTTGTAATTTATTTTGAATATAATTTCAGGGCTCCTGTTGTCCCATGTAGGCAACATAACAAAAGCCCTGATAGTTCCCAAGAAATAACAAATTTAGTATTGTGCTCTGCTTAAGTATTAGCCACCACCCAGAATCATTGGGAGTCAGGTGGCATCATTATCTAGATGTCATTTAAATCACAAGCACTGTAAAATCCTATTCATATTCTCTACCATTGATGGTTAGATATAATTCTGCTTCTGATTATCATAGTACTGATGTAGTTATGAAATTCTCCTTGTAAAATGTATGTTCCACCAAGAGTGGAACTTTTCAGGCTGTATACATAGAACAGAGAATAAACAGGATTGGGAGGGACCTTGGAAGTCTTCTATTCCAGTCCCCTGCTTGAGCAGGAGACCCTGTACCAGGGGTAGGGAACCTTGGCTCTTGTATGACTTATGGACTTCAATACCCAGAATTCCTGAACCAGCCATGCTGACTCAGGAATTCTGGGAGCTGAAGTCCACAAGTCATAAAAGAGCCAAGGTTGCCTACCCCTGCCTTAGACCACTTTAGACAAATAGTTGTCCAAACTCTTATTGAAAACTCCCAGTGAAGGAGCACCCACAACTTCTGGAGGCAAGTCGTTCTTACTATCAGGAAATTTTTCCTTAATTCTAGGTTGGATGTCTCTAATAATCTTTCAACTGTTACTTCTGGACCTGCCCTCAGATGCTTTGGAGAATAGACAGCCCCTCAAGTATTGAAAGACTGCTATCTTGTTGCTCCGAGTGATTTTCTTCATTAGACTAGACATACCTAGTTCGCATAACTGTACATCATATGGTTATTTTTATTTTCTCCACTGTGGAGATTCAGATCTATTTGGGGGAAATACTCCAGCTATGTTAACCAGTTCTATAAAATGCATCTCCAAAAAACTATGCTATAAGAACTTTGGTATAATTTTTGCACTTTGTGGGAATTTGAATATAGTACTCTAAATATGAGCTTAGATTCTCATTCCCCTTGATTCCTATTCACTCCTTTAATATCTGAAAATACTTTTCATATTTGCTGTGAAAAATAAAAATGAAATCTGTATGGTTAAAATTAGCTTAGAATAGGCAGAATTGAATAGGTTAGATACATATTGATGAGGTGAGCTTCAGAGGGTTCTAACAAATTCAAGATCCGTGTCTGCAAATGCACTAGTGGTTAAATGCTGCCTCGAATGGAATTCTCAGCTCATAACTTCATGCCTTTAGTTGCAAAAGTTGCTGCAGATTCGTCGCAAAGGGGTGCTGGAGGACGAACAAAGGGACAGTGGCAGTGAGTATCATGGTGATGAAGATGACATTCCCTTGGGCCCTCAATCTAACATCAGCCTTCTGGATCAGCACCAGCATCTCAAAGAGAAGGCAGAAGGTAATAATCAACATACTTGGTTTGATTTATTAGTAGACAGAAGGTTCTGGGCTAACTATCTAATATGTTACTTTTCCCAGCACGTAAGGAGTCAGCCAAAGAGAAACAGCTTAAAGAGGAAGAAAAGATCCTGGAAAGTGTGGCAGAAGGGCGAGGTAAGGAGCAAAAAAATATTTTTTCAAACAGCTTTGGTACTTGGGAAAATGGTGTTTGATGTTACAAAAGATGGCAAAATTGGGATAGCTGAGAAATAACAGATAATTTTGAACATGTAGAGAACAAAACATGCATTATGTTCCAGGTCTAGAACAAGCATATTAAGGCTCAGAAGTTTGGATGGGCTATTCTGGAATGCTTGTGGCCAGCCAAACTGAAACCCATAACATCTTAGTTATTCCAAGTTTTGACTGAGACAGACCTAGAGAGATCTTGCAAGAGAATAGGACAGGGCTGATGCACCTTGTCTAGATGGCCAGTGGGTCTCCTTACTTGATCTTTTTTCACCTTCCTTTCCTGTGTCTCCACTGCTATGCATACCCCGGTTTTCTGTGTGCCTTTGATTCCCTTATTTCAATTTAGCTTCTACTATGTACTGTAACTTCTGTTGACTTTCCCTTTCTCACCTCACTCTGAAACGTGGAAGGTTTTCTACATCCGAACTGTAAATCCCAAGTGCTTCCCGGGAACTTTAGCCTTCTGTTGCTATTGCATAGGATAAAGCAATATTCATATAGGTTGCTTTTATCTTTTCATGATTACTGACTCTTGTATTTTTCTCATGTAGCTCTGATGTCTGTGAAGGAAATGGCAAAGGGCATCACATATGACGATCCAATTAAAACCAGGTAGAGGTACTCCAGTTGTACAAGATCCTTTTCAAAATATAATAGTCATTTCTCTATAACATTTATTTGTATTAAAATGCATAAAAAAGGTGTGCCTCTTGAGGTTCTACCTTGAAAAAATTTATTTTTGCATGTGACTTTCTCTATTTACATAGATAGGAGGATAACTGTTAAAAGTTGCAGTCACATATAAGATTGTAGCCATGGAGCTCATGCGAATTGGATATAAGATAGGTGGTTCAGCTGTCTGTCAAATCTTCTGTCTAATTGTTTACAAAGAAATGTCTGAAAGTTGCAATTGATGTTAGCTTACTAGGAGAACAAACACTCTGTTTAACAATTTCTGCTCAAAACATCACAGCAGAAATTTTAAAATGAAATAATCAGGGTCTTAGATTACTATATTTTTCTGTATTTCTGCACCAGCTGGAAAGCTCCCCGGTATATCCTGTCTATGTCAGAAGCAAGGCATGACCGTGTCCGTAAAAAGTACCATATCCTTGTGGAAGGGGAAGGCAGTCCACCTCCTCTCAAAAGTTTCAAAGAGATGAAGTTCCCAGCTGGTAAGTAGTTAGTGATTTCAAATTTGATTTGAGCGTTTGGATAGTCAGGCATATATACTAGCTTTATTTTGAAAAACAAATTAACAGTTTTATACCGTAGTATGGTAAAGCCTTCAAAACATGTACAATCTTTGGCTCAAGATCCAGTTATCTAGTTTGCAAAACATTCCAGACCTACTTTTGTATTACCCCCAAATAAATTGGATTTCCCTTACATAAGGTCTTCCCCACCAGTCAGTCAATATATTAGAACTAAGATGTTTATTTAATCACAAGGTACTTCCTTCCACAGCTAATAAATTATATACATTTCCACGAGAGACAGTGGAACTCGAACCATTACTCCCATCAGTGCCTAAACATGTGGCAGCTCTCATCTCTCTGACTATAGTCCAGAGAAGAGAAAATGAGGTTCTTGCAAAGTATACAGAATGTAGGGCAGACAAAGTGTTGAAGCAGGTTCTTTGGAGGTTAGAGCAAGGGTCCCCAACCCCCGGCCCGTGGACCAGTACCAGGCTGCGGCATGCCAGCAACTAGTCCGCACAAACAAGCAAGCCCCATCCGCGGGATGCAGGCAGCACACAAAACATGCACCCTCCAGTTCATGAAAAAACCTCTGTCCATGGAACAGTCCCTGGTGCCCAAAAGATTGGGGACCTCTGGGTTAGAGTATTGATAAATACCTCTATTGTTTCAAGAGCTCTGGTAATTGATCTGACACATCATTTAAAAATGTATCTTCAAATGTTAGAAATTCCTTGGCATCCCCACCTCTTTGTAGCACCCCTGCACTCTTCTCCTGACACTCCCACCACTTCCCACTTAAAGACCAGCATGGTTCTGAGGTTATGTTGGTAACCAAGATTGCTAAGCAATGTAGGTATGTGACATCATGCTTTATGACCTCAGCAATGGAACTTCTGGTCTCAATTGTCATCGTAAGTTGAAGACTACTCTATGTCACCAGGGGTAACTACTCATCAAGGGCTGTAGCTCAGGATTAGCAAGTTGACTGCCAGTCGAGGGCAAATGTGACATTAAAGCCCTTCAAGGGCAAGACGTTGTTTGGTGAGTTCACTGACACAGTGCCGGTGGAGATTAAAAAATAAAAAGAAGTATCTACTTTCAGTAAATAGGAAAAAAGCAGGGTTTTTTTTCATTTTGGAAGTGGTTAAGAAAGTGGTGGCTGAAGTCAACAGGATCTACAAGGCAGACACTTTAATGATATCAAATGATTCTAACCCTAACAGAAAACAACATAAAATTGATGCCAGAGAACAACACATGGGCAAGTAGGCAAATACCTACCACATTTTTGGATCACAGTTGATGCTTGGATTAAGTGAAGATACGTTCTGGAACTCAGATCAATAATTAGATTTCTATCATCACAAACATCCAGGAAATCAGAATTACATCAAAGGAAATTGATCTGTCTGCCTCATCTGCTGAGCATCCAAACAATAGAGCAGGTGCATCAGCACGAGAGATTTACTGGCCTGTTCTCGGTATTGTTCATGATCCCAAAGAAAATAAATGACTTTTTAAATTTGAACAGATTAGTTAAACTATATTCAAAATGAAGAGATTTGACAAAAGGTTTCCTGGCCCCCATAAATCTGTCTAATGCATACTTTCACATTTCCATTAGAGTGAATCACTACATGTTTCTCAGGATTGTTTCAGTTTGGGCCCCTTCCATTTGACCCTGCTTCAGCCCCACTAATCTTCGAAAAGTTAATCATGGCCCTAATCAGAAGTGTGAGGACCAAGAGATTCATACCTGTGCTTACTGGGATGATTTACTATTCAGAGCTTCCTCTCACAGGGCAAAGAGGAACACAGTTTTTAGGTATGTCAAACTGTCACGCAGCGTATTGTGACTTTCTCCCCATTGCCGGCAATGGGGTGGGCGTGGTTTCAGCGTGATGCATTTGGCCCACGGGCCAGCAGTTTGACATGCCTGGTTTAGACCGTCTTACGTTGTAAAAATTTGAGTTTATGGTGACTTGGGAAAAGTTCTCTCTCTAGCATTTTAGATGAAGGTTGTATGGGGGGGGGGGAAATGTTCACAACAGACAATGAAAATATTTATCTTTCAAGAGTACAATGAATTCATGCTGCAATTCAGGAAATACTAATATTCAGGAAGCACTTTCTTGTGGCCTTTGCAAGGATATAAGGAATTATGATTATGACTCAGAACTCAGTTCCTTGGATGCAATCCTATGCAAGTCTACCCGCCACAATGGTTTCTGTTTCTATTTCAGGACCATATTATTTTAAAGACAGTTTAATTTTGAAGATCACAACCACAGTACAGGTAGTCCTCGGCATACAACCACAATTGAGCTCAAAATCTCTGTTGCTAAGTGAGACAGTTGTTTTGCCCCATTTTGCAACCTTTCTTACCACAGTCGTTAAGTGAACCACAGCAGTTGTTAAGTTGGTAACACGGTTATTAAGTGGATCAGGCTTCCCCACTGACTTGGCTTGTCAGAAAGTCATAAAAAGGTGATCACATGACCCCAGGACACTGCAACCGTCATAAATATGAGTCATTTGCCAAGTGTCTGAATTTTATCACATGATCATGGGGAAGCTGCCATAGTCATAAGTATGAAAAATGGTCATAAGTCACTATTTTCAGTGCCGCTGTAACTTTAAACGATCACTAAGTGAACTGTTGTAAGTTGAGGACTACCTGTAGTCACCTCTCTTTGGTAGTGGTTAGCATAACAATTTCTCAAAGAGGAATGCCCTTGGAGAACCCTAGAAGGACCAAATCATCATGAGTTCCAGACTGTTGGACTCGGGGGCTCAGTCATTCATCTCAACCTGATTCAGGGAAGAGTCATGCCTTCCCATCAAGTTGAGGCAAGGTGGCTGGCATTAGAAGACTGGGAGAAAGGAACCGTATGTTAATTTGGATGGACAATTTCTACAGAAAAACGATCGAGGAGGAGCAGGCTGAAGATGGAGGTTTCTCACCAAGGGCAGAAAGATATCACGTCTTCCTTTCAATGGAAAGTATATAATAAAGTGGATGTTGAATGGGTCTGCAGATGGACTATATAAAATCCCTGGCACAAGTAGAGCAGACATTGTACCCAGAAATATTTTAGACTATCATGGATTAGTGGAGAGTTTCTTTGGTTGGCTTCTGCAGCAAAAAAGCGAATAAACATGAACGTGACCCATGGTTTTCTCTAATTTTCACAATGTCAGAGTAGAAGGGACCAAAGCTTTGATGTCTCCTTGTCTTTAGTGCTTATTACATGCATTCTCACCTGCCTCAATTTTATCAAAGGGAACATGCAAAGTAAGAATGATAGGTGCAAATGATAGAATGATTGTTCCTGTTTGGCTCAGGAAATCTTGGTTGTAGACCAGTGGTTCTCAACCTGTGGGTCGGGACCCCATTTGGGGTCGAATGACCATTTCACGGGAGTCGCCAAACCACGCTGTCCGCCATTTTTTTCCCTTTTCCCTAGCTGTCCTACTCCCTCTTATTGGTGGCCACACCCACTTGGGGGTCACCACAACATGGGGAACTGTATTATGGGGTCACGGCATTAGAAAGGTTGAGAACCACTGTTGTAGACGCAGGTCAGAATAAGCATCCAAGAATTACGACCTCTTCCAATATGGCTGAACCTTCCAAGCTAGAAGCTGTTGTATATCCAGGTTCAGGTGGCTTCACCTCTGTGCCTGGAACTTAAACAGGAGCAGCACTTGAAATGTTGCTTCCCCAAAAGCAGTAAACACTCATATTAGCAGGCAGGTGACCAAGCACAATTTATAGATACAACTTGATATGAGCAGATTTTTCTTCACTGGTGCAGAAAGAAGTTGTCTCTGAGAGTACCAGAGGTTTCTTGTGGGTCTACACAAGGCTGTTAGAATAAGCAAAACTAAACTTTTTCTTAGAGGTTCCAAACTAATTTTCCATCCTTGTATTCATCACTTTCATGAGTAGTGAGAGGTCTATCAGTGATTCATTTTGAACTCATTAGATAGGTTTCTGTTAAGATGTTGACATGCTTTTCTTGTGATGGTCACTTTGGCTCAAACTGTCTAAGTGCTCTATTGTTTATGGGGGAAATGTGTGTGTTTTTTCACTCAGATCAAATATTGTGGAAATCTAATCTTTTTTTTTCTCTTTAAGCTTAGTTTAAGATTTTGTAGGAATCAGGATATAATTTTACCTAATGTTTGCTGAAATCCTAATAAACCCAGGAGAGAGTTTGGTATATGAGTTGGATATATGAAGATATATATGCTTTTATTTAAAGTGCAATCTTAGGATCAAGACAGGAAACCTGTTTTTCTTATATGAACTGCAGGGAGGAGGGCTGGAAAGTAGGCTTTCTGTTAGTAGGTAAGTCAAGGATTGTATTGTCCCAGCCAACTAGAAAAAGTGCTGACCCAGTGCCAGGAGGCCATCAGTGTCTGGAAGTGGAGGAACAGACTGAATCCCTCCAAAATTGAGTGGTTTAGATTCTGTGGGCAAGCAGTTCTATAACTGCACCAACTTGGCTCTGAACAGACTTATACTTCCCCATCCAAAGGTAGTCTGGAACTTGGGGTTCACCTAGCTCACAGGTCGGCAACCTGCGGCTCCAGAGCCGCATGCGGCTCTTTGAGCCTTCCCCTGCGGTTCCCAGCCTCCTCTGCCTTTGCAGAGAGAGACAGAGACAGAGAGAGGAATTGCGCTTCTCTCTCTCTCTCTCTCTCTCTCTCTCTCTCTCTCTCTCTCTCTCTCTCTCTCTCTCTCTCTCTCTCTCTCTCTCTCTCTGTGTGTGTGTGTGTGTGTGTGTGTGTAAAAGAGAGTGCACTCACAGTGTTCTCCAAGGAGCTGAAAAGCTTTCTGGGCGGAGCTCCTCCCTTTGCTGCGTCTCTGCAGGAAGCAGGAAGGGCAGGAGAGAGCTAGCTAGCCCAGCTAGGCTGACTCAGGAATTCTGGGAGTTGAAGTCCATGAGTCATCAAAGAGACGAGGTTGACTACCCCTGATCTTGTTGGACAACAGCCTGAAGCTTGTCAGGTGAGCAGCAGATAGGAGAGAGAGAGAGAGAGAGAGGGGAAAGAGAGAGAGAGAAAGAAAGAGAGCGGGGGAAGAGGAGTGGCAGACCAAGGGCAGATAGAGAAGGAGAGAGAGAGAGACCCGTTTGACATCTAAAATGAAGATAACACTGCATATATCCTTTTTTTACCTGTGTGTGTGTGTGTGTGTGTGTGTGTGTATGTATATATACATACATACATATACATATATACACACACACACACATACATACACACACACACCTATAATAAAGGTAAAAAAAGGATATATGCAGTGTTATCTTCATTTTAGATATCAAAATGGTTTTGCGGCTCCCAGTGTTTTATTTTTGGTGGGAAACAGGTCCAAGTGGCTCTTTAAGTGTTTTGGGTTGCCTACCCCTGACCTAGCTCATAGTTTTTGCTCAAAGAATCAGTGGCAGATGGCCAGGAGGGCTTCAGTACAGTTTTATCTTGTGTGTCAATTGCAGCTATTCCTGGACTGGAGAGTCCTACTCAGAATCATTCGTGTCCTAGTCACTTCCCTTTTGGATTATTGTACTATAATATACTCTACATGAGGTTGCTCTTGAAAAGTGTTTGAAACTACTGCTGGTGGACAGTGGATCAACAGAGCAGTGACATGTATTTCCCACTATGCTTAGGTAACCCTAGTGCTTTGGGAGCTGCATTTGCTGCCAATTGGCTTCTTGGTATAAATAAATCAAGGTGCCAGTTATCACATTTAAGCCTTTACGTGGCTCCGTATGTAGTTATCGTTGTTGTTGTTGTTTTTAATTTACCTAACCACCTAATCAGATTGAACCAATCCCTCTAGAGCTTGGCTGTTGAGAATGCTATTTGACTAGGCCTAGAAAATTAATCATCTATATTGCTACACAGGTCTGATCTGTTTCTTCCTTCCCATATTTCAGAAGAGCAGTTAAGATCTGGTTTTTCTGTCTCTTTAAGCAGATTGATACAGGAGCTTTGTTCTGAAGGATAATGTCTAGACATAAAGATTTTGTAAATTACTGTAATTTACTGAGAAAAGCACTTGCCATTGAGCATGTAATCTGTGATCCTTTTTATATCTAGTTTTGTTTATTGTAGTTAAATATTAATCACTGTACAATACTATCACGTTGTGAAACTAGTGGCTCCTGTAATTGAAAGCAATAAGCAACTGAGTGGAATGGGTTGCCTCCGTAGAATATAGGAGTTTTAGTCCAGCCTTCTAACTGGAAGCAGCACAGTTAACCTTCTTCTTTAAGGTCCATCAGATGGCCAGAATGGCATGCTATATGTAAATCAGCAATAAATTCATATGTTGTATCATTTTTTTAAAATTATTGTGAATGAGGTTATGGGTTTTTTGTGTGGGTTTTTTTTTTTGCTATCATTGTTTTCATGTGTGTTTTAGAAATAGCTAATGATATACGTATGTATGCCACTAATGTTCAACATGATAAATGGGAATGATCTGATGATGCCCCATTATTAAATATCAGCATGAAAAGTACCCCGTCTTCCTTCAATATCCTTCTTCTGGAAACATACAACTCTGTTTTCTGATCTAACTATTACTTTACTAATCTGCCACCCAATTCTTTCTCTAGCAATTCTGCGAGGCTTGAAAAAGAAGGGGATCCAGCAACCAACTCCTATCCAGATACAGGGTATTCCTACTATGTGAGTGTTGCAAGAGTACTGTCAGCCTGCTTCTGAGAGTTCACTACTAAGCACTGTGCGAAGAATGCAAAATTTTATATTAATTATGCTCTCTATTTTCACTGCATCCCCATGGTAAATCCATAAAGAAACTGAACTTTAAAATCTTGTACTTTTATTATGGCAGAAGTATTTAGGTGAGGGAGTCAGATATTGGCAAAGTTCAGATTTGTTTTTAACCACAATAAATATGCGGGATATTTGATGCTGTAAGATGATTCGCTGCAATCCTCCCCCCTAGCAGGGATTGGCCCTTTCGTTTCCTGGAAAGTGGTAAATTGCTGACTTTGGGATAGTAAAGTTGGAACCTGGAGATTACAAATGATGGATGCGGTACCTGTTTTTTCTTGGTTTTTGTTTTATGGTTTATTGTTGTTAGCCATCTAGAGTTGTGTTCACAGAATGGGTGGCCATATACAGTAAATCATTTAAATAAATCTGTCATTGCAAGCATCTGATTCATATTTATGATGGTTGCAGTGCCTCGGGGTCATGTGAACAACTTTTGTGACCTGACAAGCAAAGACAGTGGGAAAGCCAGATTCACCTAACCCAGTGGTGGCGAACCTATGGCACAGGTGCCAGAGATGGCACTCAGAGCCCTCTCTGTGGGCACGCGTGCCGTCGCCCCAGTCCTAGGCCTTCAGCTGGGTTTTATAAAACCTTTTCGCTTTAGGCCTCCACTGTCATGTGCAAAAAAAAAAAGGTTCAATCAATCAGTCAATTTCAACTTCTCGCGGGGAAAAAAAAAGATCTTGCAAAGTTGGAATTGATTGATCGAACTTTTTAGTCCCACCCAGTCTGCCGTTACCACTGCAGCCATGCCCACCCAATTGGCCACGCGCATCCAATGGGCCACACCCAGCCAATGGGCCACACCCACCCGGCACTCAACGATGCATAAGTGGGTTTTGGGTTGCAGTTTGGGCACTCAGTCTCTAAAAGGTTCGCCATCACTGACCTAACCACTGTATTACTTAAGAATTGCAGCGACTCACTTAACAACTGTGGCAACAAAGGTCATAAAATGGGGCAAAATTTACTTAGCAACTGACTCACTTAGCAACAGAAAAAGTTGAGCTCACTTGTGGCTGTAAGTTTAGGACTACCTGTACTGTCATAGTCTTGCCATGCACGGCAGTTCAGCTCTCCACCTCTGTGACTAGTGCAACGGAAAGAGCTTTTGTAGCCCTGTTTATTCTAACTGCAGCATTTGCTCCTTTGCTTTCCTCCACAGACTTTCCGGTAGAGACATGATTGGTATTGCCTTCACTGGCTCTGGCAAGACCCTTGTGTTCACCCTCCCGGTTATCATGTTTTGCCTGGAGCAAGAAAAGAGGCTGCCATTTTCCAAAAGGGAGGGACCGTATGGGCTCATCATCTGCCCCTCAGTAAGTCCCCCGGGTTTCCATGTGCTTGTGCATTCGGCATGGGGAGTGGTTTGGTCAAGAGAATAAATAGGCTGAGTGACAGCAGTCTCTAGCTGATCAGGTTTTTGTTTCTACAGAGGGAACTGGCTCGACAGACTCACGGCATCCTGGAATACTATTGCCGCCTGCTGCAGGAGGATGGGATGCCTGCCTTGCGCTGTGCTCTTTGCATCGGTGGCATGTCTGTGAAAGAACAAATGGAGACTATCAAACAGTAAGGGTGACATTTGAAGAACATTTAAAGCAGAGTGGCTACATTTTCCCTGTGTGGGGGTTAAGGAAGCAAAGCAGTATTCAGCTACTTGATCTAATACGCTTTCTTCCTCTTCCCACATTGTATAAAAAGATTGTGCTTTTATTGGCAGTAGGATTGGCCTGTTATTTTTCAGCTGCAGAAATTCCTCTTTTGAAAAGATGTTGATCTCTATCTCACTGATACTGACTTCATACATATCTAAATCTGGTTCCTGCCTTGCTACGAGTCCAGAGCAAAAGCCACGTTAATCTAATTTTCATTGTTGAAAGTAGGAAACCACAGCTATTTCTACATGCAAAAATAGATAGTGGGTTGACGTGGTGCATGTGAACGCCCATGCACATGTATCATCCTGCCCTCACATCGGCTTGCTGTGCTTCACCAGGATGTGTGGCATATGTGGCACAGAATTACCAGTTATTCCACTTTTATTGGCAATGATCTTGAATGATATCCCCGGGAAGGAAAGAAAGCCTCATTGTTTAATGATCCTGCTCCAGTGGCACCTTAGGAAGCAGCAGTCTGTTCCCATCATTTAGGAGTTGATCTGCTGAGTGGTGATAAAAATAGGAAAGGCCCCTAGAGACCCTGAAGCCGTAAATTGTAGCCAAGATCTGTGTAGGTACCACATTTATGAAATGTAGTTTCCCTGGTGAGATACAGAGGCTTCACAAGGGAATAACCATATTTTTACTCTTATGTTTCTGTTATTGTTACTAGTACGGGATGTTCTAAACCTTCTGTTCTCACAGTGCAATGTTCTAAACCTTCTGTTCCCACAGTGGTGTACACATGATGGTGGCAACCCCAGGCCGTCTCATGGATCTATTACAGAAAAAGATGGTCAGTCTGGATGTCTGCCGCTACCTGGCTTTGGATGAAGCTGACAGGATGATTGATATGGGTTTTGAAGGAGATATCCGCACCATCTTTTCCTATTTCAAGGTACTAGGGAGGGAAGACTTTGCTCCAAACGTGATCCCAGTCAACCTTTGAGCATATTCCTTGATTATTTTTCTCTCAGCCTTATGCATTTTCTGTACCAGAGATGTGGCTAATGATAACTGTGGTATTTTCCTGGTCGAGATAAAAGCTTTAGGTTAGTAGTAGACATAAGATCTAATCTGCACCTGTTAGGATCTTATTTGTATGTTGGATGTCACCATTTGTTGGTTTTACATAAACCTGATAGAACATTAGACTAATTGGAAAGATTGCGAGGCAGATTGACAATCTGGTACATGTGCTCTTTTTAGAAATCAAGCACTGAGTAGGTAGCACAGATGTTTGAATAATATATTGTGAACAGCTATTTATAAAAATTCTTCTTTCTCCATTACAAGAAAGAAGAGCCAGTTTCCTTAAGAGCATAGGATAAAATTTAATGTTTGTCCTGCCTCTTGAGATAATTTGTCTTAGTTCATAGCCAAAAAACTATGTGGGCCACTAAACACTTTTTCTTCTGGCTATTAGTAATTCAGCCGTGCCGCCGCCACCGGAGCCGCTGCCTCCCGTCCTGCTCCCCCTCCCCGCCTGTTCGGCTGAGGACGTGGCGGAGGCCGGGCCGGGGGCAGCGGGGACCCCCGATGATGCTGCCGTAAGAGAGAGAGAGGAAAGAGAGAAAGAGGGGGAGAGGAAAGAGAAAAAGAGAGGAAAGAGGGAAAGAGAGAGGAAAGAGGGAGAGAGAGAAGAGAGCGAGAGGAAAGAGAAGAAAGAGAAAGAGAGGAAAGAGAGAAAGAGAGAGGAAAGAGAGAAACAGGAAAAGAGGAAAGTGAGAAAGAGAAAGAGGGAGGAAAGAGAAAAGAGGAAAGAGGAAAGAGAGAAACAGGAAAAGAGAAGAAAGAAAGAGAAAGAGGGAGGAAAGAGAAAAGAGGGGAAAGAGAAGAGGAAAGAGAAAGGGAGAGGAAAGAAAAAAGAGGAGAGAGGGAGAGGAAAGAGAGAGGAAGGAGGGAGGGGAGAGAGGAAAGAGACAGAGAGAGACCGTTTTGACATCTAAAATGAAGATAACACTGCATATATCCTTGTTTACCTTTATTTTATATATACACACACAAACACAGATACATACATACTTATATACATACATACATACATTAAAGGTAAAAAAGGATATATGCAGTGTTATCTTCATTTTAGATATCAAAATGGTTTTGCGGTTCCCAGGGTTTTGTTTTCAGTGGGAAATGTGTCCAAGTGGCTCTTTGAGTGTTTTGGGTTGCCTACCCCTGTCCTAAGGGAGGCTACGCTGCTTTGCAGCCCTTTCCGCGGAGGAGGCTGAACTAAGCCTCTTGGCTCTCTCCCTCTCTCCGCCTGGGTGCTTCTCCAACCAGGCTGGGCAGAGCTGGCGGAGCGGCCTTCCTGCCCCCCCTCCCCGGCCAGCTGGATGGGGAGGTGGGGGTCACCACAACATGAGGAACTGTATTAAAGGGTTGCGGCATTAGGAAGGTTGAGAACCACTGGGCTAGACTCTGAAGTTAGGCTAGCCTTTCTCCTGTTGATTTTTGGAAGGCTTCTGGACCGATTGAGTCGACCGCTGTCTCTCTGAGATCCCCGGGACTTCCTTCCTTCTTTGCCGCCTCTTTGGGGCGGCTTCTGGCCCATTTAGGGTCCCCTAACAGGAAGAAACTCAGCTGAAGGGCATGGAGTCCCGAACCCCTCGACTGCTGCACTGCTGTGCAGGACCGGAAGTCCCATCATTTCTTGTTTACCATCTGTGCTTCTCTTTTAGGGACAACGGCAGACCCTGCTCTTCAGTGCCACCATGCCTAAAAAGATTCAGAATTTTGCAAAGAGTGCCCTTGTAAAGCCAATCACAATCAATGTGGGACGTGCAGGAGCTGCCAGTTTAGATGTCATACAGGTATGTCACTAGGTTTAGAGCACTTCCTTAGCCTGGGTCTGATTGTACCTCAAACTGTACTGCGTAGGGAGTCCAAATTATAGTGAGCTCCCTGTCAGTTCTTTAGTTTGTGGGTATTGGGTAAGACAGATCTTAAAATGTTCTGTTCGTTCATTATTTAATTATTATAGCATCTTATTCAGCAACATTATCTTTATTCATGCATAATCTCAACCTTGGTTTTTCATATCTATACTCACTACTTCAAGGTCCTAATCTATTGAGCCCTAATGAGCCATCCTGTGCTGACTTCTGGGTAGTATCTTTCACTATGTTTCTCTGGTTCTATCTAGGAAGTAGAATATGTGAAGGAGGAAGCTAAAATGGTATATCTACTTGAATGTCTACAGAAGACTCCACCACCTGTAAGTTCAACCCTATCCTGATCTGATCTGATCACTCCCAAAGTCTTCTTATCTGAGTTTTCTGCACTTGTCATAGAAAAGGAAGCAGTACTGCATGAAAACAATCTGATTTTTGGCTGTTCTGTCATTGTATTTTATCTTATTTTTGAAATAGGTTCTCCCTTTGAGTAAGGGACTGGAGTACAAGCATCACTTATCTTTTGCTTTCTTTGGCAGGTTCTTATTTTTGCTGAGAAGAAAGCAGATGTAGATGCAATTCATGAATATTTATTACTCAAAGGTGTAGAGGCTGTGGCCATACATGGTGGAAAAGGTCTGTGAAACCTTTTGGTTTTGAATAAAAGTACTCCTTTGGTCCTAGACCTAAAATGCAGTAATCTGAAAGTGCAGGAACTCGATATATGATAGTTTTTCTGACTTAACTATAGTTAGATTAGACTTTTTGAAAATATATCTTCCTGTCAGTCACAGAGTTCTAGCTTGATTAGAAGTTAGGACTTCTTTTATATCACAGAACTGCAGTGATGTGGTATGAAGCATGGTAACGGTTAGAAAAAGATCTAGAAAAGAAGATTCAAGCAGGAGCTCCAGCAGCTGTATCAGATCTTTTAGGGAGTTCTCAGTATTGTCTGTGGTATCACATGCATCTCAACACAAATTATTAAACCAGCTTTGGACAATGAAGCAGTTCACGCTGTGATTTCATAAAGTGGCCATGAAGATAAAGGCCCTCTTGTTCCAGGAGTGTGAATCATGCTCACAGTGAATGGAAGCTTCTGGATTAGGGATGAGGTGAAATCCTTCTGCTCTTCTTAATGTATCCCTTCATCTTGCAGACCAAGAGGAACGGACAAAGGCTATTGAGGCTTTCCGGGATGGCAAAAAGGATGTTCTTGTTGCCACAGATGTTGCCTCCAAAGGCTTGGATTTCCCAGCCATCCAGCATGTCATCAATTATGACATGCCCGAAGAGATAGAAAATTATGGTATGAAATAGAGAGACTCCTGAGGGGGGGAGGGGGTAATTACCAGGTTCATTTGTTGGAATCCTTAAACATATGCAGAATTTATCCAGTGTGACAAAAACAATATTTTAAAAAAAATGTGAAAAAAACAATTTGATCAGCAGAATTTGGCTTGCTGGTCTGCTGCAGAAGTTATATTGACAGTAGCTGAGTTCTAAAATGGGTTCAGCTAAAATAGGATATGAGACACCTGCTAGCTTTTCCTCTTATCATGTATTACTGTATCTTTTAGCTTTATGACTGGGAAGAGTTCAAGAAACGAATGGCTGGGAGATGCAAAATAGCAACGGGTATCAGCTGCTGAGGATGCCCAAAGATTAGGAAGAAACGAGGCTCCTCCCTGCTGTCTGGGAATTTGAATTCCTTTTGTGGCACCAAACAGAGCTTCTCGTAGGCTAAGGGGACAAGTGGTATCATCTGCATCATTTTGCAAATATGGATTATGTTGTTGGAACAATCATAATGTATTACTTGAATGCTGCCTGACTCTCAATGTCTCTGGCAGCTTGACAGTCAAACAAAGAAATTACAATCAGATCATTAAATCATAAAAATAAAGGTCAAAGACAGCAGGTGCGATGAAGTGAGGGCCCTAACTGTCCCTTGCCCAAAGCATGAGTGAAGAGTCAGGTCTTCACGGCTCTTCTGAACAGTACCAGATTGGGGGCCACTGGGATCTCAGGGGAAACTTCGCTCCAGAGGGCAGGGGCGGCTACTGAACAAAGGGGCTTCTGATAGAGTATTTGATTTAATTAAAGGAACCTGGAGCATGTCACCCCCATTGAATCTGTGGGTCATATATTATGGGACACAGGTGGTTTTTTTTTTTCAATTAACTGGGCCTTATGCCGTGTAGGGCTTTGTTGATAACAGCCAGTATTTTAAATTGCTCCCAGAGGCAAACCCGCGAGCAGTACTGTTCACAGAGCTGAGGTATTACATGGGCATGCCCATTACTGTTCATGCCACTGCATTTTGAACTAGCTTTTGAACTGATTTTATTTGGAATGTGGCTCTTGGTGGGTATATGGAACCATATATATGCATATGTAATCCCCTATAAAAGGGATTACAGCAGTGGTTCTCAACCTTTTTAATGCCGCGACCCCCCCCCAACCGGTCGTAAGTCGAGGACTACTCAACCAGTCGTAAGTCGAGGACTACTCAACTGGTGCAGCACCGTTTGCAGACTGGGACTTTTGGCGGGCTCAGCAGGGCAGAGACAGCCTGGACAATTCCTCTTGGCTTTTGAAAGCCAATAGAATTAGACTCTATTCAAGAGAGTCTATTCTATTGGCTTTCAAAAGCCAATAAAATAAAAGGGAGTAGCACAGCTAAGAAAAAGGAGAAAAAAATGGCGGACTGCGTTGTTTGGCGACCCCAGTGAAATGGTCGTTCGACCCCAAATGGGGTCCCGACCCACAGGTTGAGAACCACTGGATTACAGAGTCATAAAAAGAAAACATTGTAACACTGTGTATCCACATGTAAAGTGTGTCACATCATAACATTATTCATGAGGAGTGGGAAGGGCTTTTCAGGATTTTTTTTTTTTTTTCACTAGACAGGCTTCAATCGGCCTGATGGGGAAGCTGAATGGTCTGTTTCCGGTCTGTTCTTAAACTAATTTCCCCTGGCTACTGTAATTCGCTTTGTTGAGGAAGCATAATCAAGTCATATTTCTTTTGGCTAAAAATGATATTTGCGTCTGATTTTTTTCCCCTCCCCAGTTCATCGGATTGGGCGTACGGGCCGCTCAGGGAATACTGGCATTGCCACCACTTTCATCAACAAAGCCTGTGGTAAGGAACTGAGAAAGACGGTTATAAAAGCTGGTCTGTGATGAACAGAGCCAGAGGAAGGATGACGGTGAAGGATGAATGAACTTCAGCTAATTATATTTTTGTCAGCTGGGCTCATCCAGTCATGCTTCCTAATGAATCATTAACAACAAAGAATATTCTAGGGCAGGGGTAGGCAACCTTGGCTCTTTTATGACTCGTGGACTTCAACTCCCAGAATTCCTGAGCCAGCTTAGCTGGCTCAGGAATTCTGGGAGTTGAAGTCCACGAGTCATAAAAGAGCCAAGGTTGCCTACCCCTGTTCTAGGGAGCTAGGAGATGATCAGTGGGTGGCTTGGGGATATCACAAGAGATACCTTATAGAGATAGCTGTTTGTGTAAGCCGTGCCCCTTGTTTACTGTAATTGAAATGCATTTGAGACATTGGCCTTCGCCCACACGACTTGTCTCTTGACCCCTAGATGAATCAGTACTCATGGATTTGAAGGCGCTGCTGCTGGAGGCCAAGCAGAAGGTGCCTCCCGTGCTTCAAGTGTTGCATTGTGGAGATGAGTCCATGTTGGATATTGGAGGTAAGTAGTTGGTTCGTAAAGAGTAGGATGAGGAGAGGCCCGACAGACTAGAATAGTTTTACTGTTCAACCTTTAGCATGGCTGTGTTAGGTGAAAGCTTATTGGAATTAGGGTCATCTGCTATTCAAAGAAATGGAAGGATTTATCTGCTTTGTGGCCTAGTGAAGGAAGGAATGAAATAACTGCTACGCAAATTAGATGCCGGCCAGGTGCATTTTTTCACAAAGAGCGGGAGGTTTTTTTAAAGTCACGTTACTGCTAAAAGATAGGCCTGTCTTGTGACTGAGAGCTGCATAGACAATCTTTCTACTCCTCCCATGTTGTAATCACCTTTCAGTGATCTGAACTTTAACTGATGCAGTATTTTCTCTTCCAGGAGAAAGAGGCTGTGCTTTCTGCGGGGGGCTGGGTCACCGTATCACAGATTGCCCCAAACTGGAAGCCATGCAGACCAAGCAAGTCAGCAACATTGGACGCAAGGACTATCTGGCACACAGCTCCATGGACTTCTAGACTGATTCTGCCGTTTGTCTAGGCATAGGCAAATCAATGAGGGGGGTGGGTCTGGAAAGGCATCTTTTCTGAAATAATTCCAATGCAGTTTCTGGAACAACTATCACTACAGAAGTAGGAAACAGGCTGATAAGGATTTTTTTTCCATTTGGGGATCTTAATGCTTCTGTTGAAAATATTGTTCCTACTTCAAGGTGAAGAGCTTGGTTGTTCTATCTCCTATGTTGCCTTCTGTGTGAACATTTTGTGCTAATTTGGGGCAGTCACATCACCTTGATATCTGTGGTTGTACATTCTTTAAAGGCATGCTCCGTCCTTTTTTAACACCTGCTTGTTTTTAAACTGTTCAGTATACTCTTTCTTGAGGGTAGCAGGCTATTGTTGCAATAATCTGTTGCATCAGACATTGTCACGTGCGCTGGACAAATATTGCCTAGCTCTTCAGCAGATGACCATAATGAGGAGGCAGAGACTTGGTATGTAGTTCATGTCTTACTACTAGTTTCTGGTCACTATAAAAACAGTTTATATAATTTTATTTACCCCTTGCCTTGACTCCACCCATCTATTTCCAGCCATGTTGTTTTCTCTAACAGCTCTGTTTTGGATGACAGCTTCTGCAGCTGCAAAAGAGTCATTCTTGCCTTCTCAAACTGTTGAGTTAAATGTCTCCTGGGACAGTCTGTCTCTCTTGGGACTTTTTGCCTGTTATAACTTTCTGGGTGCCTGCAGGCCCCAAAGAGGAAGTTAGCAGGCAGAGGAAGTTGCCTGCACTATCATACTTACTGACTCATCTCTTGGGCAGCCACAAGAGCTCATCATCTTGACAGCCTCTGTCGCACATTTTACTGGGTTGCTAGCTTGGATCTTACTCCTATGGAGCACCCTACGAAAGATGGGATCCTGTATATTCAGCACCCCAAATTTGGGAAGGTAAATGTGGTATCTCACTTGTAATGGGAAAGCTGATTCTACAGAATCTTGAAGGTAGAGGTGTATGGATTTGTGGATTTTGTTTGTCTTGTCAAAGTTAAGGAAAATTTTCTTTATACTTTCCACTGTTGGGGCTTAAGGTGTTAGCCTTGGTCGTACAAGGCAGAGCCTGCAGTGGCTGTGATTATCTAATATTTATTTTCCATTCTCTTGCTTTATTGTCATATTGAATTGTGAGCGTACAGCTCTATACTCTGTTGTTTCTGGATATGATTACATCAAATAAATAAAATTAAATGCTGAATACATTAAGGAGTGTAGTATAAATGTATCTGTTGGCAGAATGTGAAGTTGGCCTGAAGCAATCGTTCTGAATGGAATATGGACAAGATTCCTTTGCAGGGTCTGCCTTTGAATGGAGAAACCCAAGACCAGGGTCTTTGTACCGAGTACTGAGTCTCCCAAGTAAGGGAGACCTGGGATAAGCTCAGACCTTTTTAAATTTATGACACCCCTGTTGAGGCTGGGATGGAGGGAGGCTTGGATCCCTTTATCCTATTCACCACCCTCTTCACTTTCTTATCTTTTGTCAGCCCTGGAGTTGCAGCCGCCAACTAATGCAAGTACAATCAAAGTCTTTCCAAAAGTAAAATTTGGCAGTGAGGTGGGGAAGTCACGAGTACGAAATCAAAATGGTTCAGTGATTCTCTCATTTTCAGTCATTTGCGTTTTAGGCCATGGCTGGCAGATGTCAGATGACACCCCCGGGACTGAAAAGGAGCCATAACCTGGTTTATAATAGTCTGGCATTTCTTGAAAGTATTTCCATGGGGTTAGTGGCTAGGTCTGGTGGCTCCCAATGAAGCCAAAATCCATCTCAAAGGGTGAAACCAACTGAAGACTTTCTAACTGGCATTTTTGGTTACTGGTGACAACTGACACATCAAGGAACTAGATTTCAATCCTCTTTCGTTAATCTCTGATTGTACTTTGAAGTTTGGGAAATGGCTACTGGCAGGCAAAATTAAATGCCAAGTTGAAGTTGCTTTCTCGTTTTATTGTAACTACTCTGAAAATTGGACTTCATGGAAAGGGATATAGGCTAAAATATGCTGTTACCACTTGAATGGCCAGGGCAGTGGTGGTGAACCTATGGCACGCGTGCCAGAGACAGCACTCAGAGCCCTCTCTGTGGACACATGGGCTGTTGCTCCAGCCCCACCTCCCCCCTTGGCCCCCTTCTCACCAGCAGCCCCTCCGGAGGAGTGTCACCCCTGGGCGCAGCCCGCATGGAGCAGCGCAGCCAAGAACATGGCAGCCAGGCAGCAGAGACAAGATGCCACCCTTGCGCCCCATCACACGCAGATGATGCAGCGGGGTGCAGGTGGAGGGCGTGCCCGCCATGGCGCTGCAGGGCCGCCTGGGCAATCTCCTGTGGCAGGCTGTCGAGGCGGTGGCGATGGGGCAGAGTGGGGGCAGGGGGGTGGGGCGGTTTGGGGGCACTCAGTCTCTAAAAGGTTCGCCATCACTAGGCTAGGGTCTCCAGGCCTCAGTATTAGTCCTTAGCACTAGTGGAAAAATATGTTTCATACCAAATTCTTAACTTGCTTTTAAAAACACAGAAATTCTATATTCAGTTACCTGGAATTCTGTTTTTGTTTTTGTTTTTAATTTTTTTTATCCCATTAGATAATACATATCTAATACTCCTCCCTCCTCGAATTTTTTCCCATACCAGTCCTGTGAGGTGAGTTGTGGCTGACAAAGAGTGGCCCAAAGTCACCCAGCCGGTTTTCACGCCTAAGGCGGAACTAGAACTCACAACCTCCTGGTTTTTAGCCTGCTGCCTTAACCCAAAATTGGCTAAATTTCATAGCCAACTGAGATGCTGTTTCTAACAGCTTTCTCATTTCATACTCTGCAGAAGTAAGTAGCTCTTACTAATTATGCTTTGGTTTGATATTCTTTCCGGAATAAACCATATTAAACATGTTAAATCATTAAGCCATGTTAAACAACTCACAACTTAACAATGATTGAGTGTATCCCTTTGATAACTGCTACTCATTGAGGAATTTTACAGGAGGAGCACCACGGTGTAGGTGAGTACCACGATAATCCTCATCTTCCAAACATGTATACTAGTCTTCCTAAATCTGGTGCTTCCCATCTTCTCAACAGTATTTCCATCATTTTCAGACATTTTGCCTATACTTCTCTGGAAGTCCTCTCCAGCCTCTGATCTTCTGATTCTAAGCTGCTGCATTAGAAATTGGGTGGGTGGGTGTTGAAAATAGCTCAGAACAGTTACATTGGCGAGAATTATGGATACTGATCGGCAGCAATTTTATAAGATTTAGACAGATTTTAATTCTGTCTGGAAAGATAGAGTATTGAATCTGGGGTATGTTCTGTTTTAGAGACAAACCTGCTTAGGAAAAATAGTGCACTTTCCTTCGGCCTTTTTTGAACAAATTACATATTTGACTTGTGCAATGGAAATTACTATATTTTACTTGCTCAATCGCTGACTTCAGACTATGAAATGCAGTGCCAAAAGGGAAGGGACAGGCACTGTCTGAAGATGAGCTGATCCAATAAATAATAGCTGAGGGCCCTGAAGCCATTACTCACTCTCAAGTCTGCAGCTTTGAATTCCACGAGGATTAGAAATTTACATTTTTATATGATTTCAAGGAGCAAAGACATTATATCCTGGGCCCGATACTAGATGAGGCAATTGTACAAATACATTCTATGATTATTAAATGCCGCAGAGGGATTATGGAATAATGGGGGGGGGAAAGGTTTGCCTTTTTGTGATCCTATACATTGGCTCCTACTTCTGTGAGTAGCTCAGTAGCAGGAGAATCATGTTTTGTTTCTCTTTCTGCACGGCTACTTAAAGACTTACTTTCTTATTTCTTCCTCCTGGGTGCAAATATTTGACTGCAATTGGATTTGTTTCCTGGATTGTTTCATCGCCCATCCCTTTGCCTCCGTTCACAGAAGTCTTGGCGGAAAGTATGGGTCCAGCTTTTTGCTGACAGTCCTTTTGGTGTTGCCCGTCTTGAGTATTTTGAAGCACGTGACGGTGTTGCAGCGGGAAAAACAACCCTGAGGAAAGGGGAACGTAAAGTGATTCGCCTCTCGGACTGTGTCTCTGTGGAAAGAGCTGAAGACCGGAGCTCTCCCAGGGACACGGCACCTTTCTACTTGTGCATGCTGGAACGCAGTTGGTTGTTCGCAGCAGATCAACCAAGTGAATGGATTGAATGCATCTGCCAACTAGCTTTTCAGGTATTGATCAATACAGTACATTACAGTACTTAATTGAATGGCATCCACTTGCATCGACTTGAACTGAACTATAGGATGATTTCTCAGGCCCAAAAGTTTTGTTGTCCAATCCAAAGCTTAATGGAGTTGTTCCCCCCCAGGTTGCTGTTAATATTATTCATGGAAGGTTGGGTGACTGACTTTCCAACCCTAAAATTTCAGGATTCCATTCTCATTTCAGTAGCTTCTTGAAACACTGCATGAAGAATTTCTGGAGGAGACTGCTATAATAATGGACGCTCTTCGTTTACTTATTTTATTTTATTTCTCAATTTTAAAAATGCAGTTCTGCTTCCAAAACTCTTAGAGATTAATTGAGTGAACCACATAGCAGCATAGTACTGGAAATTCTGGAATTGCTAACGTAACAAAATTATGGTTTCTTATTCAGAAAAAGATCTTTCAGAGATCTTTCTTCCAGCAAGAATTTATAGGAAGTCAGGTGTAATGTTTACATAGTTTCATCATCGTTTTCCCCTTTCTCAACTCTATTCATTTGGGCTCTTGCCTAGTAGGGTTTATCCCTAAAGTAACAAATAACAGAGAGGAATGTTTTCCATGATTATTATGTTACAAACAAAATCATGAATTTGGTTTGAGTAGGGTTTTTCTATGCAAATACTGTAATTGGTGTAATTATAGAGGGTAGCTTGCAGCTTCCAGATACAAAGATGAATAACAGGTAAAAGTATTGGAATTAAATAGGTAGATCAGTAGCTTTAATTGCATATCAGATTGATAAGGTTTGAGATTCGGTGTAGTAATGTGGTCAGGGTGTTGCAGTAGGACTGTGGAGACCAAGTTCAAAGTGCACTCAGTCAACCTATTTTACTGGTGGGTGGAAATAATAATACATAGAGGACCTTGAAATTTTGGAGGGTGGGATGTAAACATTTCAAATTATAAGTTGCAGCAAGGGTTTCTGGATATGGTGATACAAGGTGGTGGTTATGTTGTGATAAAGGGGCCATTCAAATGTTGCAACTTTGCTTTTATAAGGTAATTAACTGAGAATCCCTCTTATTTCTTTCACTTTTGCTCTGGTGATGCAGAGGAGACAGTCCCAGTCCAGTACAGTTGGAAACACCCAAAGCTCTCAACCCCTAATGGAGGAGAATTCCATCTACTCATCCTGGAAGGAAAGTACGTATGCCCAAGGTCGGGATGAAAAACCGATAGCCAGCCAGGGCATTAAAGGGGTTAACACTCATTTGTGCTGACAAAAAAAAAACCCTCTAAAGAAATCCAAGCTTAACAACTTCTTTTAGCTGAGATTGCACTAGAGCAGTGGAAGCTCAGTCTGTGGCCCCAAAGCTGTGGTTAGAGATCCCAGTTTTTCATCCAAAGCTATCATCAGATTATAGGTTTAATTTAATTTAACATACCTTTAATTTTACTTAAGTTAAACTAAATTGTTTTTGTCCTGGTTCCATCCAAGTTAACAGGAGTGCAATCTCCCCATGCTAAGTGCAGTCCCACCTCCACACAAAGGCTGTTCACCATTGTGATACACATTCCAGTACTCGGCTTTGTTAGTCCATATCTGATCCTCCATTGTGTCAGTGCTGACAAAGATTATCGAACGGCAACCATCATTATGGAATAAAGTAATAATGTAAGCATCCACAATATCAGGAGATAGTGTCGCAAATTCTACTTTTAAAAGTGAATCCATAGTTGTACTCAGGGTTTAAAACTAAGTCTTCAAGTTCAGTATTTTTATCAATTAGACTTTTCCTGCTCTCCGGAGCTGATTGCTTTATTTTGTTCTTCAAGGATGTTCTGTTTATTTTCCAACAGCTTTTAATTTTTTTCTGTAGCTGCCTAATGTTACAGTACATAAACCGGGTGGCTAGTAAGTCTTTTTAAATCAATAAATAAATTGGGTTCATGTTTTCAAACCCAAATAGTCACAACAGAATGAGAAAACTTAAAACTGAGACATCCATGGTTCCTAAAAAAAAAAATGGTACGACAATCACCACTGAAGGATTATGTAAAGGATTAAGAAAGATTCTTAGATAAATAAATAATAAGTCTAATATTTTTTCCAACAGTGTGTGAGTTCCCAGTGAGCGTATTCCCAACAGAGGCTTCTGCAAGATGTCTGTTGAAAGGGAACTACCTGATGGTCCTTTTTCCTGAGCAACTGGTCCTGAAGGATGTGCAGTCTGGACAAATTCACTATAGCTGGCCTTATACCTTCCTCCGAAGATTTGGCCAGGAAAAGGTAAGTAGCTGCTTCTTTCTTCTCTTTCTCTTTGTTTACGGCAGAAAAGACTGTAGAGCATCACACATGGAGGATTTCCTCACTTGTAGCACATGAGACAGTTGTCAGTCCCCCAAGTAGACCAGACTAGGAAATCAAAGTTATCATGCTAATGCGACTTTTATTGTAGGGTTGCATTAACAGAATCTTACAAGTCTGAATGTGCCTCCCTCTTCCTCTATCTTCAAGAGAACTGGAAATGGTCAACTCCGAGATGCTTTCTCAATTCACATTTCTATTTCAGACTCAGTTTTTTTTTAAATCTCACCATTGCGTTGGTTGCGGCTCTTCCTCCAGTTCCTCCAGTCTATTCATACTGCCCATTATAAGAGGGACATCGGTTTCTGTGAAGGTTACTGACAGGCCCTAATCAGGTCATGAGGCCATCAGCATGTTTCAAAATAACCAAAGCTGCACACCTATACAGCTATACAGGTAGTCTTCGACTTACAACAGTTCATTTAGTGACTGAAGCTACAGCGGCACTGAAAAAAGTGACTTGTGACCATTTTTCACACTTATGACCATTGCAGCATCATTGCACGGTCACACGATTTGCATTTGGATGCTTGACAACTGGTTCATATTTATGACGGTTGCAGTGTCCCAGGGTCATGTGATCCCCTTTTGCGACCTGACCGTCAAAGTCAATGGGGAAGCCAGATTCCCTTAACAACCAGGTTCCTAATTTAACAACTACAGTGATTCACTTAACAAATGTGACAAGAAAAATCATCAAATGGGGCAGAACTCACTTAACTAAGTTGTCACTTAGCAACATAAATTCTGGGCTCAGTTGTGGTCATAAGTCGAGAACTAACTGTACTCGTCAAAAGATGTTTCTCACATGCAGAACACCAGAACTTTTTTTTCCCTAAGCACTGAAATATGGAAATTAACAACAGAAATGAGAAGAAGGTCAAACAGGAAGTGCCATAGCAAGGCAAGACCCAGCCCTGCCTTCCTTCTGGAATGAGATTCCTCATGAGATCTAGATAGCTCCTACTCTGATAGTGTTCCAGAGGGTTTTTAAAGGCCTGGCTTTTCTCTAGGTTCTGGGCTGGGTGACTTACTTGGTGTATGATTTTTATTTTTATTTTTTTGTTTTGCTTTGCAGACCAGATTTGCCCTCTTACTTAGTTTTCTGTTTTTCTTGTATATTTGCTATTTGTTTTTATGGTTTCATAATGTGCCCTGAGTTGATGGGAGTCAAGCGGCACTTAAGTCAAATAAATAATTGATAGATTGATTGCTAGCAATTACTTTAGAACAGTGGTTCTCAGCCTGTGGGTCGGGACCCCATTTGGGGTCGAACGACCATTTCACGGGGGTCGCCAAACAAAGCTGTCCGCCATTTTTTTTCCCCTTTTCTTTGGCCACGCCCCTGGCACCCAGTGATGTATAAGTGGTTGGGGGTCATCACAACATGGGGAACTGTATTATGGGGTCGCGGCATTAGAAAGGTTGAGAACCACTGCTCTAGAATAACTGTTGAAGTTTTCTTTTTTCTTCTCTCTCCCCAGACTGTCTTCTCTTTTGAGGCAGGTCGCCGCTGTGATTCAGGAGAGGGCCTCTTCACTTTTAATACTTCACAGGCTGTAGAAATATGCAAGGCTGTCTCGGCTGCAATAGGACATCAGAAGGCCATCCTTATGGAGAACAACAAGAAAGCTGGGATTTCTCAAGCTCAAGACTCTATGCAGAAAGCCGGGGTGTGGTCCTGGCCCACTGGCACAGAGAATTTGGAGGAAATGCAACCACTTCCAAAGGGGAGCATGGAAATTAGCCTCTCTAGCGAAAACCACTCTCTTTCCCCAGAGCTTGAGTCTCCTGAAACACCCATCATCTATGCTTCCATTGGCAAGAGCTTTCCTCTCATGTTTCAGCCTTGGGGCAAGACAGAGGTGGAATCCCAAGAGCAAGGAGCACAGCTCTCAGACCATCTCTACGAGAACCTGCAGGATCTGGAACAGCGTCCCTCCGGCTCAGAATGTCTTGGCTTCAGCTACAGAGACTCCCTTGAGGGCAGCAACAACCATGACCAATTACCCATTTACGATAGTCCTAAAACACTCAAGCGCTTGAGCGGCCATCTTAGCTCAAGTCCAAGGGCGGACTCCTCTCCGGACAGACAGTGTCCATCTCATCTGCTAGATGGTCAGGAGACTTCAAGTAGAGGTGAAAGGAGTGGTAGGCCCAAAGCAAGAGGAACTGGTGCGTTCAGACACAAGTTGGTTACCATGCTTAGTAGAGAAGGAGGTGGTGGTAAAAACAAAAACTCTAATCATGTGGACAAGCCTTAATAAACTCCTCCAGCTGAGAGGCCAAGTCCCAAGGCCTGACTTTCTTCTGATCTGTATATCTTGTGTTTGTCTTGCCTCAATAGCTACAACATCCAAGTAGGGATAATGCACGGTGATGGTTTGAATGGAGATAAAGTCCTCCAGGCCTGTTCCATTCTTTGAAGGCTAAGAGGATATCTGATTATTTTTGTTTTGCAATACCATGATCTCAGGCAATCAATAATAATATTTGTCATCTTAATTGTGTGTTGCTGTAGAATCTTGATTCTCTTCACTCCTTTCCAACTATTACAAATCATTTCCCTATATTGCTGGTACTAGAACTATTGGTTGTAATATTTCCACATGTACTGAAGATGATAACTCAGTGATGAAAGCCTTGGGTTTCTTCCATTCCTGCTTTAATGATCCAAGATTGTACAAATGGGGGAAAAAATAAGACTTTGGGAAATTATTGCTAATTCATACAGGGATAGAGACAGTGCTTTAGATATAAATATTTACACTATTTAATATATAACTTTAATATAGCTTAACATTTAACCTATAATGTAATATACTAACAGCTTAATATTCAAACTTTTACTGTAAATATATAGCTTTATTATATATAGCTACTAAATACATAGCTACTCCAAGTATGTACATTTCTCATAATTGCTTGGTCCTGCTCTTTTATTTCCACTAGAGTGCAGTATCTTGCTTGCATTTAAGAGCTCAGCTTGAGAAGAGATCTTTGCTCCATAAGATGCTAGGTGGCTTAATGTATGTGGATCTGATAGGATGCCCATTTTCTTAAACCCTATAGAGTGTTAGAATGCAGACAACAGAGATCTGGATTTAGAAGCTCTGTTTCCCTTCTGTAGTTCCTCAGTTAATGGAATGGCATTTACTCTGAAAATTGAGCCTCAGACATTTTAAGACAACAGTATTATGCATTGGGGGAAACCAAAGCAATAGTTACAGCTACAATATGCCAAGATAGATCATTCAGTTGTGCAATTTAACTTCATATGTAACTTGAAGCCACTGTGCGATTTGCTTATTTCTGAGATAACGTGATACATGGAAATTGCATAGATGCCCTTGGTCTGCTCATAAATAATTGCAATTTAATTGGTTAGTGTATTAAGTTCTTAATATAACTACTGCAACTAATTATCCATAATAAACAAAAGCACGGCAAAATTGCTAAACAATCCAAACAGCTATTATCAAGATTAACAATTGCATCCAGAAAGCTTGCCCTCCTGGCAACAGTAATTAATAACAGGTCACTAAGTCAACTTTCTCTTTTTTATATATATACTTTTTATTGAAAGTTTTAATAATAAAATCTAATGCAATCTAAAATATAACAGAGAACGTGAAAAGGAAAGAGAAATAAAAGAAAAAGCTAAAAGTACAAGAAAAAAGCAAAAAGTGGGAAAAAAAGAAAAGATATAAGGAAGCATCTTCCAAAATTCTTCATAGAAGTTATAAGTACAATTATACTTTAACCCCTCACTATAGTTACATCATGATTTTCTTCTTTCTATAATCTATCCTGTCTAATCATCAAAACCATAAATCACTTTCATTTTTACTCAAAAAGTCTATAAGAGTTTTCCAGTCATCAATAAACATAAATATTGTCTTTTCTGTAATCAAAGAAATCAGTTTATCCCTCTCAGGAAATTTTGTCGGTTTCACCAACCATTCCTCCATGGTGGGTAAGGCCAAATCTTTCCATCTTGGTGCATATTAATCATATATTGAAATAATCTTCCATCTAAACCGATTTTCTCCACATGCCTAGAGGAAGAAAACATCTAAGAACTGGGAATTCTAAGAGAAATGATTTTTATGAATTTGATTTTATAATTGCCTGACCTCTTATACTTCTTGGTATGCATTTGGATGAGAACATCCCATTATCTTTCTCTTTAGAAAAATAATAGTTTTACAGTGTCTTTTGATTAATAAGTTGGAACACAGCACTTCACTTCGACAGTGCAAAAGATCAGAAAGAGAAAAAGGCAAGTATTGTGAAGCACTGTGAGAAAGAGTTGTCATGTAGATGTTTGGTTATGTGAAAAGCTCTTAAGATCATCACTCTTATACAAAAAAAAAAAGGAATCTTGGTTTTTAGGTTTATGAATTCACCTTTTTTCTTAATGGAACTCTAATAGAGAGCCAGGTTAGTCTAGTGATTAAGGCACCAAGTTAGAAAGCTGGAGACCGTAAGTTCTAGTCTCGCTTTGGCCATGTCTTTGGGTGATTTTGGGCCAGTCACTATTAATCCAACTTACTTCAAAGAGTTGTGGTGGGGAAAATAGGAGGAGGAAGGTGTGTTGAATATGTTTGCTGCCTTGAATTATTTGTAAGGATAATAAAGGCAGAATACAAATAAATAAATAAATAGCCATCAACCTGAGCCTAATAAATAGGACATACCTTCAGAAGAAAAGATTTGAACCTATGAATTAGAGCAGGGGTCTTCAAACTTGGCCCTTTTATGATTTGTGGACTTTAACTCCCAGAATTCCTCAGCCAGCGTGCCTGGCTGAGGAATTCTGGGAGTTAGTCCACAAGTCATAAAAGGGCCAAGTTTGAAGGCCCCCAAATTAGAGCATCAAAACCAACTGAAACTGTAGTTTAATTAACAAACCATACAGGGTTTATTGCAGTATAAACTTCATGGGCTAGAGTGCACTTTGATATGCAAACCATACGAAGTTGGTGAACTACAAAAATATAGAATAAGTGTTGCTACAGTGGGTCAAAGCCACAAAATCCACAGAACGGCAGAATCTATCACATTTTTTATGCATAGCCCACATATATACACACACAAATAAATGGATATGTATGTATATGTGTACACCTGTATACACAAACAAATATTACAGTACAGTATACTAGGATTTGTTTTGGATTGTTTCAAAGCTTTAGAGCTATAGTACTTTGAAACACAGACCAGTCTTAAAATAGAGGCCATCAGTCTGTGTAGAAAAATGAGAGGGGTTCTTTTTTTCAGGAACTCAGTTTACGGGCTGCAGCAAATGCATGGAGTGGATGGAAAGAAGATTTCCTGTTGCCACCATCTGAAGACAATAATGGAGCCACTTCCTGCTTTGCTTGACTAAGCAAATCCAGATGTGCTCCCTGAATAGAAGCAGCAGGAAATTTGCTGTAAACAACTGCAGGCCTCAGTAAAAAGGAGGAGAGGCCTTGCTCTGCCAGTGCAGATGCTTAAGTGATAATTCAAGAATCAGTCACAAATCAATAAATCAAGAGGGGGTAAGGCTGTGAGTCACTAAAATTTATTACTCAATTATTTCAAATGAGTACAGTAAGCAGAGAGCCCAGGTGCATCAATCTCTGCAGGCTTAGAGCTAACAGTTCATTTCAGCCAGCACAAACTTCTGTTAGCAGGAAGGTTTCCAGTTGGGTGGATCTGATGTCTAAGGGCAAGCATCCTGGCTGCTGCACTATCAGCTTTATCCGGCAGAGGGGGTAAGCTGATCAGCTCAGACATTTTAAGACAACAGTATTATGCATTGGGGACCTAGCTCAGGGATGGGATTCATGGACCTCAACTCCCAGAATTCCTGAATCAGCCATGCTGACTCAGGAATGCTGGGAGTTGAAATCCATAAGTCATAAAAGAGCCAAGGTTGCCTACCCTTGAGCTAGGTCCCTTATTCTGGCTATGCTACATTCAGCATAGCCAGAATAAGGGATCTCCGGTGTCTTCTAGTCCAACACCCTGCTCAACCAAGAGATCATTCCAGACCAGTGTTTCTCAACCTTGACAATTTTAAGGCATGTGGACTTCAACTCCCAGAATTCCACAGCCAGCAATGCTGGCTGTGGAATTCTGGGAGTTGAAGTCCACATGCCTTAAAATTGTCAAGGTTGAGAAACACTGTTCCAGACAAATGGCTGTCCAGTTTCTTCTTAAAATCCTCCTCTGATGGAGCACCCACAATTTCTGAAGACAAGCCATTAAATCCACTGGTTAATTGTTCTCACTGTTAGGAAATTTCTCATTAGTTCTAGGTTGCTTCTCTCTTTGATTAGTTTCCATCCATTGTTTCTTGTCCTGCCTTCAGGTGCTTTGGAAAATTGGTCGACTCCCCTCTCCCCCATCTTCTTTGTGGCAGCCCCTCAAATATTGGAATACTGCTATCACATCACCCCAATCCTTCTTTTCACTGGACAAATCCAATTCCTGCAAACATTCTTTGTTATGTTTTAGCCTCCAGCCCCCTAATCATCTTTGTTGCTCTTTTCTGCACTCTTTCCAGAGTCTCCATATGTTTTTTATAACATGGTGACCAAAACTGGATGGAGTATTCTAAGTGTCGTCTTACCAAGGCTTTATAAAACTGTACTACTTCATATGATCTTGATTCTATCCCTCTGTTAATGCAACCTTGGATTATGTTGGCTTTTTTGGCGGTGGCTGCATACTGCTGGCTCACATTTAAGTGATTGTCCACCAGTAACTCCCTCTCATAGTTACTGCTGTTGAGCCAGGTTTCACCTAATTTGCACCTGTATATTTTGTTTTTCTTGCCTAAGAGTAAAATCTTACTTTTCTCTACATTGACTTTCATTCTGTTAGACAGGGTCCAGTGTTCAAGTCTGTTGAGATCCATCTGGATCTTGAACCAGGACAAAGCTTGCTGGTAATTCAACAATTTAAGTGTCAGAATATAGGCAATGATGATGCAGCATCCATTAACTTTGGGATGTGGGAGTGAACACAAGACCAATATGTCTGGCTAGGATTAATGAGAATTATTGCCCAACATCTATAGGACCACATATAGTATGCGTCACCCTTCTGCACTAATTGCTTGAGTTGTAAAGTGTAATTTAAGAAGGATGTAAGAGAAAGGAAACCAGCCAATGTCTTTAAAAATGAGTTTTATTACTGGCATCTGAGTTATTGAAGAGGATTGTAAAGTTATTCCCACTCCAGAGCTCCATTTTTATTTTCACTGATTCTTTTAGAAGCAGGAGATAATTAACCTAAAAATGGTGGATATTAAAGGTATCAGCTTCACGGACTGTGTTAGACCTCCCTCTTTCTTTAATCACTGCAAACTTTGCTCCTTCTCTCCCAACTTTGTAGCTTTACATTTTTTTATTCGTGGAAGCAGTTTTATAATAATTCTGAATTTAGATCTTAACATCTGGGAGGTAAATAGCGGCAGCAGAATAAATTTTGAGTATAAATATCTATGGAGATTCTCAGTCATCCAGGTCATAGTTATCCCAAAGATGCTTTTTCATGAGGCAACTGGATTTTGTTTTTCTTTGAAGACGTTTCATTTCTCATCCAAGTTACTTCAGCTCTGAAGCTTCCCCACCATCCAGTCAGAGCTGAAGAAGCTTCTTGGATGAGAAGCGAAACATCTTCAAAGAAAAGCAAGAAAAGTCCACTTGCTTCGTGAAAAAGCATTTTTGTGAGTGTAGATACAGACTTCAGAACCATCTTTTCATGAGCCCATTCTGGGAGAAACTAGGCTGCACTTTTTTGATGCTAGACACTAGTCTTCTTCCACTCTCTCAATGGCTACAGAATTACGTACATAACATATTCCCTACAGGTACAACAGTAAATAAGTTAAACATATTGTATAAGTGTAATCATTACGTTCTCTTACACTGTTAAGGTTAATGGAGTATATTTGGGATGACCTATGGATCCCAATATTTCATAATTAAAACAGTATAACTGGATTCATGCATAGCTCTAAATCATAGTTTGCTTAACCATGTTTCATTCAACATGCTACCATAAATTACAGCGTACAAATCCAGTAGTTAGTTTTACCTAACATGCTGAACCAAGTACAGGTAGCCCTCGAGGTACGACCACAACCGAGCCCAACATTTATGTCGCTAAGTGAAACATTTGTTAAGTGAGTTTGCCCCCTTTTATGACTTTTCATGCCAGTTGTTAAGTGAATCATTGCATTTGTTAAGTCAGTAATATGGTTGGAATGTGAATCTGGATTCCCCATTGACTTTGCTTGACAAAAGTTTGCAAAAGGGGATCACATGACCCCAGGACACTGCAACCGTCATAAATATGAACCCGTTGCTAAGTGTCTGAATTTTGATCATGTGACCATAGGAATGCCGCAACGATCATGTCTGAAAAATGGTCATAAGTCACTTTTTTCAAAGCTGTTGTAACTATGAACGGTTACTAAATGAACTATTGTAATTCAAGGACTGCCTGTACTTTATACTAGTATCTACCAGAAGCAGATGTCCTTTCAAACCATGTTAAGGAATATCACTCTGAGCCGTAAGAAAGGGCATTTCTTCATCACTGGATTTTACCAAACATCAGCAGTAGA
Organism: Crotalus tigris; assembly: GCF_016545835.1. NCBI lineage: Eukaryota > Metazoa > Chordata > Lepidosauria > Squamata > Viperidae > Crotalus > Crotalus tigris. Next base: position 1,706,718 of record NW_024097219.1, read on the forward strand.
AAGAATCCATCGGGAAGTGAGGGCCGTTCCGCCTGACCCATTCACCATCACATCTAGTATTTATTTCAGTCTCTGCTTCCTGGCAAGTCACAAATAGCTTTTGATAGGTAGAGTGAATGTTATCTTCTGTCCTTTGAACCTAATAGTCAACCAGCTTGAATGCCAGCAAAGAAGCCCCGGATATCTGGGATAGTTTGCAAAGTGTAGAAGCTTTGTTTTTATTATCAACGCAGCTACTTGTCACCTGGAAATCAAACTCGTTGTGAAGGATTGTTGCAAAAGTAGTACAGAGTGTACATAGTTGCCATGAATTATACAGGGAATGTAAGAATACCTGGAAGAACTAAACAGATGTCAGCAATTTTATTGTTGCTATAAAACCAATTCTTGATAAATGATAAATAATTCCTTTCCAACAAAGAAAACTGAAAAAAATACTGTAATTCCCTTTGTAATTTAGAAGCCCATGTACTCCATCCATACTGGCTGTCCTCTGACCTATGCTATGAAAGTAGACCTAATATAACTAGTTTAGGTATCTAAATATTTCATTTCCCTACATTTCATTTCATTTCCTACATTTTTGTTTATAGGGAAAGCATCACGTTAAACTGAACTATAATCACAACTACCTCTCTTCTGCTTTTTAACATATGTACCAGTGGTGGGATTCAAATATGTGAACAACCGGTTCTCTGTGTGGATGCCGCTTCTGGAAGTCCGTTCTGGGCCTGGGCAACAAAAAATTAGCTACCGGTTCTGCCGAAGTGGTGCGAACCGGCTGAATCCCACCACTGATATGTATGATCTTAATTTACCAGATCCATTCTTTTCCAAATGTACTTTATTAAAAAAACAAGTACTACTGTTTAAAAAAATTGTATATTCTATGAATGTTGCACATGCTCAAAAGAGAGGATTTCAGCAGGCTTATGAGAAACCAGTCCTTTGCAAATAAATACATGAAATAATTGAGAGGACATCCTTAAAAACATAACCAAATGAGGACTGAGCTTATTAAACTACAGTATCATATAATGCATATAACGTTAGCAGACTAGAAAAAGATGTATTTGAGCTACTGGCCAACATCTGAATTCTGCATTTTCTTCTTTCTGCATGTAGACATGTAAAAACAGCCTGATGCTTAGACTTCCCTTTGTGGTAGCACTGAGATTTACTTTCAAAGTCATCAGTTTCCACATAATAATTCCAAATAAATAAATTATCTACCATAAAAGGTCCCACAAGTCACTAATTTATCATTACAGTGGACATGCAGGCCAAATTAATTTGATATTTACCTAATTTAGTGGGGAACCAATAAATTTGATAAATAAATATATATATATATTTCATAAATAAATATTTCTAACAGCAGCAGTAAGGATTTCAGAGCTTGAAATCTAGTATGGTGGAAGCTGGAGAGCCACACTGGGCATCTGTGTCCATCACACATCTCCTTTAGAAAGAAAACCTGGCCTGTTTGATCAGATCTGAAAGTTTTTTCAGACTTTTGCTCTTTTGGCAAGGTAAGTACTTAGCAGCAGTTGGGAGAATGGAAAGCTCATTGGTAGAAGTTTGACAGAAATATTAAACTAATAATTAAAGCAAGATTTAGACCACTTAGAATGGGATTCAATTGTTAACTCCTCTGTCTTATTAGCCAAGTTCACACATTGCACTATAAACTAGTTAGTCAAATTCATACACCATGCAATTAAGTTTGCTTGCTTTAGACTGTGTGAGCCCTGCTATGTTGCTGTATTGTAGGAACCCAGATAATTGTTGTTAATTCAATAAACCTAAACTGTTTAACATGATGTATAAACCCAGTCATATCAGTTTGTTTCTCAGAACATTAAATCAGAAACCATTGGTTTATGATACCTAACAGCTAAATTACACATCGTTATTAAGGGAAAATGTAACAAATCACAGTATGACTTAACCATGCTATGCAGATCAAGATAATGATTTACTTTGGAACAGACTAGACTGCTTCACAAGCCTTGTGGGAGGATAACTTTGGAAGAAAAAATATATCACAATCGTTTTAGAAGAATGGTAGGATTAAAAAATGAATAAATTTAGCAGTTTACTCCCACACACTTGGCAGCATTTCGGATTGAAAAATCAAAGGTAAACATGGTTCTCAGCCATCTTGGCCTTGCCTTCTGGTGTTGTTTAAACTGAAGCAAATGCAGCAAGATCACAGATTCTTTCCTACTGCAAAACCTATGGATAGTTAATAAATACAACATTAGACAATACCGTATTTTGGAGACCTTCCTTGGAAAGAACTGGCTTCTCAACAAACTAAATGTTAGTTTGTTTACAAGGTAATAAATTTGGAGAGTGTGAGCTTTGTCATCTTCTAACATGACGGTTTATTCTGGGAATTGTGAATCACAGCATTTTGCCTTAAATAGAAAAGAAAGCAACTGGAGATTTGCTTTATTCAGTTGTGCAGTTGCATTGGCCCAATAATATTTCTTGGCTCTGTGCTGGCTTTTAGCTCTTCCATGAGTGTCCTCTGATGACCTTCATATAATATTGATGGAACTGGTGTGTATGTACATAGAGCCATATGTATTGATTCCATATGTAGGACTATAGATCATTTTATATGCTTTACAGTTTTGTACATTACTTTCATGTTGTTGCTATTTTCTTTGTTCATTTGCATCTCTAAACTGCTTTTCCCTGTAATCTTTCAAGATTTGTGAAAATAAGAACTGAAATACTTTCTGTACTATAAATAAACTTTTAAAGATTTTCTTCACAAAATCACACCTAAGGCCACCCTTACAGACATAGTATACAAGTATACTTTTACAGAAAAGTATCCTTTTCTTATACTTTTAAGAATGTATATTTTTCATCTTGGAAGGGATTTTGAGAGGAGAGCTAATTGAAAATGGCTGCAGTAGAAGGTCCTTAATCCATTGTATGAACAGGGGTAGGTGGGAGAAATAGTTATGGGTACACAAGTTGAACATTGCAAATAAATGAAGCTGCTTGAAATCTCTAACTAACTTCTTTTTCTCTTCAAAAAAAAAAAAAAGATTATAGCTGATTGCCCTAGGAATGGTAAGCATGCAAAACAAAATAGCAGAATCATTAGAATTTGTAGACAAAGCCACAGATACAGCAGCTATTCTTCCTGTGGTCAAAATTTGTGCCATGATCCATCAAATGACTCCCAAAATTGGAAAAGTGCCAAGTTGCTGAGCTTTACCTGGATCTTGCCAACAAGTTCTTCGTGTCAATGTTTTGTTTGCTTTGTTACATTTTTACTTTAAATTGGTCAATGATCATAACAAAGATGTAATTTGAAAAGAAAGCAGTGCATAGCTTCAACAAGTTAAAACAAAAAAGATATTTGAGATCCACCCTCATCACAATTGTTTGAAGCTACCGTAGTATAACTATTGTGGCTCCTGGAGAGAAGCTGTAATTTTCAGAGGTGTTGAAAATTCATTAGAAAGCTTTGGAGGACATCCAAATTGAGAGTTTCTACTGCTAATAATAATTTTGAGATTACTATCAGGTGATTTTGTCTTTCCTAAGTTTTTTCTGGTAAGAAAAAATAGGAAGAAAACTTTGGGAAGCCATGGGTGGGTTGCAAAAGTGATATTCACACTCCTCTCAGTAAATTTGGTGCAATTAGGGTAATTGGCCAATAAAAAGCTCATTTGTTAATACCTTTACTTTCTGTACAGAAATTCCTGCCTCTGAGCCTTGAGAGCTTCATAAAACTGAATCCTGCTGAATTCCTGCCTGAGCAGGGGGTTGGACTAGATGACCTCCAAGGTCCCTTCCAACTTTACTACTATTACTATTATAATGACTAGATGTGTGGTACCCTTTATAAACCCAGGACCAGCTTAATTGTTCATCACATTTGGGCAAAGAACATAGTTTTGCTTTTTGGACAAAGCTAAATTCCTGTGCAAATTGCAAAAGTTCTTCAGAAGTTTTATCCCAAAAATGGTGATGTATCATTTCAGTTTTTGCTCACGCAAGGAACTAGTCCAGTCTTGCTCATTGTTTTCAGCATGGAAGTGTCCCTTCAATTGTACCAAAGTAATTGCCTTACATGCTGTAAACCTGAGCTGGCTTTGTGTATGTATGTACAGCTCTGTCAAAGCCATTGTGTATGCTTGTTCTGTACACAAAACCCCATACATTTAGGGAGGAAAGCTTACTCACCTAATGATGAACCTTTTTAATTTGAGCCAGGGTCAACAGATAAAAATAGTTTATTTGGCACCTTTAGCAACTTGGTGCTTGGTAACAATTAGATCAAATCCATTTTTATGATCTGGAACAATGCACATGAGGGCAACGAAGAATCAAGTAGGGAAAAAAAGTTCCACCATATTCAGGAGAGATTGAGAGTTTGGCCTGATCGGAAATCGCAAACAAAGGCTTTGCAGTATGCTGCATTCCCATTGCTGAGAGTCCCTTTGGAAGAGAAGTCTCTTGTGTGCCTGGTTTTGTGTAATGAAGTACCCTGGCATCGACTGGGGGAAGTACTGCAAACACAAGGGTCATGCGAGCTATTACCGATTACTTTATATGGCATGTTTTCTGACTTTGGAATGCTCTACCAAAATCTTAATTCTATCTGGGCCACTTCCCAGACTGCCGCACATCAGCTTAATCTACTCTACTTAGGGGAGAGGATAAGATGGACTGCGGAAACAATCCCCCGAATTTCAAATCCTTCCCCTTTGAGTTTATTTTTTTGCATTTCTGTACAATTCCTCCCCCCCCTTTTTTTTTTGAAATAGAAACAGTTTACAGATGGTTTAAATTTAAATCCAGAGGTCTTCACTCCTCAATTGTGTGAAGCAGCAATATGTAACGTTTCTGTTTTCCTCCAGAAAGAGTAACCACAGCCCCCTCCTCCCCCCCCCAGTATTTGTTTTCAAATACGGCAACCCTAAGCGTCTCACAATTTGTTTCTTCACAAAAAGGTTGTCAAGACCCGGCTAGCCGAATGTCAACCCTGGGCGCCCCACCTCTCCACCAAACGGGATCGCCTTTCCTGCTTATCCAGTCCCGCTTGAAGTCACTGGCGGCGCCCACGCCGCACCCTCCCCGGCGACATCACCCCCAGCAGCGACTCCAGGGGGAGCCTTCAGGCCGAGGAGGGGCTTCCCACCGCCGCGCATGCGCTCCTAGCAAACGGCGCTCGGGCTGGGCTGAATGGTGAGGTGGGCGGGGCTATTCTATCTGGGCCGAGAGGAGCGCGAGATATATATATAAGGCTCGCTCTCGTCTGCGCGGCGTCGGCGGCGAGCGCACTGAAACCTCAGTGGCCCCTCCGTGAGCTGAGGCGGAGAGACTGCCCTGCGCGGGCCCGGCAGGTAAGTAGCCCATTTTATGGAAGAGAGGGAAAGGTGGTAGATTTGGCCTTTCTTGGGAGAGCTCTGGCATAGCCTCGGGGGGACGGGACGGGGGGGGCGGCGCGCCTGGCCATTGAAGTAAGTCCGGAGACGTGACTTGTATCTCGGTTGTAGCCCGGATCGCGTCGTAGCAGTGCAAAGCGAGCGCCCTTGAGCAAACGGTGGTGGGTCCCGCTTGCTTTCCTCGCTCACTTTCTCGGACCTCTCTGCCTCCTCCCCACCCCGCATCTTCGGCGCGTGTCCCGGAGGTGCAAAGAGCCGGACGCCCCGAGTAAGTCATCTACTATCCTTCCCTCCGAGCCCCGTTTCTATCTTGCCGCCGAGGGCCAGACCGTTGCAAGCGCGTCCGAGTCCGGGTTGCTGCGACACCGTCGGGGGTGCTCCGCGGCCCTCGTGGCGCCTGCCGCGATGGGCATGATCTTAGCTCCTGGATGTTACCGGCTTTCCCGGCTTCCTTTGCCGGATCGGAACGCCCGTTTTCTGGGAGTGAGCGGGGCTGCAGACGACGGCAGTCTCTCCTCTCAATCGGGGAAAGGATCGGGCTTTGGGTCCTGCTGCGGCCGAAGGAGAAAGTGGCTTCAGGGGCTTTTCGTGAAGGGAGGAAACGTGAATTTCCCTGAAATTAGCTATTTCGGTCTGTTGGACTTACATCCCTCGCACCAACCATCGATGCCATTGGTTATGGATGATGGGAGTTTTGTTGCCCAATGCATCTGGACTGTCCCAAGGTGGGGAAGTCTCCTGTATGTAGTAGTATTCTGTCACTGGTTACCTCCTAACAAATGGACCTTTCTGTGTTGTTATTTATATACAGTATTTTTATGCTCAAACTTAATACATTATTTTAATTGTACGGGTGCTAGCGGTATTTAGAAGAACCCAACTCCAGGTAAGCTGTGATATAGTCTGGCTTTTGTAGTGGGCCTGAGCTGGGGTGCTATTAAGTTGGTAAAGCATAGCTCTTCTTTGGCATTTTAACTATAGGACTTTTTTTAAAAAAAAAAATCTGATTGTGAATAGATTTGGAAGTGATGTTGTGATCCACACCAACAGTATACCTCTGTAAACAAGACAGTAGGAAGAATCCTAGTTGTTCTTTAATGGAGTTTTAGAAACGTTTGTGTGCCCACGATCAAGAAACAGGATTCTGAGCAAAATGATCTCTTGATCTTATCCAGTGGGGTTCTTGTTTTGATAGCTTAAAGAAATTGTTCTAGGGGAACAAATAAACTAAATGACATGCTTATATATGTGTGTTTCTTTCTTACTCTGGCATCAACTGTGGTGTGAAGGGACACCCTAACCAAAAGAAAGTTCAGTTCCTAAGTGTCAAAACTCTTTATTAATTTTAAGGAGAGTGCGGTTGAACAGGGCTATTGCATTATTAAATCATTTATCTTAAACAAGATTAGTGAGGAAAAAGATTTCCAAATGAGGTTGGGGTTGGGATTAATATTCCCTGGCTATTGCTCATCTGGTTCTTTCCATTTCGGAGAACTGCCAGCTGAATCCACATAATGAATAAACTTCTTCTGGAAATGTGCAGGGTTAGAGAGAAAGAAAGCCTATTCATTCTCCATGTCTTCCATTGCCCTCCACTCCAAAGTGATCTTACTCTGAAAAGCAAAAATGAAAGTTCTGATCTTTGCCAATATTAGGGATTTTAAACATGCTATCTCCTGGGACAGAACTTGCTTCCTTGAAGTTGAGAGATTTGTGTGCAAAACAAAAATCCATTGGGTCACTCTCAGCTAGGTAATGAAATAAGAGATATGTTTTCCTTTCCCAAAGTGAAGGGGGAAAATGTGAAGAGACATTTCTTTTTATTTCTAAAATATTTCTTTTTATTTCTAAAAGTTTTATAACAGTATTTTTGTGTTAAACTTTGCAAAGGAATTGGAGGCTACATATTGAAAACTAAAATTCGGTAGACTTTTTCTTTAGTGCTGGTAAATGTATGGAAAAGTTTCTGCCTTTTTTTTACTAGTACAGTGGACTCCAGCATTGCTGAGTGTTTTTACTTTCAAGACAGTGTAATAGTGCATGAGTAATTTTATTCTCTTCTGCTTCAAGGAAGAAGCCTCTCCTTATTCCCTACTTTTTAGTTAATGCCTGCTGGTAGATTGATTAGCTTTCCAGTTAGGTTTGTATTCTGCTTTAGGATCCTTTGATCATTAGGGATTCTAATAGGGATCGAGAAGGAGAAGCAAGTGATGAAATATGTGACTGACCTCATGAAATGAACTCTGACCCGGACAGAGTTTATCTCATGATGTTGGTATGTGTGTTATTATTTCCTTGTCATCGTGGTTGCCAGTAGATGCTATGCTATGGTCAACTTTCTTGGTGGAGTTCTTGGTGCTCTCTGAGCTTGGTTGTTTGCTTTCAGATGTTTCATTCCCTAACTAGGTAACATCATCAATGCGTGTAGTATTTTGGCAATGAAATGTTTGTTCAATGAAACAACCAACCTCAGAGAGCACCAAGAATTCCATAGTTCCAATAGAAGAGAGTATCTGTAACTCTGGAGTGGAGTTACAGATATTCTCTTCTATTGGAACTTCCTTAGTGCCTGTCAATTATTCTGCCTTGCCTGACCTAAGTTTTTGAAAGATTCTAAATTTAAAGCACAGGGATAGGCAACCAGGGCATTTGGGGGGGCTGTAGGGGGACAGAGCCTGGAGTTCAATCCTGACTGGCTCATGGTTGACTCAGTCTTCCATCCTTCTGAGGTCAGAAAAAGGAGGACCCAGATTGTTGGGGGACAATATACTGACATAGTAAACCACTCTTGAGTGCTGTAAAGTGTAAAGCACTATGGATCAGTATATAAGTCTAAGTGCTATTGCTATTCAGCCACAGTGCATTTGGGGTGGGAATTTTGAAAACTGCTGTAAAATAACTGCAGAATCAAGCTCAGAGCAGATTCCACGTTGTTTGCAAGTCTTAAGACTGTAGGCCTAAACATGTATTAAATATATTATGGCCATCTACTCTGAGTGGTGACAATATCCAGATATACAATTAAAGGTATCTATTGTAAGCCACAGTGACACCAAAATAAACCTGTGTCATAATACAAATGACAAAATTCTGTGCTTTCATCATGAGGTCTTTTGAGGTATATCAATCATATCACTTGCATGATGATGTTATGACACCTTTGTCATAATTTATTCTCTCATAGATTCTTGTGTTTGCAGTGTGTCCACAATTGCTTTAGCATTATCTTTACTTACAGATAATGATGGATAGTTACAGCCCATTCTTCTTTATAATAACCAGGTCAGAAAAAAAAAGGGTTGTGGAAATCATCCATTTGGGATGAATTGTGGAAATATTTTTTTTATTTACTTTTTGATAAATGAATGTTTTATGATTGGATATGCATATCAGGACAGCCATTTTGGGAAAACACTAGTAACAAGTACACAAAATTTCAAATATGCCTATCGGCTCCTAAAAGATTGTTAAGCCTGTTGAATATAATTTCTTCATTTCAACCTTAATGCTAATCTCAACACTTCAAACTTTCCTCCTAGCCAGTATAGATATGTATGCCTGCTAGTTTAGTTTAGAATAACACCGATGAAGTGATTTCAGATTCATGTAAACAAATACATTTGTTATTCTTTAAAAATGCCAGAGTGCTTGAGGGAAGCAGAGTCTCTTTCTGGAATCTCTGTGGTTCCTGTCTCCTTCCTTTTTAGCACACAAATCCTAGCAGTGTCTGTTGGTGTATGTAGGTATGTTACCCTATTTAACTGACACATTGCTTCAAAACTTGATCACTCCCGAAAAAAACATATAGATTAATAAGGCAGAAATTTTACTGTACGAAAACCTTTCTCTGCTTACTAGTGTTTTCCTGCATTTAGACAGAGCCTTTCTTTTTCTCAATGCCTCAATTCACCTTCCTTTCTCCATATCCAGTATGTTTTATCACAAGGACAGCTGACTCTATTATTGTAGTTTTCTAACTACAAAGCAAACAATGTTCCAATCAAGAAACTACTAACTCAGACAAATAAGCTAATACTAAACACCAGCCCAGTCAAGGAATCACCAAGTCCACTCTCATGAAGAGTGACAGAGCAAGCCATTAGTATATAAAATGAGAGCAAACCCCACTCCCTTACTTGCACTTATGATGTTACCTAGTTGATAATGAAACATCTGCAAGAAAGCAGTCAAGCTCAGAGAGCACCAAGGACCCCATAAGTAAAAAGACCTAAAAGACTTTCCCACTGTCTAGGGAATTCTGGGAGTCGAAGTCCAGGCATCTTAAAGCTACAAAGGTTGAGAAGCATAGAGGTAGCCTGAGACTGCAAGAGCTGTGTAACGCAGCATGCTACCACTCTTGAACCCTGGTACTTTTGGCTAGGGATGCTCTGGTGAATCTGAGGATGCTGTAGAAACCTTGCACCAGGCGGACAAATAACTGATGAGTGAGCTCTTGTTATGAGGCATAAGACATTCCTCCTGCCCGTCCAGGCATGTTTTGCCAACTCAGGTTTGGGAGGAGGTGGGAGAAATCTAGGCTCTCAGATTCTTCCAGCAAAGCATGTTCCTCTGCGATTCCCAAGGAGAAAAGATATTAAACTCTTGGAAATGTTTCAAGCTCTGAAGCACCCCAAGGGTGCAAGGAAAGGATGGTTCAAGCTAGTGTGCTGCCAGAATTTTTTCTCAGGGAGCGGATGGGGGTCATTATCCTCCCCCTGGGGGTCATTGTACTTCCCCTCCCTGTTGGTCTTCCCGATATACATTCCCATCTCTCCTGCCTTAAAAGAAAGCCACGTTTTGGGTGTGGGAGTACATTTTTTCTTTTTCCTTCTGATTTGGCCTGATTTCTATTAGATCAAATAAGAACCAAGTTGACACTTGGGAGAGTTCCCAGTGAGTGCTGCAGCCTTGATGAGCAAGCCTTGGAACATGACAGTAATGCTTGCCTTATATAGGCAACGCACTGCCTGTGGGAAATGGAGGAGGCAAAGGAAGGGCTTTGTGTTCAGAGGAAACCTTTCCTGCTTACAGTGCAGGGAGGAGATTTTAATCAGCTTATGTTGTAAGGAGATAGGGGATAGCCATATCTAAGCCATATCTTCTTTTTAAGTGATTGTCCACTAGGACTTCAAGGTCCTTCTCACAATTACTGTTTTTGAGCCAGGTTTTGCCTAATTTATACTTGTACTTTTAGTTTTTCTTACCTGTGTAAAAACCTCGCTTTTCTCCACATTAAATTTATCAATAAATTTATTAAATTTATTCATGTGTAGGAAGTTGGTTGTCAGTAAAGACAGTGTCTGTCTTGATCGATCAATCACAGTTTCTCAACTATGGCAATTTGAAGATGCATGGAATTCAACTTCCAGAATTTCCCAGCCAACATGCTGATTGGGGAATTCTGAGTGTTAAAGTCCACATATCTTCAAGCTGTAAAGGTTGTAAAACACTGCTCTAGAATTGGAGGTGCTGTTGCATCCTATTTTGATAGGGGAGATAGGAAGTTGCCTTAAACTGGATTGATTTGAGGTATGCAGGGAGAAACAGTCATATTGAGTTAAATAAATTGAAGCACCAGGTCTTTACATAACTGCCATTTTCGGCTTCAGGGACATCTACGTTATTAGAGGCAAAAATCCCCCAAATTAGAGTTTTTAAAAATACTTCTTGTTGATAAATTTAACCCAAGCTTTTAAAAACTGAATGGAACAAGGAGTTGGCAGATTTCCATTTTGCCTAAACAAGTGGGAAAGTGTCCAAACATCTTTACTGAAAGTTTCATTAAATCTTAGATCTTCCATCCTGATTGGGTCCCATTACAAAAGGAGAGTGTTGTTGGAGATGCCATGAGAAGAATAGATTTTTGTACCATTCTAAAATTGCTATCTTCTGACAAAATATCATTCCACATATTCAGTTGACTTTGAGGCAGATATCCTGGGACTCTAGCTCTCAATATTACCAATCAGCATGGCAAAATTTTCTGGATTTTCTGTATCTTTCTGTATTGCTAAATGGATTTTCTGTATCTTTCTGATTGCTAAAAGTCTTGCCTTTTCTCATTGGAAGCAGTTATGGCCCCAATTACTTAATGGATTGAAAACATGATGTTACTGGGAATTATGAAGTTGCTTACAAATGTATATTATGCATGGATATAGTAGTTCTAATGGAATATGGTAATCATGTACTCTATATAGTTATGTAAATACATGCATGAGAGGTGCTTGAATATCTATATTTATCTATTGTGCCATTTTGTTGTTTTGTTTTTTTATTGTTTTCCTTTTCTATTCTTTTTAATTATATATATATATACATACACACATGCATGTGAAAAATATTCTTTTTAAAGAAAAAAGTCTAGTCCAGGAGTAAATTTAGTGCCTAGGTATGTAGCAGCCTTATTTATGCAACTACTCCAGGTACTTAATAAAACCTGAGCAAAATTGATGGGAATATAAAACAAGCCGATCCAAACACCATGTAAATTGACCCAAAATATCGGAAACTCCTGTGTGTTAAGGCTGTTGGAAATACAACTTGGAAGAGAAGTACCTTGGCTTCTAGTAACTGGCTTCCAATATATTTTTGGACAAGAAAACCTTGTGGGAATTTTCTGTGAAGAAGTGATGGGGAATGAAACTAGCTCTGGAGCAAATGGAAGAAGTTTAATAGTGCAGTAATTGGGCAATGATATTTGCATAGAATAGCAAAATTCTAAGATCTTGCTCTGCAGCATGCTATCATTTGCTCACCCTTTGGCACCACGCCTCTTCTGCGTGCTAGGTATTTCTTGTTTCTACTGTTTTGTGTAACTGTTAATATTTTCTAACCCCTTAGATATGAGTGACATGGATTCATACAAGATTCTTCTGGATGGGCCAGCACCATGGGGGTTCAGACTGCAGGGTGGCAAGGACTTCAATATGCCACTCTCCATTTCCAGGGTAAGTAGTATCATCTAAAGCCCCGTTAATGGAACTGCTGTATTTTTCATTTCTCCCTCTACCATGCACACTTTGCAGGGGTTCTCAACCTTGGCCACTTTAAGACTTGTGGACTTCAACTCCCAGAATTCCTCAGCCAGCTTTGCTGGCTGAGGAATTCTGGGAGTTGAAGTCCACAAGTCTTAAAGTGGCCAAGGTTGAGAAGCCCTGCTTTGGAGGATATTGAGACATTGCAGTTATTGTGTTACTTCATCGTTTTGGTTGCAAATGTTGGAGTTAAAATGTTCACAGCAATTTGTGGGCTTGTGTTTTGCTCACCAAACCAAGCAAGGCCCTTCCCTCAGGAAACTGCCAGTTTGGATTGCTCCCATGATGTAATGAGAAGGTCCTCAGCATTTAGGCTGTTACTTGATATCGGGCTCTTGAAGCTCCCACACACTATTTTTGAGTCTGTGGCAATAGCTCTTGCCATGTGGCTAGGTGGAGATAGCAGTACAGGAAGGGATTGTGGTAATATGAATACACATGCCTGCAGTTCCAAATGTGTTGGCAAGATGTGTAATTTAGTTGATCCAGAGGGCAGCAGTTTCTGTTTGACACATTACTGGCAGCTGATATTTGTTGGTAGCTAATCAATCTTGGTTTTTTTTTCCAGCTGTTGGGTTTGGGCTTTTTTTAGGTTCCCTTTTGCAAATTCATGAGGTTTCCACTTAGGCAAAATAAGACTGAGTTTTGTAGCAGGATAAGAATAAGATGCACAGCTTCTCTCTCTTTTTTTTAATTAAAAGTTTTATAAATTTATTACAATATAAACCCCCCACCCCTTACCCCCCTTCTCCACTTCCCAGAGCTGATTACAGGGTAAAACAAAATAATACACAAATATAATCTAACATAAACCAACTATACTATCAGTCAAAACCATAACACACTTTAACTCCTTCTCAATACAAATATTAACAAATTAAGTCAAAAATAATAATATAATTAAAACTATTAATAATTATCTAAGATCTACTCAAAAGCAAGATAATACTTTTCAATTTCATATTTCTTCTGAATATAATCAATCCATCTTCTCCAAACCATAATATATCTTTCTTGTGAATGCACAGCTTCTCTTCTCCAGAAGATCTTTTTGGAGATTACTCGCTCTAAGCTCAGTCTCTGCATCTCCAAAATGAAATATATGGGAGCCACTCTCACTTTCCCTGTTCATTTTTTTTTTTTTTACATATTCTACAGGAAAGCCTACAGATTTTCTTTCCTGCTAGAGACTGTGGGCAGAGAAGCCACAAGACAGTAGAAATAAGGTCTTACTAACCTGGCACTCTCTGGTATTTATTTTATTGATTATTTATACTAATTCTTTCTGCTTATGTAAGCACCAAGCAGATATCCTGGGATTCTAGCTCTCAATATTACCAATCAGCATGGCAAAATTTTCTGAGTGGCAAGTAGGGTTTGAGATTACAAAGAACCATGTTTTGGGAATGTTCAATTCAAATATCAGTGCAGCTGTAATTTGACAAAACAGCATTAAGATGAATACTTTTTAAATGCCTCAGCTTCTCATGCCTTATGCAGAAATCTTAACTGTCTCTTTATAAGGCAATAATGAATGCATGAAGGGCCAGTTTGATATTGGGATTAAAACCAGGTGATGATGAGTTCTATTCTTGCCTTAGGCACAAAGCCAATTGGGTGACTTTGGGCAAATCAGTCTCTCCATGTACTGAGAAGAAAGCAAAGATGGACCATTTCTGATAAATTTCACTAAGAAAACTAATGGGCTTGTCTATGTAGTTCCTGGGACTGACATCCCCCCTCAAAAAAAATCATGAAGAAGGTTTCGGCCACAGAGCAAGTGCCACAGAGTCTGCTTTATTGTTAAGATTAGTAACCAACCGCCCCTTGGGATCCGCAGGTATTTTCTCAGTGTTTCCTTTTGTTCATTATTAAGTGTACCTTGGGCTTTGTTTCTGGGCTTACTGTCACCCACTGTGGATCGTTCTTGACCTGAAAGTGCCTCTCGGGGTTGATTTGGCTGCTTACAAAGCTGTCACTGGATGGCTTGCAGACAATTCCCCCCTCTCCTTGGAATTGCCTTATAAGCCTAGGAATGCTGAATGCAGCCACCGCTGACGCCTGCAGCTCTTTGGCAAAGCAGAAAGTTTCTTTATGAGCTAGAAGCCCTCAGGGCTGGAGAAGGGCACCATGAAGTCTCCCAGAGCCAGACACCTCCTCCCCGTGCAAACCCGCCCCTAAATTTTGTTTTTGTGCCTCTCACCCTCCGGAGCACCTCTTTCTTTCCAGTTTGGTTTGTCTGGGGCAGTCCTGTTTATATTCTCTGCTTGGCTATTCTTGCAAAAGTGTTCTTCTAGCCCATCTCAGGGGAATGAGCCCTGCTTTCCTGCTAGGAGGGTTTTCTGCTGAAACAGCCCCAGCTATTCCCACTCCCTCCCTCTTCTCGTTTTGGAAAAAGATTTCTCTTGGCTCACAGCCAGCTCTTAACAAAGCCCCAGCCTAGACAGGGTAGAGCTGTTCTGTGGCCAGACCCCAGCTAGTGCCTCCCACAAGCATACCAGACAAGAATTGTAGCCCCTCTCCTTGGCCCTAGCATGCCACAGCAGCCCATCCCTTTTGCAAGCGAGGTGGGCTCTTCTTTAGTGGTCAGGCCTTGGGAGAACTTTGCTTCCTCTACTGCTGTGGCTCGCTGCATTTGCCAGCAGGCATCATGGCTAAGAATAGTCGGTATCCCTCCCTCCCTCCCTCCCTCCTTCCTCCCTCCCTCCCTCCCTCCCTCCCTGGGCAAAGGTAGATGGCTACCACTAGCCTATGTTCTGGCAGAGCACCATTGTCTATTTTGGCAAGCTTCAGAGGGAATACGGTGCAGGGATTCATTGCTGATTCTGGCAGTATTACATATTTCCATTAGAGTTGCCTCGTTTTACTTTTGTCCTTCCAAAAATGATGTCTTTATTTTTCAATATATGCTTTCCTCTTTTTGGTTAAAAAAATGTTAATTTCCTTTTCTGCTTAATAAACGCTGGGAAATTTGTGCAACTTCCGGAAGGAGTTGGTCAGGTATGTCGATTATGATGTATCAGGAATGATTAAGTTGGGATTTTTTTTCTGTTAAAAATTAATAAGGCATTTGGGTGAAAAAAATGCTAAAGATGCCTTTCGGTCAAGCTGGATATTCTGTGACTACATGGACCAGGTTGAGGCTTATAATAAAGAGGAAAGGAGCCATAGAGCTATTCAAAAACTGAAGGTGAAACTTGTTGCTTTCTAAAGGAAACTGAATTGCAATTCTCAGCCAGTGTGATCTTAGTCAGGACTTTGGGATTTGTAGTTCAGTAAAACCTTTGTTTCATAAAACTCGGACGGTATGTGAGAACTTGATGGAGTTTTGTAAGACTAAGAACAAAATAATACGCTCCGCTGCCAATATTCTATCCCTAGAGTTTTGCCTCTTTCTTTCTTTTTAAATGGAAACTTAATCCATGTGCAGGGGCCATACTAATCATCTCTATATCATTACAATTTTAGTATATGTGCTGCTGAAGCAAGCACACTAGAGCTTTACTTCTTGATTAGAAATGCTGGAAAAATTATCTTTAACCAGCTTCTTGGTCTAAAACAGTTTGAAAACCCCTGATCTTGATGGCTGTAGTACCTCAAGTATGATATGAGTAAAACCATAGGGCAGAAGACAGAGGTTTCAGGGCACAAAATGCAGAAACTTCTGGCATTGAAAATAAATAGTGGAATGCAAATAGTGGAATGCACTTGGCATCTTCCATTCAAGTATTAGTAAAAGATCTGTGAGATATTGAACATACCCTTAGTCATGTGTGCAGGACTGCCTAGCATATTTAGAGTTTTCAGTAGACGTGATCACATACAAGTTTCTATAGTCTCTAAGTCTAGAGAATAGCAGCTTTGTTATTGTAAAACAAAACAGAATGGCAACAGCTAAATTGTATATTATATAGGTAGCAGGTGGGGAATATCTAAAAACCAAATATGGCTATTCCAGAATATGGTTCATATATTGTTCAGCTTGATTGATTAATAGAGGTGATCCTCTTGGTTTGGAAGAACATGAATTTTAGCTTTCCTGAAACCTGAGCCTTGTTCTAGGACCAAAAATGTGAAGAGGAATTGATACTTTGCAGCTTCATAGCATTGTCTGTAATAATTTTATTACCACTGTAACATCTTAGAAATATATAATTTCTTTTTGTTTCTGGTTTGCGTTTTTACAAATGCTAGCTTGGACAACATGATGCTGTGTCTATGGCTCATAGGTTATGGCCATTTGGAAGAGGTTTTAAAGATGGAAATGTATAGAAAATTCTTCTATTTTTAAGTATAGGAGTCCTCTTTTGGGACTGCTCTCTAAGGTTAGGGTTTCTGTAGTGCTTCTTAGGCAGAATGTTCAATTCCAAGACCAGGTGCTCATTCTGGATTAGTTGCCTCTATCCTAACCAGAGTAATCTTTTTTTTTTCCAGACTGAATCAGAATATTGTGATGAAGGATTGTGCATACTTTTCACATGTTTTGTCCTTTGCACTCTGAAGAATGATCCTTGAAGATCAGAAAGTTGGTTCAAGTTTAACTTGGGAATAATTATCTTTCAAATAATCCATATCCAGTTCTTAGTACTTACCCATAAATGACTAGGAAGGCAGTCAGTTACTACTGCCTGAAAGCGAAGTGAGTTCCCTTTTGGAGTTGTGATTTTAAGGAATTCTTGGCCCAGGATGACTGAAATGGATTTCTAGAGCCCATCTGTTCCGGGATGGCTTTGTTTTTTTTATAAAGTATTTTATTAGGTTTTATAAGGGTGGGAAAGGAATGGGATCGGTACGGGTATGGAAAAAGGTAAAGATAAGGGGTTAGGGATTAGGTAAGGGTGGGTACCATAATGGGGTTGTCCCAAACAGAAATGTTGAAGAGCAGAGCTTGGCTAGTGCACTCTGCTTAGGGAGCTTTCTTCCCCTTAGTTCTCTGCTCTCCCTGTCCTTAGCCTGCATAGCTCGTGGTTAATGGCATGAGGATGGGAAAGAATAGCTTAATAAGACCAGTTTAGTGAAGGCAGTATAGCTGATATCTTGAATGGAGATGCATCCAAAATAGAAGCAGCTCTCTAACATTTTAGTGAGTGATTCTGCAAAGATGAATGTGGGTCTTTCTTGGAAGAGACAGTTACCTTCTTTAGCATCTCCACCCAACTCTGCTATGTGTGTGGGCTTCTTTCCTGCAATTGTTGGCATAAGTATCTAGTAGAGAAAGAAGTGAGGGATAATGGGAGATGCTATTGGAGCAGGCATTCCGTTTCAGATATTAGGAGTGGATTTGTATTATGTATTCGACTAACTTTTTGTACAGGCTCCCAGGTATAGGCCAGTTCGACTGAAATTAAGTTTAAAATTATACCTTAGCTAAAGTCATCCTTTCTACATGAGTTACCTGGTATCTGATGGAAACTAGAACTGGGTGGCCTATTCTCTTAACTCATTCCTTACTTCTAGCTCAGACAAAGTCATGCAGCTTGGTCAGCCCCAAGTCTGGCTTTAGATAGGAGTGACGAGGAATACACAATGAATTTTTTAAAAGTATTTCCTGCTGTAATACACAAGGTTTCTTCTGTGATTCAGTAACTTTTAGACAACTTTAGTCTAATTTGTAAACCTCTTGACCTGTCAAAAATCTACAAGAGAGTAGTAATGCTGTGGTGTTCATTTAGCTTTGATTTATAAGCAAACTGCAGTACTCAGGGCATAGTATCTTTTTTTTAAAAAATATTTATTTATTATGAAACTTCTAAGCTGGCCATCTTGCCGAGGTAACTCTAGGCAGCTTATGGTCAAATAATTAAAATATGATATGTTTATTCATTGTCTTAAGGTTTTATATCTTTAAAATTCAGTTACATTTTGCCTGAAAACTACAAATAAATACATTGGGATGCTGCCTCTGACCAGTTTCATACTGGTATATGTGGTTGTATGCAGTAACAACTTAGAAATATAGGCTAATTTTATTTCTTTTTCTATCTCAAAATACCTTTTGAGGCCTGTAATTACCATGTTTCCCCAAAAATAAGACAGGGTTTTACAATACATTTTTTTGGACCAAAAGACCCATGAGGGCTTATTTTTGGGGGATGTCTGACTTTGTGGCTGGCCGCCTGCTCCCTCCTATCATCTGCTTGCCCCCAGCCCCAACGGCTTAAAGGACAGACGCTCGGGAGGTGAGGGCAGTGCTGGCGGAAGGGGTCTTCAGATGAGGAGAGTGGTGCAGACAGGTGGGAGAAGCCGAAGGACCTGGCAGTGCAAGCCTCTCCTGCCGCCTCGCTCCACCTGCCACACTCTTTCCTTTTGCAAGCAGGTGAAGCTTCCAGTCTCCGTCAGTTCTCCGTCAGGGTGAAAAATGTTTGGGCACCTATGGGGGATCTTGATTGCCAGATCAGATCTGTTCCCATGAATGCTATCCTTAACTACTGCAGTTATCCAGGAAGAAGTTAGTAGAGAAACCTACAGTAGCTACAGTACTTGCTATAGAGCCCTCTATAAATATAGAGCAGGTTCATTCATTCATTCAGGAAAAAAATAGCCAAAAGTCTATTAAAAGAATGAAAATAAAAGACATGACTGACCAATATAGAGGGAGTTTGATTTCTATGTTCTTCATCAGGTAGATCTTCTGCATAGATATGACTTCTTTTAGTCCAGTGGTTCTCAACCTGTGGGTCGGGGCCCCATTTGGGGTCGAACGACCATTTCACGGGGGTCGCCAAACAATGCAGTCCGCCATTTTTTTCCCCCTTTTCCTTAGCTGTGCTACTCCCTTTTATTCTATTGGCTTTTGAAAGCCAATAGAATAGACTCTCTTGAATAGAGTCTAATTCTATTGCCTTTCAAAAGCTAATAGGAATTGTCCAGGGTGTCTCTGCCCTGCTGAGCCCGCCAAAAGTCCCATTCTGCAAACGGTGCTGCACCAGTTGAGTAGTCCTCGACTTACAACTGGTTGAGTAGTCCTCGACTTATGACCGGTTGGGGGTCGCGGCATTAAAAAGGTTGAGAACCACTGTTTTAATCTAATGTAAACAGCTAATTTACCTCTATCAAGTTCTTAAAGTTTCTGCTGTTACCTAGTCCTGAGCAAGAGGCTGAGTTTCTTTTCTGGAAAGTAGAGATTAATAGTTCTGAAATTTGATGGTTTCCAATAAACCATTTTAGGAATTAGAATTGAGGCTTCTTACGTTTTAAAAAAGAAATTATTTGTTGGGCCAATTTCTCTATTGTTTGAGTGGTCTCTTCTGCAGAATATTCAGAGATGCTGTTTTATTCCAGACAGTAGAACACTAAATAATCAAGATAGCTAGCTCATTTTGTCTATGTGGTTAGAGCATCCTACCAGAGATGGAAGAAGCTGTCTTCCAGGAATATGGAGTTTAACATCTGTCTGGTTTCTGCATTGTGGGATAGATACTAAATAAACATTCAACAGTTGCAGTACAGCAGAACCTATTGGCTCATTAAATTCTATGCCCTAGAACAGTGGTGGCGAACCTATGGCACGGGTGCCAGAGGCAACACTCAGAGCCCTCTCTGTGGGCACGCATGTCGTTGCCCCAGTCCTAGGCCTTCAGCTGGGTTTTATAAAACCTTTTCGCTTTAGGCCTCCACTGCCGTGTGCAAAAAAAAAAAAAAAAAGGTTCAATCAATCAGTCAATTTCAACTTCTTGTGGGAAAAAAAAAAGATCTTGCAAAGTTGGCATTGATTGATTGAACTTTTTAGTCCCACCCAGTCTGCCGTTACTACCACAGCCACACCCACCCAATTGGCCACACCCATCCAATGGGCCACACCTACCCAGCACCCGACGATGTATAAGTGGGTTTTGGGTTGCAGTTTGGGCACTCAGTCTCTAAAAGGTTCGCCATCACTGCCCTAGAACTTGAGGGTTCATGGAATGTATGACTGCTCTGGGCTGCCTGTTTCCTTTAAATCATTGTGAGCTTGTAACTTTTGCATAGTTCAAGTGTGCAAGTAGAAAGATGTATGAGTCACACGCTGGCAAGTAGATGAAATATTTTTGGTTTCCTTATTGCAGCAATTGTCAGAGTGGTCTTGCAACTCATGTACAGCTGGAGAAGCCCAAGCTTTTTGTGTTTATTCTGACATATCTAGCTTGACACAACTTGCCAAGGAGTATGAAGCTGGATGAATTCCATTTCTCAGGTTCCTGGCTCTGTTCATCATACCAAGTGGTCTGCTTTTTCTTGTGCCTGGTGCCTCTCTCCTAATAGGGAAAATGTGCTATAGGAAGGTTATTTGAAGAATCACATAAACCAACAGCCAGGATGATGATATTGTATGGGGCATAGATGTCAGATCCCTGCCCTTCCAGAAGAATGAGAGAATGGTCGATGACAGAAAAAAGCAGATGGGATGATTTATGCCCGACTTGTTCAGCTGTCCCAAAGCTGAGTTCTGAAAACCAGGGAGGACTGCTGAGGTCAAATGGAAAACAGGATAAAAATACACTCCTTGCTATTAGATAAGGCTGAAGCAAGGTGGGCATTTTCCAAGGAAGTTCATTGGCCAGATGGAAGAGGTGCCTCCCCCAGGTGCTGCATATGTCCTTATATGGGACATTTTCCCAATTTGTCTGGTAGCTTGGAAACTAGATGCAGAACTGCTGTTTACTGAGAATGGGATCATTGACAGGTTTCTGAAACCCTGGTTAGATACGTTATGCACTTGTTGAAGTTTAATTCTATCAGAACTACAGAGGGGAAAGGTTGCAATCTTAGAGTTTGGCTCTATAAAGCAGAGAAAGTTTGTTCCAGGGTTGGAAATCCAGGTAGAAATCCATGCCAGATGCTTTGAACTGCCAGTCATACAAGTCAAGTGAAACTGCAATGGGGTGAGGTTTTTTGATCAAGATGAGAGGCAGAACACTGAAGTCCTTCCTGAGATGCTGAAGGTCAATATAATCACCCGTTGACTTTCAGGTTTCTGCCAGATATTTTTGCTGTCCTTTAAAACATGTTTTCATTGAGGACTTGGCTCTTCTTCCCCAAACTGTCCCTCTATATCATTTTGATTCCTGCATATATAATTTTGGGCCAGATGAGATGTTGGTTGAATTTGATGGATGCTATTCAATTGAGGAAGGCTGGCCTACTTGCCTGAATGCATATCAACAAGTACACATGCACATGCACACATATACACTCACACAAGCATGTTAAACTAGAAAAAGCCCTAATAGTGATATTCCTGGAATGCTTGTGAAGATATATTCCTATATTTGTAAAACGCAAATACCAGTTCCTGAAAGCAGCACCAAATAAGAACAATACAGATGAGTTTTAATACACATATTAAATGAGCAACATATCACATTTAACCTTCCTTGCTTAAATATTAGTAACAGAAGGATAGCAGTTGGCTCCATAATATCTGTTCCACAAGAGAGCCAGATATTTGAATGGAGAGCCAATTTCAGAGTCTTGATTCCTCTTTCAAGGTTGGCTGCAGCAAGCAGGTATGGAACATCTAATGGGAAGGTCATCATCATTTGGGAAGATCAGGGAATGAAGAAGCATGAAATGCAGAAAGTTGCAAAAGGAAAAGCCAGTGGGTGGAGAGTGAAGGAAGGAAGCCGAAAACCAGGTGTTGTCTGAGGCAGCTGGCTTCAGGACTGAAACCTCAACCCAGGCAGGAAGTAGGGAAGTGCTGGCTTATACTGTAGAAAGAACATGACCTGCCTGCTTTCCCTGGAGTGGAGATTGTGGGGCCTCAGCGATGATATGTGCCTGGGAATAGACTGCCTGTCCATAGGGCAGACCCTGGAGCCTTGAACTTCCTGCCCAGCCTGATTAAGTATACAGCCAAGAAGAGGGCAGTTTGTAGACTTATTTGGTCTGTAAAGAAGGAAGGAAGTGGGGAGGAGGGAGAGAATTCAACTGTGCCAGAAAATGGAAGGTTAATGCATTCTTGATATGTGCTTGTTGGCCAGCTTCAGGTCCTGTGATTTTCCTGGTTCTTGCTTCGAGAATTCCAGGCTCTTTCTTTGCCCTGTAACACCTGGGATGGTGGGTCTGTATGCACTGCTTGTCCTTTAAAGGTTTCTTCTGTGTGTGTTATGCTGTACAGTATTATACTGTAGTCACATTATGCCAAAGGATAGGTTCCAAAATGGTGATCCGTGTTGTGGCTTGAGCTCCTCAGTATTGTGGAAACTGTTATGGGTCTCCTCCAATATTGCTCACATCTAAAGAGTTAAGATGATCTGATTTGATTACTCCATTCCTAAAAAGCCCATAAGTTTCACCTTTCTTCTATACTTCTCTCTGAGTCTGCCCTACTAGGTAGACCAAACAAAGACCCCCCTACATCGTCCTACCAATAGATCTTGCATACTTCCATCGTCATCTTCCTTACTCTGAATATTGAATGTTTTCTCAATATTAACACTCCTGACATTGTTTCTTCTAATGTTACCAATATATGGCTTTATAGAGCATTCTTTCCTGGTGTGGCATTCTGTGGGTTGTGTTGGTTTCCCAACATTTCTAGAATTTGTCTCAAAACTCCTGGAATTGTAGTTCAAACATATCTGGAGACTGCTATTTTGGAAAAGGCTGGTGTGGAGTAACTCTTAGAACATAAAAGTCTGACTCAACCTCTTCTCAGTAGTAGCATAGAAGTCATTGCCAAATATTGGCTTCCCAATCTGCTGCTTCCATAGCCCCAACATTCCCTGGAGCCCTCCAATCTAAGTTCTAAAGCCGCTTCACGTTCAAGATTAGCTGGAGTATGTTCAGTGCTTCCATCCAGTGAAATAATGAGAAACTAAGCCATGGCAGGCATTCTGGTGTTGACTTTTTTATTATGGGAACTTATAGCAGTGTGTATTTCTTGCAGCAGTTTTCCTTTTATGAAAATATGAACTGATGAAGCATCTGTTTACCTGTGGAAAACATTTAGCTCTGAAGAATGTTTGCACTGGCAAATATCAGGGCCTAAATTCCTTTGTAGCTCTACCTCATTATCCATTCTCACTTTTCCAGCTCTACTAGAGCATTCTCTCCTTGGTATTGCTTGCAGGTCTCTTGGGATCTGTTGTCACGATGTTAAATGTGATATTTACAAGCCCAACGACAGTCTGAATCTGCGTCAAGAAAGTCGGGCTTTACTGCTGGGCTTCCATGGAGATTTGCCAGCAAGCATTCATTCCTTTTATGTTCATGTTGAACTGGACTTACAGAAATACTTTATTCTTTCCCAAGTACTAGGACGGGTAGGCAACCCAAAACACTCAAAGAGCCACTTGAACCCGTTTCCCACCAAAAACAAAACACTGGGAGCCGCAAAACCCTTTTGAGATCTAAAAGGAAGATAACACTGCACATATCCTTTTTTACCTTATACATACATACATAACATACACACACACACACACACACACACACACACACACACATCTCATAAAGGTAAAAAAAGATATATGCAGTGTTACCTTCATTTTAGATATCAAAAGGGTCTCTGTGTCTTTCTCTCCCTCCCTCTCTCTCCCTCTTTCTTTCTGCCCTTGGTCTGCCAGGCAACCTCGGCTCTTTTATGACTCATGGACTTCAATTCCCAGAATTCCTGAGTCAGCATAGCTGGGCTAGCTAGCTCTCTCCTGCCCTTCCTGCTTCCTGCTTTCTGCAGAGACGCAGCAAAGGCAGGAGCCACGCCCCAAATGATTTTCAGCTCGTCGGAGAACACGGTGAGTCCACTCTCTTTTACACACACACACACACACACACACACACACACACACACACAGAGAGAGAGAGAGAGAGAGAGAGAGAAAGACAGAGAAGCAGGGAAGCTCAAGTGCCTCTCTCTGTCTCTGTCTCTCTCTGCAAATGGCAGAGGAGGCTGGGAGCCACAGGGGAAGGCTCAAAGAGCCTCATGCGGCTCCAGAGCCGCAGGTTGCCGGCCTGTGTACTAGGAGATCTCCATTCCAAAGCTGCAGGAGCCACTAGCATCTTTAAAATACATATTTTGTCCTATTTTTCTGCCTCTTCAAAGTTTTTTTAAAGAACAGCTTCATAGAGACAAAGGAAAAAAAAAAGTCTGTGAGCGTGATGGGAAACCCAATGGTTGATGTGCTTGTTTAATATGATATAGTGACATTTCCTAAACGTATGACTCCTTATTTGTGTGTTCACACCAGGTGGCTATAGTAGTTATTGAGCCTTACTTAGGAGAGTTGCTGAGAAACATGGTTGCTTGGCTCTTTAGAGTAGACTACCATGGAAATATTGATGATGGCATTGAAAACATGCTGGGATATTCAAGGCAAACGCAGCTTCTTCCAGAAAAAGCCATACCAGCATTTGTGTGGAGGAAATTCATACCCTGTTAGGAAAATCATGGTGGATTCCATTTGTATGCGTATTATCACAATCAGTCTTTTCCTATAATCTCTACTGCTGTAACCTGAGATGAAGGCAGGAACTGTTACTGGGTTGAGGATAAGCATGTAATTGTACCTTTGAACCCCAGTAGAGTGGACCTTTGCATTCTTTTCAATCCATCCAGTAGTGAGCACTCTTAGTATTAATATGAATAGAGCATCCCCTCTCCCCAAATGTTCATCATGTATTCTGCTTGTAGAAGTTCCTCCCAGTCCTGCTTTAAAGGCTTCTGGGGCACCCTTCTTCTTCCTTGTGGAAGGCTGTGGAAGAAGGAAGAGTATGAGAAACTTTTGTGTGCAAGCTGATGTACTCCTTTCCATTTTTATTGGGAGCAGGGAGGTGGGCTTCAGCACTTGCAAGGTTATGCTGATTCCAGGACCATTTTGGGAAACCAAGACAAAGCCTCCTTGCTCTAGACCAGGGGTGGGAAATGATGACTCTTTTATGACTTCTGGACTTCTGGGAGGGAGTTGAAGGCCACAAGTCATAAAGGGGTCACCCTTGCTATAGACCAGTGGTTCTCAACCTGTGGGTCGGGACCCCATTTGGGGTCGAACGACCATTTCACGGGGGTCGCCAAACAATGCAGTCCGCCATTTTTCCCCCTTTTCCTTAGCTGTGGTACTCCCTTTTATTCTATTGGCTTTTGAAAGCCAATAGAATAGACTCTCTTGAATAGAGTCTAATTCTATTGGCTTTCAAAAGCCAATAGGAATTGTCCAGGCTGTCTCTGCCCTGCTGAGCCCGCCAAAAGTCCCATTTTGCAAACGGTGCTGTAAGTTGTCTGCAGCGAAGGCGAGCTGTCTGGAAGTTTCCACCCTTCCCTGCTGAGCAACTACTAAAAATGTAAGTAAAAGAGGGCCAGGGGTGGGAGGTGGGAGGCTGGCGGGTGCAGGGAGGGTTGCTGGCGCGCGTGGGGCCCGGCAGGTGCCTTACCTCCCTTGGGCTGGGCCAGCTGGTGGCCCAGCCGGTGGTCGGCCTGCTCCGTCTCTGCCGCTTGCCAGCTATGCCTCGGCTGGCGCAGGGAGCGGCACCACGCATGCGCGGCACTCCCGGGCAGGGAAAGTCTTCGACTTATGACCGGTTGGGTAGTCCTCGACTTACGACTGGTTGGGTAGTCCTCGACTTACGACCGGTTGGGGTCGCGGCATTAAAAAGGTTGAGAACCACTGCTATAGACCTATAGACATTGAAAACAAGGAGTTTCCATGTAAAACTCTTTCCCTACAGTCTGTGCAGATGACTGTATCTATGTTCTCCAGTTCAGCTTCCTGCTTATCACTGTTATATATTGCACTGGTGACTGTCATGTCTCAGACCTACCAAAATGGTACAAGAGCACTCCTGCTTTCCTCCGCTTTGACTGCTGCCTGGGGCCCCTGTAGCAAGAAGGCTTTGAGTTAATGGTTCCCTGCCCCCAGGGTAGGTATTGCATTGCTGCTGATGAGCTAATGTCTCTGTTTGCTGACAGAGGGAGATAAATTAGTTGCTGGGAGAGGTGAGCCCTGTGGAGAGGTGGGCTGATTGCAACCCCCTCCGTTTCACAGAGCAGATGTAAAAGCTTTAGGAATTCTTGTGGGTTGGTAGCTCTGAGAAGCATGAGTGTGACCACATGGATTGTGTTAGAGAAAGGTGTTGATTCACTCCAGTGCCCTGTTCTCTCCATAAGTCTGGTGATGGTCTGAAGATGCTGGAATCCATCAACCCGTCCTTTTCTGAATGAATCAGGCAGGGAGAACAGTTCACTGGGTTCCTCCAAATTGTCTTCTGTACTTTTACAAAGATGGATACACACACTGGTTGTGTATGTGTGAGAACTTTCTTTGTAGGGTATAGAATGGGATTGGGGTAAGAGAGGAGGACACAAAGAAGTACTTATGCAGTTAATCAACTCACTGTCTGTCTGAATTGGCCCATGAGGAAGAAAACATAAGGGAGACTACAAAATAGTTGTTTCTAACTGGAAGTTAGCTGCTGTCCCCATGTTAATTTTATTCAACTTGGTTTATGAGAAAGCATATGATTGTGGTGCATATAGGCAATTTCTTTTCTGCAACTCTGGATGAATCGATCAAAACAGTGGTTAGATATCAAGGTAAGTTAGGATTAATGTTATGACATTATTTTAGTATTCAGTTCTGGAGATAGGAAATGGGAATGAAGGATGCTGGTCCTTCTCCAGTTAAGCTATCTGAAATTTCTCCTGTGGCTGTGCAAGGGTTAAGCAATGGACAAGTGGCCTTTATAAATCAAAGTTTTACTGAGATCATGATTTCTCAGTTTGAAGAAGATAGGCAAACCACATGGTGATTGCATTTTCCAGGATATGTCCAGATGATCTATGAACATGTGTACTAATCCAGAAATAACCTTCAAAACTATACAGTTTTCCTCCATTTCAGTTCCATTAACAGAAGAAGTGCCTTCTATATTTTTAAAGATGTGTGTATATTTGTGTGAGGTGTTGGCAGAAAACTATGAGTTCTAGCACTGGAAAAAGTTAGCATGCACCACACTTGAACAACCTTGTTCCCTCCATATACAGTATGTTAAACTTTATTTCCATAATTCCTAGCCAGTATGGTTGTTGGCCATGTTGTCTGGGAATTATTGGTGTCTGACAATCTGGAAAGCATTTAGAAGAAAAACCGATGCCATAAAAGATTAAAAAAAAATCAGTTTTCATGACCGAGAGTTGCTCACAAATAACAATACTCAGGAGTCCCTGCTATATATTTCACACAATACCCAAAATAATCTGGGTGAACTTTCTTGAGGGAAATGTGATTACTGGTATCACAGAACCTGTTTGGTGTAGCAGAGAAGGCACTGGCTAGGAACCCAGGAGACTGTGAATTCTAGTCTGTCCTTAGGCTTTGTGACTTTGGATCAGTCACTCTTTCTCACCTCACTGGGTGGTTGTTGTGAGACTGAAGGAGTATTACATATGTCTATCTCCTTGAGTTATAAAATAATAAACGTGGGATTATTAAACATAATTAAGTGTTGAGTACAATCTGATGTACCTGAACTACTGTAGAAGACAGAAGCTTGGGGAAAAATGCAATTGAAAATCATTTTCTCTGAGGAGATGGCTGTTACTGACTAGAGCAGTGGTTCTCAACCTTTCTAATGCTGTGACCCCATAATACAGTTCCCCGTGTTGTGGTGACCCCCAGGGGTGTGACCAAGTGGGTGTGGCCACCAATAAGAGGGAGTAGGACAACTAGGGAAAAGGGGGAAAATGGCAGACAGCGTGGTTTGGCGACCCCCGTGAAATGGTCATTCGACCCCAAATGGGGTCCCGACCCACAGGTTGAGAACCACTGGACTAGAGCAAACTTGGCCCTTTTATGACTTGTGGACTAATTCCCAGAATTCCTCAGCCGGGCATGCTGGCTGAGGAATTCTGGGAGTTGAAGTCCACAAGTCATAAAAGGGCCAAGTTTGAAGACCCCTGGACTAGAGGAACTGAAGCTATTTTAGAGATTTAGAGACTGTCAACCAACATAAAGTAGGAAGCAGTTAGATCTGCATATCAGCCATGTTATTCAGATTTACCTAAGTGTAAATTTTCCCTTCAAAGATACCTGTTAAGTATCTTTGAACTTTGAAGGAAGATGTTTGTTTGAAAACAATAGAAAATAAAACTTGTAGAAAGACCTATTCTTAGCCTTCAGACAATAATTTGGTATAAATCAAGCAAATACAGGTTTAATTATATGTCAGAAAATTAAAATATATTCCCAACCCCTTTGGTGTTGTCTGAAAAATAAAATGCTTTTGAGCATACAGAGAAATGTCATCCAAACTAAACTGTAAAAATGAAAACAAGAAATTGTAGTGTCTTCCTCAGTTTTCTGAATATCTTGCCAGTAGATGCATCTGATTCTCCTAGCATGATTTCCAATTCTATAAATTATACTTTTACATTCTTGGCTTGAAATTTTAGAAATATCAGGTTATGTCTGTTTTTAAAGCAAAATAATAATAATAATAATAATAATAATAATAATAATAATAATAATAATAATAATAATAATTTCCCCACCAGTCTCTCTGCTCTGTGAAGCAAATTAAAATATTTACCTGACCTGCAAACTCTTTTATGTTTTAAGGCTGTAAATATTTGAACCTAAGTTGATACTTTTCTGAAAATTCCTGGACTCCAATTTAGTAGTTAATCCACAATTGCCCTATTGTGAGGCAGAATGCAGATTACTCAAAGGTTAGTTCTCAGGTTAGTTCTCATTCCCAGCAGTCTTCATCGTTAGTCATTAAGTGCTGCTTATCTTCCCCATCCCTCACCCCTTTTCTTTCTCAATAAAGCACTCTGTTTTTCTGCTTAAACTGTGTGGGTTAGTCCATTTAGAAACCTATTGCATCATGATATCTGAAATACTTAGTGCAGCAAGAACTTTGCTAAACTAGAACTTGCTTTCCTAGATTTACAGATACTACAATCCAGTACAGGCTTGCAATCTGGGGTTTAAATGATGGTCAAACTGCAGAATTATATTCTTTGCATAACTGCAATTATCTTTAGGCCTTACTTGTAGACTACCGATAGCCCTATTTTAAAACTATCTTGGGGATGCTGTTTCTGCAACTTTTGCTGATTCCTTCTGCAAAAAATAAATACATAAATAAATCCAAATTTGTCATGAAAAAGGGTCATTCTGAAAGTGTGTGGCTTATCTGAGTATCAGATAAGTACTCAGACTTTATGAATTTTAAGAAAGTCATAAAATGACAGCAATGGGAGTATGTGGCCAGTCACAAATATCCCATTAGGCAGAAGAAAAGATGGATAAAATAAAGATGAGGGATTTCTCCAAACACCTGGGTAGAAGGTATAAGTAGAACAGCACACAAAAACCCCCATTCCTCTTCTATTCCCAGTTTTTGCCTTCAGCTGGCCAACCATTCCATAAACAAGTTCCCCTCAAATTAATTCATTATTCTGCCTTTTAAACTCCAATAAACATGAATCTCCCCGACTCCCAAAGCAAACTCACACATCCCACCCTGCAGTGCGCGAGAACCATGCTTGTGCTTTGGCCTTCTTGGAACATGTTTGTGCAGACATACTATAGATCATTGGTGGCGAGCCTATGGCATGCATGCCAGAGGTGGCACTCAAAGCCCTCTCTGTGGGCATGTGCGCCGTCACCCCAGCCCCGCCTCCCCAGCAGCCCCCCCCCCCGAGGAGAGTCACCTCTGGGCACAGCCTACACGGAGCAGCACAGCCAAGGACATGGCAGCCAGGCAGCAGGGACAAGACTCCGCCCTTGTGTCCCGTCGGCGCGCAGATGATGCTGCGGGGCGCGGGTAGAGGGCGTGGCCGCTGTGGCGCTGCAGGGCCCCTTGGGCGGGCTGTGGAGGCAGTGGGTGCGGAGGCAGAGCAGGCAGGATGGGGGCGGGGTGGGCAGCAGAGTGGGGGGTGAGTGGGGCAGTTTTTGGGCACTCGGTGTCTAAAAGGTTCGCCATCACTGCTATAGATACAACACCAAATGATAGGATTCATTTCCACAGGATGTAATATTTAGATCAAGTCACGTCAGATGTGACTATTAGATGCACATGGTCTATCTCAGTTGTTATGCACAATATCAGAGGAGGGACCCATCAAAATCAGTTGGAAGGCAATAAGAGTAGAAGAGTGTTATTATGCTTTCTGGAAGTGACACATTTGCTGTGGTCAAAAGTGTGCCTTGTGCCCAATTCAGAAGGCTGTGGCTGTGTTCTGATACTCAGAAAGCAGAGGGGAAGGTATTCCAATTCCCTGTGTGATCATTTAGGGTGGATGTAGCACACTTTAGGTGCTCTCAACATGATCATAATCTGTTGGTTTTAGAAAATTGCCAGTTTCGGGGTTGCCAGTTTTTTCCCCCTGCAAATTCAAAATTTTAAATCAACTTTTTAAACAGACATTCTGTAATCACAGGAAGGTTTACTTATTACAACAGGCAGGTGCACGTGCTTCATTTCTGCTTTTTTAGTTTAAGACGTTTTGATGGGGAAGGAAGAATAACAGCGCAAACAAGCAACCAGCCCAGTTCTAATTTTGAACATTTTTCATTTGGGCTTCCAGATTTCCACAGAGGATTCTAATTTTGCAGGGAAAGTGGAGACTTTATTCTTCCGTTAGAGCAGTGGTTCTCAACCTGTGGGTCGGGAGCCCATTTGGGGTCTAACGACCATTTCACAGGGGTCGCCATTTTTCCCCCCTTTTCCTTAGCTGTGCTATTCCCTTTTATTCTATTGGCTTTTGAAAGCCAATAGAATAGACTCTCTTGAATAGAGTCTAATTCTATTGGCTTTCAAAAGCCAATAGGAATTGTCCAGGCTGTCTCTGCCCTGCTGACCCCGCCAAAAGTCCCATTCTGCAAACGATGCTGCACCAGTTGAGTAGTCCTCGACTTACGACCGGTTGAGTAGTCCTCAACTTACAACCGGTTGGGGGTCGCGGCATTAAAAAGATTGAGAACCACTGCGTTAGAGGTTTAGACTTCCGATCCTGCAAACAAAATCGATCTTCAGAGCCTCATGTGAAGGCCACCTTTCAAATTGTTTACAATAGTGTGACTTAGGTGTACAGATAGTTGTTTTCTGAATATGATTGTTGTTTGCATTTCTAAGAAGGTAATGTGTAAATACATCTAATTAAGGCAAAAAGAGAGCAAAGAGGTGGAGCCGAGGACAGTCCAATCTGAAAATTGGAGAAATATTTTATATTTGTTTCTCCTCCTGTTTTCAAATAGTCTTTAATATACCAATGGTATTTTTTTTTTTAAATTCAGTATCCTTTCAGGAAATTGGGTTCCTGTGTTCCAGTGTTCAGAAGCTAAGGAGTTTTGTCAGCTTGTTCAGGTAGTCTTAATTAGGCTGTCCTCAGAGGACCGTTTGTGTATGTGAGCATACAGCTGCTAAATTTGGGAATGATGCAAATAGAAGCAAAGGGAATATGAAGCCAAATATTTTATGGGGAGGCGTGTTGCTAGAGGGCAATGGCTTTTGGACTTACCTGGCTTTAATAGCTGACTGTCACAGATAACAGCAGGTGCACCATCTCTGCCACTTGGCTGACAATTGACGTGCTCATATTTTAAAGGCCTAAGGAGTCCACTCTGGATGGGCAGCTGGCACCTGCTTAACTATGCTGAGGTGGTTCTGCCTGGTTTGCTGCATTCATCAGCAAGTCTAAACTCTCCCACAGCCTTGGGGGTCTTCCAAAGAATGTGCTTTATTGCTCAACCACTGTGCATTTGTTGCTCAATATTTTTTTTTTTTTTGCAGTGGTTTCAGATAAGTTGACTGCTGCAAAGGGTAATGGAGAATCTGCTGGGGTTACCAGCTGTCATTTCTACAAGATTCAGCTTCTGATGCAGGAATTAAAAATTTAGCACCTACCAAAATCTCTACATCTGTACAGATGTTGCAGTGGTAGCATCCTGGGTCATACCGTTTACCTCTTTTAGCTCTCATCTTGTACAGATTCATTCTTAATCCGTCATTATGTTGCTTTGGTTGCTTATATTGACTTGCATTTTTTGTTTTTGTTTTTTATAAAAATCAGCTTGATAACAATCTCGTAAAGTTGCCCTGAAAAATTCTACAAAAACTAATATGATGAAACCATGACTACAACTCCCTCTTAAGGTAGACCAGTTACAACACATTAATGTAATGCTGCAACTCCCTTTCTCTTTTAATCCTGGTTGAAAGCCCAGAATCACTTTCTTTTTAGGATTGCTAATAAGTACTATAGTTAGCGCTCTCCCTTCATTGTGCACAAAGCCAGTTTGCTTTTCACTGTCCTGTTAGCCAATCCAGGGAAACAGTAGAGGTTTGCCACAGATTTGCTACTGTACAATTTAGCTTAAGGTCTGGTTAAAAATACTTTCCTAAGAATCAAAGAAAGGGATAATGGGAGAAAAAGAAGAGAGGAAAAGAAATGGTAAGATGTTTGTTATCCTTTGCTCTTGGAAGCGAAGCTGCATATTTGCACATTTGGCCAAAGAGATTTAGCATGGAACACACTCAGATATCAAAGAATGGGGTGCTGAAAGAAAAGGGAACTTGTTCTGTAATTATTATGATTAGGCAGGATAGACCAACACCCTCTTGAATAAGCTCCAGGCAGGAAGGCAATCTTAGCACCCTTTGCATCTTAGGATATTGTGGTAGGAAGATGTTAATGAAAAAAAGGATTGCTTTCTGAGCTGCCTGAAGCCTCAAAGAGATCAAAGGATTTATCAAATTCCATGTCTGAAACTGTTTTTATTTCAATGCCCTGAGCAGAATGAGACTAGCTATGAGGACCGTGTTGTTTGTGTATTTGTTTTTATTGTTTTTTTTTTAGTGAAAGAAAAAATACTAGGCAAGACTTCTCCTCCATAGTAAAGGAAACAGGACAGTGAAAACGATTAGCCCACTTACACTTATTTCTCCCTGGCATGGACACTTCTACTATAATACTTATTTTTCCCTGGCATGGACATGTAATGCATCTACAATAATACATCTACTGAGTTTGGCATTGGTAGTACTGTAATATTTAAGTTTATAGAACACGGGTCTCCAACCCCCGGTCCGTGATCCGGTATCGGGCCACAACATGCCAACAATTGGTCCGCACAAACAAGCAAAGCCCCCATCTGCAGGATGCAGGCAGCACACGAAACCACACCCCCTCCGGTCCACGGAAAAATCTCTCTCCATATAACTGGTCCTTGGTGCCCAAAAGGTTGGGGACTGTTAGAGAATACAGAATAACAGAATTGGAAGGGACTTTGGAGGTCTTCTAATACAGGGCTTTTCAACCTTTTCCCCCATTGTACCACTTTTAGGATATGGCAACATATGAGTACCACCAGTCGCCTAGCAAGGTGTCAAAAACGTGATGACCAAAAAAAGGAAAAAAGTGATAAAGTACAGGTAGTCCTCAACTTACAACAGTGACTGTTTGAAGTTACAATGGCACTGAAAAAAGTGCCCCCCAAGCCACAGCCAAGCAAGACACGTGCCTGCCTGCCCGGCGGCGCTCTTCCTCCTGTCCGAGGTTTTCATTGTTGTGAGCATTTCTGTTGAGGATTGGCAGCGGGGGTGGGGTGGGGGGTATTTGGTTTTTATTCCCTCCATCTGCTGGGTGGTTGCAGCAGGTTTTGATCACTTCACATGATCCTGTGACACCGTGACCGTCATAAATATGAATCAGTTGCCAAGCATCTGAATGTAAATCACAAGACCCTGGAGATGCTGCAACATTCCAGCTGATCGGTGCTTCTTCTGGGCTCAGCAGAAGTGCCAGGATCAGTGCTGCTTTCCAGCTGATTGGTGCTTCTTCAGGGCTCAGCAGTAGCACCAGGATCAGTGCCGAGCTCCAGCTGGAGCCTGGCGCTGATCATGGCGCTTCCGCTGAGGCCTGACAGCCCTGCAGCT
The DNA here is from genome assembly GCF_016545835.1 of Crotalus tigris. Taxonomy (NCBI): domain Eukaryota; kingdom Metazoa; phylum Chordata; class Lepidosauria; order Squamata; family Viperidae; genus Crotalus; species Crotalus tigris. The sequence goes on from NW_024097219.1 coordinate 1,741,030, forward strand.
CCAGCCATCTCTCACTCAGCCTTGTGCAGTACTGCCACCAGTTCAGCTCATTCCCCTTGCCCACTATCACTTTTCTAGGATGGTCACGTACCACCTGCCAGATGCCAGTGTACCACAGGTGGTACCCTTACCACTGGTTGAAGAGCCCTGTTCTAATCCAATGCCCTGCTTGAGCAGGAGACCCTATACCAGGGGTTGGCAACCTCGGCTCTTTTATGACTCATGGATTTCAACTCCCAGAATTCCTGAGTCAGCAACAACAGTCAGCATAGCTGACTCAGGAATTCTGGGAGTTGAAGTCCATGAGTCATAAAAGAGCCAAGGTTGCTTACCCCTGCCCTATACTTATAGTCATAGAAGACTGCTATCATGACGTCCCTACTCCTTCCCTTCATTAGACGAGACCAGGGTTCTCCAAACTTTTCAGTCAGAGGGCCGCATTGGGCATTTTGCAAAGATTCAAATATGGGGGGGGAGAGAAACAATTTTACAAATGAGTGAATAAAATTTAATTGAATAAGTGTGTCTTTATTTTGCTCAATGTAATATGACACATGCACACCCTCTTCCGTCAGAGAAACTGTTTCTCTGAGGGAATCCTACCTTCCTTTCCAAACAGTGGTGAACACAGCCCTGCTTTCTCTCCCTGCACTGCTTGGAAAGGATGGGAGCACAGCACATGGGAGGAGGTGGGTGGGCCAGAAGGAACCTTCCGGAGAGCCGTAGGTCTCTGGACTAGACATTCCCAGTCCCCACAAATGTTCATTATATGGTTTAATCTCCAGTCCCCTGATCCTCTTTGTTGCTGTTTTCTGAATACTTTCTAGAGTCCCAATGTCTTTTTTGTATCCTGGTGACCAGAACTTAGTATTCCAAGCGTGGTCTTACCAGTGCAGTATAAAACGATACTAACACATTTGAAAGTTTTGGAGACACAACTTGATGATGAGCAAATCTTTGGACTATTTGAGTTGTAAAAGATGTTTGCTGTTTACTGTTAGTGGTTTGTCTTCTTGCTGAAAGATAGCATCAGTCCTGTTTGCTTGTAAACAATGAAGGAGTAGCTCTAGAGTTCCAGGAAGACAGAGCCAATAGCAGAAGCATCTCTGGCGTAGCTTATTACAAAATCATCTTTTATTGAAACTTAAAAAGGATCTGCCTGAAAACATAAATCAGTCTCTTGATAGTAAAGAAAATAGGTGTTCTGTAGCGGATACAAACTTTTTTAAAATGCATATTTTGTCTGACCACTCTGAAATGTCCCTCTGAGATTGGCGAGACTGAGAAATATGACTTAGCAAAGGTATGGGTTGCCACCATTTGGAGATGTCCCTTAGCTTGCTACATCACCCTGCTCCCAAACACCATTATCTTTTAAGAAACTTCTTTGGGAATAAATAAGTTTACTACACATGTACTTTAGCAAAAAGTATAAGGGCATAGAGAAAAACGAGAATTCTGTCCGCTTCCATTTCTCCTGGAAGGATTGGAAGGATGTTTGTGATAGGTTCCATTAATGATGTCTTCATATTGGGAATCATTTTTCTTTCCTTGCAGCTCACCCCTGGGGGCAAGGCAGCCCAGGCAGGGGCTGGAGTTGGGGACTGGGTGCTCAGCATCGATGGACAGAGCACCAGCACCATGACCCACATTGAAGCCCAGAACAAGATCCGTGCCTGTGGGGACAAACTCTCTCTAAGCTTAAGCAAGTAAGTAGCTCTTAGGCTGATGCTGGGCTTTTTCTTTTAGGAACATAATGTACATGTTGGAATAATTATAACTTGGTTTCACCCAGATGTTTATTTCATTCAGACTCAGTTCTTTTGGATAGCAGTTGGCTTGGCAGCTTTCATTTTGGAATTTAATAAAACAAACAGCCACCTGCCTAAATTTTACATCCTGAAGGTAAAAAGGCTCCTGAGTAAGACCAAATTGATAGGAAATGTAATCTGTATGTTCTATTTTTTTCCCCCCACAAGGCTTCCCAACCATCACATTCCCTGTTTAAAAACTTAAACCAAAGTAATAAGCAGTGTAGAAAGTTTTAGATCAGAGCATCTGGATTTTTAAACTAGGACGCCAGTTGCTCCTGTAATAAAGGTTCATTAGAATTAATAGGGGAGAAATCTATCTAGCTGGCTGCTTTAATTAGTCCATGTATTGTATTTTACTGTTTAAGCCCCTGAGCATTTGAAAGATAAAGCAGTATACAAATTTAATATTAATAACAATAATAACCCCAAAAAAGTGGCAGCTCAGTATCCAGAATTGTTAAGCATATTGTAGAGCCTCTAGACAATTTCCTGCATAATCAGTGTGGCTCTGATTCCAGATGTGCATTTTCTCCTGCAGAAAAGGGCTTTGACTGTCTTGTAATAGCGTGACTTCACATGGATTTCAGCCAAAGTATCCAAGCTGATTTCAGGCTACACAAAAGGGATTCCTAGATGAAAACAGGTGTGGATTTGAAATAATAAACAATTAGCAAGCACAGTGGTGGTGGTGCTGCTTGGTATTTCCTGAAAGTTTAGAGGCAGGGAAAATGCCTGCCAAAACAGCCTCACTTGTTAATTGTTTATTATTTCAGTTCCACACCTGTGAAACAGATAGCATGAAAAACGTTATAGCCAAAATAAATGTGGGCTGGCCAAAGCCTGGCAAATAAAATTATTTTTGGATGAACACAGGGCTTGTTGTTGGATTTCCTTATAAGGATAGCTTGGAAGTTGTAATTGGTACAGAATGTAGTTAGTAGGATGACCCTCTTATTTGCTATGAATTCTGAAACCCTTAACAGTCAAACATTCATAATTGTAGTTACTTGCATAGACTAAATGATAGGTGCTGGAAGCTCTGTTTTTATCACTGGTGGACTTCTTAATGTGATGCCAAAATTATGAAATGCTATCCCAACAGGCTTTCTGGTTTCAGAAAAAGCAGTTTAGCTGTTTTTAGCTGAGTGACTTTTAAAGTTTAATTTTTCTGCTATCTAATATAAATTTAATTGAAGTTTATCTTAATATAAAAACCAAGTGAAAATTAAGACTACAGAGAAAGTGAGCAGGGAAAAGAAAGGGGGAAAAGATGTGAGAGAAAGAAAGAAAAAAACTTTTTTGGTGCAGTTAAGATACAGAGGAAAGATACAATCTCAGCTTTCTACTTTTATATAATTAGTAATTATATAAACAACTATAAATTTTATAGCAAACTAATCTAATCATCAAAACCCAAAGTCAAAAATCTATTTTTTTCCATTTTGTGCACAAAATCCAGAAGCAGTCTCCAGGTAGAAACAAAATTGGATACATTTTTTTCTTAATTAGAACAGTTAATGTTGCCATCTCTGTTAGTTCCATCACTTTTTCCACCATTCTTTCATTGCGGGAACTGACGTATCGTTGAAATTTTGCATATGTAAAATTCTAGCTGCAGTGAAACTATATAATAACAAAGCTCAATTTTTTTCAAGATCTTTATACAATAATCCTAAAAGGAAAACTTCTGCTTTCAGTTATATATTTGTTTTAAGAATACAGAATTACTAAAATATGCACTGTATGTGTACATATGCCATAATATATATGTGTTCTTCATAAGAACAATGTTTTTTTGTCCTCTGGAAGAAGGAAGAGTCATGTGACAGGATTCCCCTCCCCCAGAAACATAACATGAACTCAAACAATCCATAACTGCAGTACAAAAATGGCAAGAACTATGGCAAAAAAATCAATAAAATTTATTCCATGTTATCATTTAAGGGACAATTGATATAAAATATTTTACAGATGGTTTATGACTCCATCAATAATTTTCAAGTTGGATAAATCATATAAAAATCAATGTTGGAAATGTTACAACAAAGAAGGAACATTTTATCGTATGTGGTGGTTATGCCAAAAACTCAACAGTATTGGAAAGCAATACATCAAAATATTCTGAAAATCCTAAAAATAAAATTTAAACTGAAACCACAAACATTTTTATTGGATACAACCCCAGAAAAAATAATAATCAAAAATGTTACAATTTACTAAGATATGTGCTGACAGTTGCAAGAACAAATTTGGCACAACATTAGGAAAGAGGGCCTTTGCTGACGATACCAGATTGGAAGGCCATAATTGGAGAATGTGCAGCAATGGCAAAATTGACAATATATATTCATAATAGAAGTCTGACCCCATGTGTGCAGTAATGACTTCCATATAGACTGCATGTTATACAGCAGGGCAAAAATTTAGACATTTAAAATAACGGTTTTTAGGAAGGAGGTTATGAGATTAATGAAAAAAATAGATGAAAGAATTGAATCAGATACTAGCAATAGCCTTATATGTTTAATAAGTTTGTACTGTATATCTAAGTTATGGTTAGTAGTTGGGGAAATATCTGAAAGGGAAGTGGAGAAAGTGTTATTAGAAAGTTACCCATAATGTTTTTTTTTATTTATGTCTTATTAGTTGTTGTTTCTTCTGTGTTATTCAATTGTTACTATCCAATATAGTCCTTTCTTTAAAAATCTTGTTTGTCAGGATTCTGTCATAATGCAAAAACACAGGAAAGCACATATATCTGATTTATTTCAGTTTCATCTTATGTCCCCTGTTATTTTCAGTCTGCAACTATACAGGCAGTCCTCATTTAGCGAACACAATCGTGACCAGACACTTGGTTGTTAAGCAAAGCAGTTGCTAAGTGAAACCACTACTGTGCTTACAATCTTACTTCAGCTTTCCTTTGCTTTGTGGATCTGTGAAGGACATAAATGATGATTGCTTACAAAATTACTTGTTCAACACTGTGGTAACTGAATGATTGCTATCCAAGGCAGTTTTTAAATGACTATAGAATCTTTGCTACTCTTTTGGCAGTATGGAAGTACATAGAGTATGCAAATACCCAAGGTGATATTTACAAGAGAGTGATCTGAAGTGATGAAATCGTTTTTTGTTTTTTTTAAAGAGAGTAGGTTAGAATGCAAAGGAGAAATACTATTTCTTCACTGCAGGAATTTCCAGACAGTCTGGGGGGGGGGGGGAACAGACACACTCATTGAACTATCTAAATTCTCATGACTGTTCTCTTCCAAAGCTTCCTTTCCAGATGTCTTATGGTGTGAAAGGAGCTGCATTGCATATACTAATTTGCTTTAGCTCTCCATGGTTACAGATGGTTGCAGCAACGTAGATCCCTTGCAGCGAAGGTGCTGATTTGCAGAAAGCTTTGATTGTAAATTGTACAGCTGAATTCAACTTCTTAGGCAGTGCCTCTGTTAACAACCTTTTTCTCTTGCAGAGTCCAGAATCTCCTAGGCAAACCTCAGAAGGTGCGTCTGTGGCTGTCTCTATCTGTGTCTCTCACTTCTCTTTGGGAAACTGTGAAATAAGTTTGGAGGTGGCCTCTTAGTTACAAAGAAAACTGCAATGCATAGTTACATAATGGGTTTCAAAAGCAGGATAATAAATGTCCATATATAGTTTGGATAGAAGTGTGAAAAATATTCCACAGTTTGAAAGCTCTGATCATGCAACATTTTGCAACTAAGCCAGACAATCTTTGTTCAGATAGTTATTTTAATACCCAAAAGAATAATAGATATAGGTGTCTCGAGGTATATAGAGAGCCTTCTTAGTCTAAATCAGGGGTAAGCAACCTTGGCTCTTTTACGACTCGTGGACTTCAACTCCCAGAATTCCTGAGCCAGCCATGCTGGCTCAGGAATTCTGGGAGTTGGTCCACGAGTCATAACAGAGCCAAGGTTGCCTACCCCTGGTCTAAATGGACATCCATGCTGAGTTCCTGAATAATTCCAACTGGAATCTCTCAGCAATGAGTAGAAATGCTGTGTTTGTTTGTTTTTGCATCTGGCAAACCACCCGGAGTCATTTTATGAGGGAGATGAGTGGTCGCTAAATATGATACAGATAGTCCTCAACTTGTGAACACAGCTGAGCCCAACATTTCTGCTGCTAAGCAAGGCAGTTGTTAAGTGATTTTTTTCTCTCTCGTTTTATGATCTTTTTTTTGCCACTGTTGTTACGCAAATGATTGCAGTTGCTAAGTGAATCATTCGGTCATTAAGTAAATCTGGCTTCCCCCATTGATTTTGCTTGTGGGAAGCCAGCTGAGGAGAAATGGTGATCACATGACCCCAAGACAGTGCAACTGTCATAAGTACATGCCAGTTGCCAAGCATCCAAATTCTGATCACGTGACCACGGGGATGCCACAACAGATAGTTGTAAGTGTGAAAACTGATTATAAATCACTTTTTTCAGTGCCATTGTAACTTCAAACAGTCACTAAACGAATGTTTGTATGTTGAGGACTACCAAGTATATAAATAAATAAATTCTCCTCTCCTTATACTCTTTCTTAGAATTAATCTAAGAATTAGAATTAATCTGATGTTTTAATTTTATCTAAGTGTGATGTTCTGATATAGGATGGCAATTTAAAGAACTATAGAACACAGTCCCTTCCCCCCCCCTTCCTGAATTTCCAGCTCACTGCTCATTGTTAGCTTATTTTTAAATTGTACTTCAGAAGTCAGAAATTGGATTTGGGCATTATCCTGGTGTAGCTGTGTACAATTCTCAAGGACAAATGGGGATATAAGCTCGAAGCTACAAGTGGGGGGGGGCATGTTGATCCCTGAATCAGGGTCTTTGCTTCTTGCAGTAGTGAGGCAAATGGTCAGATCCTGGCCTCTCCAAGATCTTGGTAGGGCTGCCCTGGAAGACCCCATTCATTTTGTCAGGTCCATTGGTGGAAGAGGGAAACGAGATGAGGCTTACAGAAAGAGACTTGCATGGTTTGGTTTTGCTCCTTAAAACGTCAGCATGTGCCCGTCAGCATGTGCCCGTGTAAACGTCTGTTTCCGCTGTTTGGATGGAAAGCAATTGATTACCTTGATTGCTTCCCTGCAAACCCTCTGGGCAGCCATAGAGGGGCCCTTTCTGCCCTTGAAGGGATTTGCTGAACAAGGCAGTGCCCTTTTAGGAATAAACAGAGGCAGAGAGAGATGGACCACTGGCTTACGTTGCAGCTGCTCTGTGCCAGCTTGTATTTATTGCCTTGGTGCTCAAAGAATGGCCTGGCTTCCATCCAGGACACTGTGGCCTCTGGCTCTGCCTGATTATTGAGTGCTCTTGCATGCTGCCTGCCATGCCAGCTTGGGCATTGTTGTTTTGTGTTTTATCTAGGACGCACTCCCTTCTTCTCAGGTCCCCAAATATAACTTCACTCCCAGTTCTGCCCTCAACAAGACAGCCCGGCCCTTTGGAGTTAACCCTGCTCCAAGCACTCAGCCCGTGCGGGTGACGAAACCCGTGCAGTATGTACCTCCTGCATCCGTCTGCACCACACAGCACAATGGGTATGTTGCTGTGCTTCTGACCATCTGGGATGGGGTGAGGGTGGAGTAGTGATGTGATTGCGAAACTCTGCACACTGGCCCTCCTCTAGACACCTGTGGATGCAAACTTGTGCATGTGTGGCTTTCCACTGAGGGGCACCTGGTGGGTAAGAATGCCCCTCCTCCCCATTGAAAAATGTAAACCTCTAATGTTGCAGTGACCTCTTGTGGCTGGAAAAAGATATTGCAATTCCTAAGTGAAACCATTCCCCAATTTAATGATGTTCATTCAGTCCAGAATGTCAGACTGGCAGCCCAGTAAATTGTGATTTTAATCGTAACAACTCACTTTTTAAAATTGAATCTTCTTACATGTTCTGGAAAACCCAATAGATGAATTTGGAAATATAATGCAATGTCCCAGGGAAAATGTTCTATTGTACATGTAATTCTTTTTACCAACCAATCGCAAATAATTCTTATCTCAGATAGTTTGATTGTAATGGTAGCATATTATAGCTAGTCAGCTGCATCTACACATTCATTATTGCCTGTCTTTATAAAATAGGGTAAATGTAAGTGGATGCAGGATGGATGGGGATTTATTAATTCGGTAAAATTAATAAACTTTGGAAAAGGAGAGGGGAAAAGAATATGCTTGGAATCAGCAATGTTGGCTTGCTTTTTCTGCCAGGATGAGCTGCTAAAGTGTGGAAGACAACCCTAAGTGCTTAACTGCATGCAAGTTGTTGGCAGTTCAGAGGTTGCTGAAAATAAAGATGCTTTAGGCGAGCTCTTCTACCTAGGTGTATTCAGCTGGTTTCTTACTTTATTTATTTAAGCTAATTAGTGGTACTGGTGGGATAATGAGAATACTTAGTTGTTTCAGCATTATTTCATTTCCCTAGCAAGGGATAGCTTTCTGTGCAACAATTTCTAGTACAGAAGAAGTTGTGAAGACTCAGTGGTGAACTGACCAGGTCTTTCTTTGTAGTTTTCAGTAAAGGGCTTCTATAAACTTTCTGTCACTTGTATGCAAATATAACTAGTGAGGACTACTCTTAATTTGTTTGGAGAATTTTTAGAAAGTAAGGGTTTTTTTCTTTGGATGGGAGACTCTTGTTCTAGTTTTTGTTTGGGATTGCACCACACAACATGCTTACTCAGCATTGTTGTAGGCCAGTGATGGCGAACCTATGGCACGCATGCCAGAGGTGGCACTTGGAGCCCTGTCTGTGGGCACGCGTGCTGTCGCCCCAGCCCCACCTCCCCCTGCGGCCCCCTCCTCACCAGCAGCCCCCCTGGAGGAGAGTCATCCCCAGGCTCAGCCTGCGCGGAATAGCGCAGCCAAGAACATGGCAGCCGGGACAAGACTCTGCCCTCATGCTCCTTCGCATGCTGATGCGGGGTGCGGGCAGAAGGCATGGCTGCAATGGTGCTGCAGGGCCGCCTGGGCGATCTGTGGCGGGCAGTGGAGGCGGTGGGTGGCCCTGCGGGCAGGCGGGGTGCGAGCGGAGCAGGGGGCGGCAGGGGTGGTTTTGGGGCACTCGGTCTCTAAAAGGTTCGCCATCACCGTTGTAGTCTATGATGATTGGTGATTATACCTGTCATGATTTAATATACTCTTTCTCAAATTGGAGCCCTCCAAATATGCTGAGGTTTCAGTTCCTGGTTAAGATGGATGTCATATTAGAGATAACAAGTAGGGGGATCCAGCGTTGGAAGGGGTGTCAATGAAATCAAAATGGGTGATCACAGCCTTGCTCCTTTTTACTTGCCTGCAGTGCATGTTAAAAAGGGCTGGGCTTCAATCAGCTGGTTGTGCCTGCCATTCTGCTGCTTTGACTCCCTTGTGGATGCTCTGATCGAAGGCCACCTGTTGCCTACTCAGAGAGTAGGGGAGCATTGTTTTCTCTGCTTTTGATTCTAATCTGTCTGCCTTTCCTGTCTTTTTTCTCTTTCCCTCTTTTTCTCTCCTGCAGGCACAGAATCCTGACAAGTCAGTAAGCTTTTGGTCTTCTCTGTAGCCTTTTTGCTAATTTGCATGATGTTTTTCCATGTCAGGTTTCTCCTTTCCCCGATCACCCCATTTTTGGGGGGTGGAGTATGCTGGTGAAAGGAGTGGGGAATTCTCCTCTCAAAGAAATCCTAAGTTTGTTTTGATGGGAGGGGGACAGAGAGCTTCAAAGCTCACAATGGGCTTAGATGGGCTGTTTTCACCTAGCAAGAAAAGCAAAATTCATTTGCACCTTCTTGATCAAATCCTCTTCATGCAGGAAGGTCCTGTTTTTGCCATTTTCCTGGGAATTGGAATAATTGGAGGTGAAAAGACCTCTTTATATGGCAAGAAACCATATTACCCTAAGGTTAAAGTTACAAAAAAGGTTTGATTTTTAAAAGAGGGTTCTGGTGCTTCTGCCTGCGGCTGGGACAGCAGTCTGGTGCACCTCTTCCTAGTCTACATTCATCTATAACTGTGACTGCCTGACCTAGATAAGGGTGAGGAATTGGTGCTAAATTTGGCAGGGAGCTTGTGGCTTCTCTCCTCTGCAGGGAAGCTGCAGATATCTCCAGGGACATTAACTGCTCCCTACGAGCAGCAGACTTGTGAATGTTCTTGCTGTGTTGGGAGGGAATAATATTTTCTTACCTGACTGGTACTTTGCTTTCTCTTATTCTTTGCTATTCCTGTCCTCAGGGTGATTGCTCACCCACCTGAGGTGAAGGCGGTGCCTGCAGATAACCCACCACCTGATTATGGAGATTACTACCTGGAGGACCAGTAAGACTTGGGAATAGAGTCCAGGGCTAGGATGGCTATGTCAGTAATGTTTGTACTGCATGTGGATGTTCTTGCCTCATAGCTTGCAAATGTTCCTCCCAAAAGTTGCGGGGAACAACCCCTGAGACACCCATGGCTACAATTCAAGTATTTAAAAAAACCCCAAAACCTCGGGTTAAGAGGATATATTAGAGTGTCACCTGGCAAACTAGGCCACTTTATGACATGGAAGCTCAGGATTCAAGGCCTATCTCTTACAAAGCCAAACATTAGTCCAGCTAGCCCTGTGACTGCCTAATCTAACAGCACTGGAGCAGTCCTGTTAACAAACTCAGTGCTTTGTTAACTCAGAATCAACACACCATCCCATGAAGCAGTTCTTATTTAACTCTTGATTACAGTTTAACTGATTACTGTTTTCCAGTCCTCAAAAGAAAATCCAGTTTTCCCTCTTGAGGTGATTCCTTTGTGGGATCAGATATTTTCAGGTACCTCTCTCTTGAGCCATTCTTTAGGTGAGGATTAAAGTGTTCCTGCTTTCTTTGATTGTCCTGTTTTCTCTACCTCAGTGTTTCCCAAACTTGACAATTTTAAGGCATGTGGACTTCAACTCCCAGAATTCCACAGCCAGCATTGCTGGCTGTGGAATTCTGGGAGTTGAAGTCCTCATGCCTTAAAATTGTTAAGTTTGGGAAACACTGCTCTACCTGTACTGCTTTGCATGTCCTTGGGTTTATAGTTCCCCTCCGTCAAATGGGGAGCCTCAGCCAGGCCTTGAAGGCTGTGAAGCGTCCTCCCTCTTTCCCTCCTCCCTCCCTCCCTCCTTCCCACCCTCCAGCCAGATTGCAATTTACAATTCCGAATGGCTGTTGCGTTTACAGCAGACAACCAGAAGGTTTTTGGTGGTGTTCAGGGTAGGAAGCACTAGTTTTTTTGTAGCCTTTCTGTAGATGGGGGTTGCCAGGACACACCCACATAAACCCCACACTCACACACCCTTAGCCCCACACAAATAGTCTTTCTTTGCTTCTCGGGATTTTTGAAGGAATTTCTTACAATCTGCTGGCTGTTCTGGCACACATTTTCCCCTTATTCTGGCCTGCAGAAGGATTTCCATGCATTGATTGGGTTAGGGAAAAAAGAAAAAAAACAAGGTCTGAACTTTGCTGACGTTTAAAAACTAGTCGGGACAAAACAAAATGAGATTTAGTTCACAGTAAGAGCTGTACAGGCAGACACTCTATATTTTAAGGGTTGGCTTTAAAAATGGCCACAGAAAGGGCTGAAGACATTGATAAGAAAGGACCTAGAATAAGTCACTTCACAGCTACCACTTATATTCCCTAATCAGCGCCTTCATATTCGGAAGCAGTACATCCTAATCAGAAGTGAGAAAATGTCTGCAGCTTTACATCAGGGATAGTCAGCTGTGTGCGGCTCCTCAGAGCCCATCTATGTTCACTGCTGAACAGCGTTTAGAAAATAATTTGCCACTGATGCTAACAGTGACATACCAGCTCTCTAGCCTTCCCTAGTCAGGTGATCAGCCCCCTGATGAAAAGGTTTCCCTTCTGCTTGAAGGAAGTGCAAATATGAGAGCTTCCTATTTCCTCCCAGAGTATGGTCCGCCTAGTCTCCCTTCCTCCCAGTAAGTAGAATCACGGGAGCGGGGAAGGATATTAAAAGCAGTCTTCGGAGCCTTCACCCTTCATATCCGTTAAGATTGTGACTCTCTGGACTGTCAGCCATCTGCAATTCTAGCTGATGTATTTCTTTAGCTACAGAAAATTAACCACTGTGGACAGACGGATGGGGTGAGCTTCAGGATCTCATTATTACTTCTGAAGGACAGGCTGTTTATCCGGCCCTTTAGAGTGGCCTTGTCTTGATTCATTGCTGTGTGTATGTGTGTGTGTTTGTGTGCAATACATGGCTGGCAACTTCTCTTTTTAGTGCAGTTCTGGCTGAGTGCCCTGGTCTGTTTGTAGGCACTCTCTGCGGCTGGTGAGCCTGCCGGCTTTCTTTCCCAGCGATGCCAGTAAAAAGAGACTTGTTGAGGACACAGAGGACTGGCGACCACGGACTGGGACTACTCAGTCTCCTTCCTTCCGCATTCTGGCCCATCTCACAGGAACAGAATTCAGTAAGTGCCCCTTCGGTGGAAACTATTTAAGGGCCATGGCAATTTTCCCATCCCTGACAGTGGCCAGTTCCCAGTAGAGACTCAGGAGAAATTGCAAGCTTTTCAGATCTGCCCCTTCAAGAAACGGGTGCAGTGGTGCCTGAGTTTTGGTGACAGCTCTGGTCCTTCTCTCGCTCAGTCTCCATGGTCAGTGTGAGATGCTTGCATTGTCCCTCCTCCTCCTCCTCCTCCTCCCTTGTATTCCTGCGGATGCCCCCTTGGCCTTATGCAATCTGTCTGGGGATGCAGCTAAATGTTCTGCAGGCATCTCCTTCTGCTTCCCTCACCCCAACTACTATGCTCAGACCCCATCTCTCTTGGGGATAGTCCTAATTAAATCTTGTTTTTTCTTTCCATCTGCCAACCTGATTGGCCCAAACTCTGATTCTCTCTCTTTCTCCTTTCCTTCTGCTGCTGCCAGTGCGAGACCCAGATGACGAGCATCTTAAGGCGGCCAGGTAAGAAGGGCCAGACCTTTGGGGCGTGGATTTCTTAGGGTTAGATGGAGGATTTCTGCTGGAGTTCCTTAAGTGCTATAGGGATGCCAGCTGAGATAAGTTTAGGGTTTCAGACTTGCTTATAGAGATACTTTTTCTCTCTTATCACAAATAGTTCGTACAATACATCCATAGTTAACCATGATTTATCAAGCCAGTTTTCTGGGTTCACATGACAGACTAGATCATAAGCTAATGGCTTAAATCAGGGGTAGGCAACCTCGGCTCTTTTATGACTCATGGACTTCAACTCCCAGAATTCCTGAGTCAGCTAGGCTGACTCAGGAATTCTGGGAGTTGAAGTCCATGAGTCATAAAAGAGCCGAGGTTGCCTACCCCTGGCTTAAATTGTTGTTTAATTGTTACTGATTTGAGGTGGTGTATGAATAACTTGCTTCACAGCATTATTGTCTGCTGGGGGAAAGAGAGGGGGGGGGAGAGAGGGAGAGAGAAGTCCTTTTTTTCCTCCTTGAGGATGGGGTACCATCGAAACAGGTTGGGCATTGTGTGACGCGTGTTCTGCATGCGCTCTGTTTCTCTCTCCTCTTCCTCCCCCCCCCCTCATTACTGTTTCCTCTCCACTGTCTGTCTTCCCTTTCATTTTCTTTTTCCAGAGAAAAATTTGTCCAGGAACTCCAGAGCCCCCGTTACACTCACCTGCGTGACTGGCACCACCAGCGATCAGCTACCTCTCTGAATGTGCTCTCCTAGGATGTGTAGACTGATCTTGTCTTGCTCTTCTGACTCAGCCCTTCTGTTGATTGTATGCCCATGCAGATGTTATAGGGAAGGCAGATTTCTGCCTGCTTCCTTCCGGCTGTTGAGTGTAACTTGAATATAGGAAGTCCCTCCCCCCCCCCAACTCCTGGAATGTAACGATTGATCTGTGCTGGAGAATGACTTAGTTAGGGATGAGAAATAAGCAGGAGACTTTTGTTTTACAGACTCGCACTTTGAATTCCACGCCTCACTTCCTGCACCTACGGAAAGAAACTTTAGGATCCAGCTTTACCATTGGAGAGGAGGGCTAGTTTCCCCACCTTAAAGAAAGGTTCTGATGCAAGGAAGCTATTTCCACTGAAGTGGGAATTATTTCCTGAATTAAGAAACAGCATGTACCCATATACAGCTGGCATTTTCTACCAATGCAAGAAAGATCATCTGGATTTCTCAGGCTGCGCCTTGTTTTTACGAGCTGTCAAAATTTTCCCTCCTGAACAAGCATTACAGGAAAAGGGGGCATTTTTAGCCATTTGTTTTTGTTTAGGCATTTATGACATTTATAAACTAGCCTCCTTCCAAGGAATGTAAGATCACATGCATGGCTGGCTCTCTGCCCTTTCCTCATAATGCAGGGCTGGGTGCAGGAAGAATGACTGGCCCAAGGAAACACAGTAGTGTAATTCGTGTTTGAACCTTGGTCTTAGTCTCCAATACCTGCACAGGTAGCTCTCAGTTTAACCAACTCAAAAATCTCCTTGGGCGGCATAGAATCTTGGAACAGTAAGGGCTGTACAGTCTACCTTTGCCACTTTCTGATATAGTTTCTCAGCACTGGACTGGAAATGGAGAAACACTCTTTTCCAGATAACCCCTCTCCTTCTGCCTCTCCACAACTGTTAGAGAAAATGGGTCTTCCCTCCAGTCTTCCACCCTGCCATGGTTATCCTTTTCCTCTCCTTGCTCCCTTGGCTATGAGTGTTGGTTTGTTTGCTACCTTCAGGGAAGGGTAGACATTCCTCTCTGGGTGGGCTGTTGAGATCTTGAGAGATTGCAAAATTATCTTGCTGCCCGTAATTTGATTGGAGATGTCTATTTTGCACTTGATCTATACCCAGGCACCTTAATTTGCAAAAAAACAAAAACAAAAACCCAACCCTGTTTGAGAAGTGCCATACAGATGCTCTTGCTGGGATCAGAGCAGACTCAGGAAAAGGGGTGAATTGCTCTGTCTCTCTTTCTGCATCGAGAATGTCCTTTTCCCTAATGGAGGGCATGTTACATGCTCCTCTGTTGACTACAATCCTTGTTGTAAGAGTTTTGTCTATGTTTGGCCTATGTGCATGATACAGAATTATCTGTACAGTGCTATAGCCGCCTACTGTTGAGTGCCTGAAATGTAGTCAAGACTTTGCAGTCTAGATGGAGACTCGCTTACTACTTTCCATTTTGTAGTAAAAAATAAATGCTTCTATTCTCATATCTGGCTCCCGGCTATTTATTACTGTATAGGCTACTGAAACTGGAGATGCGGAGTCACTGGTGAACTAAGCCAAGCCGTGGGTGAGCAATTGTTCTTCACTGGAGTATCAGCCTATGTGTCATCTGAAAGGTCACTTAGGATGCAGTTGGGAAAGCAGTCTCTGTTCACTTGTAAGCTTGGAATTTTCTAACTTTCTGGTGCTGGTTGACATCAGTCTCTGCTCTAAGGCAGGGGTAGGCAACCTTGGCTCTTTTATGACTGGTGGGCTTCAACTCCCAGAATTCCTGAGCCAGCATAGCTGGCTCAGGAATTCTGGGAGTTGAAGTCCACGAGTCATAAAAGAGCCAAGGTTGCCTACCCCTGCTCTAAGGGTTAGGTCTGGAAGAACTAGAGAATTGCTGGCCTCTGTGGCAACTGGCAACCATAGGCTTGTCTCAAATAATCACTGCTCCTATGCATGCAGATTGGCCTATGTTGAACATTAATTTTCCTCAAAACGGTTGGGCTGTGATCCAGATGTGGAGGGCGTATCTATCTCTTTGTTGTGATCAGATCGTTTCCTGGTCCATTTGAGATGTACTGCTATTGAGGACTTCTGCGGACGCTGTAGCTTATTAAAATGGTCTGTCCAAGGCAGGCTTCTGGGAGGTACTTGAGAAATTTCTCTGCACCTGATAGGCAGTTTCATTTATTGCCAGGCATCAAGAGGTGATTCAGACTCTTGACAAGACTGTATTCACTACTCCTAGAGTATATCTTAAATTATTGAGGAACTCTGGGAGAGATGAAGCAGAAAATGTGACATTTGGGAGTGTTGACGGAGAAAAACAAGGACCCAACCTGAGTATATGGGTGGGAGCTCAAACTCAAACCTTTATCATGGCAGTAAAAAAGTGCAGCTCTCCATTGTAACATTTGTTTGTTTATATCCTGTCTTTGTTATTTTTATAAATAGTTCAAGGTGGTGAACATGTGCAACATATCCTCCTCTTTCTATTTTCTCACAATCACACCCCTGCGAGGTGAGCTGGGTTAAGGAGAGAGTGAGTGAATGACTCGCCTAAGGCACCCAGCTGGCTTTAATGGTTAAGGGAGGTCTAGAACTCACCGTCTCTGCTTTTTAGCCTGATGCCTTAATCACTAGACCAGGGGTAGGCAATCTTGGCTCTTTTATGACTCATGGCCTTCAACTCCCAGAATTCCTGAGCCAGCATGGCTAAGCATGGAAACCTCTCCTTTTTCCCTCAGCATGGCTGGCTCAGGAATTCTGGGAGTTGAAGTCCACGAGTCATAAAAGAGCCGAGGTTGCCTACCCCTGCACTAGACCAAACTGGCATAGGTGGGCTATTGATTAGAAGCTTCATTTTGTATGTCTAGGTCTCTCTTGGGGAGCATGAATAGGTGTAGTTCCCTCCTGGCCATTGTAGCTGTTTCACACAGCATTTTCTGATATATTTACTCAGAGTTGCTGACGTTTTGACTCTTTATGGGTGATGTCCAGTGAGGTGATTCAGGTGACACCTTACCATATCCTTTTGACCTACAGTATTGGTGGGGGCATAACTGGCTGGATTTGGAAGATGACAATGCCAGCAGTCTTGAAGGAGGCTTTTGTGGAGCCTCTCCTTAATAGATTGTGCCCGTACAGTATCTGGTTATTTTTGACAGCTATTTGACACCTCCTTTTAGGGAAGGTTTTTGAGTGGGTGGTTGGGAACAGTTCTCACACAATCAAAAACAAACAACTTGATACCAATCAAAAACAAACAACTTGATACCACATCAAAACATGGATCAAATGGAAACTTCCCATTCCACCCGAAAGAGAGTCTCTTGCAGGCATGTATACTGAGCAGGTAGGAGAAAGATGCAAGAATTTAAATATTGATTGGACTACAAGTAGAAATTGCTGGAATTGTTTTGCAATAGTTTCTTAGCTTTTCCACAGTAATTCTCATGTTCTTGTACCTTTGGGTGCTTGTTTATCTGTTCTAGTCCAGCTCACTGGGAAGATGTTTGTCAAGGATTCATTGAAGACCAGTCCAGTAGAAGCAGATTATTTGAATGTATTTCAGTTAAAGGTTAGTTTTGAGCATAGAACAGAGCTGGAGTTGGCCATGATTTTATTGAGATTTGCACGGAAGTGGTGCATCCTTCATGATCCTTTTAGAGACTTTTTTGTGGCTTCAGGACTGTTAATTGTGGGGAGTAGAAGCACTGTTTATAGTGGTACTGTTTCTTCCTCAATTCCAGTTGGTTGACATTAAGAGAATGGTTTGAGTCAATAATCATTCTCTTGTAGGGTGGCACAAGGTTTGGTCTTTTGCAATCTCTTCAGCATTAACATAAAGCTACTGGAAAAGGTAATCCACTGTTCAGAGGTGAGATAGTAAATATGCAGATGATACTTAATTGTACATTACTACCCTGGGCCTGCCAGAGATGCCACTGAAGCCTTGTCCTGATGTCTGGTGGTTTTGCGTCCTGCATAGAATAAAACAGAAGGTTAAAGATGAATCCACTGGTGAAGTTGCTGTTTGTTCACTGAGGTTCTTCGTTGGTTCCAGTGTTTTCTTGGGGAGGGACAGGGGACGGAGCACTATGCTTGAAGGAGATCTATATTTTGGAAACCTTCTGCTGGATGAGATGGGCAGATGTAATTAGTTGTGGTTAGGAGAGGTTTGTATCTTCATTTAGTATGCCAATCGTAACCCTATCTTGAGTGGACCATGAGGGAAACTTGGGCCCTTGTTAATGCTTGTTTGGAATACTGCAATGTGATCTGCATGGATTGCTTTTGAAGACCACTCAGTAACTGCAGTTGGCTCGAACACAGTGGTCCATTTGGTATCTGCCTTTGTGGGGGGCATGAGCATATTATATCTGTGCTATGAGTGGAGGACGAACTGCTGGTTTTAACCTACATTGTAAAATACTTAATAGCTTGCCACTTTGGTATCTTGCGAAACCATTTTCTCCAACTAAAATTGACCTATGTAATACAACTATCCTGGGGAAATATATTGATAGAATCCCATATTTATGAGATGAAGTCCAGGAGACACTTCTTAGTACTCATACAAGTATTCTGGATTATTCTAGATTAGTTCTGTCTGTGGTAGCCTTCCATAAATTAATGAACAATAGACTGTTGTTTATGACTTGATTACTGTTTCTTTCCTCATTTTCTTTATATTTATTTTTTTTACTAGGGATATTTTAATTATTTTGTCTGGTTTTTGTTGTGCTGCTAATAGCTGTGAGTCTTTGGAAGTTATGGCTGTATATATATTTAAGAAATAAGTATTTTCAGATGCTGTTTTATCTTGGCATCTTTGGGGGCAGAAACCAATCAGCAATCTGGAGTTTTCTTCCCCCCCCCTTTCCTCTGTGGACTGTTTTCTGAGGATTACATTATTAGGTAGTGAGTAAGAAACAGGATGGTGGTTGAGCCTTCTGTTCTTGTCATGGAACAGAGATAGAAAAAATACCCTTTGGGCAAATCATTGTATGAGTAGAGGTAAATGTGGATTTTTTTTTAAAGAAAAGGACAAAGTCCCTTGATGTAGAGCAGAACAAACCACTACACAGCCTCTGTAAGGTGGCAACATTCCGTTGTTTTCTTCAGCCTGGGAGGATGTGGGGCAGATCTTGCTGAGCTGTGCCACTTTTCACTGCAGGTGGGGGTTAAGTGTGAGGAACAATCTGTTAGAGAGAGAGAGAGAGAAAGAGAGAGAGAGAGAGAGAGAGAGAGAGAGAGAGAGAGAGAGAGAGAGAGAGAGAGAGAGAGAGAGAGAGAGAGAGAGAGCCTGGTGATACAAATATGTGAGATTCCTCAAACATGACAGTCTCTGATGTGAAGAAACGTTGCCTGTGTGTTTTAAAGGTGTGTGTGATCATTTTCAGATCTACAGTCCATCACTTTCAATCAGAATGGTAGAGTTTAAATAAAATCACATACCACAGTTGTCGTTGCATGGGATGGGTGGGGGCGGTGGCTGTGCACTTGGACCCTGAGGAGGTGTTTTCTTTCAGCTCACCCCAACTAGATATCTTAAGAAAGGGGAAGGAAATAATTGATGAGTATCCTGGGATATCTGTGTTTTAGTTTCCCTTCCAGGAGTGTGTTCTGCCTCTTTACTTCATTTGACATTTCTTCAGTTCATTATCTTTCTATTTTTGGTGAGCTTCTGTTCCGATGCAGGCCCACTGCTCCTTGCAGGCCACATTTTCTGCTGAAGTGCAGGTAGCATCTTGCTCTCTTCCTCCTGGATCATCTGCTGGGGAAGGCTGGCTTCAGGGCTGAGGTGGCTTCCTCTGTGATTCATCACACAAACACAAACTGCCACTTGATTTCATCTCTTCTCTGCCACAGACCTCCCTGCGGTAACATTTGGCCTTGAAATGTCCCCCTAAGCTCTACACTGATGATTTATTTCTACTCAATGATCTATGTATAAGCTGGATGTCCTTTTTTTCAGGCACAAGGCCTGAACATCTGGGGAAATCTAGCATGGTCCTATTATCCTGTTGGTTTGGGGTGGGCATATGATCCCATTGAAACACCACTGACTAGAGTTGTATGTGAAAACAGCACGAAGCTGTACCAAAGTATACATTACATCCTCACCCTGTCCTCCCAACATACTTTATCAGATACCACACATAATTTATCAGATATCACAAAAAGCACAAAAAGCATGTAATCGTCAAAGAGAGATAAAGGTAGCAAGAACTGGGTTGGCTAATTTTCTTAAAATATTAAGAATATAGTTCAGCATCAGTCCAGTATGATTCCGAAAAGATGGAGTGTTCTGTGGGTGCTTTCAAGCAGCTTGGTTTTTTTTTTACAAAGCTGCCTCCTGACAGTTACACCGGACACACAGCTTAAGTGTAAGTATAAGTTGCCAACTACTGTTGTTCCTGACCTAGTCGCAAATGCCTTCAATCAGAGGTACTGGATAACGTTCTGTGCCTTGTTTTGATCAGGATCTTCAATTCTGCTAACCCACCTGAGTGGGACAGTCCTACTACCTCCTGCAGGGAACCTTAGTGGAGTTTGCTCTTCTACAACATTAATACCAGGCACTGTTTCTATATCACTGTTTAATGACTCAGGAACTGCCCCAACAGAACAACTATTTAAGAGAAGTTTCCTTTATAAGCGTGCAAGATACACACTTTCCCCTACAGCCTTTGACTCAATCTTGACTGCCCTGGAGGAACATGGTGGGCTTGGAGAAGAGCTGGCTGTTGTTTCCTGTGTCTCTTTTTAGGAAGGGAACCTACATAGAGGAATAAATGTTCTTTCTTCTGAGTGTATGTGGAGACAACAGTCCCTGCCCTCAGCGCTGTGTACAGTAGTTCTTTAAACCTTCTTTTGAGGCTAGTTAAACTGAACTTTTCCTTGGTCCTGTGGAGGACAAAAGAAGGAAGCCACCTTTCCACATAAGTTGGAAGAATACTTTTCTTCTCAGCCAGCTTTGGACTTTCTGGGCTCAGAACTGACACTTGCCATTTAGTTTCATGGACTCCCCTTCCTTTACCTCTACTGTATTGGGGAACCAAACCAGCCAACAGGGGTCACTGCTACACAGAGAACGCAGCCTATGCTTTCTTTGTCCTGGTTTTAATTCCTGCCTGGGGAATGGGGAAGCCCCCCCCCCCAAGCCTAAGAATTTAGGTTGGGTTCTCTCCTCTGTTAAGTGTATATGAAGGGCCAGCCTCTGCTTGAGTATAAGGTAAAAGGCCAGGTCATTTGGAACTAATTGGTTATTTTGTAGCCAGGTCTCCATGCCAGATCTGCCTTCTGCACCCGTCTTGACAGTGGAACCTGAATATGGTAAGCAGGAGCCTTGCATGCTAGGGAGAAAGGCAGCTGGAATGGTGGTCCCTCAGCAGGAAAGATGAGGGGTGGGTGGGTGGGGGGGAAACCTCAAAGGAATGTCCTTTCCTGATTGTGGAAGCTGCTACAGCTTTCAACTCTGTAAAACACTGAGCTAATTTTTAATTGTTCTTTGTGCATGCATAGATTAGAAGCAGATTTATTTGCTTCCCTTAAGAAAAGCTGAAGGGTAAGGTATTCCCAGTGACCCACATAGAATCATAGCATTAGCCTTGCCCAGTTTGGATCACACAAACACCCCATAAAATGTGAAGTGCCAGATACCTTGTGTAATCCCTCCAGGCTCTACTGCTCCAAAGCCTGCACCTATCACAGGACCTTCTAGTCGTCCACCCTGGGCTGTGGATCCTTCCTTTGCTGAGCGATATGCACCAGATAAAACTAGCACTGTGCTGAGCACGCACAGCCAGCCAGCCACCCCAACGCCTGTGCAGAACCGCAACTCTATTGTCCAGGCAGCACAGCAAGCCCCGGAGAGTGCTAGCAAAACACCCATCTGCTATCAGTGCAACAAAATCATCAGGTAAGCCATGGAGTTTTTCATCTAGGGTGGGGGACTCATTGAGGTCTCCCCCTGCTGCTGTATTATAGCTCCAGCAGCCCAGCCAACATGGCCAGCGGTTAGAAATGCTGGTGATTGTACTTTAGCAGCATCTAGTGGGGCCTGCTGTTCCTCTCTTTTCTCTCTCATCACTTGATTGAGGAGATAAATGTACGAATTGCCTTTGCTAATGAGGATTGAATATCTGTGAAGTGGAGTCTCAGAAGTGTGCTTTTTGGCTTCCTGCAATGTGCGTAATGGAGGCTGGTGAGACCGCAACTGAAGAGCGTTGCTGCTAATCCTCCACCAACCCTTTCTCTTTGCTTTCCAACAGGGGGCGTTACTTGATGGCTCTGGGGCGCTATTACCACCCAGAAGAGTTCACCTGCTCACAATGCAGGAAGATGCTTGATGAGGGTGGCTTTTTTGAGGAAAAGGGCTCCATCTTTTGCCCCAAGTGCTACGACATGCGCTTTGCCCCCAATTGTGCCAAGTGCAAGAAGAAGATTACAGGGGTGAGTTCAGGTGAAACGTGGCCTTTGGGGTAGCAGGTTACAGCTTCGGGTATGCTGTAAGTTAGGGACACTTAGGAAAGCCTGATGACTCTTAACCTGTCAGCTGTTCCTGACTTACAGTTCCCTTCCTTCCAGTTCTTTAGTCAGTCTGGCTGAGCCAATGAGAGTTGGAAGTCCAGCAAGAACTGGAGGGCCACCCTTATTTATTTATTTTATGAGACTTATATACCGCTTTAAGTGCAAGCACTCTCTAAGCGGTGTACACCAGTAAGCAATGTATATATATATTTACATTGCCCCCAACAATCTGGGTCCTCATTTTACCTACCCCGGAAGGATGGAAGGCTGAGTCAACCTTGAGTCAGTGAGATTTGAACCGCTGACCTGCTGAACACAGTCAGCTAAAGTGGCCTGCAGTACTGCACTCTAACTGCTGCGCCACCTCGGCTCTTTTAAGCTTACATTGTATTAATTCAAGGGTGGTTCATGCCATAGGAGAGAGTAATATGGTTGTTTTGTCAAGGCCTGGAACAGAAGTGAGTGCTAAACTATTGGAAGATTCAGAGCTATAAGCTAGAACTTCCTGGTCTGTCTTTCTCCAGGCATATTTATCAATCTCCTGTTTACTCCAGCCTCTTCCCTGAGCATATCCTGGCCTAGGATTATCAAGATGATGGCTGTACAGCATGTTCAATGCTAAGTGCTCCATAAAGCTCTTTTTTCCCTAATTATCTCCTCATATTGGCCAAGAAAGTGCATCCATTCACTGGAGTGACTCACATTCCTGTGTATTGCTCTAGGAAATTATGCATGCTCTGAAGATGACCTGGCACGTTCAGTGCTTTGTCTGCGCTGCCTGCAGAACACCCATCCGCAATCGTGCCTTCTACATAGAAGAGGGGCAGCCCTACTGCGAGAGAGGTACTGCGTACTGAATGATTGAGGGATGGCTCCATGTTTCAAGCCTTCTGAAAGCCTTTAGCTGCCGTTCCAGCCTGATGAGATGGAATGTGTCCTGATTGGTCCTGGTAGCATCCGAGGATCTTGTACCAAAAAGGAAAGCCTTGGGTGAAAACATATATCATACAGTGTATTGTTAGCCCTGGATTTTCTATCCTGGGCAGCAGGAAGAGCTTGCAAAATGAAATATTTGCCGTGCAATTCTCCCCTGTCCCTGGTTTGATCACCTTTTGTTGATGGTTGCTGGGCAGTACAAGTTCTGCTGGGTTACTATGGAGATGATAGTTTAGTACCTGCCTCACATAGAATGGCAACAAGCATGCTGGGAATTGTTGTTTTTTTTTCTCCCCCTCCTTTCATTCTGGTTCTGAACAGTGCTGCTCTGGAATATTCCATTAGGAAATAGGGGGAGGGATGTAATTTCACTAACAAAATAGTCCCTCTTTCCCCCTCCATTCCGTTATTGGATGCTGTGAACAAATCTGGTATTTTCCCAGATGAACAAGCAGCTGCCTTTCATCAGAAAATGGGTAGGGATGGTGCACAGGATTCTTAATAGCATGTGTAGCCTTGCTTGACTTGAGTGTGAGGATTGTCAGCCATCTCTAGCCCAACAAGCACAACAGTTGTTTTAGACCATAAGCTTAGCTTATAATAGCAGGGAGCTGGAGCTGGAGGAGGGAGGTCAAATAATGGAATAGAAGCAGAAGGAAACCCAGAATGGAAATAGTAGAGTTGTAGATTGGACTAAAAGATGTTAAGTAGAGCTGGTAGTATACTTGAGGAGTGCAGGCACTGGAAAGAACCAATGAACTGTCAATTATTTTGAAGCATTGCCATGTTAATAACAAATTAGAAAAGCAGTGCCAGAAGATCCTGTGCTGAATTTTCAGAATCTCCTCTGGGCTTAGAAGGACTCCAGTCTGGAACCATGGAGAGTTTTTGATGCTCAGCATTCCTTAAGTAAAATAAAGCTGCAGGATATGAACACTTTGGGACCTCTCTAGATGCTTTGAGGGCCTGGCCCTCTCACCAAGCCATCCAAACTTCTATTCCATAGGAAATGCACCTTATGGGAGCCAGTACAAGCAAAGCCCCTTTTCCCCAGCTTAGGTACAATACTGTGTTTGAAAATGTTGGCTCAGGAATAATGTCATTTTCCTGTCCTCCTATCTCTCCCCTTTGTGCAAGATTATGACAAGATGTTTGGAACCAAGTGCCGTGGCTGTGATTTCAAAATAGACGCCGGTGATCGTTTCCTTGAGGCCCTGGGCTTCAGTTGGCATGACACTTGCTTTGTTTGTGCGGTAAGACAGTTTCTTCCCTCTTTCCCTCTCTCAAGTTTTAACTAATCTAATTCTACTAACTGCTGCTGGACGTCAGGGAAATGTATTCTAAAAGAACTGCAGGCTATTATTCCCAGCCAGGGGCAGGACTGGCTGGCATAAGACGTATTTTCAGATGTGCTTCCTTCTTCCTATGCATTGAGATTGGAGCTATGCAACGTGAAGGTCTCCTGCTGAAGAAATATAACAGAGAGCCAACGTAGCACAACAGTTGAGATGTTGGATCAGGAGCCGAGAGACCCTTTCAAAGCTTTCCATGGAAAGTCACTGCGTGGCGTAGACCCAGTCTTCTTTTTCAACCCAGCCTACCTTGCAGGGTTGCTGTTGCAGAGCTCCTGGAGGAAATGAGGACCTACAGTTATAATGAATGTTTGGGGGCAACTGCAATGTGCAGTAGGCAGAGTTTTCCAGACTGATTCTCTCCCCCCCTTCTTTCATCTACCCAGGCCTTTCTTACTAAGCTGAAATCAGGGGAGGGGGAATGAGGAACTGATGTGAATTTAACGGAGAATGTCTTTTTCCCACAGATCTGCCAGATCAATTTGGAAGGCAAGACGTTCTATTCCAAAAAGGACAAGCCACTATGCAAGAGCCATGCTTTCTCCCACGTGTGAGGTGGAGGAGACCTTAAGTGCTCAAGCTGCTGCCTGCCCAAACTCTGCATCCCTCTTTCCTGTCCTGAGAGAGCTCCCAGACCAGATGGCTCACTTGACCATTTTTTCCCCATAGAGGGAAAAGGGTAAAATGCTCAGGGTCCTTTTATTACTTTGGGAGGTTGACGACTATTGTATTTTTACCTAAACTGGTGTTCTTCGTATGTATTTGACTTTATCTCCTGCAGACTCCATCCAACTTGTGATTGAAATTGCTAGACATTTGGAGAGTTGAAGTCCAGGACTTCTAGACACCAGCTTAGGGAAGGATACTGTAGGGTTCTGTGTCCTTTTCAGCCAAAGAAAGTCTCAAGATGTTTCTCCCTAGTAAAGGATCCTAAATGATAGCATGCATGCTTGAAAGGAAGCATCAGCTGGCCTCCCCTAGAAGTCATTAACTCAGTGAAAACTTGCTATTAATGCTCCAGGGGAAAGGGGGGGAAGGCAGCTTTCCCCAGAGTTCAGTAGCATTACTTTCTGTCCCCTTTGCAATGTAATTACCAACAACCCTCTGCCCTCCCTTCTCTGAGAAAGCATTTGCAAAAGACTTCCATAAGGCTCTGCCTTTTGTTCATTATGTATCATGTATTTCCACTCCCAAGTCCTGTAGACATCTATTCCTAGCCATGTTGCTCAATGGAATTGCTTTTTCCAAAAAATAAAATAAAAAAATCCCCAAACCCTAAATCTCTTTTCCTCCAAACCACTTGCTAGTAATAAAAATATGAGACCCCCTGCCACAGAAAGCGAGTGGCTTATTTAAAGGATTGTGTTGTAAGTTTCCACAGAGCAAGAAAAAGCTTATTTCGAAATACCATGCAGGAAAGAACAGTTTCAAGATCCAGCTTCTTCACACTAGCAAAAACTGCTTCTTCATCATGAGATGAACCTGGGACTCTATACCTAGGAACACAACTTTATATATATTGTAGCACACAGCTTCTGAGGTCAGTGGTGGCCCCAAAGAACTCCTACCAAAGACCTAGTATTTGTGTTTTGCTCTAAATGTATTTCTCAGAACTGTGCTGTTCAGCTAGGAGTCTGTGATTCCTTGCCACATTTGGTGCCCTAATAAAATATGTCTTTTAATTCTTCGTCCTTGTGGGCTCTGATTGTTTAGGAGTTCCTAGTACTTGGAACATTGGAAGTAGAGAAATCAGATGCAAATAATGGACATTCAAAGCACAGTGTGGTTGCTTTCTTTCTGTCCCTTGTCCTCTAATGGTGCTTAGAGAGAATTTCAAAAGAGAGTAACTACTATAGCTGCAATTCAGAAACCACATATTTTATTTTGAAAAGAGGCAACTAGCGAGGTGGGAATATGATAAGGAAATGGCCTAAACTGGAAGAAGATAGACAGAATATTTTTACTAACCTAAGTAGACAGATTGTTTCTCTTCAGCTGATAGAATAGTTCAGTGAAAAATAAGCAGTTCTGGAGGGTGAGGGGGAAAAAAAACCCTAAGTCAAGTCTGTTTAGTGCAAAGACTGTCCATGGCTTTATAAAAATAATGGGAGAAGAGCCACAGTGGGATCAACAGAAGGAAGATACTAGAGTCAGCAAAACCTCATGTGCTAATGTTACTTAGTCAAAAGTTTATGATGGATTCCTAGGAACACGGCACCTGCTGAGATATCATATAATTCAAATTTTGTTTGGAGATGAGGAAAGGTTCTCTTTTTGCTCCATTCCTCCACCGTAAATTCTTCTATTTACAAATTATTTATCGTTTTAAATGAATCATTGCATTAAGCTTCATAACCTTGAGAAGTGTTTTCTGCACTTCCTTGTTTGACATATATAGTATATATGTCTGTTGTGATTGTTTCAGTTTTGGTGTCTACTTTGGGGGTTCTTTTGATGTTTCCTTTGTGCCTTTGATGATTATTAATCCTAATTTTTATGAGAGATTTATTGTAATGAGGTAACTTTTCAATGGAACACATTTTTCTAGGGAAGCAAAGCCTCATCAAAAGCTCACACTAGATCAATGCCTTGGGGTCATTGTTTCAAGGAAAGTTAACTATAGGTAGACTGTAAGATAGATGATAACAAGAGTTTAGGATACATGGAACCCTCTGTTAAACTCCATTCATTCATAATTGTTGCTAAGGAGTAAAGGCCACCTCAAATTGAATTTGACTCCTGGGGATGATATGGACATATTTTTTGGAGCAGCAATATAGTTGTTTGCCATTACCATCTAGGATATTTTTTAACTTCCATGATATTGTGTGCAGGTTTCCCCTCCCCCCCAATACTAACTAGACCTTTACTGCTAGGATTTTTCTTTTATAAATATTTCTGAATACAAGTAGCTTGGCAGACCCTGGTTCTGGCAGGTTTTTTTGTACTTGTTTTTATGGAGGGGGTGGGGAAAAGATTTGCTTGTTGAGTTTTGGAAAACACAGATGGAACAAATGGGCAGTGTCAAGCAGGGACAATTAGTTTCCCTCTACTCCTCACCTTGTCCAGGTCATCTTTACAGCAGTTCAATTTGATTGCATTGCCACTAGAAACCACATGGGCTTTAGCTGGAGAAGCCAGGTGACTAGAAAAGAAATGCAGGGCTAAGGGGGAGAAAAACCTCTCACTTGATGGATTTTGCAAGGTGCCATGACAGCCCAGCTGCCACCCACTCATTATGGGAATGAGCCTTTGTCTGACTTAGCAGTCCCAGAAAATGACCTGGAGAATCTAAACAGGAGGCAGACATCTTTCAAACAGGCAGACATCTAATGCCTATGAGAAAAATCTGG
The DNA here is from genome assembly GCF_016545835.1 of Crotalus tigris. Lineage (NCBI taxonomy): Eukaryota > Metazoa > Chordata > Lepidosauria > Squamata > Viperidae > Crotalus > Crotalus tigris. The sequence goes on from NW_024097219.1 coordinate 1,768,731, forward strand.
TAGGGGTAAGCATCCTGCACTTTTCCAAATGCAGCAAGCAGTACTTAACACAGATTCCCACTGTATTCTTTTTTAAAGTTATCTGAAGGGGGGGGGGAAACAAAATATGCAGCTGCTCTTGTCTGTATTGATGCAATTGTTCTGGTGTAAATCATACGGGCTGAGGATGGCTTCCCTGCTCAAGTCTTTTCCCAGCCTGATGATAACCAGATGTGCTGGATATGATTACCACCATCCCCCACAGCCATCACGCCCGATGGCCTTTGCAATGGGAAACACCCCAGAAGGTGCAAGATTAGGGAAGTTTCCGTTTTCCTTAAGAGTTCATACTTTCCTGTGATCTGGACCAGAAAATGCAGTTTGGAATTAGTAAACCGGTCAGTTCCTTTCTGGCCGGTAATTGTGAGTCAGATCACAACCCGAAAGTTGTTTTATACAAAACATCCTTTTAGTGTCAGTGCAGAGTGCCGCTACTGGGTGAAGTTCACCCTGAAGCTCTCTATACACAGTTCCGAGCGGGTGAAGAGATCTTTTGGGAGCGCCCATTTCTTACGCCCCAAACTTACACCTGGAGGGTGGGAAGGGAAAGTTCGTTCTCTCTCGTGCTGGCCGGACCTTTTGGCCAAGGCTGTTAGGGATGCAAGATGGCCGATTCCGCGCACCCACGTGTGGAGAAACCGGGAGGCGGCGGTTTCTGGTGCTGAAGAGACGGGGCAGGGGCGGGAGCCCGTGCACCCGGCGCTAGGACCCAGTGCGCGCACAGGCGGAGCCTCCTCTGCTCCTCGCCCGCCCGGCTCCCTCGCCGCTGCTGCAGTGTCTCCGAGGCAAGCAGGCAGGCGGCCTGTCTTATCCGAGCGCGGCTCCGGCACTGCTCTCTGCTCCCGAAAGCAGCATCCCTCCGACGGCGCCGGCATGGCTGGCGTGAGCTTCAGCGCGAACCGCCTGGAGCTGCTGGCCTCATATCAGGAGGTGATCGGGGAAGACAGCCCCACGGACTGGTAAGCCCCCCGGGGAGCGGGCGATCCAGCTCTTTGTCCCCTCGGTGGGGAGGGGGGCGGTGGCTCCAGCCGCTTTGTACAGGGGGGCGTGGGCGGTGTCTGCCTGCCTGCCTGCCTGCCTTTCTCTGGGAAATCGCTCTCCCGCTCCTTCCCTGCACGCTCCCCGTTTAGCCCGGAGGATGATCAAGGGAATTCCGCGCCTCCCACCGGCAAGATGCTCCTGAACGTGGGACGGGCGGGCGGACGCAGCCGGAGGAAGAAGCCATTAGCAACCCCAAGTGGTGCATTGGCAACGCCACTTGCCGGGCGAGGTGGGGCGACGGCTTTTTTTTTTTTTTTTTGTGGGATGCAAGGAGGGCACTGGCTGAAGATGCTCCGACGGTCTTTTGTAGTCGGAGCGGAGCTGAAAAAGACGCCCCTAACGACAGCGCCCCGTTTGGGCGAGGGATCAGCCCAGGAAGCCTTCGCTTTGAGGCTTGAAGGCACGTCCTAGCAGTTGCGCCCTTGTCCGGACGCTCCCTTCCCGGCACTTTGTCTCCGGCTCGGCGGGGGCGGATCCCCATCGCTCCTTCCACCTGCTCTGCTGCCTGAGCTTCCCTAAGCCCCGCGGCCGTAGCCCCGCACAAGACAGCCCCAGGCCGTCATCTTGGAAGGCTGCCCCCTGCTGCGGTCATCCTAGGGCCCTTCGTGGCCTTGCCTTCCACTCTTTTCCCCGGTTTTTTTGGGGGGTGAAAGTTCTCCGATAGGGATCCGCTACACAAAGGAAGGTGGGGCCGGGCAAAGAGGGAGGCGGGGGTCTGAAGGCTTGAGGGGAGGGACTGGTGGACTGGGAGGGGGAGGAGGAGGAGGGTCTGAGAGGAGTAAAGGGAGGCATCCAGAACTAGGTATCTCAATTCAAGAACTGCTGGGCTCCATACTGTAGCAGTCTTTCATCCCAGCTGCTGAGGCCTGGGTCTGCAGAAGAGCGGATTTTGTGTGTTTTAGGCCTTTTTCTTCTCTGTGGAAGAGGAAGCCTATATGAGTCCTGGTGTACCATTCAAGCTAGTCGAGAGGCTTGAGGCTGGCTACTCCTTCACAGAGCAACCTTGATTTGAAGGCTGCCTGCTGAAGCCATCTCCTTTCAAAGACACAACACAATTGGCATCTGCTCCATTTTTACAGTTCCCCTCCCCTCCCAAAAAAAACCCAGGATGGAATAAGGCAGGTTTTAATAATGAGACTTGCTTCTTCATATTTCTAGCTAATAGGTATTCACAGCTCTGAAGCAGAAGGAATCTTCCTTTTATCTCATTAATAATTTTCAGAGATTTAAAGCAACTTTTATTGGTCAGTGATGGCACAGGCTACTGAAGATTATTCCCAGGCAGTTTAGTATGCATACTTTCTGAGGTGCAGACTTGACTGGAGAAGTTCAGGTAGCCCCCTAAATCAAGGTACCAATACTGCATTTAACCTGAAATTATAAGTTAATCAGGTACCTATTATGCAGTAAAAAAAAAAGGGAGGGGACTGCTTTTTAATCTTTAAAGCAATTGTGGCCTATATCCTCTATGGGGTTTTTGAATGAGTCTTTTTTTCAGCATCAATTCCCTACTGGTGAAATCCAGCATTTTCTCTTTTATTTAGATAAGTAAATTAAGGAACAATAGAAAGCATGTTGTACTATACCTGTGTGACATAAGTGACTGTAGATAGCTGGATTCCACCCTCTGTAGACTTCATGATGTGATATCTTTTAAGGCACCTCTGTGGAGTTAGTGGTTTTTTAAAAAATAATTTAAATAATCCTGCATTTGTTTTCATAGCAGCTTTTCCCATGTGGGTGCCCTCCAGATGTATGGCTATTACCTTCTTATTCCCATGCAGCTGGGTGATAGTTAGGAAAGATTATAGAAAAGTACTTATTTAGAATTTAAATGAAAGTGATTAAAGTTCTAAAATTCCTGTGAGGAATTATTTACCTTGCATATTGACCCTCACATTTTCAATGTTTGTTTTAATGCAAGATTTTCCCTTTCTGAAAACAGTTTCTTGAATCTCCTGAGCCCGCTACATCTTCTCCCTGTCTATCTGCCAGGAAGATTACTCCTTCTATCATTGTTGAGGTTCCCTTTCCCCACTCAGGTTGTTTGAAAGCTCTGGTGCACCCATAAGGTATAATTTCAGCAAGAAATTTCAGCATACTATGATAAGAAGTAAATTGTCCAAGTTGAGTTTGACCCCTAGTGATTTTACAGACACTGCCATACAGTTCTTATGATAACAACAATGACATAGTTGGCCATTGCCTTCTTCCTGGGTAGGGTTTTTTTTAAACTTCCCAGTTTAGCCTACAGCTCTCATAATCCCAGATAGCTTTCTATCCAAGTTCTAACTTGGCCTTCCTATGCTTGGTTTCCAAACCTAGAGAGAGCCAGCGAGGTGCCACCAACATTTTTTATTTCCTCGTTCCAAAGATGAGGTGCAAGATAGTGTCTTTCATTTTCTTTGGTCTTCTTGGCAGGATATGACTTTCGTTTCAGAAGCAGAAGCCAACCCTGTTCTGTGCTTTGAACGTGATCTGCCCCTATTTCTCCTCCTCTATTGCAATGTCTTTGAAGCTACCCATATTATCAGCAACATTGATTGCAGAAGGACAGCTAGTTCCTGTCATCTCCTGCTGGGCCATGAGTTTCATACACATTTCTGGAGAGGAAGATGGTAGACATGGCTTTCTGGGGATAGTAAAAGCCTTCATCTGTGCTTTACTCTTTTCCAGCCTATTGGTTTTCTTCCCCTTTTAGTACTCCTATTTTCCTCCCTACCATATGCACACACATACCATGTGCTTCATAAGGGGAGGTCTTCTTTCTTTGAAGCTCACTCCTCTTCTTCTCTTTCCTCCACAGCAGAAGGTCTCCAGCTGTTCTTTTGCCTACTTCCTTCCCTTTCAAGGCTCAAGCATTCTGAGACCCTCCTCCCCAACTCCAACTTGGAAGCTAGGGCCTGATGGACTGTTTAGCCGGAGATGCTGGCTATAAATCACTGTACATCCACTTGCTAACAATAAAGAGGCAGCTAGAAGAACATATATAGTAGGGTTTGTGGTAGGAAGTGGAGAAACAACAATGGGAAATGATCACAGCATTGTCTTGTGTGAAAAAAAAAATTATGCTCAGAAGAGTAAATCTGAAACAGGAGGAAAGGTCTCCTGCAAAATGAGTTAAAAGCAAGCAAAGACTATATATCACATGTAATCATTCTTTTGTTCTGCTCCCACTGTCAGAAATCAAGCTGTCAGCTTTTTAGGATAGTGGCCTGTCATTTCCTCTTCCCACATACTGTAAAATTGTGAAATTAATAATGCTGCCTAAGTAGCAATACTAACTGGGAGAGTTGGAGAAGGAGTAAATTATATTCATGGGATCTAACATGAAAAAGCCATATCTCTAGGAGAGCAGGCTATTTGGAGTTGTAGGAGTAATAGTGATCAGCATGAAACTGCTGTCAACAGCTTAGGGAGCAGGTAAGAGGATCAACATGAAAGAAAATTCCTTGAATTAAATATAGGGTCATATCTAAAGCATCAATTTTTAAAAAATTGGGCAGAGTGTTGCAATAATATTCATGGATTTGCTCCTAAGAAAAAATCCCTTCTCTAAAAAGAGAGTACAAAAGACACCCACCCGTAACAGAAGTAGTTCTGCTGTGTTTTTAAAGACAAGAATCGTGTAATTTTGATCTCTCCAGAAATGTGTGTGGCTGGATTTTGTAGGGAGAAGTCCAGCTTGAAGTCAGTCAGATTTGGTGGCTTGGCAGTTAGTTTACTGGCTTTTGTGACATGACGTACTTAAAGCTCTTTCTCAAGCTTCTTGAAATTAGATTCCTGGATCTTTATAAGCAGGCAGGCAAATAGCGCATGTTAAATTTAACAATTTAAACTCCTTTCATGACATTAATTCTGCCCTGTAAATCAATTTTTGAAGATGGCATTAGCTATCAGTAAATCCCTCCCTGAGCTTTCAGAGATGCTTTCAATTATACCATTGTACTGTGAGTTGGTCAGAATTTAATTAAAGATATTTGCTGCTAACCAGCCTCTCTTTTTGAGTCCCATTGATCCAGCTACCACCCTCCTTTTTGAGGCTCCAGTAAGAATATTAAAATCTCTTGTCAATTTGCTGTTGGATCCTGGAATCATATCCTTGTAATTTTTCAAGTTTTTATTACCATTTGTATTTGCACGGTTGTATTAGCCATCTTCTTTTACCAGTTTTAGGCCATTTTATTTTCTCCTTCTTCCAAAGAGCTTTGGATGGCATTTTATACTAATAATAACTCTATGAATTAACAAAACTGATAACTTATATCAGTGGTCCTATAAAGATCTTAATTGTGCAGGGATCTGAACCTGGGAATCCCCTGTCCTAGCATGATCTTAGTTCCATACCCCATTTTTGGCTCTTCTTTTTTTCCATTTGCATTAGTTTTCTACTCATGCCTGCTATCCTGGCCCTGAGATCTCTCCCCTGTTGGCTGGCCTTCCTTTGTCCTCTTGAAGCATTTTCATCCAGCTTGCTCTCCAAGGCTGCTGGGTGGGAACAGCCCCTTCTATCCAAAGCTGCAGCAGAAAGTCTTTTTCCTCTTGCAACATGCCGCTTCTTCCGCTAGCATTTTAAAGCCTTTTCCATTTGGAACCCAACGTTGGACTCTGCCCAGATTTTCTGAAGTGTGTCTCATCCAGTTCACTCTAGCAGTGAAACAGAGAAGGGATGATATCAGTGAAGCTGAGAACATGTAGCTAAAAAAACCCTGATGTGACAGCTGCAGAGATTTTGGGGTAGACAATGGGGTTGAAGTATGATGGAATTATGGAGGCTGGGTTGGCTTTGATGAATTTGGTAGGTGGAAATTGCGAAGCCACGTAGCTCAGAAAAAATGGGTGTGTCCACAGGGCTCTAAACGGGAAGAGTGAGTTTCAAGGGAAAAGGAAAACCAGGGCTTCCTTTGGTTTTGATCAAGTGCCACCTTTGAAGAGGGAGGAAGATTACTTGAGCCTAAAGCTGGTTTCTAAGTGGAGGCTCTCCCTCTCCCACCTCTTTTAAATAGCCCACTATTTCCCCCCAGTTATTGTGTGGTTTGAACCTATCGGGTCATTGTTGCTCCAGGGCACATTCAAGTGATGCAATGCTTTGCCAAAGGACCAAGAAAGCTTGCAAACCTCTAATTTTTAACAATAAATGAGCCCAAGGCTTCAGCACCCTCTAGGATCCAGTCTCAGCACTAAAAGCAACATCTGGACACCGTGGGACAAAAGAAACCCTACCCACATTTTTAAGAAAGGGACCAAGAAAAGTCTGCTGTCTGGATCTTATTCCCAAAAGGTGCTGGAGAAGCCAGCTGGGAATGGTTGGGGTGGGGCTGAACAATTAACTTCTTTATGCAGCAAGCTTTACCCTGGCTGGTAGGCAGCTGTCCACACAGCAGGCCCCATCCTGGAGCAATTCATCCCCAGAGTGTGGTGGAAGGACTGTTGGAGGGCGGCAGTGGGCAGAAGGCACCTGGCCGCCTTCTCTTGCGGCTCAAGGTCATTTGGGTGACAGACTCCTGATCTTGGGAAAGGCTAGCCATCCCTATTCCCTGGCCGTGCTTGGTTAGTGGGCTGTGGGGCATCAATTCAATTACCGAGAGGAACGGCTCCTGACTGGGAAGCAGAAAAGTGCTGAACGCGGCAGAAACTGCGGGGGGGGGGGTTGAGAGCGAGGACGGACAAAGGCTCTGCCTCTGCGCTGCTCTGGCGGGGCGGGGCGGGGGGGGGGATGCGGGGCGGGAGCGAGCTCCCTCCCACCTACCTAGCTGTGACCTTCGTCAAAAATTAGTCCGAGTTAGGATCTCGGGGCGCGGGAATTTGCGGGGGGGGGGAGCGGGGAGGACGTCGGGGCTTGGGGTCAGAATGTATACTCTCTGGACGTCCAGTCGTGGGAATCGCACGTGGCCGGTTTGTACGTCAAAACCGAGAGGGCGCGACGCGGGGCGTAGGGGAGGAGTTGCTTGGGTGCCGGCGTTCCGCTGCCTCGGAATTGACTTGGGCTCCGGGGGGGGGTTGGAATTGGGTGTGGGGGCAAGAGCGCGCTCAGGGCCGGTCGAAGCCCGCCCCAGGAAGCCGCTCCGCCAGGCTTCTAGAAAGGCCGAGAGCAGCCACGACCTGTTGGCCTTGCTTTCTCCGAGCGTCGGTCCAGCTAAAGCCACGCCCTCTTAAGGCTCGCCTTTCCCCAGGCCGAGCAGCTGTGCCCCTTCCCCCAAAAGGGAGGCTGAAGGAGGCGTGGTGCTTTCCCCTCCTCCACGCCTGGGGTCTCGCCAGCCGCCCTTCCTCTCTCGCCCCCCCCCTTGCGGAGGCTGTTGGGGCCCATTACTTGAGCAGAAAGGAATTTGGTGCCGTTTTCCGTACGCCGGCGCCCTGGGGCTCGTGGTGCATTAGAAACACATGTGCGTGAACCCCCGGCTCCATAAGGCGGCGGCTCGGGGGTGGGGGCGCTTTTCCGAGCAGGAGTCCGCGCGGGGGTGGGAGGGGAGATTGGGCCTCTCCTGCAACCAGAAACCCGGATCCTCTCCCTGGGCGGGGAGGGCCAGATTTAAGGCAAGCCTCTCTTCTGAGCCTAGCAACCAGCTGCTGATCCATGCCGGGTCTGGGTCCCGGCTTTCTTTTCTTGAGAGGAGCAGGGTGGGAAAACATGCAGGGTTAAACATTTTCTTTAATTACAGGATTTAGATGCCATTCCGCCCCCCCCCCCAACATTAGCAAAAACACTCTGGTGGCTGTCATTTTGAAAAAAAAATTAAGTTTAAAACTTAGTATCACAAATTAATAATAGGCTGGAGAAAGAGGAGCACATTTACAGACTTTACATGCAGGAAGAGGAATTTTGCCAAAGCGGGTCCCTAGGAAGTACATTCCATTGCCTAGGAACAGTGCAGGAGAAGGCTCTATCCTGCAGTGGAGAAAGTTTGGCCTCTGAGAAGGGGTAACTTTGTATTTTAAGGGCTGGACAAGTTCATAAGTTCAGAAAGGGAGAAGCACTAATTTAGGTAATCACATCCTAAGCCATTGGCTGGGTACTAAAGACAGGCTGCCAACTTTAGATGATAGCAAAGAGATGCAGAAAACTCCTTGCAGTTCTGACTTCTGGTTGTCCTGATCTTTTTTCAAAGGAAATGTGATTACTTTAAAAGTAAATATCAACCCATTAATCTGTGTCCTAGAAACAACTGACGCAGATCTTTCAGATAGGCCTGGCTGCTGCCTTTTTCCCCCAGTTGCAACTTCTAATCAATTAAGACTTGTTCCATATAGAGTGGTCAGATGTGATTGTAGATAATCACAATTCAGCTGGCTCAGAAAGGTTTTCAGTCACCACTGTACTGCAGCCTTCCCTGCGCAAGTGTGCTTCTCACCGGAGGCACTGCCAGCAATTCCAGTGAGGGTAAAGAGCTCTGCTGATGTGTTTCAGGTGTAGTACAACTATTTCTAAAACCCCAGTAACTGAGTTTGATTTTCCAACATAGGAATAAGGCAGATAAGTGAATATATAAATTTGCACTAGGAATTAGCCACCCACACCCTAGTCCCATGGTCCAATGAGGATTCAGTGACATGCAAAGTCAGAAAACTGGGACTTGAATAAACCATGGTTAACTTAGCTGTTTATGTCCTGCAAACAAGGCCTATGTGTAATTACTTTTATACACACAAGTTGCATATGGGTATTGTAGGTCTTTATCATATTGCTATTGCCCACTGTACATGACGTAGGAGTTAGCCAATTCCCCCCCCCTAGTTTGGAAGGTGTATCTTGTATTAGAAGAATTTCATTTTTTCATAAAGGTGTTAAAAATCAACACCAGAGAAAGTCTTGAGTAAGGTCAAGGTTGAAACCCTTCCTGATGACCTGGTTAGGGTTATCCCCACTTTTCTCCCTTTTGGATAGTCCCCTGATGTAAGATGCAGGAATGTAGGCTTAGGTCCTTGTAATTGATCTCAAACCAGAAAATGTGCACTCTTACCGGTTCCTTTTAGGACAGAATGAAGGGAAGGCAGTTGTCTCTGTGTCAAAATGACAGTCCGACAGCAACTGGCTAAAGGACAAAGAGCAGAGCAGCTGGCAATGAGAAGTTGTGCATGATATCTCCACCCAAAGCACTGCCTGCTGTTGAAGCCGGGAGATGTTATACAGCTGGGAGAATCAGGGTGAGACTGTACTTAGTGGAGAGTAGCAGCAGCTGCTGCATTTCCATTCCCACCCGTGGGGAACAATTATATTTCAGGGTTAAGTTGCATGCAGCTCTTGCCAGCAGCTTAATTGCTGAATTCAGGAGCATTGCTCCTTATGACAGGCTGTGCCCCTTTCTGTCCAAATACCCATGGAAATTTTCTATCCAGCACTTACCGGCTAGCTAAGCGCCAAATTAGTAGTAAATGGAAGTTACTGTAATTAGTGACGCATTGTTTGAACTAAAGGGAGTGTGGGTGCCTCAGTTGGTGCCAAGCTGGGCTTTCTCTGCACAGTGACCTGGAAAAAGGGCACAGAGCAATTCTGGACTTAGAAATAACAAAGCTCCTGTACTGGTAGTCCCCCATTCAATCAGGACTACAGTAAGGTAGTAATAAAGTTCTTCCGATGAGATGCCTGTCTTCTGCCTTGAAATTAGGGCTCCGTTTTCCCAAACCCAGCACTATACTTTGTAATGTGGCATAATGATTAGGAAGTGTGGTACCAGGTTCAGCAAGAAGCAGGCTTAAATCTTTGCTTGGCTCTTTTGCCAGGTGACCTTGAGTTGGTCTCCAGTTTTCTATCTGATAGTACTATTGTGAGAATAAAAACAGGAGTATAAATCTCTGCTGTTAATATTTTTATTAACTGAGCCTAGCTATTAGCTGATTTTGGATTCAATAATGAAGAGATGAAACATCTCTCATTCTCAGTCCTGGACCTCCATTTTTCACAGATGGTATTTTTTCCACCCATTTTAAAAATGATTTTTCTTCTTGATAGAAACATTCAAGTCGTCTATGACCTCTCAAGATCATACTAGGCACAGACATGTCATAAATGAATATGTTTGGGGCACTCACCTTTCTTGGTGTGCAATAGAAGCCATGAATTCTCAAAACAAACCTTAAACTGGAAAAAGAGCCGGTTGAGGAAAGTAGATTGAGTGACTTTAAAAAGCAAGCAAGCATTTCTGCTAGGTTGATAATTGAAGACACTGCTAAGGAAGAAAAGTAATGCAGTTGTGTGAAACAATAAATAACCTAATCATACTGAACATGGTTCATATAGAATGAGGGAATCTGGCAGGGCTCTGGCAGGCTGTCAAGAGGAATTTTTCTAATTCCCAAACAGCTGTAAGCTAACTGCTTTGATGGCAGGATCTTGCTACTGCTGCTTAGAGGTGTGCAATCTAACTCTTACTGGTCCTTTGCCATATTTGCACTTTATGACTTATTACAGCAAAACCTGAAACAGATCCAGAAAATCTGTGTATATGTGCGTACATATGAAAGAGAGAGAAAAAATAGAGAAGGGGATACCAGTTCTAAGTAGTGACACTTCTGAAGTTAATCATCCCACTTTAATTCTTTATCCTTTGTCTTCAATGTTTCAGGCATAGTGGTAATCAAATAATATTTTTCAAAGTACAGGGGGTCCTCGACTTAGGACCACAATTGAGCGCAAAATTTCTGTTGCTAAGCTTAAGGCAGTTAAGTGAGTTTTCCCCACTTTATGACCCTTTTTGCCACAGTGAATCACTGCAGTTGTTAAGTTAGTAACACTAACTTAAGTGAAACAATCAGGCTTCCCCATTGGCTTTGCTTGATAGAAGGCTACAGTGGTGATTACATGGCTGCAGGACCCTGCAACCATCATAGGTATGAGCCAGTTGCCAATCACCCAGAATTTGATCACATGACCATAGGGATGCTGCAATGGTCATATATGTGAACAATGGTCATAAGTCACTTTTTTCAGTTCCATTGTAACTTCAAATGGTCACTAAATGAAAGCTTGTAGATCGAGGACTACCTGTGTCAATAAGGAAAAGGAGATTAAAGCAATTTGCAGCTAAAACCAGCACAATCTATTTCTAAGATAAACTGCAATAGGGCACAGTAGATACTTCTGACAAAATCTGGTGCTAGAAAGGATGAGGTTTTCCTTTTGTCCTCTTCTTTCCAAATATTGAGTGAAGATGAAAATAGCTAATCATAGGTGTGGTCCCATTTCTGCGGAATTGCGTTATTCATCTTTCTAGGAAATGCAAGTGACTAAACCTTGTGACTTATACTCTAATCAATTTTCAGCCCACAGTAAGGTTAAACCACAGGAGGAATTAACTTTGACTTTGAATATGTATTTCTTTACTGGCACAAAGGGATCCTAGAAAGTTTAACCCAGTCACTGGACCCACGGATAAGACGTTGAGGCTAAGAAGTACATAATGTAGAGCTAGATGTATCTTGATAGAGTGTGCTGTGGGAGCACCGAGGATAATAAATGATTCCTTTGATATTATTCTGGGCATCTTTATAAACTCATTAGCATAATATGCTTCCTGCAGGAAAATACCCCTCAATTCCTAGCAGTAAAATAAGTGAGTTGAGGTCTTCGAAACTATTATTTTCTTTTTTGCTCAGCAAGAGGTGCATTTATCTATTTACAGCCTCATTTTGGTGTTCCCTGCCTGTACGAGTCCCACATGGTCCAGGAAGCCCCAAGTCCCCTTGTTATCTGATGGGGCTGGACTCACAGCTGCCCTGCTCTGCTGTCTACAGAGGGCTGTTTCTTCATTTGAGGCAGTTACCATGTAATTTGATGCTTTTGAGGGAGATGTCAATGATATATATTAGTTCTGCTTCGTTGGTACCTTGCTACTAACTCTCAAATCAATGAAGGTATTCTAATCTCGCAGGCTTGGCTTCCGGGATATTGGTTAGATGCCTATAGGAAATAAAACAGGCAGGCTGTGATTAGGATTTCCTAGTAATACATAGGCAGAGAGGACATTAGAATGGAAAGAAAACACCCAGGCATTGAGCTTCTACTGTGTTGACTCTTTGGGGAGCCTGGATTTCTGAACCAGGATTGTATACCGAAAGATCCACTGGTGCTGTTACAGCCTGGTACCTTTCCTTAGCTCTGCGTGGCCTCAGAAGGCAAGCATCTGTTTGATCTTCCAGCTTCCAGAGTTGACAAGCTTATCAAGCTTATCACACCTTTTTTACTAGCACTTTGTAAGCACCTGAATGCGGCACAAATGGATTGTGTGGACCAATTAAGGTTTTCCTTTCTCTTGCTCTCAGGATCCAGAGGGCCTTTCTCCCCAACAAATTAGCTGTACTCATGTTCAGCATTGAACTGACACAGGATTTGGATTTCCCATCCAGAGTCCCTCTCACGTACTCTGCCCTCTGTGTCTAGCTGTCTATAGGGTGGCAGTAATCTTGCCAAGCACAAGGAGGCTTTCCATGATTATCCTGTAACTTGGATCTTGGTGGCTCAGCAGAAGCAAACTGGGTGCAGGATGATTGGAAAGTGAATCTGGTGGATTCAGTCCCTATCCTAGCACTGCCAGGCTAACATTTCTCTTTCAGTTTTTTGCTGTTTCTACTTACACATTTTTGATACTTTATAATGTCTATTTTTGCCACTGTAATACTACCTTTAGCTCTCTTCAGAAAGACTTGAATTTTCAGAGGTGGCTGGGTTGTCACCATGTTAATTCAGAACCTGAAGGGAAATGTTTGCTCTATTTTTGTGTACCAGGGCAGGCCTACCTATTCAGAAATGCTTAGTCAACACATTCATTATGATGCTGCAGTCTTGTGAGTGCATTTACCAGGGATAGGAAACAAAATTGAGGACAATCCCTTGACACACTTCTACATAATGGGAACTTCTGCTTATGGAGAAAAAAAGAAACCAACAATGTTTTCTAGCAGGGTTTCGCAACCTTGGCAACTTTAAGAGGCGTGGACTTCAACTCCCAGAATTCCTCAGCCAGCTATGGGAACCTGCATAGCTAAGCTGGGGAATTCTGGGAGTTGAAGTCTACCTGTCTTCAAATTGCCAAGATTGAGAAACATTGTTTTATGCTATACCATGGATAGCTAGGATTTTTCTCAATTTATTCATTGCAATATTTATTAGCCATTGTTTGTCCCACACAGAGGTCTAAGTAATAGACCAACATAATTCTTTATGTAAGACAGTGCCAATTTGAAGGGCAAAGCTGTGAAATAAAGTTCAGAGTTGCATTGCTGCAACTGAAAAGGATCCGACTCTGATTTTGTTTCTTCTGATAGTGGCATGTAGAACAGTCCCTTAAAAGAAGATGGGTTCTACAAGCAAGCAGCTTTCTAGAGCAGGAAACATCAGATAACATGGTATCCAACATTTTGAGCCTTATGAATAAAAACAAGCTCTCTAACAGAAGTTGGAAACCAACCAGAAGTTAGACATAAGGGAAATATAATACTGTATGGTTTACAAACTGAAAACTAGGAAGCAATCTAAACTGCAACTGCAATCTTCCAGTCATGGTTTCCTAATATTCTTTTCAAGGGAGGCCATGTAGACAATTGCTGTAATGGAAATGTGAAGCACCTTGTTCAGTCCATGCAATAGCAAGAGCATGCCTCATTCACACAAACTTATGTGTATAGCATGCGGCTTCATGGGTTTCCTTGCCACAGAAAATGTGGCTGATCAAAGGAAGCTTGCTACATTACAGCTAAGTTCCCAAGGCACAGAATTTATGCAAACATTGTGAAGGCAGTCCTTCAATGATGTTTTTGCAGGTGTGTCTTCTCACCACGGTCCCATGCACATACACTCATAACTTTTGTTTCCCTCAGGTGTAGTGCGCAGCTGTCTTTTTATTGCAATAGCAGATGCAACCAGCCTGGTGTGAAATATTTGCACAAGCCAAAGGGGTTCTTGGAAGCATCAGGAACTTTAAATGCATTCAAAATTCATAGCTTTTCAGTGCTTTTCCTTCCTTGTCTGTGCTCGTGGGCTTGCTTTCCTTTACTGCCCTCCCTTTTGTGCCCGGGATCATTTGAATTGTTGTGTTTCAGAATTCAAGACAGGATCTGAGTAACTGGGTTTTCATTGGGGGGAAACCAAATTTTCTGCAATCACTTTGAGCTTAAGGTTATAAAATGGCCACATCTGCTTTGAAAAATGACTCCCCACTACAGAACTTTAAAAACTTCATTTCATAAGGGTAGAAATTCCCCTGTTCAGATATGATGGGCAAAAATGCTTGTGGAAGAAGGACCAAGTATGAAAGAAAGGTAGAGACTGCAAAGGGTGGGCCACAGCTCCAAATTGCTGCTTTTGCTAAACTGAGTACTAATTTGCAGAGCACTTCTGCCTCAATGCAGCAATATACATCCTCATTGACATTAAATGAAAAAGAAAGAGGTAAACTTGCTTACTACTATCATAGAAATGAGTCTCCAAACTCTGGAAGACCTACCCTGAAGACATCCCCCAAGACTCCCATGTTAAAAAATATAACATGGATAACCTGTAAAATGGACTCTTGATGAAATCCTGAGCAGAATGGCTCACTGAGAAATGCACGTCTGAGGGCTCTTAGCCAAATGAGTCTTCGAAGCTATCAGTCCAAGCATCCCAGAAGGATCCCATGTTCAGTAGTATCAAATGCCCCTGAGAAATCTAGCAGAAGCAATATGGATGTCTAATTTCTGAGGTAGCTCGTTCACCAGTGAGCTCAATGTTGTTACAGCCCCCAAACTGAAAAATAAACTGGAAAGAACACATGAGTTTAATCTGTATTAAACTTCAACAAGTGAGCATAACAAGAGGACTCTAATTATTCCAATATCTGTGGAAAGGCAAATTCTGTTAAGCATGGTTTTTCCAGGAAATTCTTGAATCTTGTTGATACCTTTTTTCTTCAGAGAGCAAAGGAAGGATCAATAAGACTTGATAACTAATCAGTAGTAAACTTAGTCAAAGATGTGGGAGAATTGCTATATCTAATTTGAGGGAAAACTGAAACTAAGTGCAGCTGAATGCATACTTTAGAGTTCAAGAAAGTGGTTTGCAACAAAAGCAGAGCAATATAACCAGGATTCCAAGGCAAGAGAAACTAATAGGATAAATAGTTCAAAACTGGTGGGACTTCTTTAAAAAAAAACCTGTCTTGGTTGAGAGGAGGAGGGTTCAAGGAGGCAAATGGAAAGAACAGGATGAATGAACAGTATTGAAACTGGAGTCTGTTAGAAATATGATCAGAGAATATTAGTTTAAACTGAATGTTTAAATCTTTTTGACCAGTTGAATTGTATCCTAGGGTATTGGAGGACTTCCTGGTTTTATGCATTGAGAAATCCTTAGGTACCAGGCAACTAGAGGAATGTCCCTATCTACAGGAAAAAGAAAAAATTCTAGAGAGATCATATAATGTGATTTATTATTAATAATACCCTGCCAGACTAACCTTATTTCACTTTGGCGACAGTGAAGTTATTACCAGGAAACATGGATTTTTCAAGAAGCCATTGTCAGATTAAATTAATTTCATTTTTGGGTCAGGTGATTTCCTTAGCATCTATAGAAATTCTGTAACATACCTTGCAAAGTATTTGACAAAATATTCCACAATACTCCCATTAGCAAGTTGTAGAAAGTATGACATGGCAATTAGGTGGATGTATAGTACCTCAAAAATAAAAACAGATTTAGAAGACAACAACGATGATCCGGGAACAAGAAAGTCCTATGAAGAGTGGCTGAAGGAAGGGGGAGTATTTAACTGTGACAAGAAAAAACTGATAGCACTCTTCAAACATCTAAAAGGATGTCACACAGCAGAAAGTTTAAAGCTTAAAATTGCCAGAGATGCTAGAGACAGAATAATTAATTGAAGTTAAAGGACAGCAAATTGACTGTATGTTAGGAAAAAGTGAGCATAAAAGTAGTTTGACATTGGAATTCAATTACACAGAGATGTGGCATATTTCCCTTTCAATCTGGCTTCCTTCATGAAGCAAAGGGCTGGACTCTGTGGCTCAAAGGGACCGTACCAACTCTTTGAATATGTGGGGATAAGTGGTAGTTACCAAGCCCATGTTTATCAAACTATTGCTGGGTGGGATGGGAAAATGTAATGCTTTCTATTTATGCCAATTTTTCTTTACAGATACTTTGGGAATGCAGAAGTAGGTTGTTTTTCTTCTAGCTGGCTGTTTTTTCGCTCTCTCCAGCCATTGACTTGCAAGTAAAATTGGCTGGGTACAGTTGGCTTGTATCAAATTTCTAGTTTTCAAGAAGAATTTATTATAAATCGTATTCTTAAAATGTCCCAACTCCCCCACAGATGTAAGGCCAATATGGGGCCAAAAGCCCTGTTTTTGGCCTAAAGTGTTTTATGTTGCTGCTTCGTAGAAATACTGAAGTTTCCATATACTATATTGTCATAGGCCGTGCTGTTGCTTTCATAACAAGGAAGTATTTGGAATAAAGTATGCACATTACACAATTTACATACCTCTATTTGGCATGGCTTTGTTCCTGTAATTAGCAGTTAACAAAAACTAAAAACAAAATTATAGGCTTGCAAAAGAATTATATGTTAGCAAAAAGAGGTAAGAGGTAGACTTTCAGCATGTGAAGAGGAAATCACAGCTAAAAGGCAGGTAGTGATTCTAGTTAGGGATACTAAAATTCTGTTGGGAGCAAAAGTTCTACATTGTTCTAATGAAAAACAAAAAGTACTAGCCTATATGAGACCAATTCCATTCCAGATGCTAATTAATTTTTTTTATCTTCATAGAACTTATGTATGCTCATGTCCATGGTTCATCCACCTTAGGGTGCAATACTGTCAAATCATTGGAGGCTTGAAGTAGAGTCTAGATGCCCCACTAACACCAACACTTGGGGCAAGGGAGAACCATTCAGAAACCCAGTCCTGCTTTCATTAACTCTTAAATCCATGCTGAGAGCAGAAAGTGGTTGCTTCACCTTGCTTATTGCAGGGCTGGTCTTGGACATACAGATATATAAATGGTGAAAAGTAAACCTAAGCATTGCAGACAGTAGAGTTGGAAGGGATCTTGGAGGTCTTCTAGTCAAACCCCCTGCTCCAGCATGAAACCCTATACCATTTCAGACAAATGTCTGTCCAACCTTTTCTTAAAAACCTCCAGTGTTGGAGCATTCACAATTTCTGGAGGCAAGCTGTTCCATTGATTGTTTTCATTGTTGGAAATTTCTCCTTAGTTCTAGGTTCTCTGTTTGGTTAGCTTCCGTCCATTGCTTCTTGTCCTGCCTTCAGGTGCTTTGGAGAATAGGTTGAACTCTACATCTTTGTGGCAACCCCTTAGATATTGGAACACTGCTATCACGTCACCCCTATTCCTTCTTTTCATTGAACTAGACATATCCAATTTCTGCAACTGTTCTTCTATGTTTTAGCCTCCAGTCCCCTAATCATCTTTATTGTTCTTCTTTGCACTCTTTGTATAGTCTCAACATCTTTTTTATATTGTGGCGACCAGAACTGGATGCAGTATTCCAAGTGTGGTCTTACCAAGGCATTATAACGTGGCATTATAAGTAGCAGAATTCCAAGTTGAATTTCAGCAGGAGTCAAGAAACCATGAGCTGTGTGTGATTCCCCAGGTTTCCAAGATTATAATGCTGAAATTTAGCAATGCTGTAAAAGTGGGAATAAGGAGCAATAGCAGCAGGAAGCCCCTAGGAAGCTTCTTTATCCTCATCCACACAAAGACCCCAAATTAGCCTGATGAATTAGGTAGTTTTAATGCTGTTTCTGAAGGACGAGATTTAAGAGAAGGGATAAGAGAAAATTGGCTCTAAGAGGCCCTCAGCTCCTATTCCCATCCTTAAAAAGAAAAGAAAAGAAAGATCAAAAGGTTTCAGCCCCACCCAAATCCCCAGATACCCTTCAGAAGAGAGAAATCCTGAGCTGCAGTCTGTGGCCCTTTAGAGCTCACTGCATTATTCTTTCTTATAGGCCTGAACATTTAAAATAATGCCTGGAGCAGAAAAGCAGGCTGGGTTTTGTGCTTCTTACTTCCATTACAGAAATTAAGACATCTGCTGGTGGAAGAGAAAATGTTATAATATCCATAACATGTTCATGTGCCAAAAAAAGAATATTAAGATGCCTCTCTCTAGAAAAAATCAGGAGAAGGAGGATTTGGCTGAGAGCAGGCCAGTTAACTAACCATGTTTTTTTATTCTCCCTTAATTCTAAGGATTACTATGTGGTAATATTAGTTTTTCTTACCCAACTGGAAAATTGGCATCTAGGAGAATATAATACACTACATATTATTTTAGCCAGCCTTTTGAACCTCTAAAGCAGGGGTGTCAAACCGCCAGCTCGTGGGCTGGATGCATCATAGCAAAACCGTGCCCACCCCATTGCCAGCAATGGCAAAAAACTCACGATACATCGTGACACATCACATGACGTTGTGAGTTTAACACCCCGGCTCTAAAGTGAGTGCCAAGTGTTTGTTGGATTTTGACAAAACAGAACTAGGTCCAGATTGCTGGCCAGCTGTGATTCTCATTGACCAATCCTATCTCGGCATAATGTAGTTTTGATTGGGTCTTGTAATGCTAATATGAAAGAGCCCCAGGTATACAATCTAAGATATTTACCCAAAGATCAGGAATGGGATTTTATTTAATTGATTAAAGAATCCACAATATCCAAGGGCAAACTCTTTGTTTCCCTGTCTATTTACTAATTCTGTCTGGTAAGGATCTCCAAACTCTCTGCTATGTTCTACCGATCACTCAATTGTTTAAATTAGTCCTACAGTGCAGATACTCTATAATTAACATAATAATACCCACTAAAGCTGAGGATAAAAAATATTTGTCCCAGGAGTTTTCATATTAGAATAAAGCAACCATACCCAGTCTGTTGCCCTCCAAATGTGAGCCACGGCAACCATCTTCCTTTCCAGCCTTTTATTTTCAAATATGGCTTATAAGCAGCTAATTGAAATCTTAAGCCTTCCAGGGACATATGGCACCCATTTCATCTCTTGAAATCACTGGAAATCTACCCCACTCCCTCTCCCCCAAAACATGTGTTGGATTCTTCCATTTGTAGAATGCAGCCCTCAACACGGTGCAGTGCTCAGGCTGATGAAAGTGTGTACTGCTTATAGTAGTGCAACACCTGAAGAGTATCAGATTGGGGAAGGTTGGTGATAATCTATAGCTGTAAGCCTTTGAACTTTATAACTGAGCACCAGTTAACTGGCACTATCATCTCTTTGTCTTTCTTGCTTTTCTTCTTCTCCTGCTTAAAAAAAAATCCTCTGATAAACTGAACGCAGTACCATGTTTAACATCACACTCAGATATTTTGAGTGTCACTCCAAGATGTTTAGATAAAAATATGCTTTTCTATGAACCAACAGGCTGCCAGCTTTTCAGCTGATGGAAATGCTTTCGGTATAGAGATCACCTGTCAAATTGTTTGCTGTATAGAAGGCAGAGATAGCAATAAAATAACGTACATAATTCCAGGAAACATTGATGGCTTCGCATGATTGAAACCGCTGCAGGCATATGTAGTTTCTCAGTACAGATGCTTTTAGCACATGTCAAATTCCATAAACAGCCATCACTGATGGAGACAGATGACTTTTAAACAAGGTTAACTACCTTTTAAATATACATTTGGATTCTTAAAATAAACAGGTTTCTTGGTTAATGTCAGCGAAGAAATGGCCAATCAATTCAGGTTCCTCAAATTTAGGTCATAGCAAATCTTCTTACTTTGGAAATAAATTGCTAACCCTATTGTTACTATGGAAAAAGAGAAACAAGCCAGCAGGCACCCTCAGAGTCTACCTAGAGCCTGCTGCAGCAATAGGAAAATAGGCGTCGAAAACCAAGGGTACAGGTAAAGGCACTGTGTCCCTCTTATAACAAATAGGAAACTGCCCATTGATCAACCACATTCTTCCAAAGGTGTCATTTGCAATCTGGCAAACTGAGTGATAAATTAGAGGCAAACTGCTGGCAAATGTTAGTCGAGTCTCAGGGCAGAGTTTCACAAAGAAATCTCAGTGATGGTGGTGGTTGGTAAATATTGTTCTGTATTTCTCTGCTGTTATCTAATAGTCAATCAAATTTTTCCCAGTCAAGAATGGCAACCCTTCTTGATTGATGATGTTCTATCAAGTTGATGTTAGCTCTTAATGACCACCTATATATATTTTCTCCCTAATGATACGCCCCTAACTTGGTCCTTCGGGTCTTCCGATGGTGCACTTATCATTACCAGAACACCAGAATAATAGTTGGAAGGGACCTTGGAGGTCCTCTAGTCCAACCGGCTGCTCAAGCAGGAGACCCTATACTATTTCTGACAAATGTTTGCCCAATCTCTTCTTAAAAACCTCTAATATTGGAGCACCCACACGTTTTGGAGGCCAGTTGTTCCACTGATTAATTGTTCTCACTGTCAGGAAATTTCTCCTTAGTTCTAGGTTGCTTCTCTCCTTGATTAGTTTCCATTCATTACTTCTTGTCCTGCCTCCAGGTGCTTTGGATAATAGCTTGATTCCCTCTTCTTTGTGGCCAACCTCTCAAGTATTGGAACACTGCTATCACACCATCCCTGGACCTTCTCTTCATTAAACTAAACATACCCAATTCCAGCAACCGGTCCTTATATATTTTAGCCTGCAGTCCCTTTTTTTTTTTGTTATCTCACTGCTGGTCATTTTCAGTCTCCTCTTTCTTTCCATCTTTATCCCCTGAGCTAGTTCTTTGCATAATGTGTCCAAAATAGAATAATTTGAATCTTGTAAAATTCCCTGTTCTGATGTCAAAGGAATGGACACATTGCCAAAAAGCTGGTTGTGTAAATCTAATGTTTTTATGAAAGATGAAGTCCATATTAAGTTCTTTAAATTCTAGCAGGACTTTGGAGCAAGAAATGGAGAGCAGATGGAACATAGTCTATGCTGGAAGGCGTGCAGTAGAAAAAAAATTAGCAATTCAGCAAATGGAGCACACGGTATCCAGAAAGAGACCTTACTCAGTAAACTCCCACTTTAGCCATTAAATACACAGAAGCGAAAGTGCCTCTCGATTTGTAATGCCATAGTGGCTCTGTACATGGCAGGAACCGCATACGGCCAAATGTCTCTCATCCCCCACTCCCCTCTAAATCACCTTCTTCTCATCATATGAACTGTCTCCTGCTGGATGGCAGTGTAGTTGCCATGGTGACAGAGAGATGCTGGTTGCCTTGATAAGCTGAGATTTAAGTCTCTCCACCCACGCAGCCTAGACCAAATTCTCTGTGCTCCTTCCTCCTCCTTCACAGGAGGCCTTCAGATGAGGTGGTAAAGAGAACTGAACCCCCTGTGCATGGGAGGTTGTGCAAAAGCATTTGGACTGGATTCCTGCTGGAAGATTGGCAATGGTGGGCAAATAGGCTTCCCTCAGCAGATATGGAAAAAAGGGCGGTATCTTAGAGACTGTCTCCATGGAGGCTCCTTCACACAAACCACGATAGCTCATTAATATGCAACTGCTGCTTTAATTTCACCACGCTCTCTCCCCTCCCTCTCCTCCTCCCTCCAGTGCTTAATGGGCCTGTCCTTCACTGCCAGAACTGTGTGGGTCTTTAAGCCCAGGTGGGAGAGCATTATGCCATTCTGTTTCTAGTTCTTAATTTGCTCTTTCAGTGGAAATCTTCTCCAATTCACAACCTTGCAAAGGACTGTCAATTTACATGTAGAAGAAAATGAATTGGGTTACCTTGCATTGGGTGCCTTGATTTGGGGGCTCGACCCATGCTTTTTAACTACAGTGCACTACAGTCACCCTCAGCCCGCCAGTAGCTTTGCTGCTCCAGGTTGAGAGAAACTGCAGTCCTGCGCACATGGAAGGCACTATAATTCGGTATCTTTGCCCTGTCATATTGCAGTTGGAATTGGACATGGGCAAAAAGTTCACCTGACTGATTGTCTAAATCAATCAGTCAGTTGCCTGATATAGTTGCCTGTCTCACAGCAGTGATTCTGAATCTTCACTCTGTCAGGCCAACTTCCCCTAAGTAAAGCATATGCCTTGGAAAATTCTGAGATGAGCTGTGTTCTAAAATAAGAAATGATAATTGCTCTTCTTTTAACACAATTTTGTGATGATCATTATTTTGCAGAAACTGTTAGGAAGGTAACTCTCTTTAGAGGCTGAGCAGTCGACACCTTGGTTTGCAGCCAATTATTAATCTGTCATTCTAACCAAAATCCCTGAAATACTTTGACAATATAAAGTTAAAGATACAAATGGGATTGTCTCATTTAGACCCAGACCTGCCTAGCCAATGCTGTCCTCAAAATGGCCAACCAGATGCTTTGGGGAATTTATTGACATACGTGATTGTATGTCACTGCCAAGAAACTTGAGAATGGGAGGTCCATAAGACAGGCATGACACAATAAAAATCTCCCATCATTTCTCCCATGATAGTAGTTGCTTCCAATAATAAAGCCATCATGACTAGAAAGTGTTGATAGCTTTATTTTCAAGAAATGTGTCTAGTCTTGTTTTAAAACTCTTCAAGTAGATTTCCAACATTACATTTTTGTAGAAACTATGTTGCTTCTCCTTTAACCTTCTATATGACTTAGAAAATTATTATTAATAATGCTTTTCCATCAATTTATTTGGGGCATACTCTGATCAGCTAACTGGTCAGCTTTTTATTGTTTCCTCTCCAAATCCTATTTTTTAAAAATTAGCATTATTTTAAGTACTTTCATATTTTCCGGTACAGAGGATGATATTTGGGATGCTTTTATTATATAAAGGTGCTGAATTGTTTTGGATTAAGGACCATTTTTGAGTGGAATGCCAGGAGCTATACTCCAAAAATTGGGCAGGAATAGGACAAAAATTAATGTTGATTTAATTTTAATTGACATTTATCAAATTAACATATTTAAATATAATTGATATTTTTCCATTTATTTTCTGTTCTGTTCAGTGGGGTCTGCAGGGGGCAAGAGAGTTAGAGTGGCAGAAGCAGCATCATGATGAAAGACCATCCTCTTTTCCACAATAACCATAAGGTTACATGAACTTAAGGGCAGGATGTGTCACCATGCTGCAATGCTGCTTTGATCAACTTGGCTAAGGCAGTGAGAGCCTCTGGATGGTGCTGGTTGTATTTTTTTTTTTTTTTTTTGCAACATTAGTGTGGGAGGTGCTTTCCACCCTCTTATTAGAAGACAAGTGATTTCACATCTGAGTTATTTTGAGATCTCCTGAGGAATTACATTCTGGACCCAATGATGCTTGGTATCCAGTTTTTTTTTTTAAGGAGGTTTTTAAGGAGGGCGTAGATTCACTCTTTGCCTTAATACCTTGACACAAAGACCTCTAGTTTCTTACTAAGGAGAGGTCAAATTCAACATAAAAATCTGAGATTTGAAATGACAATATTTTTTTAAAAAAGGCTCTGTTAAAAAAAAACTGATGGAAGCACTTCAATCTCACAAAATATTATTAAACTTAAGGTGATGTCCAGGAACAAAAATGTTTCAGGTAGGTATTCAAAAATCCAGAGTCAAGTAACAATTCACCCAGAAGCTTAGTTCTATCTTCTGAAGATGGAATGTTCCCTGCTTATTTAATTTCTATACCATTGCAATTTGCATGGGCTCTTGGAATTTGCCCCGAATAAAATAAAATTGCATACAATCAATAACACAATATAGATATAGACAATAAGACTATACCAAGGCATCATTTCCTGAATGTTCTTGGGAAATGCTCAGTCTTCACTAACTTCCAGATAGCCACAAGTGTATGTGTTATCCTGGCCTTGAGAGGAAGAGGAAAGAGTTCCAAAATAGGGATTTGCAATAAAAATGGCCAGATTTGGGTAGGGAGCATACATCAGGTAGGTGGAAGTGCTCCTGAGATTCTTTGAAACCAAGCAATGTAGGGCTTTATAAGCTAAAACCATTTATAATTAGAAACAAATTGCTAGCCAGTTCAGCCCCTTTGTTGTTGGGTGTCATGTAGCTATGGTGATATTTGTTTGCCAGCAAGTACACCATTGCATTTTGCAACAAACACAGTTTCTGAGTGATTTTCAAAGGCAGCCCCATAGAGAACCTCTTGCAGTAGTCCAGTTGTGTGATAAGTACATAAGTCACTGTTGCCAAGAGTTCCCACTCCATGTAGGGAACAACTGGGACAAAACTGAAGAACTCCTGACCATGCTTTCTATCCATCCATCTAGCAGGCTGTGAGTTTAGAATAAAGTTACACCTGAAGCTGGTAGAGAGCCCTTCTGAATAAACAGTAGCTCAGATTTGCTGTGGTTTAACTTCAGGCTGTTTAGTTCCTGAACCTCCAAACAGAGGTTGAGGTATACAGGTGGAAAGGTGGAGATATAAACAATTTAAATAATCTGCTTCCTCTAAGGCAGAGGTCTTGACTCTTTTATAACTTATGGACTTCAATTCCCAGAATTCCTCAGCCAGCATGCCTGACTGAGGAATTCTTGGAGTTGAAGTCCACAAGTCATAAAAGGGCCAAGCTTGAAGATCCCTGTTCTAAGGCATTTGATAACTAATACCTCACCATCTTCTGAAGAATTTTCCTCAAAAAAGGGAAGGTGAAGACCAGGCAACACTTGTCCAAAACAGCTGGGATGAAGGAAGCCTCTTGAAAAGGCAGTGTACCAGTGCCTCCTTCAAGATGCTGACAACATTCCCTCCCTTAAGAGACTGATTATTTCTTGGTCCCACTTAGTATGTGTCCCAAACCATGCATAAAACTAAACAAACTGAAGGAGCTAAGAGAAGCATGGATACAGTCTCACAAACAGCAGGGTTAAGGAGCACCTTGTCCACTTCATTAGAGCCCATCAGCTGAAAGAAGTCCTAGATAGCATTACAAGACATTATCCGGCATCACTTATGTCTTTGTCCATGAAAAATCCAGACTGTAGTGAATGTAACTTTTATTAGCGAAATGTTGGAGTAAGGAGTCATAGAAGCCAGGGGGAAGCTCTTCCTGCTCATCCTTCCCCTGGCAAAAATTGAACAATCTAAAGCAAGATTAGCAGGCCAGGATTGATGCTTTATTGCTCTTACTGCTATTGTGTAGGCTTGAACATAAGCTTATGCCGCTACGCAGTCATATTCACATTTCATTTTCCTCCACCAGCATTCCAGGCATAGTTACTGCTTCTTCATCTCCTAGTTTTTTTCAAAAAACTCCCTATAATTGGCTAATGGGAAGGGTCCACTTGGGAGCAATCGTTAAAGATGCCTCCTGAATCCAAAACTCTATGGCATACTCTAAGATCACTAAGAAGATTCCCAAATGCCCTCTGGAATCCACCTGCATCCATTAGGCTCCTGAGACAGACCTGCCTTGCAGAGGTCCTGGGCAACCATGAATCTCATCTGGAGCAGAGAGTGATCTAATTACGATGAAAAAAAAAACTTCAACCAAATGCCCTCCACATCATTAACTGTTCTGAGAAAACAATCCAGGTATATCTATGTGTATGAGCAGATTTATGTGGGAGATGCCTGTGGTTGTCCTGGAATTTCTGAGCCTTCCCCAAAGCTGTTCTCAAGATATGAAAATTAAAATTTCACAGCACTAAAAAGCTGGGGAAATTTCCAAACTAATTTTAACAGGTAGGTTTGAAAAAGCATCCTATTTAGCAGCACAGCAGTCAGAACATGAGCAGGACTGCCAACATATCCTTGTTGCCCAATCATACACATAGGCACACATGGTCTGTTTCCCCACAAGTGAAACCTTGGCCACAGACAAGATGTGTCTCATAATCAACACTATACCCCACCCAGTCCTGGAGTTGGTTGCTGAAATACTCAAAATTAGAGGGAGGGGAATTTCAGGATAACATCAGGGCTCTTCCCCCCCCTCCCCACAAGGTTTTGATAATCCATGCAAGATCCACTTGGATATTCAGTATCAAAGTGTGGATGAACATGTTTAAATTACAAGTAGATCTGGCATCTATCATTAGTAACTCAAGGCCAAGATCACTAGCAGTTTTATTTCTTAGATTTTGGATTGAAGTGTTTGGGCTAGAAGTGGGAACCAACACCAAATTTTTGGCCCTCTTTCTCCTACAGTAACTTGCCTAGTTCTTCAAGTCATGTCTCTCTCAATCCATTTCTTCTTATTATTATATTTATATTTTCCCAATAAGTATTGTTTTTGTGCATGACTCCTCTTAATTTCAGTGCATGAATACTTGTATTTCCTGATTTCATTTTCCCCGATTTCACTTTTTACAATCTCTCCATAAATCTAAAACTCAGACGATGTTTCAGATCTTGATGAAACAGACAATCATTCATGAAAACATATGTTATAATACTTTTAATAATTCTATTGCAAAAGAAAAAAACTTCAGCTGGGAAGTGAAATTCTGTACAGAAAACAATATATTTTAAATAAGTCTTTCTTCAAGGCCGGTATGGCATGCATTCTGTGCAGAGAGCATGCAAATTAACTCAGCATCAGACAGCAATTCAACTTTATGAGCCACATCTTTCACTTTTTGAAAAGCGAAAGGATCCCAAGTGTGCTTAGTCCTTGGGAAGTGTGAGGTTCACTCTGGTCTGTTGAAATCTCTATTCCAAATAATTAAGATAAAGTGTTTTAAAGCCATCCACAGTTTTTGGGACTGCAGCAGGGGAACAAATAATCAGCATGTACAAAACTACTGCAATACAAGCCATCACATTGTCTTTTTCTTAATAGTGACTCCAGCTTTCCTTTTGTGTAGGTTTGGGAGAGCAGGAATAGTCATACTTCTATACTGTGCTTTCCTGTTCCAACGTGTTTGCATTTATTTATTTTTTTTAATTCCAGGGCTCTGTATACCTATGAAGAAGATTCTGATAATCTGAAGCTGGCAGCCTCAGGAAGTGAGTATTGGAATCAAATGCTACTTTGTCTTTAGTCCAAGCAGTTTTTGCCTCCGAAAAAGGGATTTGCTCCTTCCTTCCATAGAGCATAATTGCATAATCAGAGGGTTGAATTTGGGACTGAGCTGCTCATGACTTACAACAGGAATCTCCCCAGATGGCTGAGAAAACAGATTTCATTTTATAAAGAGTATCCTAAGCTGAAAAGCAGAAAGGTCTGACTGTTGCTTTGTCCCATGAGTGTGTTGCTTTCTCTCCCCAGCTGGTGGCCTGCAAGAGCTGTCTAGCCATTTTGAGAACCAGAAGGTGATGTACGGATTCTGCAGTGTCAAAGATCCCCAGGCCACCCTGCCTAAATATGTCCTCGTTAATTGGGTAAGGCCTAAAAAAAAGCCTCTCTGGGGAATAGCTCACTCTTCTTTCCTGAAGGAGAATGTTTCATTTATATGCATGATATAAAACTGACTAGCCTAGAAGGACAAATTATGCCGTATTTAAAAGATATACCAACCAGAGACACTTCCTTCTCCCTCCTCCCGCCCTCATTTGATAGAACACTCAAGTAGTCCTATCTGGATTGACACTCGATAGGTAAGGCTGAGTGGCCTATCCTTGCTCTCACTATTTTTGTTTAAAATAATCTGTAAACACATTCATGTGTCTGGTTTAGGTAGAATTGTGTGTGCGCATAAATTCTTCTAAGGGGTTGGGAGAAAGAGGCCCCTTCCTAAGCCCTACTCAAAACATGAACTTGATCTGGATCAAGCAATTACATGTTTCCCTCATGGTAAAAAAAAAACCTGGACATAATCATTTTAAGCTGCACATATTGTGTGGTTTGGTCCTGAGTGGACTTAGCTATCTTTCAAGAACTGGACAGGAGAAGAACTTCCAAGTGATGATTTCCTGGTCACAAAGTCACATTTTTCCCTCCCCTCCTTCCTGCTCTTACAACACAGGAGTCTTTTGGGGATCTGTGCTAACAGCCTTAAGATTTAGGTAGGATTTAGGTAGAAAGTGACCCTCTAATATCTTGAAATTGATCCTCATGATGAAGGTTGATATCTTTCCAAACTTTTGGACCAGTCATACATGACCATTTTTCAACACAAGATGATCTCTTTGTAAGAGCATCTGGGCTTTCTCCTATTCAAGAAAACATCAAGATGGCTCTGAGGAAAAAGCCAGTACTTTTAGCAGACATATTGCTGGCTTCCATTGACTACAGTAGATTGTACAGTATTGCCCTCTAATGGAATTACTGTGGTAATAAACAGCATAAGTTTAAACTGCCTGCCTCACCATTCAGAAACCGCCCATTCTCACATTACCATTCTGTATTTCCTTCCTTCTTCACTCCCTAGTTTTTAACCTACATTTTCAGCACCTAACTTAGACCTTGGCTAATGGAAATGTTTAAATACAATATTCTTTAGGGAGAAAATAGCTTGTCAATTTTTTTTTAAAAAATAAGTGAATTCTCAGCAGGAATATACATGGCATTTAAAAAGAAGGCGGTGCTATTTTCCAGTTATTCAGGAGAAGCCTAAGAATCTTGAACAACAGTTTCCCACTGCTGTGTCCACACTCTCAAGGATTATCTCCCCCCCACCAGATGATGTGTTGGATTATAACTATAATTACCACCAACCAAAATAGCTATAGTTGTGCTGCTTGAAAATGATGGAAGTTATATGGAATACATTTGAGGATGCCAGGCTAGAGAAAACTATTTGAGGAACATACTGAAAGGATGTTCCTTGGTGTTTTGCAGTAATTGAGATGGCAAAGAAACAGCTGAGTGTATTTGTGAATTGCGACCATGTCTGGCTGCCTGGAGGTGATGGCATTTTCCTGGATATCGCATGTTTGAATACTGCTGAGGAGCAGACCTTCCCATAAATGCAGCTGCTTTGCTTTGAGATTAAGAGCAGCTACTGAGCTGCAAATTATTATCTTAATTTAGAAAGTGAAAAGGGAATGGACAACATGCCCTCAGAAGAGCTTGTCCGCTTCTCCACTATGAGAGGATTCAGTACAAAGCAATAGAAGCTATATTAACTGTATGAGTTCCAGCTTCCTTTTTCCAGATGTTGCTACGAGAGTCCCCATGGAGACACCCCCTATTTGTATTGATAGGCACAGCTGGAATTTCACAAATGGAAGACTAAAGGCTAAAATGGCTCTCACAATAGTGATTGGGGTTGGGGGTGGTCACAGAACTGGTGAGATTGTTCTTCCCCATTCTTCCAACCTCTCTGTTTATCTTTGTAAAAAAATTTTCCTGGGTGGGCAAACATCCACACAATGCTTTAGATTGCTGCCATCCGTGTATATACAGTATTTTTAAAATTTTTCTAAGAATGTCTCTAGACTAGAATTTGTCTATGGAGATTCTCAGTCATCCAGGTCATGGTTGTCCCAAAGGTGCTTTTTCAAAAGCAACTCTGGGCTTTCTTGTTTTTCCTTGAAGACATTTCTCTTCTCATCCAAGAAGCTTCTGTTAGAATTGAAGAAGCTTTTTAGCGAGAAGCAAAAGGTCTTTAAGGAAAAACAAAATCCAGTTGCCTTTTGAAAAAGCACTTTTGGGTCTCTTTGTAACCTGGAGGTATCCTTAGAAATATGTATAATGCTTTTCTTTTCTTTGCTTTCTGTTTAATGAAAATTGTATTGACTAAAAATCAGGGCAATTGGAACGCCTCAAATGAGGGGAACACCTTGGCACCCACAGAATTTAAGAGAGGTCGGAGGGAGAGGGGCGTCACTTTTCTACATTGCTAGCAGAATGATAAGGCTTTTGTCTTAAGTATCACATCTTTTGTTGCTGGCCCAAATGTATGAGAGGAAAACCTTTCATTTCTGAAACCTAAGGAACGCTACTAGTTTTCTCCTGGTCTGTTGCCATCTTTGTTTCTGTTAATTCTTCTGGAGAGCCTGTGTGTGCATGAGTGACATTTCTCAGCGTTAATCTTTCCTATCATTCTTCCTTTTCATTCTTGGCAGGTGGGAGAGGATGTAGCTGATGCCCGCAAGTGTGCCTGTGCTAGCCACGTGGCCAAGATTGCAGAGTTCTTCCAGGTAGGTGAGAAGTTATGTGAATGGACCATGCAGGTGGAAATGAGACGCAGGGTGGGCTAATGATCAAGAGTTGGACCTGGACTGGGGAGACTCATATGGATGATATTGGTCTAGTCCCTCGCTCTCAGCTCAGTCTATCTCACCACATTGTTCCTGTGAGAATAGAACTAGGAGATAATCTCCTCTAAGCTGCTCTGAGCTCTTAGAGAAAAGATGGGGTGTAAATAGAATAAATCAATAATTAAACTTCTGCTGTTCCCGAAATGTTGAGATAACAGCCTTTTTACATATAGTGTAATGCAAGCATGACATTACTCTATAAAGGATAGAGCAGGGCATCCTATTGCTTTAGAAGTACATGTAGCTTGTATCATAATTTCAGCCTTTAAAGAACTTCTTTCCCCATTGTCTCTTAAGGGGAAGGTTGTTGGTTGCAGAGAAAGCTGATACAAACACAATGCAAAAAAGGGGGGGGGGAATCAAAGAATGAATGATTTGGGTATGATCCCAATCGCAGCTTGCTTTAGTCCTACCTATCATGCACACCTCACTAGATGACTCCTAAGTAATACATAGGTAATAATAAGACTAAGAAGGATAAGAAATAAATATTAAGAATTCTCAATAGCAAAAGATGGTCTTTACCTAAAATGTGTTGATTATGAACTATTGGAAAGTGGGCCCAGTTCTACATGGTGAGTCTGGGGTGGCCAAGTCTTGTCTCAGAAAAGTTGATCCTGAATACTTTTGTGTGATTTTAATGCTTCCTCTGACAGGGTGTGGATGTAATTGTCAATGCTAGCAGTGTGGAAGACATAGATCCAGGAGCTATCGGTCAGCGACTCTCCAATGGCTTGGCTCGCATTGCCAGTCCAGTGCTGCACCGCCTTCACCTGCGTGAGGATGAAAATGCCCAACCTGTGGTAATATTTCTTCTACACTCTTCACTGAGCCAACCTCACATTAGTTTTTCTTTCCGAGTTTTACTGGTGGGATAGGAACAGAAGCAACAGGACCTCAGCTTATTTCTCGGTCTCAAGGACAAAACACTTCATTTTCAAGAGTGAGAATACAGAAGAACAACAGTTCTTGGGTTGATCTGTTGTTACATGTTCCTTCAGAGGAAGTTATATATTTGGGGAAATTTCTAGGCAGTTATTCCCATGCAATTATGATCATGCACAATGGAAGAAATCATTCCATTAAGGTGACTCTAGCAACAGATGATGGCTTTCTAAGGGGGATAGCAAACCTAGAATACAAACACACCTCTCTCAATGAGTCTTATCTGACTGACTTCTGAATTCTAGGGCACGGTCTATCAGAAGACAGATGCAGCTGTGGAGATGAAACGTCTCAATCGGGAGCAATTCTGGGAGCAAGCTAAGGTTGGTCATCCTCCTTCTAAACAGCTCAGGCTCAGACACACATCTGTGTGGGCGCCAGTGTGCCTATGGACTTGCACAAAACACGCAGTCGGTCCTGGCTTCCTTTGATCACCCCTGCCGTGGGACGGGAGGCGGTTTATGAGTGGAGTTGGCCCTCACTGTCCCTGTTTCATCCTTTGCAGAAAGAGGAAGAGCTACGCAAAGAAGAAGAGCGGAAGAAAGCCCTGGATGAGCGGCTGCGTTTTGAGCAAGAGCGCATGGAGCAGGAGAGGCAGGAGCAAGAGGAGCGTGAGAAGCGCTACCGGGAGCGTGAAGAGCAGATCGAGGAGCATAGGCAAGGGAGGGACTAGGAGGAGGAGGAGGAGGAGGGTGGTGGAGGTGCTGGTGGTAGTAATAATAGTGAGGGGGGGAGGCAATAGCCAGATCCGTTGCATTCTCCAACTGAGGCAAAAGCTGCTTCCTCCCACAGACGGTGGCATTTATGAGCAGCTGTAATTTTGCCCATTATTCTTTGACATGCTAGATTTAGAATATTATATACTCCTGTGGTTTTTCTTTTTTGATTTTTTTTTGTGAATCATGGTTATGTGGCACAATGTTTTTCATGGTTTGATTGATTTGGGTACGAGATTGCTGGGTGAAGTTCTGCCTCTCTCTGCCTCTCTTTGGGAGGTGTCATTGATGTTATGTAGAGATGCAAGGATGTTTCTTTGACACATTTTCACATTATTAGAAGTAAAAATTGTCTTGTCTCATTGCTTGCCCAGTTGCTTTTCCTTCTGTTTGGCTTGTCCTCAGTGTGTCCCAAGTTGTCTCTCAATGTTCTGCCTGCATCACCCTAATTTTAAGAAACCTGTTGCAGCTAGATGCCCACATGATTCTTCAGTACTGGGGAAAGGCCATACAGGAATTCAAGCGTACAGGCTATGTTTTGATAATAGAAAGCCCCAGGTTCAAGGGCCGCTGCCCATCAAAAATGGGCTTGAATAGCTTAGTAAAACCTATTTCATTTCCTGACTGATTAGCCTTTTGCTGTGTGTGTATTTAATTGTTTAGTAAGCTATAACTTGTCTTACTTATTATAATAAAAATATTACAAGGAATTTATTCTCCCAACATGTCTGTGGGTTGCTTAGACTGAGATACAGTGACTGCCTATAGGGCTCTCGGATGGTTTTTAAAAGTGGGGATTT
Organism: Crotalus tigris; assembly: GCF_016545835.1. Taxonomy (NCBI): domain Eukaryota; kingdom Metazoa; phylum Chordata; class Lepidosauria; order Squamata; family Viperidae; genus Crotalus; species Crotalus tigris. The sequence goes on from NW_024097219.1 coordinate 1,801,399, forward strand.
CAGCCTCCCCAGTCCATGTATAATTTTTCAGACTGTGCTTTATGGCACTCTTCGGTCTCTTGGAAACTTATGACAACTAGAAACAGCAGCTCTTTTTTCCTGTGTGCCCTGTGGTGAATACTTACAGAAATCTGTTGGGTAAAGCACTAGAGCACAGGTCCCCAACCTATGGGCCATGGCCCACTACTGGGCCATGGCCTCTTGGCCGCCGGGCCGTGTGAGTAGCTGGGCAGTGCACATGCGTGTGCGCATGCTCACCCTCCCTCATGCCACCATTGCTGCAAGTGTTGTGTGGGCAGCAGCAGCACCGCTAGTATTGAGTGGATGGCGGCAGTGCCGCAAGTAGCAGGTGGCCCACGGCGTGATCCTTGCGCAGGGCGGGGGCGCAATCCGCGTGCCGGTGGCCTTACTGTGGGCCGCAGCACAAGCCTCCCGCGGAAGCAGCAGTGGGAACCTCACACCTGGGTGGCATTGCTGCGGGCCGCGGTGCAATCCTCACATTGATGGTAGCATCATCGCGAGCCTGGAGGCAGCAGGACCATAAGCCTCACACAGATGGCGCCATCCCTGAGAGCCTTGCACACATGCTCCCAGCCCCATTTGCGTGGTGCACATGCTTGCAGCCTGTTTGTACGTGTGCACACACGTGTGGTCACATTCACGTTTGCGCATGCACGCGTAAGATACCTGCCCCTGCCTCTCCCACTGGGCCGCCGAAACAAAAAAGTTGGAGACCCTTGCACTACAGCATAATCTCTCTATATTTTTAATGGAGTAAATGGGGAAGCCCCTAAATCAATTGATTAAGCACCTGATTAGGCACCTGTGAGAGGCATCAGATAATGTCCCCATCAGAACCGAAATTGTCCAGCAGTCCCATCGTCCCCAGAGGGTCTGCTGAGGGACTCCGTCCTCTCATGACAGGCTGGGGCCTCCTGGAGTGACATTCTCAGTGGGAGACAACATGTTGTGGAATGCTCTCCCCTGAAACTACGTGGTTCCCAATTCCTGTTTTAATTCATTAACAAGTGAAAGTAATATCATTCGAGCTGATTTTGGACCCTAGTTGATTTGGGTGCCTGTGATTATATGGTTTTTAATTGCCTTGTGCCTTTATATATTATTGTTTTTGCTTTGCCATTCCCTGCTCAAGGTCCATTAGGATTGGGGCAAGCTAAAGTATAGATAGATAGGCAGTGCGACAGAGACAGATGCAATTCTACTTATACAGTAGTTTGTGGTGGCTCTGCAAGGTTACCCCAGCAATCAGGGTGATTTGAAAAAAACCCCACCTTTCCGCTTGTTACAAGCTATCTGTGGGCCTGTTCTTTCATATACTTAAGTGGGCCAGTTGGGAGAATATGGTTTGTTGCAAGAACAATCTACAGTTAATTGACTCCAGTTAGCAAAACTCCAAACTCAAAACTTACCCCATATGGACAGGTTAAACTAAGTCAGCCAGCCGTGTTGGAAGATTACCAAAACCCTAGCAATTGCCTTCTGGGGGAAAAAATTGCTGAAGAGAAAGAATGGCCACAAAGGCATTACAGGAAGTACTCATTTAGTGACTGCCTTGGATGTGAACGGTTCACGGTTAAGATAGTGATAAAGTAACTTTGCAACCAATCCTCACATTTATTATCTCCGCAGACCTGCAAAGTGAAGGAAAGCTGTAGTAAGATTGTAAGCGTAGTCATGGTTTTACTTAGTGATCACCTCACTTAACAACAGAGTTGCCAGTTCCAAATGTAGTCACTAAATGAGGACTACTTGCACAGAACTCACTGCTAAAGTCTGCCAGTGGAAGACATACCTTCCCAACGGTGATCAGCTACTAGAGTCAACTCACACAGGTTGCTAGATAACTGGTCAATGGGGAAAAGGCTAGAGATCTCATGAAGTATTGCCAGTTTTCTTCTAGAGCCTTTGGCAACTTTAAGATACGTGGACCAATTCTTTCAAAGAATTCTAGCTGGGGAATTCTGGAAGATGAAGTCCACGTTTCTTGAAGTGGTTAAAATTGTGAAATTCTGTTCTGGTTAAGATATCTAGTTAAGATATGACTTAAGAGAATTGTATTTCAGTGTTTATAAAGCTGGCTGAGCTAATTGGTTTAGGGGAGAGGTTCTATCATTTGGTTTATTCTTTATATGAGAAGTGTCTTTTCTATTATTATTATAGCAGCCATTATTTACAAAGACGATTCATGCAGTGCTTCCCTTTGCCTTTGACTACTACGTTTAAGATAGCCCCTCTGTTAACAAATGAGAGAGAAGGGATGTTAAAAAGAGACAGTTTTAGCACTCTCTGCCTAATTTTGCAGCAGGAGGCAGACAACTGGAACCATCTGTCAAAAAAAAAAAACTGTATAAGGGTTTGTGGTTTTGAGTTTAGGTATGTAAGAAATTGTGCACATTCTACAACTTCCCAGAATTAAAAACATTTTTACTACTCTTTAGAGACTCTACATGCAAAAATGGCATTTCTAATCACTCAGTGCCAGGAAACTGCAAACTTCAGCTCTGTAGGTTTTCAAAGTAGCTCTGTAGGTCTTACTTCAAAGTAGCTGTACTTAAGGTCAGTTAAAACTTAAAAATACCACCAGAAAATAAGTTTATGTTCACATGGGTGAAACTCAAGGGATTTTAATGGAGATAGCTTGACCGCAGCCCACATCTGTATTTCAGAGGGTGATCTTCATACAGGTACTCCTTGACTTACAACCATTGGTGTAACAACCCAACCGAAGTTAGAACAGCACCGGAAAAATGATTTGCAATTCTGGCACTTATAAAAGTTGCACCTTTCCAATTTTGTCATAGTCACATGATGAACATTCAGGTGCCTAGCAACTGGTGTGTATTTACAGTGGTTGCCATGTCCCAGGGTCATGGGATTGCCATTTGTGACCGTTGCAGCCAGCTTCCGACAAGCAAAATCAATGAGGGAAGCCAGATTTGCTTAACAACTGCACGATTCACTTAACGACTACAATGGTTTGCTTAAGAATTGTGGCAAAAGTTGTAAAAAAAAATCAAGCACAACTCACTTAACAAATGCCTTGCTTAGCAACAGAAATCCTGGTCCCAGTTGTGATTGTAAGTTAAGGACCAATTTTAGCTTAATGTAGACCAGGGGTAGGGAACCTTGGCTCTTTTATGACTTGTGGACTTCAATACCCAGAATTCCTAAACCAAGCATGCTGACTCAGGAATTCTGGGAGTTGAAGTCCACAAGTCATAAAAGAGCCAAGGTTCCCTACCCCTGATGTAGATCAATGTAGCTGAAGGCCTAGGAAGACTTAAATTAAAAAGAATGATACTTTATCATTTCATCATTGAAATAGTGAAGACTGGCTAACTTTCAAGCAGGCATTAAGCTACAAAATCAAACAATAAAAATGAAACACAGTTGCTTTTCAAGAAACAAGGTAATAGCCAGAGTCATAAAATGTAACACTATACACAGAAACAACATTCAGATAAACAACAATTTTAAAAGAAGGTACTAAGGTAAGTTGAGAATTGAAATATGATGTTCTTGCAAAACAGTTTTTCTTGAATATAATATGGTGAGAATGTTTTTTCGCTTTGACCCTTCAGTGTAAAATGGATGTGAGCAATCCACAGGTTAAAGGATGTTTATAATTTCTAAGCTCTGAATAAGAGTCTGTATAATTTTCTGTTGAATTCTGGCAGGACCTTAAACGTTTTTACAAACCAACAGTCCTCAGAATTTCCACAAATTTTTTTTTGGGGGGGGGAGTAGAATCGGTCTGGAAATTTCTCCCTTCATTTTGGTAATGACATTATATGACTGCCATAGTCCCCTTTAATTCTTGCTGCCAAATAAACTATTACACTTGTGCCTCCTCCCTCAGCTGCAAAGGGTTATTGCCAGAAAACAAGAGGTTTTGCAAAGCCAGTTTTAGAATGGATTCCCACTTTCAGGAATGAAAGACATAAGACAAATGAAACATTTGGACCTGTTAATGAACACTGAAAGAAAGAAGATGCAATAACAGGTTTGATTTAAAAAAAAAAAAAAAAAAGGTCCTAGAGCCTGAAATGCTCTCTGTGATCTCTGGATGGATGAGAATACTGAATTGTGGACATTTCATTTAATGTTAGGAAGCTTAAATAATAGCCTGTCAACTCTACCTAGGATTCTTGAGTCAGTGTCGCCAACCTCCATCTTTCCTTTACCACTAGGCGAAAGCAGCAGACTCTGGAAGCCGAAGAAGCCAAGCAGCGATTGAACGAGCAATCCATCTTTGTAAGTGAAGCTTCAGGAGCTGGGTGAACTGGTTGCCCAGTTGTTCAGCTGGCTCCCCCCAGGATCTTGGCAGGAGGAAGAATGGAGCACCAAGTCTGGCTGGGGACTTTGGGGACTGACTCTGCAGCCAGGGAGAGGGCGTTCTTCCCAAGGGCTCTCCCTTGCTCCAGCTTAATGCTAGGTCAGGGCATAAATAGGGCCTTTTGGTGTGGTTGAGGTGCCCTGGGGCTGACGCTGACCTCTCTCCCTAGGGGGAGCAGGAGGACGATGAAGACAGGCAGCAGCCCAAAAAGTCTGAGTCGGAGGTGGAGGTGAGTGCGGCCCCGGGGCACAGCATGCATTGTCTAGGCAAAAGACTCCCATTGCACCCTACTAGAGTACTGCTGCATGAGGTTGTGGCATTGTGTGCAAAGATTCGGCAGGGAAAGGTAGGCTTCAGTTTGGTGGCTGTGATTTAGCTGGAGTTGTATATTGATGAATGGAGTTTTGTGCTTAAGCAGCAGGGTTGGACCTGAGTTTTATCTTGGGGAGAAACAACGTGTGTTTGTTTATGTGTGTGTGTCTGTGTGTGTGTGTTCTCCTTTGCTTTGTATTCATTTCTCTGAAAGCCAGTTTGTCGTGCTGTTGCTCTTTATGTCACTCTGTGCCATTGTTCCTGCTGGAGGGGCATGGGGGCACATTGCATATGCGTGGCACGTGTCTACTTTTGTCATTCTTGACCTGGCTACTGCATGGAAAGGATGGGGCAGGGTGTTCGGTCTGTATTTAAGGCAGCGGGTATACGAAGGGCTGTGCTGTGCTTGACCCTTGTCTCTCCCCCCTTCCCCTCGCTTCCTGGTAGGAGGCAGCTGCCATTATTGCTCAGCGGCCTGAGAACCCTCGGGAGTTCTTCCGACAGCAAGAACGAGTGGCTTCAGCCAGCTCTGAGACACCCTCGCCCTTCAACAGAACAGGTAGGGAGCTTTCAAGGTCTCCTGCTCTGGAAAGAGAAAGCAAAAATGCAACAGTGGCTTCCAAGGGACGTACCACGGAAACTTGGCAATGAGGGTTTTGGAAATTTATTGTCAACCCTTAGGTGGTCTTTGCATTGGATGGTGAGAAAATGCACTTTGATGTTTAAAGCACATCAAATATCAAGAGACCTTGGGAACCTCTGCCACTGGAGAGAATCTAGGCAGAGAATGATTGTGGCAGAAAAGACAGGCTGGGTGGTGGTTGTGTTTTGATATAGGCAAGCATCTTAAGCCAGCACCTTAATAGCAAATTTAACTTTAGAAAGGGGGAACTGTCTAACACAAATAGAAGGACACCATTCCATTTAACATACAAACACGTTTTGAAACTCACAGTCACAGAATATGGTTGAATTCAGTTATTCCGTAGAACAGTGTTTCCCAAACTTGACAATTTTAAGGCATGAGGACTTCAACTCCCAGAATTCCACAGCCAGCAACGCTGGCTGTGGAATTCTGGGAGTTGAAGTCCACATGCCTTAAAATTGTCAAGTTTGGGAAACACTGCTGTAGAATTTGATATGTATGTGCATTGATTTTGAAACTTAGTTATGTGCACATGCACAGGCCTCCGTTCCTAACCACAGTGATCCCAGAAATGACAAAATATGTCTTTGATATCACAATACATCATTATATTGCACCAAGGGTACAACGGGAGGAGTTGATATCACGATGTCACAACATTTTTTTGTCTACTTGCTCTGTTTCTTCTCTTCACGTATTAATGTCACAAAGCATTTGTACTTTCGGTCATGGATAGTACGGAAAGTATGAGGAGGAATGAAAAATGTTGCTTTATTTATTCTAATATTTAAATACTGCTCCTATCACCAGGCTCCAGGTGGTCCCGAAACAATAATCTATAAGATCAAACAAAATCCAAGCTCATATCACTATCCTTGCAAAATGAAAATCAAATTGTTTAGCAAACTATTCAAAAGGCACTTAAATTCCGAATGACCACATAAGGTTACCTTTGTTGCTTCCTGGAGACAGTGGTGGGGCCTTCTTGGTTTCTGGGAGAATCAATTTCACAGTATGATGGGTGGTGGTGTGCAAAGGCTGCCATTGGATAAGAAGTGCAGGGCCAGCAGAGAATAACCTTCTCCACAAGTAAGCTAGATCTGCTGCTTAAGACAAAGTTTATTTATTTATTTATTTATTTATGAGACTTATATACCGCTTTAAGTGCAAGCACTCTCTAAGCGATGTACACCAGTAAGCAATGTATATATATATTTACATTGCCCCCAACAATCTGGGTCCTCATTTTACCTACCCCGGAAGGATGGAAGGCTGAGTCAACCTTGAGCCGGTGAGATTTGAACCGCTGACCTGCTGAACACAGTCAGCTAAAGTGGCCTGCAGTACTGCACTCTAACTGCTGCGCCACCTCAAAGTCACAGTCTTTGAGAGGAGGAGCTAAACTGAAGGCTTTTGATGAAGTCGGGATGATGATCTGGGATGGCCAATAACATTCATGCATGTTACAATCTCCTGAGCTGCTTCTGCAAGACATGGGAGGTAGGCAGCTCACGGCAGCCATTGTCAGTCTACTGTTCGTTTGCTGCACCTCTACTGTGACTTATTCTGGCTCCTTTGGGGTTGACCCCAAGAGCTGGCCAACCTGCAATAAGTCAAAAGCCGTGCTTTCTGAAATCTTCTGCATTATGCCTTACGGTTTGGACCTCCACATTGTCTATTAGGTTGGCTCTTTGGGGACTCAGATACAGTTACTTTAAGTACAGTTTCATTTCCCATCACTGCTTACATCTCCTGCCTCTTGGCTCTCTCTTTAGTTCCCTCAACCTTCCTGCCTAGCTGCTCAAGCCCTTCACACTGATCTGTCTTGGCCCTCCCATTCCATAGTCCCCGACCTTGCTTCCCATTTCCACCCTGGTACTGTCCTCTCGTTCTCTTTGGCTTCTCGGGGCCTCGCCTTCTTTCCCTGCTATCTGGCCCTGGACTTGAGTCTGGACAGCCCAGTGGCAGGAGACGGGGGTGGGTAACGGAGTGGGGCTGCTGGAGGGAAGACTGACTGTTCTCTTCTGCTTTCTCTGTCTTCGTCCGTCTGTCTGTCTTTCTCTCAGCAGGTCGTCTGCACTGTCCTTTCATAAAGACACCTGACAGTGGGCCGCCTTCCTCTTCCTCTTCCTCGTCCTCCCCTCCACGGACTCCCTTCCCCTATATCACTTGCCACCGCACACCAAACCTCTCTTCCTTCTTCCCATGTAGGTAGCCAGGTCCCGGCTGGGCTTTGGGAAGTTGATTTGAGGAGGTGGCTCCTAAAGGGGCTTTGATATACCCCTGGAGGCTTTTTTTTTTTTTTTTGCCATGTCCCATCTCATCTCACCTCTGAAAGCAGGAACAGGAGCCAGTAACTATGCAGGAACTATACATCACAGACTGGCTCAGGAAAGCCCCAGGGATTGGCTCTTCTTTCAGCATCCTGCTTGAGGGCCGGCTGCATGCCTCATCGTGAACGATAGCCCCCAATGTCTGGGTTTATTTATTGACACCATTTCTGTCCGGCCACAATTCAGAGGCTTTCAGCAGCTTACCTAAAGTATAAAACCAAATTTGGAAAAAGATGCAATTAAAAACAGTAAGACAAGCCCATCCAGAGTAAAAACTACCAACGGTAAAAACTGAGATGTCTTGACAGAAGCAGGAAAAGGCTCTCCAGAACAACTTGGCATTTAAAAGCTTCTAAAATATGAATGTGTGGTGGGGTGCTACCCTAGTCAAAACCAGCAGGGTGTTCCACAGCATCACACTGTCACAGAAAAGCAGTGCCTTCTCGCTTGAGATGAAAGCTACGGTGCTGGGAAAAGTGAGGTCTGAAATGAGGTTTCCACAGTAACAATCTTCAGAGAGTTTCTCCATTCATTCGCCCTCCCTCCCCATTAATACAATTTTGGCACACGGGTTCCTCCAGGAACTCTCCTACATTCAACCATTGGTTCCCGGGCCAAAGTATTAACACCACCTGGGGGCAGCCATAGTTCAGCTTTTGATGTGAATTTCATTTGCTGGAAGCTAAAGCACGCGTGTGTGAAGACCGACAGCATTTACACACAGCAGGCCTGTTTGGGGGTGGAGGGGAGGAGGATCCCTGTGTAGATTGTGTTGGTGGGGAAAAGCCAAGGGTGGCACTCTTGGGTTAATCAGCTGCCCATGTATGGTTTGGGAATCCTGAGAAGCTGGCGCATCCTATGGCTTGCTGTGGGCTGTGCTTCCGAAGGCAGCTAAAAGAGGGGAGTACAGGATGGATATAGCCTGTTATTTAAAATGTCATTTGAGTCAGGCCCTTCTCTATTGTTCTACGATTCCAGGGCTACATCTGCTTTTTCGTCCTCGGTCCCTATTGAAAGCCACAAAGGCAGGGGGGGGGAGGTGTTTCACTGCTCCACTTCCCAGCATGTTTGTCAGTGAAAAGTAAGGAATATGACCTGGCACTGCAACTGTTCTTGGAGGAAGAGAGAGAGAGAGAGAGAGAGAAAGAAAGAGAGTGAGAGTGAGAGTTGTATATATGTGTGTGTGTGTGTGTGTGTGTGTGTGTGTGTATGTGTGTGTTTTCTGAGGTTTTTGCGGATGTTTGTATGTAGGTCTTTGGTTATTCGTGTTTTCTCCCGAGTAAAATTGGAAGTGTCTTGGCGACGTTTCGACGAAGTCCCATTCGTCATCTTCAGGCTGGTGTTTTCAGCTTCGTGCTCCTCGAAGCACGAAGCTGAAAACACCAGCCTGAAGATGACGAATGGGACTTCGTCGAAACGTCGGCAAGACACTTCCAATTTTACGCGGGAGAAAACCCGAATAACCAAAGACCTATGTATGTATGTATGTATGTATATATGTATGTATGTATGTATGTATGTATATGTATAACTGGGAGGACCATGGGTTTCTATCCTTGGCTATGAAATCATGTGTTTTTGAAGATGCTGTTAGATCTTGCTCTTTTGGTTTCAAGTGAAGGTGCCACATCTTTTCTGTATGCACTTGGGGGCCCCTGTGCCTTAGGGACTTGTGGCTTTTGCCTTGTCCGCTCCCTCTTGAGTGCCTATGTGGCTCATTCACAGGCAGCCAGACGGAAACACACAGAAAGGCCTCTGCCTCTGCTAGTAGCCCTTGTGACTCCAGTACGGCTTCCACGCCAGTGGGTGAGCAGATTGAGCGTGCCCTGGATGAGGTGACGCAACAGGATGCTTTAAAAGGTAGGCGCTGCTCCCGTCTCCACAGTCAGTGTTGTCCCTGTTTCCCAGATTGAATTAGCAGGACGTTGGTATCTTTGCATTCTGTCCAGTTCGCAGATGCTCAGCCAGCCCTCTGCCACCCTCCAAACACCCCCTCTTGCTTCCTCCTTCTTGCAGACTCCTCCAGCCCAAGCAGCGAAGAGGCAGGCATGGCATCTGCTATGAACTGGGCTCCCCCCAGTGAAGAACAACCAGTGGAGAAAGCAGAAGAGCCTCCTGGGGCTACAGCCTGGCAAGGTCCTGACTGGACAGAACCACCGCAAAGTGGGACTGACCCCGTTGAAGACGTGGTGCTCCCAGAGGCCAAAGAAGAGCCTCTCTTCCCAGCAGCCCCACCTCCAAAAGAAGAGCCTCAGTTCCCAGCAGCCCCACCCTCTGTGCAGAGTGAGGGTGCTTTAGATCTGGGGGAGGCCTTCGGTTTTTCACAACCACCTGCACCCCCCTCTGAGAACATTCTTGACCTGTGGCAGAATGACAGCACTGTGGTGGAACCCAACCCTCCTGACGCCTGGGAGCTCCAGCAGGGTGGACCTCCCACTCCGGCCCCGTGGGATCTTCGTGATGGGCCGCCCATGCCTGCCCCCATGCTGGTTGAGGTGGATGTCCCTCCAGGGGCACCAGAGCCCCCATCCTCCACAGGCCTTCCTGAAGATAACCTCTTGAACTTCAATGACCTGCCTGAGCCCCCAGCAACTTTCTGTGATGCAGATCAGGACGAAGAGCCAGCAAGCATTATTGCTGTTGAAGGGCTGCATCAGATGACACTCAGCTACCAGCATGCCCTGCAGGAAGCCTCTGGGGTGCACCAGGAGCCCCAACTGCTCACTAATGGGGAGACTGCCCAAAAGGAAAGCACGCAGGTAAGTCTGACAAGGCTTCAAAACAATTTTGCAATTCCTATGCCGGCCTCCGGATGCAGAACAAAGCTCACATGTTATGCTACTATAGGACGGCTTTCTGTGGCACCCTTTCACAGACAGGATTCAGACCAGACTTAGCTGAAACGAGTTTGAGTGGCTTGTGCTGGAGAGCACTGTAACAACCCAGTTGTTGTCTTAACATATTGTGTAAACTGGGCTGTCATATTATGCCAGGATATGATTGAAGCACTGAATGATATACAAAAAAAATTAGTGGGTTTCGTTAGTTTGGGTTTAAATTTAGCATTTTCTCTGAACTTAAAAAGTATTTGTTAACCTTGCTACTGGAGAAGTGATATATCTAGAGTTTCCTGTCCTGTAAATGAATGAAGAGATGGATGAATTTCTATGCAGTCTTAAACAGTGTTTGTTCCATTCGTGTGGATTAGTTAATCTTTGATGATTTTTTTTGTACAGTAAGATTTTCAAATGCATGTTAATAAATAGCAACCTTTTGTGCACATTGTATTGAGTAGGCAAGCACAGATTATGGTTATTCTGTATTCATAATTTGGAAATGGACACTTTGTACATATTTCAAAGGAGAGCACATGCAACAATTTGATTTTTTTTCTTCCAGACCAGTGAGGGCTATTTTAGCCAATCACAAGATGAAGATTTTAACCAATCAGAAGAACTCTCTGCTAAAGCTCCTCCTCCAGTGTTCTACAATAAGCCCCCAGGTAGGCTCTGAGATTTATAGGTGGTCTTGGAGAAATCCATTCCATAACAAAAAAACAAGAAATTAATTTAAATGGGAGAAATATAAAATACTGCATTTTACTGGGGGAAAAAATGTAAGGTACAAATATAAACTCTGGCAGGCCTTGCTTGGCAGTGGTACCTGTGAAATGAATCTGGGTGTCCTTGTCAACCACAAGTTAAGCATGAGTCACCAGTGTGAAACAGCTGTTCTGAGGTGAATTGACGGGAAGGACATAGAATCTAGATTGGTGTTTTTTCAAAGTTGGCCATGTCCCAGAATTCCTCAGCCAGCATAGGGTAAAATTACAAGGTTGAGGCTAGAGATAAGGAAAAATTCCTGACCTTAGGAGCTGTCAGCCAGTGGAATAGGCTGCAACCTGATGTGATGAGTTCTTTCTTGGTTGAGGTATTTAAACAGAAGGTAGATGGCCATTTCTCAAATGGGCTTTAGTGCCGTGAATTGAACTGAATAACCTCTGTGGTCCCTTCCAGCTCGGAGATTCAAAGAATGGCTAATTGTGAATGGCAATATAAACAGATATACATGGGCCTTGCATGACCATACTGCTATAATAGACAGGGAAAGTCTGAACAGAGTTAGGTCAGACACGAAAACAGGATTTCTTGTGACTGGGGACTCAGGGAATGCTGTCCTATCCTGTGGATCATGGTTACTTCATTCAAGCATGACCACCATTGTCCTTCGGGCTTCCCCAGCAACAGAGGGAATGAAGAAGTGGATCTGGTGGATGCATCTCCATTGTAGCCTGCTCAGTCAGACATTCTTAAATGCCTGAACACACTTTAACCTTCTGTCGAGGCATAAAATGGGTTCCCCTCAGGATTCCTGAAATGGAAGCATTAGTGATTTCCTTGGAGAAGGCAAACAGCCGGCCTTGCTTGCAGCTAATCTTTTTTTGTTCGTTTGTTTCTTCTTTTTTCCCCCTCAGAGATTGACATCACCTGTTGGGATGCTGACCCAGTGCCAGAAGAAGAGGAGAGCTTTGGGGGCAGCGTTTAAGGCTGACTCTCAGGCCAAACTCCTCAACCCTGCACCTAGCAAGTCCAGTGTCTGCAAGCCTGGAGCAGCCGCAGTGAGGGCCTGGTGCCCCCTTGCTCCATATTGTAGCCCTGCGGTCCATGGCCTCAGATTGTACCCCGGCCAGATAGAAAAATCTGGGAGGGGTGGATAACTTTTTCCAGTGCGCGCTCTTTCTTTCTCTCTCTCTCTCTCTCTCTCTCTCTCTCTCTCTCTCTCTCTCTCTCTCTTTTTCTAATGGTGTCAAATAGGAAATGTGTAAATCTGCCTGGTCCTCTCTTTGTTGGTAGCTTCCCTGCAGATCCCTTTCTTGTTGCCTTTGCCTATGGGGATTTTTCAGATCCCTCCTGTCCCAATGCCATTTATGCCATTTGGGTTGATCTCTTGGGGGGGGGGTGAGGTGTGCTGCTCTTGGGGAAGGATGGGAGGGCCTTTCCTCCACTCAGGCCCTTCCAGAGTTTTAAGTATTTTGCACGAATTTAAAATAAAATATGGCAATAAAATGGCCCTGTGTGGGCAAGGCACTGGCTTCCATCTCTTCCCTTCTTCACCTGGTCCCCAGAAGCCTTGTTCCCAGGGAAGCAGAAGCCCTGTCCATTCTGGGTTCCAGCAAATGTTAGCAGCAAGAGACGTTCTTTCCCCCACAGCTCAGCTCAGCTCCGTGGCCCTCTGTCCGAGAGTGAGCCTGTTCCAGACCCTTCTCCTCAGGTCTTTATTTGCCCTGAGAGCCTGGGACAAGGAGAAACTCTGGATGGGCACCCTTCTCTTTTCTCTTTCTTCTTTCCTCATCCATTCCATGCTTCGTTTTCTTTCCCTCCCGTACAGTAATTGTTTTTTTGAAAGCACAAATTCTGTAACAGCAATGTGCTTATGTATGTTAATAAATAAATTGAATCCAAGCAGGGCAACTGGCTTTGAAATCCAGGATGACTTTATTGAAAAAGAGAAACCATGGGGGCGGGGGGGGGGAGGGAAGGGAGAAATGGCTGAAGAACTGCAGGGGCCCAAGTAGTCTGGCTGAGTTCTACAGAAAATCATTCAGGGCAAGTCTATTGTCTGTTTTTATTTCCGGTAGCGTCCTTTTTTCTGCTACCATAAATGGTTAGAAATGTGCTTTATAAGAGCGTCGGGGCGGGAGGATTGTGCAATTTTAAATTCATGTGGCAAGCAAGCGTTTATGTGGTAAGGGAGCACTGAGGAATGGTGGTAAACATCAGTCCACTGACCAACCTTGCATGAAGGTAAAGAACGCACCGCTAGGTGGAGCTGGTGATAAAGGAATGCTGTTCTGGAACAGGCTGTACCACTGAACACAGAGAAGGAAAGCCACTGGGTCTCTGGATTGGGAGGCATGGGCTTGCTTCACTTTGTACCACTATACATGGGGATTGCTTTAAAAGGAAACCACATCCACCTTTGCTTGTGCACAGACTCAAGCAGCTAGTACCAGGTTTGTAATAAATCAGGTTCCACAAACTTTATTGTTGTCAAAATGTAACAAACAAAGATAGGAAACGAAGTTTAGGCCAAGCCAGAGGCCCCCCCTTACAGTCAGCACCAACAGAGCCAGTAGTGGGCCCAGAGAAAGGGAAGTGGTTGAGATGGGGAGACCAGCCCCACTCTCGCCCTGGCCAAGAGGTCAGTTGCAACGGGGATTTTTGCGCTGTGAAGACTGTGGCCCAGACACGTCTGGAAGGCTTGGACTACGGGACTTGGTGGCTCCCCCAGGCCAAGGGAACAGGCTGCTCAGACCCATGCAGCAACCAGAGTCCCACGTAGGTCGCAATATGGCATGCTACACTGCCGTAGTCCTGCCAAATAAAGGCATTGAGACGGGCAGATGCCAGGGCCCGGACTCGTAGCTGTCTCTGGTGCTGAGTTCAGAGTCTGTCCAGCTTGGGAAGATACGTTGTGAATGCTCTGACTCCAAGTAGAGGTTGGTGCAGGTAGGGCCCTGGCTGGCTGAGCTTGGCAGGTGGAGGGCTGAGCCGTAGCCCCGATCCAGGAAAAGGGGCTTATAGCTGGGCGGCTGCTCCTGCTTCTCTGGCTGCTCGTGGCTCAGGAACGGGGCGTTGATCTTGCGATACAAGCCACGTGTGTCTGTCAGGACTTCGCTGTACGGTGGTGGTGGCTCAGCCATCAGCACTGCTTCCTCATAGCATGGAGGCTTAGATGGGTCTGGCTCTGCAAGCAAAGTGATCACAGCTGTTGAGTGGAAGCAACAGTTGCATTGGTAACATTACCATCATGCCCACCGACTCGGATTTCAGTAAATAAGCTCTCTATAGCAATACTGGAGGAAGTAGGAACAAAGGCTGGAGGAAGATTCCCCCTCCTTTCCTTCAACTTTTTTATAGCAAGATCCTCTTATAGCTGAGGCACTTGGAGGGGGGGGGGGAATTAGGAAATTCCTATCCAGCTTTCCTCTTCAAGAAGCATCTTCACACATGGGGCATCAGACTGATTTAACCCTTTGAACTATCCCAGAGTCCCTCCCATTCCACAAGAAAGGAACTGAAATTAGGTGGAGTATGGGAGATTTATATCCCTCTGCTACAAAAGACAAGTATGGCTAACTTACGGGTTTTAAGCCAGCAGCATAAAACCCATATTGCACTAACTGAAGAGAGTACATGCCTTCAGGTTAGTGTCAGCTCTTCTAGGCCTCCCTCTGAATCTGGCATGGCAACCCTCTTTTCACCCCTTAAGAAGTCATCACAAGGGCATCTTCTGGCTCTTACCATGCCTACAGCTCCAAGGCCTTGGGGGCGGGAGGTGGTGAGGGTGGTGGGGCTCAATGCGGAGTCGGTGGGGCACAGGAATGCCTGGTGGGCTTCTGATGTAACCTCCCCCATAGGCAGGGCCCCCATAGGCAGGGCCCCCATAGCCCTCGTAATGCAAGGGCTCCATTTCCAACGTGCGCAGGTGCTGCTCCCGCAGCCTCTCCTCCTGTCGCCGTTTCATGCGTCGTCGCAGATAGCTGCAGAAGCAACACAGCAGCACAATGAGCCCCCAGATAAGCCAAAAGCCAGCAAAGCAGGTGAGGAAGGTGTAGGTGCCGTGGGACATCACCATCTTTACTCTGGGAACTAGGGTAGGGCCTCAGAGACTTCTCTTGACAGGCTCTGAATTTAAAGTCCTTCTTAGATCCAGCTTGGAGGGAAAGAAAGATCTCACTTTCTCAGGTCTCTTCTGCAAAGAGGCAAGGAAAGGCTTACTTCTGCAGGTGAAACTGTCTCTGCCTTCCTTGCAACCTATTCATGCCGATGGGGCCATAACAGTTCCTCAGTCTCCCTGGCCTGCTCTATGGCACAGACCGGAAATCCAGGTGCTACTTCAGTCTGGGACAGTGCTGGTGGGATCCGAGGTCTGAGTGCTGCCACTCTTTCACTCACACAGTCTTCTGTAAGCCCTTGGCAGTTGTGGCCATGGAATTGGTTCGCCAGATGCAAAGACCAACTCTTGAGCCTTTCACGAAGAAGAAGAAGGAGTTCTTGCCCCTAAAGGAGCCCAATGGAGGAAAGGAGAATGCTGGGAAAGTTCATGGACACAACCATTGCTCTTTTCCTCAACTGCCCAAGTTCTTGGATATTTGGGCTGACACGACCAGTAACACCAGCACCCAGCCCAACTTCTTCCCATTGCTAGGTTAGGGCTTTGGAGAACTGACGGCAGTGCTGATGGGAACGCTTTCTCTGCAAACAGACAGACAATGCTGGTCAGAGAGATATACAAGTTTTACATTCACAGAGCCTATGTTAGATTTGCTACCACTTTCCTAGTGAGCAATTCAGTGTAAATTCACAGAAGGAAGCACAACTGTACCCAGGGTGCAGGCACCCTCCTCCCCAAAACAAGAAAACATTATAGCAGGACTACATTATACAGTTACTGTAGGTGGCTTGCTTGGTTCTGGATTATTGTAGTGTGTGGATTTATTTGCTGCATATCATTTACAACATACTGTAGAGCACTGCGTGAACCCAACCACTGCAGCTTATTCAATAAGTTAAAACCATGTCTTAGTACAGTGGTTCTCAACCTGTGGGTTGGGACCCCATTTGGGGTCGAACGACCATTTCACGGGGGTCGCCAAACAACACAGTCCGCCATTTTTTCCCCCTTTTCCTTAGCTGTGCTACTCCCTTTTATTCTATCGCAGTGGTTCTCAACCTGTGGGTCGGGACCCCATTTGGGGTCGAACGACCATTTCATGGGGGTCGCCAAACAACACAGTCTGCCATTTTTTCCCCCTTTTCCTTAGCTGTGCTACTCCCTTTTATTCTATTGGCTTTTGAAAGCCAATATAATAGACTCTCTTGAATAGAGTCTAATTCTATTGGCTTTCAAAAGCCAATAGGAATTGTCCAGGCTGTCTCTGCCCTGCTGAGCCCGCCAAAAGTCCCATTCTGCAAATGGTGCTGCACCAGTTGAGTAGTCCTCGACTTACGACCGGTTGAGTAGTCCTCGACTTACGACCGGTTGGGGGTCGCGGCATCAAAAAGGTTGAGAACCACTGTTCTATTGGCTTTTGAAAGCCAATAGAATAGACTCTCTTGAATAGAGTCTAATTCTATTGGCTTTCAAAAGCCAATAGGAATTGTCCAGGCTGTCTCTGCCCTGCTGAGCCCGCCAAAAGTCCCATTCTGCAAACGCTGCTGCACCAGTTGAGTAGTCCTCGACTTACGACCAGTTGAATAGTCCTCGACTTACGACCAGTTGGGGTGTCGCGGCATTAAAAAGGTTGAGAACCACTGTCTTAGTATGATCTCTGTATTTTCAAGCACATACAGGGAAGAATGCAAAGCTTCTTGCTCAATTAGACAGAGGCACTTAGCTCAGTCAGTCTTCAGGTCTTCCGTCTTCCTCACCTAAAGCAGCCCCAGAAAGATGTCAGCCTTGCTCAAATCCGCAACCCAATTCTATGCTTCCACTATATACCCATCGTTATCTGTGTTCACACAAGAGTCTTGGATGGTTTGTGGTCTTTGAGGAAGACCGTGTGTCCCACTGCTACAACTATAAAGATGATGAGTGTCAGGGACAGTATGAGCTACGCTGTCTGGCATGCATGGACCCAGGATGAGAAAAAGGGCTTCAGAAAATTATGAAACAATCTAGTTCTATGGACAAAGCCTGAGCACCAAAATGCTGCCTCACCTCTCCTGATGGCATTGGCAGCCAGCTTCCCCGCTCACCAACAACCTTCCACCCACACACTTCACAGCTTCACCCTCAAAGCCTGGCTGCCACATGGTATGTAAGCCTAAATTGCCAAGATTTATTCAGTGTACTATTCCTACACCCAAGTGGGAATATTAGTGCTATTTGCGGCTTGGTAACAAAGGCGTTAAAGAAGAATTGGACACTTTCATTTGGAAGAACCCTCACAATTGTTAGCATTGCCATTCACCTCATATTCTTTTCCTTCTTGTCCCGAGTTGCTCAGAACTAAGCTGTTCTACTTCCCAGCCAAATATACATATTTTAAAGAATATTTTGGAAAAAGAAATTCTCAGCCCATATTTTCAGAAGCACATGTGAAATAGAAGATTTCTCTAGCACTTGTACCGGAGACAACTGCCAGCTTTTCATGGTCTCAGAAATTGAGGGAGTGCTACCATAGGACTTCGTCTAGTGTGGGATGGATGACATGACAATTGAACTCACAGGTGTCCTGAAAATCACACTCAAAGGATGCTCTTTGACAGTTTTTCATCAACAGGAGGAAAATATCAGGTGGAGGGGCACAAGGGTTAATCTCTTCAACATTTTTCTTCACTACTTGGATGAGGTAAAGGAAATGCTTATTATATTTGCAGGCAATTAAATTAGAAGAAAAAACAAAAACCCTAGAATCTTTATACTGTAGGTTAGAGAAAGTCAAATCGGCTGGAAAGTCAAAGAATGGAATTTAATGAAGAAAAATGAAAAGTTACCACTTAGGAAATAAGAATCCAACACATAGAATACATAGAATGGGCAATTCCTAACATGGCAATAGTGTTTGTGAAAAATACTTTAGAGTAATTCTTGACTAAGAGTCAGCAGTCTTATGGAGATGCGACAAAAGGCAAATAAAGCTTTAGGCTGCAAAAACAGATGTATAGTTTCCACATTTTAAGAAGTAATAATTCCACTTTATTCTGCATTTATCAAATCCCATCTCAAATAATAAATATCTCATGTTCTGGGCATCATATTTCAAGGAGTATTCATACAAAATAGAACACGTTCAGCAAAAGGCAATAAAGATGAAAAGGGGGGCAGAAATAGTGGCCTGTGATGAGACGAAGGAACTGAGTCTTGAGAAGAGACGGCAGGAGGTGGGTTATGGTAGCAGCCTTCAAATATCTGAAAAGAACATCCTACACAAATTCAGAACCTATCCATTACTGTTCCAGAGTGTAGTATTTGGCATAAAGGAGTAAGATACAAGAAGACATATTCCAATTGAATGTTAGGAAAAACTTCCAAGTAGTAAGAACAGTTCAATACTGAAACCAGTTACCAAGGGATCATTCAAAAAGAGGTTAAGCAGTAATGTGTGGGAATGCTTTAATTGGGACTCTTGCACTGAGCAAA
Source organism: Crotalus tigris (assembly GCF_016545835.1). NCBI lineage: Eukaryota > Metazoa > Chordata > Lepidosauria > Squamata > Viperidae > Crotalus > Crotalus tigris. Next base: position 1,820,195 of record NW_024097219.1, read on the forward strand.
GGGTTGGATTTTATGATCTAAATGGATCCTTTCAACTCTTATGATTTTAGTTTTACAATCCCTCAGGCACACACTTCTTTGTTGTTTTCCTAACTGGCACCCTCTAGATGTATTAATAGTACAAATGACAGAATTCCTTTCAATATCTTGTATAGGCACTAGATTTACCACAGAACTGGGTCACTGTCTCACCTTAACATTGAATTACATGGCTTAATAATACAACCAATAGCACAATTAAGTGCATACATTTTGAAAATGCCCTTATGTGAGAGCTGTTTATATAATAGCTTTTGATACTTTAATAAAACCTAAGCCAATCAAAAATTAATAATACCTTTAATCAAATTCAGTTACAAAAATTAACTGAAGCCTTTGTAGAAATTCTACCTGTGTGGAAACCTCTTTCATGTTAAAATCAGCTCTATCTCTGTTGAAGTCCACAGTCCACCTGTTGGTGAGGCTAGAAACAAAAGCAAGTGAAGTTCTGACTCCAAGGCCTTGGAACTAGACAGAAAGATAAATTTTGGAAAGTGTCCAAAGATCCACAAACTCCCCCAACCACAAGCTAATCCAAGATCTCAGGCTACCTTTAAGCTATAGCTTCCCTATTTGAGACAAATTCTAAAAATAGACCCAAATAGGTTTTCTACTTTGCTGATAAGCTATAAAAACCCAGAAAGATTCTGAATGCTAATTAATCCAAATTTTTGTATCTACAAAGTCAAAAGGACGACTATAGAAAATGCATAAGGAAAACTGAATGCAAGGTTGCATCTGTGCCTACCAATGAACATAGCTTCTTCTGCCTCTTTAATCACAGTCACTCAGAAGCATTAAAAAGATCAATCACCTCAAAAGAGAACTATTCCCTTCCCCCAAACTTTATTACCATTTAGGTTAAACTACTGTATCCCAAATCTTCAGAACCCAAACTAATCCATAAAATAGAAAATGTGAACTGGCTTCAATCTTGTATGTCTACAGTACTTCATTTTTGCTGAGGTCCCCATGGCTCACAAACACAATTTTAAATTGATAAATCAACATTACAGAATATGTTACCCTTAAAATTAAAGTTTGTGATGGGCGATTTTATATAAGAACAGCTTCACTAATTTGGGCCTCTCCAAATGTACTAGGATACCATCTTCTAGGACAGGGGTAGTCAACCTTGGCTCTTTTATGACTCGTGGATTTCAACTCCCAGAATTCCTGAGCCAGCTTAGCTGGCTCAGGAATTCTGGGAATTGAAGTCCACGAGTCATAAAAGAGCCAAGGTTGACAACCCCTGTCCTAGAACTCCTTGCCAACACACTTAATATTTTTACATTTTAGCAGATCACAGAAAAGCTTCTTTCCTAGAAAATTCTTAAATGTCAACATTTCCTGGACTTAAAACAGTATCCTGTATTGTTTGGAATTTTATATTCTGCTAGCTTTGTGATTCTCCAGTGATTCCTTTCAACATGTTATTTTCATTTTTACAATACACTGGAGCAAAGTATAAAACGTCCATCTGAGCCAAAGCGAATTATGATTTTACCTGTCTTCAGCAAATGTTACTATTCAATAACATTTATTTAGTCAAGACAGCAAATAAAATTGGATAGAGAACAGATAGACAAACATTCCTGTTTTATACAGCAGATATGCGCAAATTGAAAAATTTGTTTTTCTTTGTCAGAAACTCTTAAATTGTTAAAATAAACCTCACTCTTTGCTTTTATCTTATGTAAATCTTGGTTTGGCACATTGCTCTGGTCACCAGTTTGGGGGAAAAGTATAGAGTTTCAATCATATCCTAAGTACAGAATGTCAAGAACTGAAACAAAGACAAGATGTTAATAGCAGAAAAATATTCTTCCTGTGAGCATATTTGGTCCTTATAAAAAAAGCTAAAGAGCTTACAGTATAAGATTGTTCTGAATATTCTCCTCTAGTATATAGGAACAGGACAATCCCAATTAAAATAGACTAGTCCAGGGGTAGGCAATCCTGGCTCTTTTATGACTCGTGGACTTCAACTCCCAGAATTCCTGAGCCAGCCATGCCTACCCCTGGACTAGAACAAGATAAAATATACAGAGAAAATATGTGACATCATAATTGCATCATAGGCATCATAATTGAAAAAGCACAATGACAAATTGGAACAAGTCCAGAGGCCAGAGGTCTGAAAACAAAGCCCAATAGTTAAATTAATTAATTAAGGGGAACAGTTAAATTAATGGGGTATGTTTAGCCTACAGAAGAGACAAGTGTGAGGAGATATGACAACAATACACAACTACTTGAGGAATGTCACAAAGTTGAAAGACTGCACTTATTCTCTAATGCTCCAGAGGACAGAATCAATGGGTTAAAATTACTGGGAGCCATTTCAGGCTAGACATCAGAAAGAACAGTGGAACAGACTGCCACATGAACTGTTGGAATTCTCCTTCGTGGAAGGTCTTCAAATACATGCTGAATGGTTCATGTGTCGGAAATGTACTAATAGTCCTGCACTCAGTGGGAGGAATCGGTTTAACTGGCCTTCTAGTACCTTCCACACAAAAATTCCAACTACAGATGCCATAAAGCAGGATACAAGATAGTTGACCCTGGATTATGGTCTTGATAATTTTGTGGGTTCACAATAAGGCAATTGTGTGTGATGTCATGAGCATGAAAGCTTTTCCAAAGCAATGCCAGCAGTTGCTTTTATATTCTACTGAATTTGGGAGTTCAGGAAACTAGCAGAAATATTGTTGCCAACAGAAAAGGCCAGAACAGCTAAATTTAACTGAACTTTAGATACAGTAATACATATTATGTGTGCTTTAATTCTTCATACATATGGATTTTTAAAACGAGTCTGTTATGAATGTTCTGTGTTGTGTGAGAAAAGTGACTCTTCTAATAGGAATTGTGCAGAACTAAGAGTTCAGTTCAGTACCTCTCCTTGTACCCACTCCCAAATAAAAGGGACGCCTGTACTGGGCGCTGCAGATTCCAGCACCATATCATGACCATAAATGTCAATGTTTTAGCACATTTTGGCACAGATTTTTTTCTTAGCACGAATCTGGCCTAATGCAAGCTAGTATCAAAGGGAAGCAATAGAAAATGGCTGTAGCTGGTGGAAGAGTTAAAAGCAATGCATCAAAAGACTGGTCTACCTGAACAGCTATGCCTCAAAGCACAGACGGCTTAGCAAGAGATAAGACCCTCATCAATCCAGCCAGAACAGAGGCCTCTGACCTACAGCTGGAACTTCTGGTGGCTCTTGATAAGGGAACTTCCTTTCTTCTCCTTTGTGAGGCCAAATCGTGTGTCCGCTTAGCTCTATAGCTTCTGACATGGGGTCAGGCTGAATGCTGGTTTTGGAGATAAAGTGCCTTACAGCTCATTTCTGGGCTGCCTTAGTGCAGTTATCTTGAATCCTCAATCCCTGCTCCAGATTCTTCTTGTGGCTTACCCTCACGTATTAGCTTTGTTCATCCAAGCCTGTCGTTCTAACCTTCCTTGTGTACAGGCAAGGAAATAGAGATGTTTTCCTAGATTTGGAAGTGGGGGAGTAAAGGACAATTTTGTGGACGTCTAGACAGACTGGGAACTAATCACCCCTCACTCTTATCTCAGAGACTAGCAGAGATTGATTTAAATTATTCTCTTCTAGACCTGCAATGAAGGTGAAATCCTTGCCTTGAATTTGGCAAGGATTCAGACTCAAGGTAAAAACTCAGCAGAAAGACACTGTTGTTAGACCTCGCCACCATCGCATACACATACATTGATGTCTCCTTCAAGTCAAGCTTGATTCTGGGAGACTTCAGGGAGATAACCATGTAGGCAAGGAAGTCAGGGAAGCACACCGCCAGTCCCTTAAAGGGATTCTCTGGAAGCACTTGCTGCCTCAAAGGGAAAGAGCCATTCCTGCCCTACTGTACCTGCTCCCTCAATTATGTCCTAGTGCAGCCCTGGAGGTTAAAAGGTGTTTGCACAGAGGCATTTTTCCTCTTTCGTTGTTTTCCATAAACCTGGAGCCAGATGAGAACAAATGGTTCATAACAAAAAACTAAACCTGGAATGGCAGGTTTAGCCGACAAGACTACATGCTATGAAAAGGAATTAAAGATCCATTGCTTGGTATGGATACTGTATGCAGAAATGTGTCTTGAAGAAGCAGGAGGGTTGAGAAAAGGCCATGCTCCTGAATGTGGTTAATCTCTCCTAGTAAAGAAAAAAAAAAAGAATACAATGGGAATTCTGCTCACCCACCCACCCCCATTCCCAAAACATCTTTTCTACTAACTTTAAGCTCTCCCAAACACAGCATTGGGACAATCAAGGCTGCGGACGATATAGGTAGGAAAACCTCTTGGTCTCCATTCAGAGAAGGCAACTGGGCGTAAGTAGGGCCCCCTCCACCCTCCCCCCCCACCCCACCCCCGGTCTGCATTTCCACCAATTCTCCTGATCTGTGATGCACAGAGACCAGCTCTTCAATCTACTGTTGTGTTGTACCGGTGTCGCCCACGCTTTACAACCCCCACCTCTTAGCTGCCCGAGACACACTGATCCTAGATTTCTTGCGCCGCGAAGCCGCCACATTTGCGCGTATACACACCACACACACACACACACACACGAAACGCAGAGCCCAGCGCGCGCTCCCACAAGCAAACGAGAACGCGCTAAGCTTCCCTCTGCTGCCTCCCACCCCCCCCCCGTTGAGTTCCTCCCCCATATATTGCCAATCGCCACCTGGCAAGTCCATTGCCAGCCACAGGAAATGCTGCCACGATCCCAACCTGTGCCAAGTCCCCAGGTGCCCAAACACCAGGAGGCAACGACTCCCCAATTCCAGAAGATGGTCCGAGTCGCTTGGCACGGGAAAACGCTCTTAGGGCTGACACCGGCACATGGAGAGTCGAGGACAGCCTCGGGGAAGAATGTGTGTGTATGTGTGTGGGGGGGCAGAGAGCAGGGGCGCAGAGCCCCTAGAAGGAGGACGGCGCCCGCCCTAGCCCCAGCCTTCCTTCTCGTGCGGAAGAAGGTCGTTCTCCTCCTCACCGTTTCTTCCAGCGCCGAAATCAGGGGTCGCTCGTAGGAGCCCCATATCTCGACGGCTGCAGAGCCATCCCCCAGCCTTCAGTCCAGGCACGCAACCTAGCAGAGATCAGGGAGCGCGGGGGCCGAGAGGCTGGCCCGCTCCCGCCTTGCCCATGGCCCGCCGCCGCAGCCTCCACGCGGGCGGTGCCGGGCTCTCTCTCTCTTTGTCCTCTGCGCTGCGAGCGCTCACGCGTCTCTTTCTTTCTCTGGCTCCTGCCTAGCTCGCTCCCTGCCAGCCCCGCCCACTGGCTCCACCCTCGGCCGCCGCCGCCGCCACCACCACCACCGGCAGTTTCCAGTCGCTTCCTGCCCAGTTCGGGGGGCTCGCAGGGCTTTCCCTGGGAGAGATCCTTTGGGTAGGGAGTGGCGGGCGAGGCGTCGAACCGAGCGAGCCACCTGGCAGCCACCCACCCAGCCAGCCACGAGCCCGGCCGCCACGGCTTGATCCTGGGCGACGATCCCGGAGGCTCCTGATCGGAGTTTCCTGCCGAAATTCTCTTGGCTCCCTTAGGATCGTTCCCCTCCCCCCCCCCGGTCCCCCGATCCGGGCGGGCCTCAACGTCACGAATGCGGCCTCCCTTGACACCGGGTAGCACGCCAGGGCAGCGGGGAAAAGGGGAGGGGGGGGCAGAGCGGAAAAGGCTTCCGACGATAATCCACGAGGCTCGATTTCAGCCCCCACAGAGAAATCCGTGCTCGCTATCCCTCCCCGCTTTCCGAGCCAAGAATAGTGCCGGGAATGGAGGTCTTGATTCACAGCCGCCTTCTCCCCCACCCTTCCTCTCCGCCACCCTCCACATAGACGCAGAATGAGAGCTATTCCTAGAGTCTGTGCCGCTAAATAGAGGAGAGCTGAATGGGGGGGAGGGGGGAGCGCTAGAGCTGTGGGGAAGTCCTGTCACCTGAACGGGCACGGTCTCCTCATGAGCATGCCGGGCATAGGCTGAGGATCGTGAACTCTGAGAGCCTCGGAGGAAAATGTTCCTGCAGTAGTTCTATCTATTGTGACCCTTAGGGAACCAAGACTGCCCCATCCGTGCACAAGCAAGCTTGGGAGAATTTCCTCTGCCTGTGCTAAAACACAACCACACCACTGAGAAAAAGCCACCTACACGTCCAATTGTGAAACTATCCAATAAAGTCTAAGCCTGATTAGTGATGACCACACAACACTGACCAGGACAGAGATTATTTTCCACGAGAAAAGGAAGATAGGAGGAGGAGGAGGAGGAGGTTGGCTGAAACTCTATAGGCACCTGGCACCTAACATACTTTGCTAATGATTCCATATGATTCCATTTGTAATTTGAAAATTTCAGCAACTACCTTTGTGCTATCTAAAGGAGCTATTTCTTAAAGAACTATGAAAGGTGTAGTGGTCTTTGTCTCCTTAAAAATAGTGTAAGATCAGCCTCAGCCACTACAACTAGTAGAGCCATATGCATTCCCTCCCTTTACCAGTTTTTCTTTCAATGAATCCCAGTGCAAAAGTTGCCTGTCAGAGACAGAATGGCTGTAGCAATGGGGCCTCTATGAAAATGGAAGGGCAGTCCTTAGTCTGGCTTTCCTGTCCTTCCTTCAGAGTAGAGCAAATAAGGTGCCTTGTAACCCTGCTTTCCCTGCCTGAGGAGGTGCAACAGTCTGGCCTTTATCCAAGGGTATGCCATCCCATAATGGGAAACCAGACAGACTCTAGAGTTAAGTACAGATAGTCCTTGTTTAGTGACCTTTCACAGTCATGATGATGACAAAAAAGCAACTTTATGGCCAATCCTCACATTTCCAACCTCCACAAGTCTGTAAAACAAAGGAAAGCTGAAGTAAGATCACAAACACAGTGGTGATTTCACTTAGTGACCACTTTGTTTAATGACTAAATAAACAAGGACTAACCTGTAAATGCTTTGAATGGCTTGGTAGCCGCTGACTGTAGCTCATGGGAGTTGTAATGAACATAGTTAGAAGGCCCCAATTTAGGGGATGATGTGTTTGCCCCTAAAGACCTCCTTCCTTGGGGGGCCCATTATGAGATGCAGAGGAATTACCCACCCTATGGCTCTATGAAAGGGTGGAGCGAGCAGTCTGTGGCTTCCTCCCCCCCCCCCATCTATATGTTCTCAGCAGAGCTGACAGCTGCCATTCCTGACTGCCGAGAAGGAAGCCCCCTTCTCTAGAATGACAATGCTGCCTGCAGGCCTCTCTGTGCTGCTGCCATGGCGACAGAACCCAGAGAAACATACAAAACCACCCCTCAGTAGTTGCTATTGAAAAGTGTCGTGCTTGCTTGGCAAAGCCTTGGAAAGCTATCATGGGCCTGTCAAAGAGATTTAAGGGGGCAGGTTTTTACACCTCAGTACAAGGCAGATACAAAGCAAAAACATTGGAACCTGATTTACCATTATCTAAAGAAAAGGACAGTGTAGGCCCACAGTCAGTTTAAAGGTGTAACAACCACGTGAAGACTAAGAACAGCCAGGCTGCCTGTAACATTTGGCTGCTTTCCTGCTTCCCTTACACAGTGAATATTCTTGTGAGAGCTGGCCAATATCTTCATGATGTGGATGATGCACATCACACCAAACTACCAACTTCTAACGAGGGGGTATACCAGTTTGTTAGCCTGAGGGTCCTGAATTCCACACCCCAGAAGAAATGGAGATCAGGGCCCAGTGCTCTGTCACTTGAGATCGGTGACTGCTGGCATTCCTTGACCTCCCCATATTGACACAGCAACTAAAGTCCCCAACTGCATCCTTGCCCAACGGTCTTCTACCCTCCTGTCTCCCTCTTTGTGCTTGCTGCATCCTCTTTCTGTTGACACTGGCCCAGCTGCTGCCCTGTGCAATAGCTTTGTTTCTCATGTGTTAGTGACATGGCTGTTTCCTGATCTAAATCAAAACTATTATTAAAATTTTCCACTTTTTGTGGTGGAAAGGTAGAGGTCAGCCAATCAGTGCTGTTAATGAAGGTTTTGTGAAAAACAGATCTAGCTGGTTCTTTATGAATCTTTGGAACTTGCCAGTTCTGGGGATCCAAAAGGTGCTGTTTCAAGAGGCAACTGGACTTTCTTGTTTTTCTTTGAAGACATTTTGCCTCTCATCCAAGAAGCTTCTTCAGCTCTGACTGGATGGTGGGGAGGGCAGCATTTATATTCCCTGCAGACAGGTCATTTGCATTCTTTTAGAGAGTCGTTGAGGCCACCTGAAGGTTTATCTATGTCCTCAGGGTCACTTGAGTAGTGCAAGTGGGTGTCTGGCTTGAAAGAGGAGTCAAAGAGTCCATCTATGTCAAAACTGAACAGCCCTCTCTCAACAGAGGGGGAAGGATATGACATCATCTATCTCCAGTCTACCACACAGTCCTTTCAGCAGTTCCAAGAAGGCTCCACACTCATTTGCATTACTCAGGTGATCCTGGCAACACCTCCAAGTGGCCTCAACAACTCTCGAAAAGAATTAAAATGACCTGCTGTCTGCCAGGAATATAAATCCTCCCACTCCTCACCATCCACTCAGAGTTGAAGAAGCTTCTTGTATGAGAAGCAAAATGTCTTCAAAGAAAAACAAGGAAGTCCAGTTGTCTCTTGAAAAAGCATCTTTGGGACAACCATAACTTGGATGACTGAGAATCTCCATAGACAGTTCTGGGGATGACTTTCACTGCCAGCTTCAGGCTCCCCACAGCAGTATGAACTGCAACTGTGTAACATATGCTTATGTGTGCAAGTGGGGAGCTACTGTAAATGAAAGAAGGGGACATACATTCTTGTTCTATGTCTCCCAATTCATTGGATAACAGTGCTGACCTATGCCACCTTTGCCATAGGCTCCTTTCATGAATGGGCTGACTAAGAATCTCAAAAGCCACATGCTGCATGGGACAGAGCATACAGTTCCTTGTCGTGAGTCAGCTCCTTTGTGTTGTGGGTATTGCCCTCTGTGGAATGTGACCCAGAATAGCGCTTCCTCTGTGTGGGTAGGAACTTACTCAGCACTAACTACAAAACATTATTTTCTTACTGGAATAGACACTTGTGGATTCCCATTTTTGAGCAAAAGTGGCTTACTCCTAAATGACTTTAGCCTACTTTGTTTTTATTCACTTTGGTACACTGAGAAATGCTTACACCATCTGGTAACACAAAACACTCCAGGGTTAAAAAAAAAGAAAAAGATATGTCCTCTAATGTCAGCTATTGAAAAAAAAGCATCACATCACCCTTTGAGAGATCATATTTGGGTCCAGTTTATGGCCGTGTTTTCTCCTACCAATTCATGCTTCCCTTCAGATGTGGGGGCAGAAGCCTCCTGTGTCACTTGAAGCATTTGTACCTTTGTATACCATTGCTTGTTTTGCATGAGCAGCAGAGCTGATGGTACTTTGAATGGGAGGCTACCTGGACCTGATAAAAAGCTTTGCTTCTGCTAAATGGAACAGGGGAAGGGAAAATTGGACTAAGATTCAGGAAGATAGCAAGTTGTATCTAGATTTTTCTCAAGTGGACCACAGGGCCAATGAAATGCGTGGGACAGGTCTAAGGGACAAGTCTACGTTCTGTTGATTTGGCTGGTCTACCCTAAGCATAGTTCAAATCTGGATCCACCCAAGATATTGTACTACACCAATGGTTCTCAACATTTTTAATGTCGCGACTCCCAACCGGTCGTAAGTCGAGGACTACTCAACCGGTCGTAAGTCGAGGATTACTCATCTGGTGCAGCACCGTTTGCAGAATGGGACTTTTGGCGGGCTCAGCAGGGCAGAGACAGCCTGGACAATTCCTATTGGCTTTTGAAAGCCAATAGAATTAGACTCTATTCAAGAGAGTCTATTCTATTGGTTTTCAAAAGCCATTAGAATAAAAGGGAGTAGCACAGCTAAGGAAAAGGGGAAAAAAATGGCGGACTGCGTTGTTTGGCGACCCCCGTGAAATGGTCGTTCGACCCCAAATGGGGTCCTGATCCACAGGTTGAGAACCACTGTACTACACCATCTCGTATTTTGAATTGGGCTTGTGGAGCTCTGCTTAGCACTGCAGCATTTATGACTGCTACTTTCTCCTGCTTAAAAATCAGGCAGCTTAACTGCATAAACCAAGGCTAGAGCTGAGAAAGGGGAGGGAGCATCCAAGAAAAAGTGCTGCTATCAGCCATGTGTGCTATGCAAGATGAAAAGTGTTTCCTAGCAACAGCTGAGAGCATCGCTTGCCCAGCAAAGGAACCTCCTACAGCTCGTCCCAGGAAAGTAACACATCAGGTTGTCGCAGGGACACAAGGGTAGTACAGCCAAAGTCCAAACAGAAGTCAGAGGGAAGAGAAGATCATTTGAGATACCATTAAACGAAGATTATTTCCAGCATTTGAGTGTGGTTGCCAATAACGCACCGTTCAGCCATAGAATCGGCACATCTTCATTGTAATCATCCGAATCGTGACTTCAGCACTTGACCTCATTCCAGGAATGACAATAGAGAAAGTGACTGTTCGGCAGTCTCCTGCAAAATGGCCGTGGTTGGACCTGTCATAGATTATCTAACCAAGCACCAGAAGGTAACATTCTCCAAGCGTGTGTGGGGGGGGGAGGGGGGCTTTCCACAGGCACCCTTTGAATTTACAGGAGGGGCTCTCACTTGTAACAGTTTATCCTGAGGCGGGACAGCATTTCTCCCCATCGTGTTTATGGAAAATCACAATGGCTCTAAAAATATAGCAAAACACTTTTGACACATTTGGCACAATCATTCTGGAAGCAGCTTGTTTCAAACTCAATTGTCCAGTATCCTGTTCACTTGATTTTTGTACCTCCCAAAAAATAAAAAGCGTTTTGGAGTGTACAAGAACCATATTGTTTCAATGATGAGCAACACTATAAACCAAAATGAGAGAACCTACACCACCACTTTAAGTCCACAGCATGCACATAATATATTACATGCATACTTAACGATGAATACTTCTTTTTCCATTCCCTTTTGCTTAAGTCCCTTTTACTCTGTGGGTGTAGAAATCTGTACATCCCCAGGGCTGCCATTGTTACTATTTCACACTGTACTGAGATGAGAGTTTGTTTTATGTTCACATATTGACTATTGTTCATGGGTGGCCTAACCATATAGGTGAATTAGGCAGTGCCTCCAGTGACATGTGAAGGGCCCATCCGTGTTCAAAGAAGAAAAATCAAATTAAAAAGAAACAGAAAGTGAGCATAGGATCACTGATTACATGTTCACTCATGACAGCAAATTAAGCCAATCACCAAATTTCAAGAAATACAAAATACTATTAGCTGTTACAAGTTTGGAACTAAGATCAGTAACAAATATGATCATATATTGATATCATATACTATATATCCAACAGATGTATGATAATAAAGCATAGGGAGAAATATTTATTGGGATAACATTATTTTAGTTCTAGTTCTTTGTTTTCCTCAGTTAGCATTAGCTAAATCAGAGCAGATTTCCTTTAGAATTATAAGCATATAGCTAATATAGAAGCAACAGATTCTATATTGTTTGCAGATTCCTTGCTGGATACTTCGCATTTTTTTATGGGTACACTTGATTACTTATCTTCTGCACTATTTCTCAATATCCTTTGAAATCTTCCGAGCAGATATTGCTTTGAGTGTCACTGTGCTTTTCAAGGTGAGAAAGAAGATATGGAAAACGTTTTCCATGTTGATGACCGCTGCCTATAAAAACCCATTTGGTCAGTTCACTAAGCTAATGTAAACTGCTTACCAGGAAAGCACTTAGGTGATTAGTTCACTGCAATATTTACAAGAACTTTTACCACCAATAGGCTTTCTGATCCCAGCACTCCTTCACCGAGAATTATTTGTAACTTGATCTGTATTCGTTGCCACAACAGTCCTTTGACTGAGAGATGAGATTATATTTGACTGAGAAACGAATGGACAGTTAGGGTATCCTTAACAACAAGAGTACAACTTAGTGAATAAGAAAATTGGGGGGAGGGGGAGTCAGGATACGTGGGGCATGCTGTCTTTGTCTTGCTTGATACCCTTGTCTCAAACACACGATTGTACGATCTTAAGGATATGCCAAATGGTACCATACTATTTTTTAAAGGTACAAGTTCCTAGGTTAAGTTCTTAATATACTCCCGTGTGAAAATGAAGTACACGGAGGGTAGATTAAATATTTAGAGAACTCTTGCCAGTCAGTACTAATCTGTAATATCAAGAAGCAAAGGATGGAAACTAATCAAGGAGAGAAGCAACCTAGAACTAAGGAGAAACTTCCTGACAGTTAGAACAATTAACCAATGGAACAGCCTGCCTCCAGAAGCGGTGAATGCTCCAACACTGGAGGTTTTTAAGAAGAGATTCGACAGCCATTTGTCCAAAATGGTATAGGGTTTCCTGCCTGAGCAGGGGGTTGGACTAGATGACCTCCAAGGTCCCTTCCAACTTTATTATTATTATTATTATTATTATTTAATTGGATTTCTGACAGCTTCCTATGTTGAATCTCTTCAGATATCTGATGCATCATGGTCACTGCAAGTGGCATTCTGAGAAAGATTTGGTAAAGAGTAAAGAAAGATGAAACAAACAGTGCCATTTTGTCTTGATTACTAGTTGCAGACAGATGGCTTCTCCCTCCCTCTCAAGCTGGGAGGTCAAGGGTCCAAAGCTGGATACTGGAGTCAGCTCTCCACTGTTGTTAGCTATGCCAATGCTCCAGAGTAGAGATTATCCAAAGGATTTTTTTTTACCTAAAATGCCCCCTTTTCCTGTTACTGAAAAAAAAAAAAATCCTCCCACCTCTGCCGGTTTCTATAGCAACAGTTCCCAAGATAACAAACTGCACTTACCAGTCTCCTGAAAAGAAGTGCAAAAAAATGTGGCCTGGAGGATGTAGCCCACAGGCTTCAGATCATCCCCTGGAAAGCAAAAGGCCAGAGAAGCACATTGAATCTTTATCTTAGCCAACTGTTTGCACTGAGCCTTGGAATGGCCAGACTGCCTGGTCTCGGCTTAATGGAATAATGAGCAACCTTTACATGTTCAAGGGTCAATTGCTTTCTTTAAAAAATATCAGCCAGGGGAAACCACAAATTGATATAATCTCTTACTAATGAAGTTTAGCAAACAGGCAGAGCCATGATATTTGATCCCCCTTTCCTCTTTGCATTTTTTTGGGGAGGTGGGGTGGGGTTGGAAAGATTTCTTCTTATTTTTTCCACTCAATGGTAGAGGATAGAGTTGCCATGGTGAGACGGGCAGCTGTATAAATCAAATAGTTATTCTGTAAAACACTTTTGAATTACGCCAGTGCAATCTTGAGGGCCTGGAGGGATGCTGAAAAGGAAAGTGGGGCTTGCATATAATGGGTTTAATGGCTCCATTCTCAAAGAACCTTTGGGAGGCTCTGTCATAAAGGAAAGTAGGGGCAATCCAAAGAAAATTGGATTTCTAAGCCAGTTCTAGGTAGCATTTATGCTAAGTAGCATAAGGCCAGTTGAATCTAAAGGGATCAGAGTTTTAGGTCCCAATAATCACAACAGCCTCTTGACTGAACCCCATTTTGGGGGTCACCTGGTCTGTCTTTTGAACAACTGTCAATGGAAAAGCTCAAGCCTTCTAAACATATGGCTAAAACATGCCCTGCATAAGGTGAAAGAAGCAATCCTTCAAAGCTCCCTACTTGGCCTTTTATGGTTCCTCAAATTCTTGCAGTTTGACCCCAGGGTTTGATTTGGAGAGAGCTCAGTCAAAGCTCAGTGTAGCTCAGGGGTAGTCAACCTTGGCTCTTTTATGACTCGTGGATTTCAACTCCCAGAATTCCTGAGCCAGCTAAGCTGGCTCAGGAATTCTGGGAGTTGAAGTCCACGAGTCATAAAAGAGCCAAGGTTGACTACCCCTGGACTGTAGCTGGTTGTTTTTAGCAGGAGCTTTTTGAGTGAGAACACTAAACTCTGATTGTCTTCTCTTGGAAGGTTAAAGCACCCATAAAAAGAAAGAACCCGCTTTGCTGCTGCTTCTGTTACTAAGCAAGGAAGCCAATCTGGTCCTCATTTTTTTTTTCCATCATCACTTTTTTTTTTTCAACCGCAGGTGGCAGATTTGAAGTCAGTATAAATGTATCCAGAATTCAGCAGACAGCCTTCTACCCCACGTAGCCTGTTCTCGGTCGGAGAGGCGGAGCTGTGACTGGGGGGGGGGAAGCCGAGTAGCTGAGCGCTGAGTTGGAAATACGTTGGAACGCGTGTCGCCCCGTAGCCTCAATTCATCTCGCCTATTACCCCCACCCCACCCCCCCGCGATCCCCACCGCGAGGCCCAATTCCCAGGGTCTGCGTGCGTCCTCGCGCGCGTGGCGGTATCAAAAACAGGCGCCAAGCCATCCAACTCGGATTCTCCGCTCCCTCGAGAAAACAATTAACTTTAAAAGACAGGAAGCCGGGCAGGGCCAAGGTTACGAAATACGTCGTTAGGACAAGGACGTTGCAACAATGGAACACATGGCCTTTGGGAGATTGGGAAATTCTCTCCTTGGGGTATTTCTACGCAGGCCAAGGTGGGGCTGGCTTCTGCGAAGGCACGTCGGTCGGAAGCCGCAGCCTTTGCAGCCTCAAGTCGGGGGTGGGGTGGTGGGGTGGGGTGGCACCAGGCGAGAAAGGAGGGATCTTGGAGTAGCCTGTCCCGAAGTTCCTGAACCAATGTTGTAGCGTGGCAAAAGATTCTTCTGTGATCCAAGTCGGTTCTTTCTCCCGTGTTTCGGATCTTACCTACTAGATGTCTCTATTTTTCCAGCCTTTTCTTTCCTTTTGGGTAAGCCAACGGTTCCAAAGGAAAGAAGGGTCCGAGTTGGTGGAAAGGGAGGAAGCTCAGGGTCCTCCTCGCCAGCACGCCCGGAGAAGCGGATTGTCAGGAGGCGAACCGCTTCGCTTTTATTTTAGCCCAGCACCGCCTGGTGGAAAGGCGACGAGAACTCACCGAAGTCGCATAAAAGCCCGGGATGAACTGAAACTCTCCGGATCCTGGGCGAGCCTCTTGTTGCGCCAATCCCGCTCTCAGGGCTTCTTTCCACTCCAGACACCGCCGTAACCTCCATCCCGATCAAGCCACCAGCAGGGGTAGGCAACCTTGGCTCTTTTATGACTCGTGGACTTCAACTCCCAGAATTCCTGAGCCAGCCATGCTGGCTCAGGAATTCTGGGAGTTGAAGTCCACGAGTCATAAAAGAGCCAAGGTTGCCTACCCCTGCGACCAGCCCTTGTTCAAAACAGTCCCGGTCCCAACCGCGCAATAACCAATCAACCCCTCCTCCCGCGTTGCAAATCAACGGCTGGCGAGAGACAAGAAACGGGGCTGGGCAGATCGGAGAGCCGCGCCCCGCTCCAGGAGCGCCGCCTGCTACCTTTGCAGGCTCCGACCCACCTTGGCGCCTACAGGCTCATCCTCTCGGAAAGGTGGTTGGGGTGTATGTGTGTGTGTGTGTGTGTGGAAGCAAGCAACTAGGAAGGTTCGGGATTGGCAGCCTCTTCCCGGCGTGGAGACACCCCAAAGGGATGAGTTCTCCGTTCCCTGGCCCCTGCTCGCCCTGGGGTAGGGCAGGCCTTCTCAAGCGTATGACTTTTAATGATTCATGATTTCTCGCCTTTCTAAAACCTCCGAAGTCGAGTGATCCTTGATGGGAAACGAAGCAGAGAAAACCGCTCTAAAAATACGTGTTAACAATAAAAGCAAAACAGACCCAGCCACCTGTTCCGCATGAGATAAGAGCAGCTGGCATGTAGACAACGTCAACTTTGCGTTGCCTCCACCTTGGCTGCCTTCCAAGAAGGAAGAAGCGTGGTTGCTGCAGATCTGATCTGACTAGGGCTGCCGGGAGGAGGCTGATCCTTAGGGCAGGGACACCACCGAAAAACATCGTTCCCCAGACCTCACTGAGCCCACCTGTGCAGAACAGGAACCTGTAACTTCTCTCTTGTGATGAATGAATATACAGGACGTTTTCGCGCTACCTGGGCTGGCGGTTTCTTTGAGCATTCCTCATCTCCTTGCTCTTATTACCTGGCAAGACATGACCCTGGAAGAGGCAGACAATCTGGGTCTGATTTTTTTTTTCTGTTCCTAGACCCCCATCCTGTCAACTCCAGTAAATGAATTTGAATGATTCCACGTATCCCCAAGGGATAGAATAAGAAACTGAGGATACACTTATCAATGCAGAGTGCAGGTGCAAAATGAGAGACGTGCTGAATTTCTCTCTCTTTATAGCTGTGGCAAGCCCAATAGGCAGAATCTTTGTACAGTATGTGCTATCACATGAATTTGTTTTGCATTACACTCATTGCCTCATTAAGTGAAGCATGTGGAGATTTTAAAATTGTCAAGCATTTCAGATAGGTTTGGTCTGAATTCCAGAAGAATATGAATCATCATTTAAGCAGTATATATTATATAAAATTGTTTAGGTATATTAAAGTTTTAAAGAGAACATTTCAATCTCCACCTTTTTCAACTGCTTTGAAATTGGACGCAAAGGTTAATATGGCATGCATAGACCCATATTCATTACATTCTGTGATGTGGAGTTCAGAAAAGAAGTAAAAAAAAATGTAAGCCAAAGAAACTGAAGGCTTGAGGTAAGGAAAAAAGGGATATACGAGTCAAACTTATGCCAACATCTTCATTGCTTTACACTACTTTATACGCTGTGTTTTGTTTTTTAAACTTCTTACCTCTCTCTTTTTGAAGCTCTCATCAACTCTAGAGAACCACAGAAGTCTTCATCCTCTTAACAAATGTTTAGTCACCTTTCATATATTTATTCTGAACCTCAATTCTTATTTATTTTTTCTATATGGCCAAACCATCTCAACTTACTTCTTTCCTACTGGTCACTCACTTTTGTATTCATCACCTATTTCTTCTCCATCCTCTTATCAGGCAACTTCTTAGGCAGAACCACACTCTTATACACAGCCCCCTTGATTTTTTCAACAAACATTTATTCCTCACCACAGACCATAAACTATCCATTCCTTTCTGCCACCATTCTAGCAAATCTTAAAGACTGCCATTTGTATTCAATTTGAACTCATTTGTTTTTATTTGTTTATAAAGATTTGACTTTGTGTTAATCTGACTGATTTTAAGTGGCATACATTCAACACTATACACAAGAACAGTAAAATAACATAGTCATAAGAAGCCTGATAAATAAAAGGTACCTATACCTATATCATTCATGGTACAGTATCTCATTTGGGCAGTGAAACCACTGCATTTAGTTTCTGAAAGTCTGCGGGAGTAAGCAGGAAAGGGACCACCCTAGTCTCAGGGGGCAAGTTGTTCCATCAGAGTAAAGCCATCTCCCCACCCAAAATTGCCTTCTTCTGGCCACCCATTTTTTGTTGGGAACCTTCAGCTGACAGCCTCTGTACACGTTGGATGGGGGATTCTACCTTTAGTAGGTGGCCTTGAAGATACCTTAGTCCCAGGCCATGGAGGACTGTACAGGTAAAAAAAACAGCACCTTAAACTGCATTGGGTGCTAACTGGTAGCCAATGCAGTTCCAGTAATGAAGGTGTGACATAATAACACAGGTCTCACCCATTATTAGATGGACACTTGGATTTTGGAGCAGTTGAGATTTCCAGATCATCTTAAAGAAGAGACCAGGGTAAGCCTGTTACATTATCAAACATAGCATCTTGATCTTTGATACATTAATTCTGAGGTCTATACTGCTTATTGCAGCATACAATTTGTCTAATATTTGTTGTAAATCATCTGGGTTCTCAACTAACAGCACATTATCTGCATATAAATGAACATATGTGTTAATGCTACCAATACATCTCTAAATAAATTTTGCCTAACACTTTGGCCATGCACTTAATAAAATAGCTCCCTTTATTTTCTGCATTGGCTCCTGTTCCGACTTCTGTGTACCCAATTATTTTCTTTATGGTGCAGAATAATCTCCTGGAGTCCTACTTTCTGTTTTTGTTTTGCTACAGTTACACTTATAAAGGGGTTGGTGCTGGAATAACCAAAGGCCTCCCTCTTTGGGATGTCCGTGCTAACTACCCAGTGTATTGTTTTCAGTGGTTCTTGAACATTCTGTTCCTTTAGATATATACTGCTCAAAAAAATAAAGGGAACACAAATGTATAGGATCCTATACGTTCGTGTTCCCTTTATTTTTTTGAGCAGTATATATATACTGTAAGTAACTAATATAAATTCTTGTTTCTTGGTCATCTCTCTCTTTCTTCCTTTTGCCTGCCTTTTTTCTCATTTTGTCGGTTAACTTTTTAATGCTGACTGATGTTTAAGAAATAAACATCAAGCTATCCCAAAGATGCTTTTTTTCTCGAGGCAACTGGACTTTCTTGTTTTTCTTTGAAGATGTTTCGCTTCTCATCTAAGAAGCTTCTTCAGCCAAGAGCTGAAGAAGCTTCTTAGATGAGAAACGAAACATCTTCAAAGAAAAACAAGAAAGTCCAGGTGCCTTGTGAAAAAAAAAGCACCTTTGGGATAACTATGACCTGGATGACTGAGAATCTCCATAGATATTTAAACCTCAAGCTGCACCCACTCTCTGAGTAGCCTTTCTGCTTGCACTAAAATGGATATAGGGACTGTAGATTTCCTTCCGTATTGACAGCATTCTTTCAGTTGTCAGACAGTGAGGCTGTCTTCGCACATACATTAAAGGAGGTGCACAGACATCCCACAAGCAAGCCGCATCTATATTGTAACACTTCTCTAGTTGCACCATCAACACCTGGAGCTTTATCAGTTTCAACCATTCTCACCACAGTTTGGACTTCCTGTTCCCATTTTTTTTCTTAGACACTGATCGTTATAGGACTTATTTCCATTCTACTTGTTGACATATTGCAATAATTCCCATACAAAATCTCTAAAGTATCCCTTGCAGCATTTCCTCACCTCAATTCCACTATAAATTATTTCATTGCTTCTGTTTTTCATTTTTAATTCACTGCTGGAAGTGAAGTTTGGAAGCTGTGGAAGTGAGTAGAGAGGGTTGAATAATATGTTCTTTCCATGAAAATAATTTGGCATTGTTGCCAAGTCCATTTCTGGCTCTCTTTTTTTCTGACTGCATTCTACGCAGCTTTTTCTACCTAAACATGTACCATATTCTTCTACCATTCTTCTTTTTTTGCTGCATTCTTTTTCTAATACAGTTTTTTTCCTCATCCACATTTTTTTTTACACTACAATATTTTACTTCATAATTTCATCACATCATATCTCAGCTGTCGATTCAGATGTTTCTACTGCAGTCCAGAACACATATTTTTTTACTCTGTTCTAAGCAGCTTCCACACCTTGTTTCCTCATGTTCACTTTCCACTGGTTATGTTGGGAGATTAAATTACAACCTAATCCTTTTTTTATACAGGTGTTGTACTTCCTGCAGTCCTTCTACTTTTTCTAGTTTTTTTCTCTTTATTCCTTTCTTTCATTCTTATTTCCTCCCCCCAAGATCCACTCTTGATGTATTGAGAAAAAGGTCTGTCTCATGTGTAGAAGCTGTCGTCACCCTTCACTAATTTTCTTAGTCTTTCATCATGACAACAAAAATAAAAACCATGTTTTTATTCAGTCCTTTGTAAAATGGACATAGGAACAGATTTATATTTAAACCATGTTTATGAAACAGATGGACCCTTTTCTAAGCAGCTATTAACTGAGTTTCAACATGCTCATTCATTCTTGAATTTCCAACTGGCACAATATTTTTTTTTTATTATTCTCATTTCTCATTCTGCACCTAGAGCCGTGATCGTGCAGTGGTTAAAATACAGTACCACAAGCTAGCATTGCTTACTGCCAGCAGTTCGATCCTGACTGGCTCAGTTGACTCAGCCTTCCATCCCTCCGAGGTGGGTAAAATGAGGACCCAGATTGTTGGGGGTCAATATGCTGACTCTATAAACCATTTAGAGAGGGCTGTAAAGCACTATGGAATGATATGTCTAAGAGGTATTGCTATAATTTTTCACAAAACTCATATCTTGTTTTTTCATTATTGCCAGTCACTGGGACATAAAATTTAAGTATCACCAACCTATGAATGCCTACTTTCACATGAATCCATCACAACAATCTAGAGGTCACCAGTTGATACCTCTTGATATCCAGTTTAGCTCTTCCGTTCATAATGAAATCCATATCTTTTGTTTACTCTACTCCACAAGTGCAGCCCATTTTCATTTGTATTTTTGAAATAATTTCCCCTTCTCTTAGTTTATTATACCTACCAGATTCTTATTCTGACTAAAGTAGGGAAGAATTCCCTAATGGAAAGGGTAGTTCAGCTGGAGAACCAGTTATCCAGACAGGTGCTTGGATGCCCTTCAAGAATGTGGTGGATCTGAACAGAAGTTCTTTGTAATGGACTGTATTAATATTTAAATCAGCAATAGATATTTTAATAGTAGCTTTTTCTAGATTCTATCATACATAAGGGTAAGTAGTCTTATCTAGTTTGTGAACCTAGCACTTTGGGCATTTACCTTCAGTAATATAATTCACATTGTGATAGTATTAAAATATTGGTTAATTTGAGAGAAACTCTAGTGGCAACATGTAAAGTACCTGGACCTCTAATTGATTTGGTTTTACCAACTACCCAAGGCAGTTGTTATCATTTTAAACAGAGGTAGGAAATGGCCCTTTTATGACTTATGGAATTCAACTCCCAGAATTCCTGAACCAGCCATGTTGGCTCAGGAATTCTAGAAGTTGAAGTCCACAAGTCATAAAGGGACCATGATTCCCCACCTCTATTCTAGATGAAGATTTGCTTTAATGGCACAATTTGCCCTGCCTTGTAGCCTTATAAAAGCTCTCACTGCCCTGTGAAAAACTCATGATTCAGAATAGATGATTGGTGGTTTAAATACTACTCTCATTAGTAAATTCAGCGTATGTGTTTGACTGTTGTGTGTGTGTATGTGTGTGTGTGTGTGTGTGTTTGACTGGTGTGTGTGTGTATGTGTGTGTGTGTTTGTTTTGTGTGTGTGTGTGTGTGTGTGTATATATATATATTCTGAGGTTTTCACGGGTGTTTGTATGTAGGTCTTTGGTTATTCGGGTTTTCTCCCGCGTAAAATTGGAAGTGTCTTGGCGACGTTTCGATGAAGCCCCATTCGTCATCTTCAGGCTGGTGTTTTCAGCTTCGTGCATCGAGGAGCAATGTGTGGTCTTAGCTGTTTCTTCCTTTTAACTGCCAGTGGGGGTATGAACTGATTGCGTGGGAGCTTGGCTGTGTTCTGATTGGGTGGAGGTGTGTTCTGATTGGTTAGGGGTTTGGCTGTGCTCTGATTGGATGGGGGGTTGGCTGTGCTCTGATTGGATGGGGGGTTGGCTGTGCTCTGATTGGATGGGGGAGTGTTCTGTTTGGGTGGAGGCTTTGTTGTGCTCAGGTTAGTCTGAGTTGCAGGGGGGTTTAAGATGGTGGGCTGCCTTGCTCTTGTTTGGCTTCGTGTTCGTGGTCGTGCCTCATCTTCATGGTGGGTGTCAGTTTGCTTCATGTATGGATTGGAGGGGTTTAAAGTGGGTAACGATGCAGCTGTGGTCTGTGATCACCCCTCTCACCTGTCATTGCAAACCTCTACATGGAACACTTTGAAACCCAAGCTCTAGAAAAATCGGATCACAAACCCAAACTCTGGCTCAGATACGTAGACGACATCTTCATAATCTGGCCACATGGGAAAGAAAAACTGGATAACTTCCTCACACACCTCAACAACCTACACCCCAAAATACAGTTCAATATGGAAACAGAAGCTAATAACTAACTTCCCTTCCTGGATATCTTAATCTACAAGAAATCCAATGGCTCCCTAGGACACACCATCTACCAGAAGAAAACACACACAAACTGCTATCTGCACGCTCTCTCACACCACCACCCAGCACAGATCAACTCCGTAGCCATGACTCATCTCCAGAACAAAATGCTTAGCTGACGAACAACACCTACAAACCGAACTACACACTCTCACCAATGTACTAACATCCAATGGATTCCAAAGAAATAAGATTACAAACCTAATCCAAAAAGAAACCCCCACTAAAATCTAAGACAGAGAACAAGAAAACGGCAAAGCCCTCCTCCCATACATAAAAGGCACCACAGACAGAATCAGCAAGATCCTCCATAAACACAACATCAAAACAGCATTCTGCACAAACAGAAAAATATCTACCATCCTAAGAAACCCCAAAGACAAAATGGAATTAGAAAATCAAGGAGTATATGAAATCCCATGCATCGCTTGTCCCAACACATATATCGGACAAACCAACAGAAGAATAAGTACACGCATTGAAGAACATAAGAACTCAGTCAAAAAAGAGGAACCAACATCTTCCCTCTCCAACACCTTAAAGGCACAGTACTTGAAATTGACTTTAAAAATACCAGAACTATCGCCAAAACTGAACATTTTAATAACAGAATAATCAGAGAAGCCATCGAGATAGAAAAACGCCCACACAGCATGAACAAACAAGATGATAACTCCTGCCTACCAGCCATTTGGAAACCCGCCCTTATTGACAAACAACTCCCTAACACAAAGAATGACACCAGACCCACACTCACTAAAACCACACAAGATGTCACCACCACATATCACGCAAAAAGCAAACCCAAAGCCACACTGATGATGAGGCATGACCACAAACCAGAAGCCAGACCACAGCTGCATCATTAGCCACTTTAAACCCCTCCAATCCATACATGAAGCAAACTGACACCCACCATGAAGATGAGGCACGACCATGAACGTGAAGCCAAATAAGAGCAAGGCAGCCCACCATCTTAAACCCCCCTACAACTCAGACCAACCTGAGCACAACAAAGCCCCCACCCAAACAGAACACTCCCCCATCCAATCAGAGCACAGCCAACCCCCCATCCAATCAGAGCATAGCCAACCTCCCATCCAATCAGAGCACAGCCAAACCCCTAACCAATCAGAACACACCTCCACCCAATCAGAACAAAGCCAAGCTCCCACCCAATCAGTTCATACCCCCACTGGCAATTAAAAGGAAGAAACAGCTAAGACCACACATTGCTCCTCGAAGCACGAAGCTGAAAACACCAGCCTGAAGATGATGAATGGGACTTCGTTGAAACGTTGCCAAGACATTTCCAATTTTACGCGGGAGAAAACCCGGCTGGCTAGCAACAATCTTTTAAACTATTTTTCTAAAGATGCAACATGAAGAGTTTGTTAGGGAAAGATAATTCAAGGAACAAAGGTGTCCAAAACCTGGCTGAAGTAAAGCAACCAAATCTCTTTGAATAAATGACACAATTTTATTAAGCACGCAAATACAGTGTACATTGGCAGCTTGTTGGGTAGTCTGACAAAAGCAGAACCGGAGCTTATCTACCCTTGGCATGCTACATTACAAAGGTAAGACAAAGGTAAAGGCAAACACAATGGATATTGCTACATGCCATTGGAATGTTTTTGATAAACCTACCTGGGTGATGTTTTTATAATTTATCCCTTCCTACTAAGCTGGCATGCAGCCATACTACCTCTGAGATATGGTCAATGAATATAAACAATTTGGATTTCCAGGCCACGGGTTCCTGACTGATTCTTTCCCTGGCATCACTCAGGCTCAAGTCAGTTTGCTGTGACTTGTTTTTTTTTTCCAAAGGCACTTCAAGCAGTTTACATGTATTGGGCAGGGGGGAGCATCTCATAAGTTTGGTAGTGAGTGCAGCTCATATGTATCTAGGGAGAAACATTTGCCACCACAATGCATTATCTACTAATCGTGGTGGTGGTTGGGAGGAGGAACAGAAAGAGACAGAATAACTCTCTCTTGTTACACAATCAAACCCTGAATACCACAAACAGCTAGTTTGAAAATCTTGTCCCAGTTCTGGTTGTAAAATATATCCCAACTTTAGTCTTTAACCAAAAAGAACCTAAGCAGTACTGCAAAACTTACATCCATTGAGCAAACAGTTTCAACAAACATTATTCAATAGATATTATTTGAGAACAGTATAAGGGGTAAAGAATCTCATTCAATTAAATTAGGTTCTCATGTTTTTATTTGTCACAGGCAGCTTTATTTTAGGAGAAGCACATCCCCTTATCCCAGACTGTCTTTTCTTAAGTGGTCTTGCCATCCACAATCTCCAACAAGACCAGAGCTGAGTAGAACAGGTGCTAAGCCAAACAGGATTCCAACAAGGCCTCAAAACCACGGCCGTGTTTGTACACCTATCTGTAGTACATGACACAGTTTGGAAGGATGGGTTGTTATGCCGATTGTGCCATATTATCCCCTGCAAAAATCTCTGTCAACTAATTAATTAAGATGCTGAGTGATGGGTCCTTTCAGATAATAATGGGGGGACAACATAAATAAGGTCAGAAGAGTAAACAATAGCCTCCCACAAGGCTCTGCAATGGCTCCTACACTATTCAGCTTATATACCATATATCGGATATGCTGTGCAATATTCAGATATTCAGGGACTGACTGTGGAGCCAGAAGCATCCTCGTATGCGTTGCTGTAGGTTTAATGATTCAATATAATGTATTATTAATTGTTGCTATTTTGACATCTGTAAACTGTCCAGAGTCCACTAGGATTGAGGCAATGGGTAAATTAATAAATAAATGATGTTTAAAGAGGAGCCAACCCATATTTAGTTATAATAGATTCTTTCAACTCTGAAGCTTCCATCATTGGCTACAGTCTACTCTACAGGTACTTTGTGTACTTGCTGATTGAAAACAATGTTCGGAGAATGAATCAGTCCGTACATTAGTGCAATTCACTCTTACAAATAATAGTGATAAAATGCAACACTGACAAAACATAATAGGTCCTGATTGTGTATTTCTTACCACATCAGCAATTCTTGCATTAAATCAAGTCAATTTTAAACAGTTTAACTTTTAGCAAATGCTTTTTTAAAAAAAATATAACAGAAGGAAGGGAAAGTATTTTGGTCAATTAGTAAGAGGGAGTTGGTTTAGAGATTTTCTTGATGCATGTAGTCTGCAGAATTTCTTACCGGATTATAGACTTGATTGATAAAAATCAGTATGTGTCTACAACATAGAACACACTTTAGTTTGTTTTAAGTTAAATATGATGGAAGACTTGTGGATCAGATGAAGGAGCTGAGCCAATGTCAGAGGGTAATGGATTGGGCAAGGACTGGATAAACCCAGTTCAAGTCTTTTTAAAAAAATTTTTTTTTCCAAACTCTCCCCCAGACATATACCATGATATTTACCAGATGTTAACATACATTCTTTTTACATTCATATATAAGATACTTTTAATAAAATGAAATAAATACATACACATGACTTTTGGTGTTGCTCGCCCATTTCCCCTTTAACTGTATCCACACTCCTTCTTCTCTACCTTCTTTCTCCCTTTCTTCTCTTCTCTCCTTCCCTCTTCTTCCTCTCCTCTTCTCTTTCCTTCACCACTCTCCTCTCCTTTCTCCCCACTTCTCCTCTTCTCCTCCAACCTTCCTACTTCTCCCCTCCTTTACTCTTTTCTCTCTCCTCTCCTTTCTTCCCTCTCATCCCTCTTCAGATACAATTCAGGGGTAATGTCCGAGCAACTCCTCTCTCCAAATTTCCCTATCTGTATTATATACAATAAGATTAATTTTCTCTTACATTAATACTTCTATTTATCTAACCTTCTCGGTATATATTTCTAAAAATAGTTATACAACCTCCAGTTATTCAATACTGTGTCGCCTGGGTCTCCCTCCTTATCTGCTCCTTCTTCTTCCATCTAAATTGATGTTAACTATCTTTTAACCGTATTCTCTTTTCAGCCAATCATAAAAAGTTCCCCAGATTTCATAGTAGTCTGACTCTGTCTTCTCTTTAATTGTCATTGTTAGTCTATTTATTTCTGCACATTCCAGTATTTTCCCAATCACCTCTCCCTCTGGGGGGGGGGGCACCCAGTTCAAGTCTAATCTCAACCATAGTAACTCTCACTGGGTAACTTAGGCCAGTCAGTCTCTGTCAGTCTAATCTATCCAAGGATTTTCTCATTGTGTGGATAAAATAAATGGAGATCCTCTTATAAGCTCTCATGCCCTTCAAGGAAAACTAAGATAGAAATCTAACACATAATTAAAAATAAATAGTGTTTTAAACAGAGTCAGCATGGCCACATGCAGTATTAGAAAAGGTATAGAAATGAATTCCCTTTGACAGCAGGGGGTATATTACATTTCTCAGAGCCGCTTTCACCTCCAAACATTTTATGAAACTGCTGAGCCCAATGTTTTTCTACTCTGGCAATTCCTAATTATCTCTTACTTTTATTCTAAATGAGGGCATTGGAGTAACAAATGGTTGGTTGAGGGCTAAGAAACAGATGCTCACTTAAAATAAAAATAAGACATCATTTGAGAATGCTATATGTACCTGGTATTGTTTTACACTAAATCACAATCCAAAATATCTAATTTGTAGGCTGTGATTCAGCCATGAATCCAGGACAAATGCTTCCCCCCCATCTCTGAGGCATCAGCTGCTAATAACCTGGATAACATGAGCACATCATGATATGTGCCAAAGGGAGCTGCCTTTTACGGGTGGAAAATATGGCAATAAAATTCATAGGAAACATGAGAAAACCCTGCTGAATCAGGCTGAAGACTTCTTCAGTTCAGTATTCTGGGTCACCTGGTCTACCAGATGCATTCTGGAAGCCATAGAAAGGAACAAAGAGGTAATCTGCCCAATTGTTACTTCATAATAATTGGTATTTAAATAATGCATTTTTAATTTTTGGAACTGAATACCATTATCAGGATAAATAATAGCCAGCTTATATGTACCTTTGCCTTAATTACTAGGATACTGTTTCCAGGCTAAATGTTTCTTATGTATGTATGCTTGCACTTACACCTGAATGTAAATACTTAATTGCAGGCACTTTTATTATGCTGCTTTGGTCCACGGAATCTAAGAGGCGTACCAAAACCGTAGCTCAAAGGACTGATGTTGTCTCTGCTGGCAAGCTTTGTAGAGGTAGGTAGATTCTATTTGGAGGAGGTGGTCTCAATGATATAGATTCCCATGCCAGGTAGAATTATTAAACAGGATTATCTAAAAGAGTTATGGTTTCTCATACATGTACTGCGGAGCAAATCATCCTTATGTTTCTCAATAATATCTCAAACACATCTCAAATAAATAGATGTGTCAGCTCTGAGTCTAATTTCTTTGCTGTCCTTTCCTTTTCAAACTCTTGTCTTATCAACTTCTGTTCAAACTTAGCCAATCCTTGGAAGCATAAAGCAATAAACCTGCTTGACTTTAAAAGTTTGTTGATAGTTTCAGTACCCAATATTTACTGTTTAACCCTGGTATGTTGATCTTGTCTCCTGTTTCAGGAAACTCTAAATGCAACCTGCCATTTCATTTATACTTATAACAGTTCATTTATACAATAACATGGTTACTGTTTTACAATATACTAGGGGATTAAGGACTCGCTTATCTTCGCATTCCACGAGTGTGTGCTGTAAAATTCTTCAGATTCAAAAGGGAAAAAAGCATTTTGGAGCCTGTGTTGGGTTTCTTGGAGTACCTATTGGCAACTTTTTGAATCAAATATCTGACGTTGCAGCTAGTGATCAACATCACGCCAGGAAAAGAGGCAATTGCATGAAAACTTGCACTCATTTGCAGGTATCACTTGAGTTCATGAGCAGAACAAAGGTTATTAAAGTTTCTTCTTTCAGTTTTAAAATGGGGTTTGTTGTATTTGGGTTCATTTGCTTTTAATATATATTTAATTTATAGGTTGAATAAATAAGTACATAGCTTTATTTAATTCCTTTCCCAACTTGGAACCAATGTCCTGGCTGTGTTCCATCTACACAGTGGCTTTTTGTCCTGTGTAGAGATTTCATAGAAGGACAAGATATATTTTGGGATTCCAATTTTCCTAAGGATGTTACACAACTTGACATGGCCAACAATCTTTCTATAATCAATGAAGCACATATTTACATTTTGGAGGGTATTTTTTTTGTCTTCTAAATTATCCAGGATGCATTCATATGGTTTCTTGTTTCTTAGCTTTTTAAAAACCAGCTTGAACATCTGGCATCACTCATTCCATGTAGGGCTTTAATTTGCATTGGTAGATTATAAGCATTATTTTGCTAGCAAGTAAAAATTAGGATAGTTTAGACCTTCTCGTAAGTCACCTTTCTTTGGTATTTGTATCTAAACAGATTTATCTTATCCATTTACTATTTTTATTCAAATTCTGGGTCTGCCCATGTAAAATACATGACTTTGGGTAGCTAACAATTATGAAAACAAGATAAAAACAATGATAAAAAGTAATAAGTAAGATATATAGCAAGCAACAACAATTAGCACAGCCATATTATAGACAAGAGGTAGGCAACCTTGTCTCTTTTATGACTTATGGACTTCAACTCCCAGAATACCTGAGTCAGCCATGCTGGCTCAGGAATTCTGGGAGTTGAAGTCTACAAGTCATAAAAGAGCCAAGGTTGCCTACCCCTGTTATAGACTCAAGCATATTCTCAGGACCCCAAGCTCGTTAGCAAAACCAGGTCTTCTGGGCCACTCTGTTCTCCACATGTGCTGGCACAGTTTGGTTAGAACTTTTACTAATTCTTCTGTTGCTTGCCATACTTCTGAAGATATCCCATCAATCCATGTAATCTACTAATTTGGTAATGTCTTTCTTGGCTTCGGCTACTCTTCTCTTCTTAGCAACTTCCACCATCTGTTCTGAGATACAGTTTGCTTTCTTCTGTTTCTTTGGCAGTCTCTTTTGACATTCATCTTGAACAATTTTGATTTAATTCCACAATTTTTCTGGTTCTTTGTCAATGAAATTCAGAATTTCTAAGTAATTTCTCCTTTATGTTCTCCTTTGAAAATGGTGAGTATGTGCTCAATATCATATCTTGGAAATTGATTGGATTAGTTCTTTTGCCTTTGCTTGACTTGCATATGAAGAGTTCACGATCCATTCCACTGTCAGCCCTGGCCATGCCTTTTCTGTTCTAATTGAGCTTTTCTACCTTTTGCACCAATAATTTGATTTCTGTGCGCTCTATCTGGTGAAGGCTATGTATATAGTTGGAATTTTGCTTGTGGAGGACAGTGTCAGCAATGACAACATCATTGGGTTTGTAGGAATTGATAAGTCACTCTCTTGTTTCATTTCTGCTTCTTGGGCCCTATAATCAAGCCATGTTTTCCTTGGTATTTCTAAGATTGGCAGTCTAGTCTCCAGCCACCAGCAGCACATCTTCTTGGCACATTGTTTCAATTTCATATTGAACTTGGCTATATAACTTGTCAATTTCATCTTCTGTATTAGTGGTTGGAGCATAAACTTAAATAATTGCCATATTAAAGGGTTGTACATGAAATCTAGTTGATATCATAAAATCATTGATGAAGTGGGCACAAGCAGCACCTGCATTTTCTGCGTCGCATGAGAAAAGTACATCTTCCTTCCCCTGTCCTGACCACTTTCTACAGAGGGACAATCAATAGCATCCTGTCATATTGCGTTACTACCTGGTTTGGAAGCATCACTGTTTTGGATAGGAAGGCAGAGAGTGATGAGGATGGCAGAAAAGATTATTGGTAGTTCACTTCCTTCTATCCATGACATGGCACATTAGCATTGCTTGAGCAGGGTCCACAGGATTGTCTGGGACACTACACATCCTCTTCACAACCTGTTTTCTTTGTTACCTTCTGGGAGGAGGCTTGTGTTATTTGAAGCAGAACATCCAGATTCAGTCACAGTTTTGTTCCATATAGCATCAACCTTGTGAACTCTCAAGTTTTCTCTTTCTGCTATGTATTCAAAATGATTAATATTTATATTTATATATTTAGTATGGGAGTGTATGTGTGTGTGTATGCATATGTATGTATGTATATAGCATATGTATATGTATGTTGTGTATGTGTATGGGTAGATGCATACTTTCTTTTGAAAGCAGGCAACAGAATTTCATTTTAATGTGAGCCAGTGTGCCCATAGTGGAAAATGACAATATCTTATCATTGTCTGCACTGTAATCAAGGACTGTCTTTGCTATATTCTTCCTGATTATAAAACAATGCCATTCTTTCTTCTTTTTTTAATGTTCTGAGTGGTAAAAACAGTATGATGTTCTGACTAAAAATGCCCAATCCCAGTCCATCTCAATTTTCTGATTCCTAAGATGTTAGCCCGCAGTTGTTTCATTTCATTTTTCACTGTATTGAGCTTTTCTACATTCATGCTTCTTACTTCCCATGTTCCCACTGTAACTGCAGCTTTGGATTTTTCCCCTGCATGGCAACATCAAAAATTATCCATCAAAAAGGCTTTATCCTCGGCAGGTCACAAACATTCCATTAGCTCTACAAAGGATTTTCAGCTCTTACTCAATAGTATATTGAATACCACCTGACCCGAGGGGAACCATCATCCAGCACTATATCATTATTTATTCAATATAAAAAATAATATTATTTTATTTATATTTTCTATCCATGTGCTCTTCTTAGTAAAATATAGAAGTGGTTTACCATTAAAGCCGCCATAAAGTTATTTAATTAATTTATTTGATTTCTGTAGCCACCCAGGGTTGTTTGCTGAGATGAAATCAAATAAATATATTAAATTCTGACACGGCAATATGAAATTATGTTTTTGTTGTTGTCCCTAAAGTGATCATCCATCTCCAGGATTTTCCTATATTACTGCTGCCAAAGTTAGGTGCCTGTTTGCTTTAGGTGGGCAGCTGAGATGACTGACCTTCAGTGCCTTGAGTGACCTGCTGAGAATACATGTATTTGTCATAAGCTCCTGCTCTCCTTTGATCATCTCTCCCAGCTCATACCCTGCCACAAGGAGACAGCAGCATAGCAGGGCTTTGGTGGTGAGAGGCGTTATTCTCCTTGCTACATGCGCTGGTATAAAGACATTATCAGGTGCCGTAACCTTCTGTGTCCTCCCGAAGGTGCTTTTCCAAGAGGCAACTGGACTACCTTTGGGACAACCATGACTTGGACGACTGAGAATCTCCATGGACTCCTGTGTCGTCCTCTCAGTCCTGTTCTCAGCAGTTGGTCTCCCATTATTTTTTGGCTTTCTTCCTTCCACCTCCCAACTTCAGTTTAAAGCTCTCCAGATAAGCCTTGCAAGGTGATTTCCAAATACGTTCTTCCTACTTCTCATGCAATACACAGCATAGCCTATTTTGCTAAGAGTCCCATTAGCACCATCTGCTTGGCCAACTACTCAGTTTCAGTACTCTCTATTTTTCTGGACTACTGTATGTTCCTTGATAAGAAAAAAGTGAAGGAAAGGACACTTGGCCTGCAGGGCCTCCATCCTCTTACTCGCTGCTTCTCAGCACCTAGCGGTGTCTTCAAGGATAGATCATTTATTCCCAGGTGGATCTGTTGAAAGGGGTATTTTTCAGTGGGCTTGAATGGTCTTGTGAGACTTTCTCTCTGATCCAGACCTAGAAAGATCTTCTCTTGAAGGGGTCTCCAGCCAACAGATTGCTGCTGCTGTTTGCTTATTTAGTATCCTACTGTATAACTATCACCGAGTTTGTATCTTATGTTTTATGACGATTGTATTTTATGATTATGATGATTTATCACTTGTTGCTTGTATGTACACCGAGAACTTATGCATCAGAGACAAATTCCTTGTGCGTCCAATCACATTTGGCCAATAAAGAATTCTATTCTGTGCTGTACCTCTAAAGGTTCCTTCAAATTTGGTGTTCACACCAGGGTGAAAATGCTCCATTAACTGTTTCTCAAGGGCATAATTCTGCAATGTCATTTTTAACCCACCTCAGACCACCAGAAAGTAGCCTGTCCTCGTCTTCCCTTGCTCTGCTCCAAGTAATGTTCTTTCAGTTCTTTCAGCTCCTTCCAGCACAATCATGTCATGCCAGACACTCTGTCTGGGATGAACTGTTCCAAAGCAAATCTGTCTTGCTCCTTTTAGCCATCCAAGGTTATTGTGGGTGGATTTCCACTTCAGTTTCTGGCCACTGATTTTCATTCACTTTTTGGCAACAAGAGAGCCGGGGCTATTCCCCAAGCTGAAAAGCCATTGCTTCCACTTCTCTTGGCAACCCTTAGTGACAGGAGGAGCATGGGGAGATGGAAGGAGATGGGTCTCTTGGATGCCAGTTCTTCCAAACACTGAAGCCTCAGCAGCATCCTAGATAAATATATACAGGTAGTCCTCAGTGTACGACCAGAATTGAGCCCAAAATTTATGTTGCTGAGTTTTGCCCCATTTTACGACTTTTCTTGCCACATTTGTTCAGTGAATCGCTGCAGTGGTTAAATTAGTGACACGGTCGTTAAGTGAATCTGGCTTCTCCATTGACTTTGCTTGCCAGAAGGTTGCAAAAGGGATCACACGATCCCAGGAGACTGCAACAGTCATAAATGTGAGTCAGTTGTCAAGCATCTGAATGTAAAACACCTGACCTATAACAGTTGTAAGTGTGAAAAATGGTCATAAATCACTTTTTCCATTGCCGTTGTAACTTTGAACGGTCACTAAGTGAACTGTTGTTAAGTTGAGGACTACCGGTGCTACCTGTACAATGTCCCCCTGCAGCTTTGGCCCTGCAGCATCTAAATCCCAAGGAACGGGCAGCTTCACTTCAGCATTGCCAACTGGACAGCTGCCATTGGCACCCTTGCAATGAAGCCGTTGCAGTGTCGCTGATGCAGGCCGTCAGCAGAAATTGCAACGTGTACCGCAGCTTTCCTGTGAGACTGCCAGCTGCAGAGTGGCTTCCATCCCCCTTTCCTCTCCCTGTGGGAACAGAAGCAGGCAGAGGTAAGCAACTCTTCAGCTGTTGTTCTGTGGCAGGAAGTGGCTCTTTTTGATACAGACCTCCAACTTCTGCTTCTTTTCTCTCTCAGCTTTGCCTGCCATCCAGGGGTATCAAGATAAAGAGGGTGGGAGAAGTTTGAGGAGAATGGCTCCTTAGCTTCCATTTCTCAGTCTCACAGTGATTACTCTGGAGAACTGATAGCGGAAGGCCTGCTTCTCTGCTTCTTCCCATGGCAATAAAATAAGTGGGGAGCAAAGGGAGGAATGGGTCTCTTCCTTCCCCCATCCCTTTTGTTCTGGGAGAGGAAGGAGCAGCAGATATTCCTACAGAGCAAACACTGCCAGGGATCAGGGAACTGACAGCAGAAAAACCTATGGAGCTCCTGCTATCAAAACTAGTAATTACATCTCTATATCTCTCCACCCCACATTTCTGGTGCAGACTTCCTATATATTTTGGGGTCAAGACAGAGAGGAATTGAAGGTATACATCAATCCTTTTGAAACGGCTATACATTTCTGCTAGCTCCCACAAAGGACTAACAGGAAAAGATGTCTGTGGTTTTGAATCAACCAATCAAGAACATTCAAGTCCACGAGTCATAAAAGAGCCAAGGTTGACTACCCCTGGACTATAAACTATATTTTAGAACTGCTAGCACGAAAGTACAGAATCTCCAACTACTGTTGCTTGTTGCTTCTCCTTTGAGACAGAAGCAGGCATCCTTCCCTTTGGATGACCCGCAGACTCCTCTTCTTCAGTTCCTGGACATGGGCAGCTGTTGTTTCTGAAACATTAATAGTGGGGCTCAGAAGTCTGTTATCAAAGTCCCAAGTATAGGAAGTTTGCTTGACAGATGTGAGCCTTTTGTGTCTCACTGCTCCATCTCATCTGTCTGGCTTTATCTTCTCAGAAATTGCTTTTTTTCCCCTCCCCAAGCACCTCTTGCATCTGATTCAAAAATTCCTCACCTCTCCCAAATCCTGAAAGTTAGGTTATTTGGTGTCTAGCCTCTTCACTTTCTCTTCCAAGAAAGCTCTCTATCTGCAGATACAGTTCTTGTGTTGTGTTCAGGGAAGAAAACAGATACAGCAAATCCCTGTAAATCACGAGAGCTGTCCTATCCATCTTGCTGATCATCTGATGAACAACCAAGAACAATAATAAAGTATTCCCCTGTCATATTCCTATTTTTTTTCCCTTTTGTTTGTTTATTTAGTGAGATTGATCTCTGGGCAGCCATCTTCTTCATGGAGTATGTCCCTGAAAATGGCTCAACTAGATCAATAGGAAGCAAGGCTCTAATTACACACAATGGGCAATCAGCAGCACTCAGGAAGCAGCAGCCATCAGTCAGCCAGTAGTCTCTTTCTCTCCTTAGCTCTTCCCTCTGTATCTTTTCTCTGTCTAGTTCAGGGGTTCTCAACCTTGGCAACTTTAAGACTTGTGGACTTCAACTCCCAGAATTCCTCAGCTGAGGAATTCTGGGAGTTGAAGTCCACAAGTCTTAAAGTTGCCAAGGTTGAGAACCCCTGCTCTAGTTGAATTCCTCTGCTAAATCTGCTT
The DNA here is from genome assembly GCF_016545835.1 of Crotalus tigris. Classification (NCBI taxonomy): domain Eukaryota; kingdom Metazoa; phylum Chordata; class Lepidosauria; order Squamata; family Viperidae; genus Crotalus; species Crotalus tigris. The sequence goes on from NW_024097219.1 coordinate 1,854,796, forward strand.
GGTCAATCATTGAGCTTCAAATGCTTTACAATTTATAAGGATTCCTTTGCTAGACTTATGTTTAAATCACATATTTGAAACAGACCTTTTTTTTTTTCTAAGCAGATATTCGTTAACCACCATTCTTACTCAGTCTTGGATCTCAGAATGGCACCGTTATGCTTTCTCTATTTTTTCATCTTTTTCTCATCTGTCCACTCTCATGTCACAACAGAATGATTTCCCCCTGAAGTGTATTAATTCAGAATGTCCATAATTTTCCCTACATTCATCTCTGAGTCGCTCATTATCCCCCTTCACTGGAGTGTAGCCTGCAGTTATCACAGCCTATCCTTTTCTACTTTATACTTTCTCACACATATTTTAGCCCTCTCATTCAAAACACTGTACTACATGACCAGGCTACATTTTCATTTAGATTTGTTATTTCCTTCATCATATTTTTTTCTCAGAACCATAACACATTTTTTTATTCATTCTTATGGCCTTTGCCTTTTGTTCCTCTTATAACTCACAATCTTCTATATGCCTGGTCATCACCAGGGGTATTGAACACCATTACCTATAGTCAACTGAGACTTTTATGTAACACTTTTTATCAATGTAGAAAAGATGTAAATTAGATTAACAGCCTTATCACATCCCTGCTCCGTGCAGCATTTCCTGCCAACAGGAAGGATCGTTTTGATCTGTTCTGAAATATTTTGGCTAGTATGCCACAGTACAACCAAAGCTGAGTTTACCCCAGCAAGCTCATGCAATAATACTATGCAAGTGAAGCTAGAGAATACCTTGCAAGTTGCAAGTCATTTGGAACAAAAGTGACATAAAGTGATTAAAATAGAGCTGGGCTTGCATGAATAAAGAAAATATTGCCTCTCTTTCACTGGTTCAGAAGTACATGTAGTATACTGACAATACTTTCAAGATACCCACTTTCTGCCAACAAAACTATTCTATTCCCTTAATAATTCATCTGTGTAAGAAATAGAATTTAATTCTGTACAATAAGAATAGAATTAGTTCAGTCATCAAGGAAAAAGCTGTTTGGAGTTGAATTCGACTCTTTGCTTCAAGAAAAGGGGCCAATAGTTTTCTTGACGATAATTGTAAGGACCCACCTCAGCTAACCACCCAAGAAAGCAGAACTCTTGAAACAGGCATTGTCCCAAAGGGAAACTTTTATTAGGGGTTAGTGACAGTAGGGAAGTCAAGGCATGATCTGGGGACAATCCCGCTTAAACGGTATAATTAAACCAGCAATATTCCTCCTCCCACCAGAGCCGTAATGTCCATTTGAAATCCTGCCAATCCACAGGGGGCAGCGATGTTTGGATAACTGGCACAGCTGGTGCGCATCTCAAGGTCTTCTCCAGTTTCCTTTCTCTGTAACCATCTCCCTGATAAGGGAGACACATTCCTTTGTCAAATGGATAGAGGTGGAAGGAGAAAGGCAGAAAGCGAAAATTATCCCAAGCGAAAGTAAATATTCCCTCTCCCCCCCAACTAAATGGCAGGCCCCAAAGCAAAGCATAAGAATATATATGGGAGATAAGGAGATAATAAGGATTTGGGGACCTGACAATAATACAAAGATGGTTTGTCATTGCCTTCTTGAGTTACTAGTCAGAAATACAGCCTTTGGATTTCCTGATACTCTCCATCCAAACACTAATAAGATCCTTTCTAGTTAACGTTTTTAAAAGAGATCAGAAAATCTCAGTTACGTAATGTCATTTGTTATGTTATTAGGGAAAATGCAGAAGAGTCCATTGGCCAAGGTCAGATTATGGCTTTGGTTTTATGAAAAACACAAAAGTATTACAGCTGAAGTGGGCAGAAAAGAGTCTGGAGTTTATGATTTGCTGTGGCTCAATAAGTGTTCTTCACTTGATGATTGTTTAACAGCTAAAAAAAATAACATTTTTTTGTCTTCAGCAAATAGGATTGGTGAAATGGAAAACACTTGCTCTAACTAGGAATGGACTTGATTTAAAGGACTGTGTGATTAGGTAAGTCTAATTCCAAGAATAGGTTGTCCAGATGTATTCTGTTGATGGAACTTTGGTTTGTATTAAAAAAGAACATCTGAAGAATCTGAAGTCTTTCCAAGACTGCTGTTTTTCCAACAGAAATCCAAGATTGTTTTATAAACAATTGTAAAACTAAGGCAATACCTGATATATAGGACAGTGGTGGCAAACCTATGGCATGGGTGCCAGAGGCGGCACTCAGAGCCCTCTCTGTGGGCATGCGCGCCGTCGCCCCAGTCCTAGGCCTTCAGCTGGGTTTTATAAAACCTTTTCGCTTTAGGCCTCCACCACCATGTACAAAAAAAAATTCAATCAATCAATTTCAACTTCTCGTGGGAAAAAAAAAGATCTTGCGAAGTTGGAATTGATTGATTGAACTTTTTAGTCCCACCCAGTCTGCTGTTACCACCACAGCCACACCCACCCAATGGGCCACACCCACCCAGCACCCGATGATGCATAAGTGGGTTTTGGGTTGCAGTTTGGGCACTCGGTCTCTAAAAGGTTCGCCATCACTGATATAGGACATGGATAATTCCAGCAAAATGAATAACCAATTTCTTCTGTCTTCAGTGAATCTTATTTCATAGCTAAGATGAAGGTATGACATTCAAAGATACAAAGCTGAATTAGAAACTATGAAGTTGTCCCAAAGGCGCTTTTCAAAAGGCAACTGGACTTTCTTGGTATTTTCCTTGAAAATATTTCACTTCTCATCCAAGAAACTTCTTCAGTTCTGGGACAACCATGACTTGTATAATTGAGGATCTCCATAGACAAACTCTGAAGTTGATCTGAAGAGCATGCATGATTCGTAATGTACTTAAATCTCCAAACAATTTAGGAGAGAGAGATGCCATTCCAACAAATACTTTCCAAGTATTTTCATAAATCATGCTTGCAACCGTTCATCTTATGAATGCATCCACAATAGGATCTTTGAGGAGGTCCTTTTATATTCATGGAATTTTGCTCAAGGGAAGATGGAGTGGACAAGATAGAACAAAACAGTTCCAGAAACAATCACTCTTGAAGGAAATAGACAATAGCATGTTCTAATTTCTTTCTGCAGATGTATGTTTTATATAGTGCATATCTTCACGGTTTTATAATTTTCTTTATGCACCTGTTCATTGCTGCTATGTAGACACAAAAACACAGGGATTAGACCAGGGGTCCCCAACCCCGGTCTGTGGACCAGTACTGGGCCACGGCATGCCAGCAACCAGGCCACACAAAAAGCAAAGCCCCATCTGCAAGATGCAGGCAGCACACAAAACCACACACTCTCTGGTCCATGGAAAAACCTCTCTCCACGGAACTGGTCCCTGGTGCCCAAAAGGTTGGGGATCTCTGGATTAGACGGCAATTGTCAGAAAAAGAGTAAAGATTCCATAAAAGTGCTGATACCCAGGATAAAGCAGGTTGTTATTACAAAGGAGAATCTAAAGATACAATTTTAAGCAGCATCAGGGAAAGCAAACAAACGGACAGCTACAAATTAGGTTAAAAAGAAAGGAGAAAAAGAATGTAAACCCTCAAAAAGGAGAGAGAGAGAGAGAGAGAGAGAGAGAGAGAGAGAGAGAGAGAGAGAGAGAGACTATTCAAATGAAACCAGAGTTTTAGCAATCATGCAGAAAAAAAAGAAATGAGCACAAAATGTAAAACTGTTCCTAATTTTAGAGCATCTGGCTTCTACTATAGCTTGGCAGGGCATGAGCCTGAAAACAGATACAAGGAAAAGACAGATCTCTAGCACGTTAATTATAGTTCTAATCTTAAATTAAATCAAATAAAAACCAAATACCTAGTTGAAAGTCTAATTGGAGGGGCTATCAGATTAGAGGCTCTATACCAGTGATGGCGAACCTATGGCATACGTGCCAGAGGTGGCACTCAGAGCTCTCTCTGTGGGCATGTGTGCCATAGCCCCAGCCCCGCCTCCCCCTGTGGCCCCCTCCTCACAGCAGCCCCCTCCAAAGGAGAGTCACCCCCGGGCGCGCCTGTGCAGAGCAGCACAGCCAAGGACATGGCTGCCAGGCAACAGGGACAAGACTCCACCCTCGTTCCCCATCATGCTGAGATGCTGCAGGGCGCAGGCGGACGGTGTGGCAGCCATGGTGCGCAGGCTGCCTGGGTGATCTGCAGTGGGCCGTGGAGGCGGTGGGTGGCCCTGAGAGTGGGGTGGGGGCGGGGCAGATGGGTCAGAGGTGGAGTGAGTGGGGTGGGGGACGGAGCAGGGGTGGGCGGGGTGGTTTTGGGGCACTCGGTCTCTAAAAGGTTCGCCATCACTGCTCTATACTAGGCTGTTGGTACAAGATACATACAAGATACTCTAGCACAGTGGTTCTCAACCTGTGGGTCGGGACCCCATTTGGGGTCGAATGACCATTTCACGGGGGTCGCCAAACAATGCAGTCCGCCATTCCCCCCCCCCTTTTCCTTAGCTGTGCTACTCCCTTTTATTCTATTGGCTTTTGAAAGCCAACAGAATAGACTCTCTTGAATAGAGTCTAATTCTATTGGCTTTCAAAAGCCAATAGGAATTGTCCAGGCTGTCTCTGCCCTGCTGAGCCCGCCAAAAGCCTGAGTCTGCAAACGGTGCTACACCAGTTGAGTAGTCCTTGACTTAACGACCGGTTGAGTAGTCCTCGACTTACAACCGGTTGGGGGTCGCGGCATTAAAAAGATTGAGAACCACTGCTCTAGCAGGAATGTCCACAGGGGTGTGGTTAAAAAAATAAAAAACCTTGACTAACAAACATGCAATGCTTTCATTAACTATTGTGGATGCCACCTTGACATTTTTGACCATACCTTGTGGACACCTCTGGATGCCAGATTCAGTATTTTGAAGCTGTTCTTAAAGAAGAAATGTTAGTAAAAGCTGACAGACCCCGAGGAACCATTGCCACTTGGAGCAGACAATCCTGGTTAGTGAATACTTTGGAAGCAGCCAAGTCCTTGTTCTCAGGAAGAACCCTCATACCTCAGGTTATTCCCCAATTCCAGATTTGATTAATTTTTTCCCCAGCTTGTATTGGAAACTAGAATACAAAACTGATATTAGAGCTAGGCTGCTCTGCCTTTGCTTTTTACTCTTAGACCTGTGGTCAAATAAATCTTGTACATCGGAATCACATCTAGTCCTGATGGAACATTATTTAAAACAAAACAGTAATAGAAAGTAATTCATACTCCCAGATTTAATTAAATAGAAAGATGAAATTTCCTTCTTAGCAACATAGAGTAGTTTTATTAAATCAAAGTAATCTCACACTTGAGAAACTCTTTCTTTCATTAATGTTTTTACAATATGTACATTTAAGAAATCACATTTTAAAAAAATTCAAAAACGACCACAATTGAAATGATAAAATTATAAACAACATTACTAATTGTGCAATACACAGAAATTTAAATATTGGGATTCCCTGTAATAGATCTGCAACCTTGTTCCTGTAATGTCTGTGCAAGCGTGGTTGCAGCATACTTTTCTATTTTTAACCTTACTCTCTGACTTAAAATATTGCTTGAGGCTTAGTCATTTAAATCCATATAGAATATTCTCAACCATTTTCTTAAAAAAATAATTTCAGATGACCAGAATGAATTTTGAAAGAAGGATCAAGTGAAAGGAAATAGTAAAAGAAAGACAAAATGCATAGACATGCGTGTTGAAGAGGTCTGAAGTGGCATACGATGTTCTGCTAGAAATTCCAAGGGGGAAAAAAAACTAAGACAGCAGATATACTAGCCAGGGGTAGGCAACCTTGGCTCTTTTATGATTCGTGGACTTCAACTCCCAGAATTCCTGAGTCAGCATAGCTGGGAGTTGAAGTCCATGAGTCATAAAAGAGCCAAGGTTGCCTACCCATATACTAGACTGTGAAGAGCAGTCTCTTAGAGGCATTAACAAGTGGAGAGGGTGGCCAAGGGTAAAAGGCAGTCACCAAAGCATTCAGACACACAGAAAGTTTGTGCAGGGTGGCTGCTCTTTATAACTGAAAGGCAGGGTGGTTGATGTTCACATTCTTAGAGTGCATTGACCGGAGATTTTTCAGCACCTATTGATGTATTCACGCCATCTTCTTCTGTACCACAGCAATGACGAGTCAGTACTTAACAATTAACACAGTAAGAATAGTTTCCGTATTGCCAGTAGAACACAATACTACTGTGAGGTACCACAAGTGAACGATGAAATGGAATTACCTGTCCCAAAACAAGACAGCAGCTGCACAAGTACAGCACGAGGCTGGAAATAACTGTGGGGAGACGAAAGATTTGCACTCTGGACAGGGGTCAAGAGAAGACTAGAAACTTTAATCCCAGCATTAAGCAGGACTGAGAGAGGCCTGCTCAGGAGAGCATCGTGAAGGCACAAGTGCAGCTCTGGGTGGGCCCAGGGCTCCAAGTCATGGAAGACCACATACGAGATTCCATATGGAAAGCAGGTCAGGACTTTGGGTCAGGTTACATGAACTCCAGGGCACCTGTCTTTGGATCTCCCAACATGTTTTGTTTTTACTGTGCTCTTGGCCAAAGGGCAAATTAATTGGTCCTCCAAAGCTGCATTTGTCCCTTAATCAATTGCAAGCCTAACAGCAGTCTGGGAACTGCTAGTTTGAATGAGGAAGTTGTGCAAGTGAACATGATTAACTTCAGCAATGTTGCTCCAAAAATTAAAGACTTCTAACTGCTTTGCAAAGCAGATGAAGATTTCAAAAGATCTGATCTGAAACCACCCACTTCAAGATAGCTTGGCTCTTTGCTCAAGCTTCTAGGCTAGGGAATATGCATTTGCTATCATGAGTACAGTTGGCAATTTGCAAATCAACCAGGACTAAAAGTAATGGGATCATTTCTTTTCTGGAAAGGAAAGAGGACAATGTGCTACAAGAAAGGGAAGGAGAAAGAAGAAGAAGAAAAAAAGTGGGCTTAGTTTTCCATGAAGGCTGGGAAGAGGTCGTACTCTGTTTGGTTATATCAATCCCTATTGGAGTTTCACAACAGAAATAAAGCTAGAAACCAGTGTAATGCCACTAGTATTGGAACTATACTGGATATTCTAAAATTTGTTATTCTCATTAAGCCAAGTTCCCAAGGTAAAAATCAGAGATTGTCATCCAAGAAAAATTGATGGTTGCTGCCTAAACGATAGACGTATCTGCAAATTCAAAGGGAAACGTAAAATTTGCCATCATTTCTACAGTGCCTTGGGATTACACACCAACTCAACAGCTTACAATAGTGGAGGGTTGGCTAAGAGAGAAGAAGAGATGTGCAGAGACAGAACCCTCCAGTTGTCCTTGCAGATCAGATACACCAGCAATGGCAGCTCTCTCGTTTTCCCTGCCACACTTAGCATCTTCCATCATCGTATCCAGCGGAAGGCCGGTGCAGGCTCTTCACTATGATGAAGCGGTGATGATGGGCTAGAGAGGGAAGTGCAGAGAGAAACACCAGAAGGACCCTTTGCCCAACCATTAAGAATGTACATATGCTTTATACATACATTCACATTTACAGTAATATAAATATATTAAAAAAAAAAACACCAGGAGATGAGCAAGTCAAAAATTGGGGTCAGGGCCAGCCCTGGGATATTCCGTATTCACTCCTGCCATCATCGCTCTCTCATCATGGAAGAGGAGTAGCAAGCAAGACGGCTCTCTTGCAGTACACTGAAGGTTTCTGCAGAAGAGGTTCCTCTTCTGCCTGGTCTACGAACACTTCCCCTCTGGGGTGGGAATCTGCTGCCATCCTGAAACAACAAGTTGCACACACACACACACACACGCTGGTGGTGGGCATGTGTTTGACTGTGAGCGAGTGCCTTCTTTTCTGGATCAGCTCATAAGCGAGTTGGTTCCTCTTCACTTTCACTGCAATTCCCGCAACAGTCCTGGAGAATGGAGGGAGGGAGGGAAAGGGGAAACAGAGAGCACACAGCAAGCATAGAGTGAGTCCAGTTATTCAACAAGCAGGTGGCCACAGGATTTTATTCCCACTCCCCACAGAGAAACGCCATTACTCAGAAATATGCTTTTTGGCCCAGCCCCATTTAAAGCAAGGCTGCCAAAAGTATTGCTTTTAGAATACAAGTAACACTCTCCGGAAGCCAAAACTCATTGGACCTTCCATTACATTTCTTTCCGGCCACTCTGTGCATTTCCCATGGACCGGTAACGCTTTACTTATGGATTAGGGAAAACGTAAATGCCATTAGCGGCCATGAACAAAACAAATATCACTTTGTATTAGTGAGCCCAGCCCAAAGATCGGAATGTAACTCAGCTCAGTAAAATTGCAGCTGGAAGATGTGCCACACAGAACCATGAACCACTTATTCCCTCGGACTAAGGCAATTAACCCAGGAACCTAAGTGCGGAAAGTTGCAAGGATCCAAAATGTTAGCAAGATCTTAGAAAGCCCTCAGGACCTTTGGTACGAGTTGAAAGAAGAAAAAAACCCTTTCATTTCCTAGTAATGGGACTACATAGATATGGGAGCCATAATAAATTGAGTTCCCCCTCCAAATCCATACCAAACAATCAAGATAAAGCATTCTTGGTGTTTTGCAGGAAGTAGAATTAGTGACTTGAGGGATTATTGATGCAGAGAAGCAGCATTTCCGGAAGGGCGGGGGGGGGGGGAGGGGGGGTAGGAAGGAACGGAAAGGGTTAGAGTCCACATTCCTTTCCCTTGTCTTGTCATGCCTGCAGTGGAGTCTGGAACAGCTGGGAGAGAAGAGGTTCCTCACCTCTGGAAAAAAAAAAGCAAACTTGCTGTGAGAGGCCCAACCAGGGATCCCTGCTCCGCCAATCAAACAGAGCCACTGGAGCAGGCTACTGAGTTTTACTGCAAAGCAGCAACTTCCCACAGAAACGTCGAGGCCAATTCAAAAGTGCCCTTGTTTACTACATGCAAAGTAAAATAAATAATTAAAAGAAAGGACACGGCATTGTTCTTAAACTACATGGTAGCTGTGGGTGCTGTGGAAAATGCTCTATTTTTAAATCGTGAAGCCAGGCGGGAGAGAAGGAACAACCTTGGGAGAAAACAATGGGACAATGGGACTTTCAAGTGTCCCGAGCTCTCCTGCTTCTGTCAGCTTGGAGTTTTCCCAACGGGACGCAGAAATTCTGGCCCAGTATGGACAATAGGCCTTTGAGAAGGCACAGCGTTGTGTCTCATTTCTTAAGAGGCACTTCAGCAGCCTCAGACTCATCATCCTTTGAAGATAGGGCTATAAAACATGATGCTGCTGGCTGGGCCAGGAGGTTTGTTCCTTGCAAAGAGGGACTTCCTTACTTCTACGCTACTGTCTCAGGAAGAGCTTTAAAAGCATTTGGTTGTGGACATACCCACACATTCAGGAGCAAATGGAAAGCTTACATTAAATCAGGGGTTCTCAACCTTGGCAACTTTAAGACTTGTGGACTTCAACTCCCAGAATTCCTCAGCCAGCAAAGCAAAGCTGGCTGAGGAATTCTGGGAGTTGAAGTCCACAAGTCTTAAAGTTGCCAAGGTTGAGAACCCCTGCATTAAATGGACCTTCGTGGAAATGACTTCACAAGTGATTACCATCATAGCACAGAACAGATGGTAGGCTTTAAAACTCATTCCTCCATACAGACCGCTACTTCAGGAAGGAAACTGAGATAACTACAAAGTGGTACACGTGACCTTAACACAGAATTACTGTATTTGAGATGCAAAACTCTGGATGACCAGAAAACCTCCATTAAGAATTGCTATTAGCAGCCAACTAGTTGTGGTCCAGATTTTTTTAATTCAGCTATGATAGCCTTACTGCATTTAGGCTCCTGATCAGTTACTGGGAAGTCATCACTCACCCAAGATTTGATTTTCGATGAAGAAAACAGATCTAATATACATCCCAGAGATCTGACCAATAGAAAATGGATAAGTATTTGACCTTCCTCTGTCTACCAAGTAGAACTGGGAGGAAAAACAGGAATGTGTGGGAATGCTAAATGTCTAGTCAGATGAACCATTCAACAGTCTGCTAATTTTGATACATGAGGTGACAGTGATCCCCCTTATGACTTGCTGCCCAATTGTTTCAAATTCTAAAGCAACATGGAACACCTTTGGGTGTTGATGCTGGACCAACTCAGATTACTTTGTCTTGGTAATTTAACAAACCCATCAAGTTTGCTCAGTTAGGAGGAGGGGTGGGCAATTAATTTTCCCAAGGGGTCACATGAGAAACTGGGACTGTTGTGCAGGGCCAAACCAATAGGACTGTGAAGATGCATAAGACGTGCATGCACACACATATGTAAACGGGAGAAAAATAGCAACCGCCTTCAAAATAAAAAAATGCAGTTGTATTGTGTGCATGGCATACACATATTTACATTTGATTTCTACTTTCTGGACACAGAGAGCCAAAGGACCGGATGTGGCCTGAGGACCGTAAAATGTCCAAGTCCAGTTAGGAGTAACCCAGAGTTTCATGTCAATCAGCAACTAGTGCCACTGAATATGTGATACAACAGAGCACCTCTTGATTTAGTAATCTGATGGATGGAATTGATACTCTAAAGGAAGAAGAGTTATACGAAGTAAGCTATAGCTCACAAAAGTGCATGTCTTTTAATAAAATTGGTTAGCTTAAAAAGGTGCTGTTAAAAGCCCTTTGATCTATGTTTGTTTGATGGTCTGACAGCATAATGGCTTATGCTGGATGTGTTATTAATATGGACTTTACCCTAAACAGCAAATGGATCAAAATGGCCACTTGAAGGTGTTTAGGAAATGTTCTGTCTCATTTAGAGAGTATCAAAGCCTGCTTGTATGGAAAGAAAATAGAAATGAGAAAATAGCTTATTCCTATCATTCCTAAATTTGACCTTCCCTTCACGGCAGAATTAGATCATTCTTGTTAGATGAAAAAATGTTCACCCTGACTGAGACTCCATTACTAAACTGAATTAATAATGGGTTAAATTAATATAACTTACTATATTAACTGGCAACTACTTCTCTGCTTTCTTGGAATCCTTTGAGCTTAAGGAGGTGAGCAGAGAATCTACAGCAGTGAAGCCTACTACATGTTTGTCTAACCATCGCCGCTCCTTGCTAATCAAATAAGCAGAAAGGATTAATATCATGGGAAATGAAGAAGATTATGAAAGGTTGCAGGAGGCAATAAATAAAAGCTTTTCTCCCGTGATCTTGTACAGGATTGTGATGTGGCCCACCTTATTCAACGTCTACATGAAACTATGGGGAAGAAATTGCATGGAATTCTGGGATGAGATATCACCCACCTGCTGATGGAATTTAGCTCTATCACCCTCGGGCAACCAGTATGAAGGAAACAGCTCATATCCTTCAATCCTGCTTGGGCTCGATAAGAAGGAGCAAGTTTGTAAAGTCCAGTTCTGCTGCTGAAGAGGAAGTCTGGTTCAGAGAGTTCTTGTTTTGAAAGAGGTTGCAACCCTCCGAAAGAGCAAACTCATAACTTTGGCAAGACGTGTTTGCACAATTACATTTAATGTTCCAGCTGTGACCTTTACTGGGTCGGTATAATTTGGCATGATTATTTATGCTCTTTAACGCAACATGTGAAAAGCATCCAGAAACTTATATAAAAGGTGGCATGCAGGCTTTTGTCTGTTACTTAATATTAATATTAGCACTCTATTATACCAATATTGAAACATCTGCATAATTGCTCAATGTTTTCTGTCCGTTCATCTTTAAAGTAGCCTTAAAAACTTATAAAATGACTATTTAAAGGGCACCCTGCTTCTTTATAAATTTGTTTGGTTATCTGTATATACAGAAGATGCCTGAGATGACCTAATTTGCAAATATTGTTTATTAGATACATGTCAAAGAGTTTTCTTCTTGCTGCCCCCTAAAATATTAAATGGTTTTAAGGGATGCAATTGATTCTAGCTCAATTTCAGGAACAAAAATTAAGAGATATATCTTTTCAATCCTATTTGCTAAAGTGCTCTTAGCAGTTTCATTTTATGGTTAAGAAATAGCGGTATCCCTTTGGTGTAATAATCTGACAATATTTTTGTGATTTAATTGGCTTTTAGTTGTTGTACATTGCCTTAAAATGCTTTCAACTGAAAGGCATGATAAAAATACCTCAAAATCAGACAATTAAAAGGAACATGACTGTTAGTTACCAACCCATATCAAACAAGCCTAGAATAATTGTACTTTGCTGCAAGTCATACTTAACTTCATTCCAGGTTTACAAACTGAAACCTGTTGCTTACTTAACAGATTTCTGAGGTTTATTCAGAAAATAAGTTGCTTTGGATATTAAGGACTCAAACCTTAAGGATCTTGCCAATCAACTAAATTTTAGCTGATGTTTCCTAGTTTGGGTAATGAAATGTCTGCAAGGAAACAACCAGGCTCAGAGAGCACCAAGGACCCCTCATTTCAACCCTGAGCTACAAATATTCTCCTCTATCAGTAAATTAACTATGCCCTAGAGATGCTCCAATAGAGGAGGTGGTGGGAAAGCTGAGATGAACAACCATCTAATGGTAAGAGCCATTCCGAACAAATGTGTCTCAAGGGAGATCTCATCAGGCAGTACCACTCAACCCTGCCAGATGAATTACCTGTCGGCTGAAGAGACGCTGGAGTAGGCCCTTTTTGGGCAGGGGAGGCTGCTGCCCTTTCCAGTCCAGGTCAGGAGGTATGATGCCATCTGGACCAAATACATTCAACTCCTTGAAACATTCCGTATCTATCATCTACAAAATAATAATAAAAATTTCAGAACTTACTATAGTACTGCCCACTTGTTTCTCAGAGCAGCATCCGAAATCAGCTACCAGTGCCAGTTTTTGCGGCAAAAGCAGATAACCCATTTTTTTAAATAAAAAGTTCTGCTTTCAGAAGCACCATTTCCCAGAAGAACACCTACCTCATTTTGCCAGGGAATAGAGACACTTCCCGTTGCAAATTTATGATAGAAGTCATGGTCCGTTGGTTCTAACTCTACCCCTTTGACTGTGGAAAACTGCTCAATATCCAGGACATCTTTGCAATAAATAGCTTGGGGCTAGAAGGAATAGATGGAAAAAGGGTATTTAAAACAACAAACAATATTATAAGAGCACAAAACTTGACTACACCACACATACATTTTCAACTCACATCAGGTTTAAATGGTGGGTCCAGCATCCCAGCTTCCAGCCGCTTGAAATTCAGATTTTTAAACAGAGGATGATCTTTCACTTCTTGTGCACCAGACCCTCGACAGCCCAACCGTTCCAAGGGCTCTTTGCACAAGAGCTAAAATGCAGAACAAGAAGTTCAAACACAAGACTCTATACAGTTATGCAGCTTCCATTAAAAGGGGAAAAAAATTAATCCAAATTTAAACTGTTAAAAACTACTTTACGGGGCAAAAAATACTGACATAAAACTTAAAGTATTCTTTGCGGACTGTTTTTTGTCCTGCTTTTTGCTAATCCCAAAATTCATGTTATATTTTGGCTGATTAGAAATCAGTGTCAGGCTGGCAAAATTACTTTTTATCTTTTACATCCTTACCGTTATTTACCATAAAATAAAAAATGGCCCCCAACATAGTAATTTATTAAATGTTTATAAGCCTTTAAAAAAAACCCATGATTTACAACAATATCACAAATATGTGATAAGACAAAATAAAATTTAACTGAAAAAAAACACCTTTAAAAAAAACAAGACACAAAACCAGATGGGGGGAATTAAAGAAGGCCAATCAACATATACCTAAAATGCAAGAATGTTTGGCTTTGATTTATCAAGAGCCCTTGTTGAGCACGCCCATTTTGGAAAGTTTAGAATGTATGTTTTAGCACCTTGAATCTAGCTCATTGGCAACCAGGGATACGTACAGATAAAGCACCCCAATGAGGAACTCAACCATTCCATTCTGCATTAGTTAAAGCCCCCAGGGGGACCTCCTCCCCTAATGCATGAATCATGGTGACCAAACTCTGCCTGTCTGAGGCCGGCATAGCTGGAGTATCATCTTCAGTTGATGAAAGTGAATCTTTTGCCTGCTTTATTTTTCTAGTCTTTTAGGCCTCTTTATGGATCATAACAGAAGTTTATACAGGTAGTTCTTATTTAGCAGCCACCATGGGATGGGCGACTTAGTTGTTAACCGAAGCAATTGGTAAATAAAATGGCCTGTGCTTATGAACTTACTAGTTTTCTTTGCTTTACAAACCTGTGTCATAAATATGAGAACTGGTAGTTTTTATCATTGTCGCATGTTTTAGTGAATGGGATGAGGCAGTCATTTTTTTCCTAACATTTTGGCTCACTATTTGATAGCTAACAGCCTTTCCAGGCTTCCTCATACACTGCAATTACACTTAAGAGACAAAAATTAAGACCAAAATTAAGATACCTAATGAATCTGGCTCAGAAAGGTTTCATTAATTTAATTAATATCACAAGGTGGTATTAAACTCTCATGGTGAGGGACCTGTAGATTTCTGATACGTATTTTCCTCTGATTTGAGAAAGGTGTGCACGCGAGTGAGGGAAACTGAGGCCCACAGTGGGAGCTTGATTTCACCTTCTATTGTCCTTCTTCCATGCCCCTCTCTTGTTAGTCAAAAATGTGCAGAAAGGATATTTGAAACAATGGCTATTTATTTACTAGTTAGTAAACTGGGAAATCAAGTTTATTCTTAAACAAAGGAAAGTTTCAGAATAAACATCTATACGAGTTTACACAAGGATACAAAAAATTTAAAGCATGATTTAATTGCTTTCTGACAGGTAGATGTCAGGTAGGATTAGTTTGTATACAGATATGTTGAGATGTGCAGCAGCACAATTGCAGGAAGATTGTGTTACATACTGATCTAAATACAGGTTTGCATTTAACTTTAATATATAATATGGTTTGTTTTGCTTCAACCTATGCAGGTAGTACATTGCCTCTGTGATCTATAAACCATCTTTAATGGTTTAGAATCTACTAAACAATAATCCATGGTTTAGTCAGTGGTAAAAACACAGACACTGATCATTGATAATGAACTGAAATTCTTGCACTTAACTGGCTATCAAACTACATTAAAAGTATTTTTGTTCCTGTTTTTTATTTTTAACAATTTAACACATACAATTAAAAAAAATCTTTGATTTTTGTTTTGGCTGAACCCATTCTGGAGTAAGCCAAAACAGCAAATTCGGTTTTAATTATATTATAGTTTCCACCCTTGAAAAGGAAAGGGGTTTTGTTGTAAATTCTAATTGCCTGATGGTCAAAGAGGCAGCACACATACCATGGAACACAGTGAGCGGGAGGCAGGTGAGAACTTCTCAGAATACTCTTCCTGGACTTCCTTCACCAGACGTTCCACTTCTTCACGCTTGATCTTCTTCCTGCGCTGCTGGAATGGAGACTGACCCTCAATCATCTCATACAGCAGGCATCCTAAGGCCCACCAGTCTGGGCTGAATGTGTACCGTTCATTCTTCACAACTTCAGGAGCTGCAAAAAGAACCATTTCAACCACATCTTTACACAGTCTTTACTGATCTTAGGGAAATGTCACATGCAAAACACCAGGGCCACACATTAACTTTCAATTAAACTGATTTATTGCTCACGCCTATGCGCAGGAATCTACTCAACTAATAGATAGCATTTTTTTGGCGCTAGATAAGGGCTAATGGAATTCAAGAAGGGTTGAATTTAGCCTGTTTCTGACAACGTAGAGACTCTAGGCTGATTCCTCTTTTGACGTTGTCCCTGGGCTATGGCCACTCCTCCTACAGGAAAGCTCCAAAACTCAGTGGTGTAGTAGTGTTTTTACATGCATTTGTTTGTTTATTTATGCCCTTATCTTATAACCAACTCTTGGCAACTCCCAACAAGTACCTCCTACCAACACCCCAGTTTTGGTACTAGACAGGGCTATAAAAGCCCGAAATCTTGAAGAGCCATTGCTGGTCAATATACAGAACACCAAATTTAATATATCAGCAGTCCAGTTCAATGTAAGACAATCTTCTTAATGGCTCCAATGCACTCTGACCCAAAATACTGTATTTTCCCAGCTTCATATTTACTGTAGGGTGGGCGGTAATAGTGCAAGATGGATACTTGCAAGGAAGAAGCAGAAGTAGTAAAGGATGCATTTTCTATTTCCCCTTACTTGGGATTCAGAGATGTAACACCAAATGCAAGAAGGAGCCATCTCTTTCTGTATCCTATTGTAATTACAGGCTCCAACCTTTCTATACTGTTTGCACAGCATTGTCACAAAACTGCTGATTTCTTCTCTTCCATCAATATCCAGAAGATGAATGCAAGCCAATTTGTACTGTTTATTCCAACTACAATTATATTTCTAGTCTGCAATCCTTGGATGGTTTGGGACATAGAATGTGCAAATAGTAGTTGACAGCAAATGAAATTCTGCTTGTTTGAGTTACTCTGATTCAGTGTATCTGGATTTGGGCACTGATGTTTCAGGAAGGAATGCTGCTACACTTCTACACAATCCTGCAGCTGAACATTTAGAAACCCTCCACAGTCCAATGTTTGAAATGAAGATTTATTTCTGGGTAATCTGAAAACACCTTCCCAAGTAGCCGCCTCAGCTTTTTCAACAGGCCTACCTACAGATCTGCAGAAACGTGAGGGATTTATTTCTTTCACTGGTACTGTAATATTTCTGTTGGCCCCACAAAACAAACAATACTGGGAGTCCAAAGGTAACCCTGAAGGAGAAATATTTGGATCAAGCAAGTTATTGTCAAAATAGAAGCAAATGGAGCGACAAATGCATTTCCTTATTCAGCCCTGGAGATCTAGCATATGTGACCGCTTTCTACCAGTTATTCAAACTTAAGCTCAGATGCCCTTCAGGATGACATTCACCTGTTTTGCCCTGTTAAGTTGTGACAAAATATTCTGTCCTTGCTCTGATGGGCTTCACGATTTCCATAGTTTCCAGTCAACACCCCAGAGCCCTTCTTGGATACTCACCCATGTAGCCAACGGTTCCAACCCGACCTTTTATTGTCTGTTCTTCCGGAACATGAACAGCTAGTCCCAGGTCAGAAATGCGGATATGACCTTGTTAGGGAAAAAGGAGACACAAGAATGCCTTGTTTACAGATTTCCCTCGCTTGCTATAAAAAGGGAGTAGCATCAACTTGCCCATGGAGGGGATCAATCGGTCTGTGAAAAACATTTACTCACCATGGTCATCCAGGAGAATATTCTCTGGCTTCAAGTCCCTGAAGAGGAACACAGTAAGAATAACATCATCAAGATGTTCACACAACATATTTATCTATATCTTGGGTAAAGGGAATATTGATCAGGCAGGTTTAGTTTCTTTAGATTTCACCAGTACATATTTTCACTTCCTTCAGGAGGAAATGCATCTGACCAGTTTCTGAACAATAACTGTTATTTTACAGCAACAGCACTCAAAGTATTACACAATCCTTACTGAGATAGTCCCCAACTGAATTCCAGCTATGCCCAGAATAAAAATGCATTCTCACCTGTAAACTATCCTCTCTCGATGGAGGTCTTCCAAGCCACAGCAGATTTCGGCCGCATAGAAAACAGCCCGTGGCTCTTCAAATCCTGCTTCTCCCATGTGGTAGATGTGGAACTTCAGGTCTCCACCGTTCATCAGAGTCAGGACCAAGCAGAGTGCATCTTTTGTTTCATAGGCATAGGCCAGACTCACCTACAATAAAATCAGATCATTTCAGGACTAAAACAAACCTAACATAGCTCCAGAAAGCACAGCACCCAGATACAAATATGCAGAACTGTGCTGACTATTCATCTTTACAAATACCCCAGATATGCAGAGACAGAAAAAGCTCTTGAAACAAGATGTTACTCAAGCAGGCATTAATGGTAGTTAATAGCTAACTGCATGCTATAATGTTTAATGTAAAGTTAAGTGGTGCAGAGGAGCTAAAAACAATGGAGGAAACAGCAGGAGTAGTGAAAAGGCCAAATATAAAGAGGTCGCTGCAAGACGACACTGTGCAGTTGATTTCTCTTCAGTGAAATAAGGACAAGTACAGGTAGATAAGGTTGCTCAGTTATCTCAGTGCATCCCCTTTGGGATCTTTTCAGAGCTGGTTTCAATAAAAGCTTCTCAGTGGAAAGTCCAGCAGACTGCAGGCCAGGCCAATTGTGTGTGTACTCTCTCCCATCAAATATGGCCTGATTTACAATCAGCTGGGAAGGACGGGACTCATGAGACAACCCTTCCTATTTAGCCTAAGTTTCAAGTGCTGCACATTGATACTGGGACTAAAGCCATGGAACATTTTGTTAAATGTAAGTGCAAAACAGGAAGGAAGGAAGGAAGGAAGGAAGGAAGGAAGGAAGGAAGGAAGGAAGGAAGGAAGGAAGGAAGGAAGGAAGGAAGGAAGGAAGGAAGGAAGGGTGAATGGTCCAAGAAGAAGATTGAGGAAGTCATAGTTAGATGGAATTGATAAGATTCTTAGCACAAAAGAGAGGTGAGAAGCTTAAAAAACAAAATATATGAAGCGATGCATGAACATGGTTTTCAAGGACCAACAGGTATATAGAGGTATACTAAATATGTTGGCCTGGTGTAGTTTTAACTCTATATGTTTTCCTCTTCCCACCTCCTGCCCTAACTGCTTTGGCTTACTTTTTCTAACTCCTTTTCTGTGATCTACATAATGTTTCAATCCCAAAAGGGTGTAGAGTGATCCATCTCTATGTACAGTATGTAAGCCTTAGATATATGGAAGAAGGAGCAGAGTTATAGGTAAAATTGGCCATTAGCATTTAGAGCTTCCACAAAGCATTTACTGGTAGTTCCAAGATCCCATATAAACAGATGTATGAGAGATGCCGGTAGTCCTGTAGCAGCTATAGATTTAGCATTATAGGTTTATAGGACAGGAGGGGGAAAATCCAACATCCCCTTCTTGCCACTTGACTAAGGAAATCCCACTTACTTTAGCCCTGTCCATCATGGAGCAGAGACTGAGTGAGTGGACAGCAAGTATTTGTATGACCAACCCTTTCTCAAACCGGGCAGAAGTAAAGCAGTTCCTATGTACTTACTACAAACCTACTGTTCACTTTCTCCAGTATCTGCTTCTCGTTTAAGGCCATGGCTTCCCCCTTCCGCTTTTTTATCCGTTTTTTCTCAAGCTTCTTGCAGGCGTACATCTTTCCGGTGGCCCGCACCTGGCAAGCACAAACCTTTGAAGGGAAGAAATGAAGGGTGATGGTTTTGGCAGTTCACGAAATTTTATCAGCGTTATCAGTTAAGTGGTTTATTGGATTCTGAAGTCATTACTTTGATATCTTCAAGCAAAAATGCTGTGATATCTTAGCGATTAAATGGTTTATTGACTCCTTCACAAAAGTCTCAGCTTTTACTGCAAAAAAGAAAAAAAAAAACACAAGTTCATAGCCTTCCTGCTGAGAATAATATGACAGTCCTGGAGCTCAGAATCAAACCTAAATAAATGGGTTAAGATCTCATTCTTGCTGAATCCTTATATGTTTTGCAGCCATTGGTATTTCCCTGACTGCAAAGTTTGGGGCATCAAATGTAGGAAGCAGCAAGAAAGGGCTTTAAATACTTAGCATATCAGTCATGCTATTCAGAAAGGTACTTGTGATCATCATCAGCTCTAATAACCAAGATCACATTCTTGTGAAGTTCTTGTTCAGAAGCAGAAAATTATTCCATACAGTGGCTTCCTAAAAGCAGGCAGGGGAGCTGCCTCCTGTGGTTGGTCAAATTACATACCTCTCCAAAGCCTCCCTTCCCTAGCACACGATATTGGCGGAAAGTGTTCTTGGTTACATGCTGCCTAAGAGAAAAACAGGTAAATTGCCCATTAGAAAGGTGAAGCCTTAGTTCTATTCTCCTTTGAGCAATACAACAGGCAAGCAAAATTTTATACGTGAGACCAGTGAACCGGAATAAAGACGAAATCAAGCTCTAGCA
The DNA here is from genome assembly GCF_016545835.1 of Crotalus tigris. Lineage (NCBI taxonomy): Eukaryota > Metazoa > Chordata > Lepidosauria > Squamata > Viperidae > Crotalus > Crotalus tigris. The sequence continues at coordinate 1,874,834 of NW_024097219.1, forward strand.
GGCTAATGAGGAAAAAATCCTGATAAGGATTGGATTTGTTTTCATTATGTGACCAAGATTCCCACTCCCACCTAGCAGTCAGTAAGATTGTTAAGGGCAGGAAATAGGCTCTTTAAACTATATACTGTATAAACAATAGATCCAAAGAAGCTGGATCACAAGTACCACAGAGTCCACAATAAAATAAGATTTACCTTTCCAGATACTTCCACTGTAGGAAGCGGTTGAAGTAAACGCTGTCAAGATAATCAGCAAAAGGTGCCGCACTAAGATAGTCGTGGATGAGCCTAGAAAAGGAACTAGAGCCTCTTAGGGAAATTGAAGTCACCCCATGCAGAAAAATAAAGATGATGAATGAGCCTGATGCTTCAAAAAAATTGACTGGACGCAAGTTGGAAAACTCTCACAGAATTAGGAAGGCTCATAATTTATTTGGTCACGGCAATTCCAAAGACACTATCCTATAGGAAAGCCAAAAATGTAATACCCAACTTAGATAGCACTAGGAAAGTGATTCTCATTTATAATGCCTGTTAGAAAGAGCAGGAGTCCATTGATTCATTACCCATTTGATAAAACTTTTTTCCACAGATGCAGTAGAGGACTAGAAGATCGTTGCTAGACAAATTTGGGCCAGTACCTGTTACCAGATAATATAGAGGTTTGAGATATAGAACTTCCTTATTTCTATATGCCCTGCCTCTCTTGAAATCAATATAATGGACAAATGGTGTCTAAGGGATCTCTAATATGGTTGCTAATCAGTTTGCAAACTGGCTTATTTGGGGGAGCACGCCCTCAGCTATCTAAGGAAGGTATAGTGTTTTCCAGGACAAGGAGTATGACCCAGAAGAAAATGTCTGAATCTGAAACATAAGGTTAGGATCTCTTCTTTTCCACCAGTTCTCAAAGCTTTAACAGCTCTGCTAACAATCTAAATATTACTTGTTAAGAAGATGTGCACAAAGATGTTCTGCTCTACGTTGCCTAGTAGCTCTTCTATGACAGAAAAATGAATAATACTATACAATGGGTTCTAAAATTTATCAATAACAAATTCTCCATGCATTTGATGAAGAGCAAGCTTAGACCTTGTTGAGTGACCAATTAGTGTCCAGGAAAGGTACACAGTATTCATCAAATTCCACCCACTCCCCTTGCTCACTTGGTAGATTCCTTAAAGAGTTCTTTACTTGATTCCTCTTCCAGTTGCTCAGAACACAGATTTAACAGCTCCAAGGGTACTTCAGGGACGTGGTCCACACTCTGAGGACAAAGCATCAGTGTCAAATGAGGATTCACAGTTCTGCAAGAAGCAACGGTTTCTCTCCCAAAGAACCAGTCTTTGGCAGAATTATCATGGGGCTGGAGGGAATGGGGCAGGGCAGCAGCAGGAATAAACAGGAAGAAATTACTGTAGTCTCTTGGTGTTTCTCCTTGCATTGCTAGACCCTTACAGGTTGTTGTAGGATAGAAACTTTGGCAATGAATGATGTCGATACTCGGTGATATTGATTGTTATTCTACAAGAACCAGGCACTGAATAAGAAAGGGTTGAAATGGGCATTTGCATCATCATCACAATCATCTCAAGACTGCTGAGTTGTGACCATCCTGACTTTTACACACACACACACACACACACACACACACACACACACACACACACACCACAAAGCCCTGATAAAAGACCAATAGAGTTCTCTTTAAAGCAATTGCTCTTCCCAAAGCCCAGCTTATTATTAGAGTAACTCACAATGAGCCCCTTGGCTCCTTTGCTTGGCGGCCACAACCTGAGAAGCCTCTCACCTTAGGGTTCAAGTATACTTCAATCAGGCGCTTCCCACATTCTTTCCGTTTCTCATCAGGGGTCACTTCATATTCAGCCTGCAATGAGAGCAAATGATACCATTGTTACAGATCTCTGCTAGAAATAAAAACACATCTGAAAAGGTCCAAAACAGCTATTCTGTGTACAAAGAGACAAATCAGGGAGAATATTCTTTGTGTGCTCAGTATCAGTAAGCTGTCCAGATTTCGATGAGTGGCAAATAAATTGAATGAGTGAATGAGTGAGTGAATGAATGAATGAATGAAATATCTTGAGGAGAATCCGCTACTGCAGTACATTTTGGGGATAACACTAGACTTTGCTCTGAAGAGAACAGAACAAGGAAATAGCAGCAGGGCTACATGCATAGTATGAAATGGATGCACTGTGGAACCCCTGATGAAAAAATGTGTAATTAGTGTCCCCATCCCCAACAAATGCTCATATTGAGTTGTGCTTACCACAGCATCCAGGAACTTGACACAGCGCATGAGTTCCGGTCGTGTGTTACAAAAATGCCGGAAAAGCAGACATCCAATTGGCTGTTTATCACACAAGCTGTGGTAGTCCCGCTCTGGAAACAAAATAAACATGGTCTCATTATGAAAATACTTGAATCCTCTTTCACTGTGATATGGCTGAGTATTTTCATAATGAGACATTGAGACAGCACTTAAAACCACTTTTCAACACATTGACTTGCTGGCTGAGAATTTTGAAAGTTGCAGTTTGAATACATCTTGTGGGGGAGGGGGGATGTGCCCTTTTGGGAAGGCTGTGCAGCATCATTTATCACATCTAAATAATTATGTTCAAGAATAAAACCAAACCCACAATTGCCCTGAAAAAGCCATCTTTTCACACTGAACAGTCTCCAAGAAAGAAATCTTCTATTTCCTATCAAATAATCTCTCTGTAGTTGTATGACATATCCTTTGTCCAACAAAATTCCAAGCAGGCTTTCCTTGAGAGAAAATCAGCTCAAATAATTGCTTCCAGAGAAGATTTGGTATTTTGTTTTAACCTCCTGGTGACTATTCTCAGCTAGAGAGGAAAGGAAGGATCTTATCTCTATTCATGACTTTTGAAGTTACCCTTTTGTTTCTTTACTGCAGAAGCAAAAAAGAGAAGCCTACCTCCCTCAGTTACTTGCCAGAATTAACCCATCATGTTTTCATTAATATTTTTCTGCCCTTTGCTTCATTTTTACACCCAAGACATTGAAGCTCTCTCTCTTTTCTCTCTGTCTGTTAATTCCAAAGATAAACCTCATTCCAATCTTTACCATTATCAAGAAAGCATAGAGGGAGAGAAAAATAAATATACAGTTCATTTGTTGAATTGTTCTCTCATGGTCTTTGTTCCTGCTTTGGGCATGTCAATACGAAGGAGGCAAACATTTAGGAGTGACTTCTATCAAGGGGCAACAAGATAGCTTTTCAATGAAGGTTCTGTTGCATCAGCTTTAATTAGGAGATGACATAACGATTTGCCCATATCAAGTGAGAAAAGGAAGATCATTACTGGGACCCTGGGCAGAGAGAAATAAACAGCTTTATCTGAAGGTGTGTTCTTAATCCTCATAGGTAGGTGTCTAGTCCACCATCTAGTTTGATAAATGATACACAAAACTTAATGGTGTTGAGAAACAGATTTTATATAATTCAGGGACTGATTCATTATCTAATAATTCCTGTGAAGACATCCAGATTTTTTTCCTGGTCAGAATGCCTGCTAGATCAGCTGAATTGAACTGAAATATATAGACAATGAGAAAATTGTTCTAATGTTCTAATAATTTTGAGAAAGTCCAATTTTATCAATTTATATGTTGGAATTATACCCTCTTTCCTTTGGGATCTCACAGTGGTGTACATAGCACTTCTTTCCCTAATAACATAGCACTTCTTTCCTCCATAGCTGAATGTAGACGTGAACTGGCATCTTCCTGACCAACACCTTAACTATTATTACTCAGTAGCTACTCCACAGATATCCTACAAATCCAAATGATTACAGAGTCACGTTTGAATATATCAGGTATTTCATGCATACTTTACACAGTAGATTCCTCTTCTAAGTGATTACTAATCACATCATCTCTATAATTATCCATAACTCTGTACTTTATTTTTTATCACTCTCCTTCTCTCCACAAAGGTTAGTACAACATCCTGTCTAAAGAGATTTTCCTCCAGTATTACCTCCATTTCATCAGTAATTAGACTTAATATTGAAGTCCAGAAATGAGGATCACAGCATAACTGTACTAGCATATATCTAACAGCAAATGTAATAAAATGGTTTCATGCTATAAGCCCCCCCCCCAGAGCTGCTTTGGAATGAGTTGGGTGGCAAATAAATTTAACAAACAAACAGCTCCAAAGAATGCTTGAGGTTTAGAGTTAAAGTATTATTTGAAGACATTTGTTCTCAGAAACACACTAACACAGTTATGCAATGGACCTCATTTCTGCATACACTTCTAAGCTGGGATTTTGAGAAAGAAAGAGCAATTACAATTTGTTAGACACCATTAAAGGAAGGTCAATAGTTTTGTGCCCAGTAAAACAATGTTTAAAGATTTTTCAAGTTGGTATTGAGCAAAATGCCCAATAGTGCCCTTACACATATTCTCAAAATTCATGGTGTTGTTTCATTATCCTGCTGCATTGTTGGAATCAGGACTAATCATAATTTCCCAGGAAGCCTCTTGCCCATAAATCAGCCTGCCCCAACCCTCTCATGGCACATGTTGTAAGACTCTCCTTCTCTGTGCAGCAGTTTCTCTAAGGAAGCTGTGGTTTCCTGATCTGTGAAGAAAAACAACACCAACTCCAGAAACATGAGGGGGAGGGGCCCCATACAAACGAACCATTTCTTCCTCTGATAGGAAATGAGTACACTGAATGAGGGAAGGTGAGGGGTTCAGAGCCTGGCAAGATTATTCTTCAGATCTTAAGAACATGGTCAAGCCAAACACAGGCAAGAGTTACGTGCTAGACAGAAACTTCATATTAGGTTGATTTGGCCCCAGGGCTCCATTGAGGGAATTGAGGGAAGTTAATACATTATAGTTGAAAAATAGATTTCCCGAGAGATGGGAAGTTTCACGCTTTTCTCTAATCTTTCAACCACAGATTGCCAATTTCACACAACTTTGCTCGCTATATGATACAACTGCACAGATTAGAAAACCTACATGCTGTTCTGTGCCCCGCTCACAATCTTTAGATACATCTATCTAGGTCTAGAACAGTGGTTCTCAACCTTTTTAATGCCGCGACCCCCAACCGGTCGTAAGTTGAGGACTACTCAACCGGTCGTAAGTCGAGGACTACTCAACTGATGCAGCACCATTTGCAGAATGGGGCTTTTGGCGGGCTCAGCAGGGCAGAGACAGCCTGGACAATTCCTATTGGCTTTTGAAAGCCAATAGAATTAGACTCTATTCAAGAGAGTCTATTCCATTGGCTTTCAAAAGCCAATAGAATAAAAGGGAGTAGCACAGCTAAGGAAAAGGGAAAAAAAAATGGCGGACTGCATTGTTTGGCGACCCCCGTGAAATGGTCGTTCGACCCCAAATGGGGTCCCGACCCACAGGTTGAGAACCACTGGTCTAGAACATCAAGGTTTTAATGTGTACCACCTCGACATATACAATAGCATTCACTGTGTCATCAACATTTTTGATTGGGCATTATAAAGAGTTGGAAAGAAAACAGTTAGATATTACAGTTATATGACAGTTAGATATTACTCCAATTTCAAGATGGGGAAGAGAAAAGTGTACTTTCCTAATTAACTCAGGTCAATATTATTATTCCTAAGAGAACAAATAGCTAAGCTATGCAGAAAACGTCCAGGTTTTTACGGTCAGCATTGAAATATTGGCCGAGACCCAAAACTGAATTTTCCTCTTCCATCAAACACAAGATAATGCATCAGAAGGAATAATTAAGTAAAACCACTCAAGGAAAAAGCCTAAGCATTATTGTGGACAGCACAAGGAAGCCCTAATTCAATGGTGGCGAAGCTATGGCACGGGTGCCAGAGGCGGCACTCGGAGCCCTCTCTGTGGGCACATGTACCGTTGCCCCACCCTTGCCTCCCCCTGTGACCCCCTCACCAGCAGCCCCCCTGGAGGAGAGTCACTCCTGAGCGTGGCCCACGCGGAGCAGCGCAGCCAAGGACATGGCAGCCAGGCAGCGTAGACAAGACTCTGCTCTCATGCCCCATCGCGCACAGTTGATGCTGCAGGGTGCGGGCAGAGGGCGTGGCCGTCATGGCGCTGCTGGGCTGCCTGGGCGATCTGCGGCAGGCCCTGGAGGCGGTGAGTGGCCCTATGGGCAGGCAGGGTGGAGGCAGAGCGGGGGTGGGGCAGGGGTGGAGTGGGAGCGGGGCCAGTTTTTGGCCACTGGGTCTCTAAAAGGTTTGCCATCACTGCCCTAATTCAATGCCCAGCTGGGATCAATAAGAAAAATGGTTATATGGGAACAGAAGAGAAACTGGACTTAATGAGTCAGTGGTATAATAATATGATCTGTATTCAGTAAGTCCCACATTTAATCCTTTGACTTGAGTTCCAAGGAATCAGTGCAAAGTTTGATGGACAACAATCTAACTCAATACATATCCTTCATCTTTAGAATGAAGAATAGGAACAGACTCACCATGATTCTGTGTGTAAAAAAGCAAGTTTGGGGATGAGCTTCTGTGCTTCAGCCTAAGTTTACGCCATATCATAATTATGTCAATGTAAAATTTTCAACTGGTGCCACTTCTTTCAGATTCCTTATTTAAGGTTCAAAAAGCCTCACGTACAGGTATCCATGAATCCATTTTCCAGGAAGAACATTCTTAGATTCTAGGCAAGCAGAATCCCCATCACCAACTAGATCCCAATTTCCATTGCATTTTTCAAACAAGTAAGAAAATTCCTTTCTGAGCAATGAAAGGAGCTCAATTATTCTTTTGCTACTCTGTGCAAAGAAATTCCTGCCACCTCCTTCCAGTAACATTCTATATATGCCCAGAGAGAAAAAACTGGAATCAACAATTGTGGATCAGCATTCATCCAAACTACCAGCCCCTTTGATTTTCCTTAATGCAATTATAGTACTACAAAGTTATTTTATTTTCTGGGAGAGAAAAAAGTTTCAAAATAGTATGGTGTATACACTCAAAACAGCCAACTCTCCATTAAAATATAGGAAAACAAAACAAAACAAAATCAAGTCTTATGTAAAAGAGTTCCTTTAAATAAAAAGCAGTAATATTTTTTAAATCAGAAGTATTTATTTGTTTATCAAATTTATATAACTGCCCATCTCACAAATGCCCATCTCGTGTCCTAGTGAAGTGGGAAATGGTTACTAGATTTTTAAAGCTGCCTAAAGGAACAGCACAGACTGAAGCTTAAGCCTGTTCCTCAACATCCAGATCCTAAGAGCTTCTCTAGCACTGAGACCGAACTTGGTTGGCTACAGGCCAAGAGACATAACTGGGCATTTTCAGCATATTGAGACCGTGCTATGGGATCAGCTTGACCGAGAGCCTCGTGTGAATGTTAAATAGGCAAGAAGAAAGTGCTGCACCCTGAGGAACACCAGAAAGCAAGGGACGTTGACTCACCCTCTCCTCCCGCCCCCCAATGTTGACTGGAACTGATCGCAGAGGAAGAGGAGAACCACTGCAATGTAATTCTCTCCCTGATCCCTAAGGCCAATTCTAAATGATTGATAGCATTTGTACTCAAAGCTGCTGAGGGATAAATTCAGGAAAGTTGAATTGCCCTCATTTTAGTCCCACTAGACGTGTTCAACAAGCAGAAGCAATGCTGTTTCCAGTGCTGAACATGTCTGAAAAGATAATCCACATCCTCCAGATTTATCAAAAAGTTCAAAACTTTCTACTAGCATAGATTCTCATATGGTCTTTAATTGGGTTTACTGTAAAATGTTAAAATATTATGCACATTTAATGTGTTACAGCTGTGCTTGGAACTTTTGAAGACTGCGGTGTGAGACTGAAACTTTGATCAGTGACCCTTTTAGTAACTATGAATCCACATGCTCTCGCCTACTCTGAATGGCAGTTGCTCATAAACAATTCAAGCAGGTTTTTTTCGAGCCTTCGTCCTTGAGACTGTCTCTGAATTTAGCACACTGTAAAGTACAGATGTGCAAAATTTACCATTTTAGGAACAGAACATTAAGCAAATGGAATGGTCCATTTCCTCTCTGGACCATGCTAACTGAGCCGCACTAGGGATAGTCTGGAGATTTTCTGAAAGCAGTTTATAGTATTCTAGACTTAGTATTCTGGACAAAATAAGAGAAACTCCAAGATATTCCTTGAAAAACAAATTTTGTTTTGCAATTCCCTCCTATAGAGGTAGTACTCAACTTACGACCATAATTGAGCTCAAAACTTCTGTTGCTACGTGAGGCATTTATTAAGTGAGTTTTGCCCCATTTTACGACTTTTCTTGCCACAGTTCTTAAGTGAATCACTGCAATTGCTAAGTTAATAACAAGGTTGTTAAGTGAATCTGGCTTCCCCATTGACTTTGCTTGTCAGAAGGTCGCAAAAGCTTATTACATGACCCTTGGATGCTGTGGCCGTCATAAACATGAGTCAATTGCCAAGTGGCTGAATTTTGATCACGTGATCGTGGGGATGCTGTAATGGTCATAAGTGTGAAAAATGGACATATCACTTTTTTCAGTGCCATTGTAGCTTTGAACAGACACTAAATGAACTGTTGTGAGTCGAGGACTACCTGTATTCTGCTACTTTGTATTGTCCCCTCATAAGACCATCAGCAGGTCATAATGAGAAGACACAGTACAAGGCAAGTTAGGTAATAATGTCAGAAATATTTTTCATTCTAGTGGCACCATTATGAAATCCAGCACAGTTGTGCAAATAGATAAAAGAACACAATTCACAGAGGATGAACGAACACGATCTCGTTCCAAGCATTTGAAGTCTTTTTTTCCTTACAACCAAGCAATCCTTGTACCAGTGAAATGGGGTCAGTAAAGTTGCAGGCAAAATCTTACTCCTCACCCAATGTATGCCGAAGATCTTCACACTGGCTGATATGTGGGAACTGCAGCATTTGGCGCCATTTCTTACTCTTGCCTTTTCGATTCCCACCTCCACCTACATGAGACAAAGAAAAAAGAAAACACCAGTAGAGAGTGCTTGCACTTAAAGCGGTATATAAGTCTCATAAATAAATAAATAAGTCTCATAAATAAATAAAGTAGTGACAAAACCAGAACACATTATTTATAAATACCCTGTTTTTACCAATTGTTGCTCACCATTGGAACTCAATCAGTGGTCAAATCTACCCTAATTTTTTTCTGAGCAATCTATTATTAGATCAGAGGTAGGCAACCTTGGCTCTTTTATGATCATGGACTTCAACTCCCAGAATTCCTGAGCCAGCCATGCTGGGAGTTGAAGTCCATGAATCATAAAAGAGCCAAGTTTGCCTACCCCTGATCTAGATTGTAGAACATTTCCAAAGGACTCTCTGCAGACATAAATGATGAAAGTATAACTGTGAAGAGCTTCATTAAGATCACGGACCATCTCCCTGTAAATAACCTTCAATGACATAATGCATTGAAATATGATCTCCAGGATTTTCTTCCGTATCACAACTGCAGGTAAACATTACACTCTACTTGGTGCCAAGTCCTGAATATGCAAATGAACTTGCTTCACAAAGTGCCAAAGGAAAGGAACTTTAAGATTTTACCTCATAGGGCTGTGCAGTGCTTGAGATCACATGGGGACCACACAGGAGCATAAATATAGCACCTATCTGAAACTCTTTGAATAAATCACATCTCTAGGACTGAGTGCAGCCACAGAGAGCAGCTGTGTGATTCTGGGAAAAGATGCCACTTCTTAAAAGAATTGCAGACTGATGCTATATTCACACACTTCAGGGTACCTAATCCAAAGTCTTTTGCACAGCCTTACTGCTAAGCAGTCAAGTCAATTTATGGCTTGCCAATATAATGATCACTTGAGTTTGGACATTAAATAAGGATACGGTCTAAGCCTAAACCAAAGTAGCAATATGTAATTTACAATGCTAATAAAAAGAAATTAAAGTTAATTGCTGACTTCCTCTAAAATGCTCTTAGGTACTATGATGGATTATAGGAATGTAAAACTACTTCAGTTTCTATACGTACCAGTAATTCGTCATACAGTATCCATCAACCAATTTTTTTCCACTTAGGCCTTTTTATTGCCTTGAGTACCTAGACAGCATTAACCCATACAGATGCTTTGCAGAAAAACAGATTCCACCCTGTGTTCCCCACAAACACCTCCATAACAGTACAAGCTACACAGGGTAGTTACAGTCTTAGTATTCTTACAGCAAAGGAATAGAAGATTAGAAATACTGATATGCAAGACCATCTAATCAGAATATGTCAGGATTTATGGCTAATAGTCATTTTTTCTTTCAATGCTTATACTTCTAAGAAGGAAGCAAAAGGGAAGTTTATTCTTAAGAAATATTTGTCAGCCCGACCTTTAGTTACAAACCAGAATGGTTAAACTGAAATAGGTTGGCCAAGTTTCCTGTGAAACTCTTTACAAGAAGATTTAAATGCATCTATAGAGTGGAGGAAGACAACAGTCAGCTCCGCTGCCCAGAAGTTAGCAACTGCCTCACTAACTGAAGAAACTGCGTTCATTACTTTTGCAGCTTACAAAGAATGCTGGTTCTTTGTACCACCAGCATTCAGTCCATCCTTTATGTAATCTATGGTAATGGATTGAATGGAAGATGAGCAATATTGCTAGAAAATAAACCTTCATGTTTGAAAGACATGTACAGTACAGATAATTTGTTATATTGAAAAAAAGGATATTTAGAATTAACACATCACAGTTCTGAGACTCATTTTACTGCTTTGGCTGATCTCAGGAATTGACTTGGTTGGCTCTAGTTATTGCTTAAATGGGGGACCATCTTCAAATTCCAAGGGTCTTGACCAGGTTAGGAAGTCAAGAGGATATCCTGGAACAATAACGAATCATTTCTGGAGCACTGCTAAAAAATGCATGAATGAAATCATGACGGTTTCAGCTTGAGGGCAACTTTACCTGGAAACTTAGCCATGGGGTACAGAGAGCAGGAAAGGGACAGAAGAATACAAAAGACTGATGTGTAGCAAACCCTTCCTTTTCTTTTGTATTAGAGAAAAGACATTGCTTAAAATGGCACAAAATAATTGTGCCATATGATTGACTATACAAATCTAGGAAGGAAGTGAATCAAGGCAATGGGCAGCCGGCTGTACAATATTCTCAACTGCAGCTCCATAAAGGGAGATGATAACGAGCACCAGAAGTAAATATTCCTTATAAAGGTCTATGTTGTAAAAGTTTTAGCAATGCAAGGCTCCCGGAGCAATCATTTACCAAACCCCTGCACCAATCACTTTTTCCTTCCAAAGAAGAAATCCATTGCAAAGAAAAAGAAGACAGCAGATCAGCCATTCTACTCATCTTATCTCTGCAGAACAGTCATCTACCATGGCAGAATTGCTCAAAAAGGGGGAAAGGTCCTCCAATTTCTCCCCTAGTAAAATCATTACTAATTCCCTTTAGAAAACATTTGTACTGTAAATAGGATTCACTATGTGTGCATAACTGTAAAGAGGCATAGCTTAACAAATGCAGCTTAGATTTTGTAAGTTATTTTGAAGTCTAGAGGGAATGTATAAGGAGAAGCGAGCCAAAGAGAAGCATATCATAAAGATACACAAAGCTGATGTTCTCTTTGATGAGCAGCAGAATGCTGTAAAATCAGAGTGCATATGTATTGCTGAATGTATATTTATATATGAAAAAAATGTAGAATGTTTAGCTATCGTAAAGACTCCTTAAAACTGTGATTCCTTGTATGTTCATAGATGCATGATTCTGTCAGTCTGAAAACCAAGAATGACACGTAATAACTCTTCCCAAGCTTTATTGTTCTTTATTGTTTCAAACCTATAGACAAAATCTTGCCAGACTGAGCACTCTAGTTACAGTAGCTACATCTATAATATTCTCTGTTAACTATTAGAGAAAGGCTGTCTTCACCCTTTTTCTCTCACATTTGCTGTCTGGGCTGAGTTGCCTTTTACTCCTCTGGTATTTCCCCCCCCCCCTCCTTCCTAGGGATCTACCTCTTCACTACATTCCACCATATAATGTTGCTGTACATCTATAGGACTTATTATTGCTGCATTCAAGATCACTATCTCATACATTTGGAACCCCATTGCTTCAGTTTCATCTTAGTATTGTTGCATCTCAGGGTTGGGAACTTCATCTTTTTTCCACCTTCCAGAGTCTTCACTGATATGACTGCTAGTGTAATTATTTGCCATTTTGAAGCAGGAAACATTAAATGGTACTGTAAGCTCTATAATAGGCTTGATTATGTGCCTTTGAGTTATTGTCAAATCTTAGTGACCACACAGATTTTTTCCTTAATAATCTGTCCCTAATCTGGTCTTTCTTCCAATGGTGCACTCAATGCCATTGTAATTGAGTCCAACCACCTTACTGCTGGCTGACCTCTACTTTTCTTTCCTTCCATCTTTCCCAGTATTAGTGTTCTTCAGAGACTTCAGTCTTCACATAATGTATAACTTGGCTGTTTGTGCCTCAAGTGAGAATTCCAGATTGGTTTGTTCAATGGTCCAATGTTTATTTTCTTGACTGTCTTTGGTATTCTTAGGAGCCTTCTCCAACAACAAAGTTCAAAGTTGTCAATACTCTACCTATCTTACTTCTTCAAAATCCAACTTTTGCTTCCATAGAGTGCCATAAGGAACACCATCGCTTGCACTATTCTGATCTCTATAAGTATAGACTGAACATGGCAACCCATTATCTTTTCCAAGGTGTTCATGACTACTCTACCAAGTGCTAGTCTACAACGTATTTCATGATTGCTTGTTCATTTACTGCTGATGGTTGATTCCACAAGGCAGAAGCTATTCAACACTTTTGACATCTTCATTGTCAATTTTAAAGCTGGTTTTTCTATTAGATTGATTTTCTTCATATTTAATTTTTTTCACGGTGCTCTTTGACTTTTAAAAATAGAAAAACTTTACTTCTCTCCCAAGCTCAGGAAATAAAAAAAAACACCAACTCTTTTTATTTGCATTATTATCTCATCTTATTCTTTTATTTCCATCAAAATATTAAATACAACACTCAGAGGCTGCCTAGCTCTGTTGTAATGCAAAATTGCTGCCATCAAAATGCACGATATTGACCAATATTGAACATTAGATTATGGGTACTTTAGCAAAAAAGGATGAAGATTTCATAGACAGATCGAACACCAAAAGTGAAGGAGGGTTAATGTCTACAGAACATAGTGTCACTTTTCTTAAAGGTATGTCTATACAAAAGAGAATTTGAGAACTTATTTAGCCTTGATGGCTATTTTTAATAAAGACTTCTTATTCAGAAATATAATTTGATTGGGAGCCACCCACACTTGGTTGAAAGATGGGCAGCTACATAAATGTTTTAAATTAGAAAAAAATCATGCAAGAATTTACATACAGATCTTATACAATAACCAAACATGTATTTATTTTGCTGTACGTACAACTGCAGCAAAACCAGAGCCAGCTGTATAGTATTACTGTTTGTTGTGCTCATTGAACAAAGCAAAACAAAGAGTTACTTTACAAAGTGAGATGGGTGGCATATAAATCTAATAAACAAACAAATAAAACAGGCCTCCAAGCTCTTTGGATGCCTTTTCCTACAAACTATCAGTTTTCATATTGGATTCAAATTGGAGCTTCTCAAAGATCATAAGAGTTCCATTTTATTCACATAGCTACTTAAGCCATCTCAATATACTGCATAAAATATATGGAAATAGTAGATCTCTGTGCCCTATAAATGTAAACGGTTTTCTTTTAAAATTGAAGCATGGCAATTTTTCAGTAGGATAAATGGTTGTACCTATGAGACAGTCTGTAGATAGAAACCTAATGTTATTGTATCTACTCTTTGTAACTCTCCCTATAAACAAGCTTGTGCATTTCAAACACAACTCTTTGCACACTATGCAAATGACGAACATGGCAGGGGCTGGGGCTGGTTGCCTCACATGCATCCATACTTTTGCAAATTATGTCTTATAAAATGTATTGCTTCATTAGAACTAAAGTTCTATGTGAATTTTTGAAGATTCATTGTCACGATACTTCTGCACAAAAGAAACTTTAACATACATAAAAAAACTGCACCCCCATAGATGTATGGCTCGCTGGATTTACTTTGAAACACACATAAGACTGCAGATTTAACTAAGATCTTGAATCTTGATAAATACATAAATACCTAATCAGTCACATTTTCTCCTGTACTTTTAATGGACACAGTTTAAATTATATCCAGCTGTATTTGGACAATGACTGACATAAAAAAGTAATCTAAGTCTACTGTTTGAAAATCTTCCAGAACTAATAGCATGGTGTCTTCTTTTTTAAAAAAAAGCTAAGTATTTTATAGAAGATAGTGCATGGCTATTATTTCAAACATAATACAAACCATTCCCTCTTTATGACCAACTTAAAATTATGTACTGTATAATTCTATACCTTTATAAGAAAACTATTATTACAATGATCCAGACATTTTCTTTTCCTAATTCAATTTTTAACTTTCCATCTGTTTCTCTTTACTATCCCAAAGCATTTCAGCAGCAATTGTTCATTATGTCAATCCTTTCCTATGATTCAGGTGGTTTAATTATTAAGGATTTCAATTCTATAAATTTTGATTATTTACAAGTTTTTAAAATCTAAGACTTATTCAGAATCTTAATTTTCACACAGCTTATCAAAATAGCTACTAAATGATGAGGAAACACTTCCTGTTCTGATTAAAAGAAAACTAGATCTTTTTTGTCATACAGAACTCTTAAAAGTTCCCCATTGTTTCACAATAGCTTGCAGTCTTTTAATGACATTTTTAAATTTAAAAAAATTAAGACACTTTGGACACATTCCTACATGTGTTTCCTTTGACATTTTAGTTAGTATAATGAGTCTTGCTTAGGTTTCAATGATATCCATACTTTCTTGAGAGCATGTCCCAATGATATATGGCACAATTTCTGAATAAAATAAAGATTAGTATGCTGCCATAGTCTGAGTAATTGATTCTAATTTCCCACAAATTGTACATATAGGGAAAATAATCCTGTATAAAAACAATATAAATCTTATATAAAAGCAAAAGCACCTTTAAGAAAATATGCGTGGATGGCAGAGAGCTAAAGAACGTTTTCCAGCAATAAACTCGTAAACATCTACATGGCTTTTAATGCAAAGTCATTGCCTTAATAGAAATTAATCCAAAAGCTACTTTTTCTCTTTTGCAATTCAGCAACTTGGTTGATGAATTCAAAATTCAAACTGGCATTCAATGTGTTCATTGTGACCATAGGAATTGAATTAGAAGAACCAAGAATTTCACAAGTCAATAAACCCTGCTCCACATAAGCAGAACTGAAACAGTTTAGTAAATCCACACCCATAGATCTATACAAATTTATATACAATGCCTCACAGTCATATCAAACCTTTTGCAGAGAACAGATGTTATATGCATAAGTCTACCTGCCTATAAAAGCATAATGATAGATTTGCAATAGCACCCACGTAAATTGTTGTGGCCTGGTCCACTAAGTCTTAAGAGATTCGTCTGGTAAATACAATATGTTAAACTATAGCTTGTTCAATGAAACATGATTAAATTCTGGGTTAGTGTTATATGAAAATGAAACGTATCTGTCAGAAGCATATTGCTTTAATAAATTTGAAGGGATTCCCTTAGAATTGGGTTGTACACTGAGGCATTTCTAAGCTCCTCTCAAGCATGGGAAATACACTCTTGAGTTGAGGTAAGACTTCTGAGGATGCCCTCTTCGTGTCCAAATTGATACTAAAGTCCAAAGAAGTTAATCGTTTTAAACAGAAGAAGTCGGAGCATTTCGCTGGTATCACCCCGAACTACAGGTCCACCACCATAACCCATACAGCCCCTTTGATCAATTTCTCAATTGCAGTATCTATACTTGTTTCCACTACTTCGTGGACAGCTCCTCTGCCAGGCCTAGTAAACGTCCACTTCTCTTGGCTGCTAGTTGGTGTCTCGGAAGCTCTGCTGCCTGTTATTTCCGATAGCCGGGCAGCTCAGACTGCAAGAGCTCTCTGGCCACCGTGCCACAACTTCCTTCACGCGGATGCTTTTCAAACAAGCATCACCCTCCAGCCCAGTCTCCCCTCCGCCTGACCACTCAAGCCAGCCGGGCTGGCCCTCGGGACCTTCCACCGCTACCTTGTCACTGAAGACCACCCGGTCCTCCGCCCACTTGCCAGCCAAGCCATCTAGCCAGCCAGCCAGAGCACAGCTCCACCGGCCACCCCCTCCTCCGAAGACGTCGTGCACTGCATTAAGGACCGCGGTGCCCAGACAGGAGAGGGGACGCTGGGCCAGAAAGGACCAGCCTTGGCTCAATCCGGAGAATGCGCGGGGTTCCTTCCCTGTCATCGCCCAGCCTTTCCCAGCCGAGACCAGGTTCTCACCTTCGCGCGCCTTGAGCAGCACAGTGTTGGCCACGATATTCTCCAGCTCCATTGGGGCCAGCCCGAGGCGCCGCCGCCGCCGCCGTCGCTGCTGTCACCTCTTCCCACCCGACCGCTCTCGTTCACCCCCACCTCCGACCGCTTGGTCCGGCACCCAGCTACTGTACCTCCATTCTTAGCCCGCCCACTGCCTGCTCACTCCGACCAATCCCCGCGCGAGCATGGCCCGCATCGGTCCCTAAATGGCCCGAGGAACTCCCCCGCCTCCACTCTGCCCTTCTTTCTCATTGGTCGCCAAAAGGAAAAAAAAGCCACATAGAAGGCATGGGCCGCAGGGTGATTGGCTGAAACTGTTTCGCGAGGCGGGGGAAGCTCTTAAAAAGAGAGCTGTCGTTCGGGTCATCATGGTAAAGACTTTGGTTGAAAGGGCTGGGCTTACTTATCCAAAAATGCAATTGCTTGCGAAGGTTGCTAATCAGAGAGTAACAGGTGGCTTCAGAGGTCGTGAAACAAAAATATCACGTGTAATTCGCCTATAGACGAATCAGAATGCCGAGTAAGTTTCAAGGATTTTGGCTACTTGTGTAACTTAAAAAATATCTCCATTGAGTAAGACAGAAGCAGCAGCCTCTTCTCAGAGACAGATGTAAAGATCTTACAAATGAAAGCCCCAGTCGAATTTTTGGAGAATTGCTTTAGATGGAATTGGAATGAGTGTAGAATTGCAACTTTAATCCTTGAAGAACAAAAAAATATTATGTCTTGAACACTATACTATTCAACATTGTAATTGCTGAGCAAATTGGTAAACTTCTAATTTTGATCCATATTTTGGATGCAAATGCTGTTGTAAGTACAGACTCATTCTTCTTCAATTACTTCCTGGCCTATTTTTTTAAAGGATTGTTCTAGTGGTGTTAAAGCTAGTGGTGAATGTTTGTATAATTATTGCATTGATACAGTAGTGTGTTAAATATACCCCGATATAGTAGTTTCGCCCTGTTTTATGTCTATGGAGATCCTCAGTCATCCAGATCATAGTTATGCCAAAGATGCTTTTTCACAAGGCAGGTGGACTTTCTTGTTTTTCTTTGAAGATGTTAGGCTTCTCATCAAAGAAGCTTCTTCAGCTCTGACTGGATGGTGGAGAATGGAAGGATTTATACTGCTTGCAGACAGCTGGTCATTTGCATTCTTTTAGAGAGACGTTGATCTCTGTGGGTTTTATATACAGATCAATATTTACATTTTGAATCTCACCACCATTGGAGCACAAAATGGGACTTATCAGAACCCTACACCA
This sequence comes from Crotalus tigris, assembly GCF_016545835.1. Taxonomy (NCBI): domain Eukaryota; kingdom Metazoa; phylum Chordata; class Lepidosauria; order Squamata; family Viperidae; genus Crotalus; species Crotalus tigris. Next base: position 1,892,631 of record NW_024097219.1, read on the forward strand.
CCAAGCTGAAGGCCTGCCTACCAGCAAAGATGGCAGAGAAAAAGAACTAAAACATATCAAGGAAGCCCTCAGAATATGTGGCTATCCCAAGTGGGCCTTCCTCAAGTCCCCCAAAAGACCCAGCAGGAGCTCCTCCATAACAGAAGAAAACAAACAACAAAGCAACATAGTCATTCCATTCATTGCAGGAATATCGGAAAAGCTCAGGAGGATCTTCAGCCAACGTGCACACTTCCAACCCAAGAATTCACTAAGGCAGAAGCTTGTCCACCCCAAGGATAAAACACCTAGACATAAACTGAGTAACGTGGTATATGCAGTACCATGCAGTGAGCTATGTGCAGATCTGTACATTGGGGAAACAAAACCATGAAAGCCAGCTGGGTGACCTTGGGGCAGTCATTCTCTCTCAGCCCAACCCTTCTCACAAGGGTATTGTGGGGAAAATAGGGGGAGGAAGATGTGTTGTATGTATCTGCCACCTTGAATTATTTGTAAAAATAATAAAAGTGGAAAATAAATAAAATAAAAATACTGTAAATCCATTTGTGTTAATATATTCTGATATTTCTTTAAGCATAGACAAGACCATTTATTTTAGCTGCACGAAATAAAAGTTTAATGCTTTGTGTAACAAAAAGTGAGAATGCTAAAAATGAAGTCAAGTCTGTTAATGGATATTTGTTAAGTACTGTACATGAATAATCTACCATGGCTACTCTCTGACATGACAACAAAGATGAGATAAGATAAGTGCAGCATTGTTGGTCCAACAATTCGGTAGCTAGATGTGCTTTCAGTCATTTATAGTTTCCATAGTTCAATCAGGCTTCTGTAAGGAAAAAGGTGTACATGGCAAAATTAAAAGAAAAAAAAATGATCTCGGATGACGATCCAGCAACGTTGTCTTAATGTTGCAAAGAGTGATATTTATATGAGAAGTCTGCATCATACACTGTAATTAAATGCATTCTTGCAAATGGTTTCAAATCTAAGAAAAATAGGTATATTTAATAATCACAACATGTCCCTGTATCTAGGAGCAATACCAGCTCTAGAAGCTCTAGTAAGCTAAAAAGGTATATGAGTAATACTGCCTAATGAAAGGCTTGCCAATTCTTGGGTCAGTTTTATCCTATGTCACAAAATTCCCACGTTATCCAAACTGAGATTGAATCTGTACCCATTTTGGGACAGTAAATTCAAGTGAATTTAATATTATTAAATTTTTACTGTATGTGGCTGCAACATTTTACAATGTAGCAATCACTATATGGTTGTACAGTACCTATGAACAAACTAACTAAATGTATTTCTAGCCAAGAATTTACTCTTGGCCCTGAAAAGAGAATTCTGATTGCCATTTGAATGGCATATTAGATGATGTGGCTGCACAATTTGTACTACTACTACTACAAGGCAGTTGCTGTACTGGCAATTGGCACAACTGTTAATGTATATGTCAATTAGGAAACAATATCCTTGCTTCTAAAGCAGGAGTCTTCAAACTTGGCCCTTTTATGACTTGTGGACTTCAACTCCCAGAATTCCTTAGCCAGCATGGCTGAGCGTGGCTGGCTGAGGAATTCTGGGAATTTAAGTCCACAAGTCATAAAAGGTCCAAGTTTGAAGACCCTGTTTTAAAATCATGGCTTGAGCAATTCCTGTGACCCATGGCAGGATGTATTATAGAAATGGAAGATTTAAAAAAGTGAAGCCCAAGTACTGGCTACTCTCTGAGATATCAAAAAAATCTGAGTCACGACTATGAAAACCTATTTGGAATAGGAAGAAACCCAGAATAAGATATAAATATTAAATTTGAGATGATAATTATGGATGGTAAAGGTTTTATAGCAACTCGGATTGTTTTGGATTTGGATTTTGTTAAAAGGGAGGCTATTATGAAATGATTTAGAATTTAATACTGAAATGTAGCAAGAATATGCTCCTTTTTTCTCTCTTTTTCTTCTTTTCTCTTTGCTCTTTATTTGTTCTTTCTTTTTTTGGAATGAGATGGAATTAATAATTGGAGAATTTTTGAAAAAGAATAGATTTAAATAAGAGAAACTTGGGGTATCTGAATAGTAAATATATAGGTTAGTTTAAATTTTAACATTTGAAAAATTAATAAAGTATAAAACAGGATTTTTGGGATAGATAATGAGTTCTTCTAAACGCTTATTGATTAATGAAATTCATATGTAGCAATATAAATGAAAATTCATTTTAGAAATGTATTAATGAGATTATAATATATCTTAAATAAATGGAGAGTTTCAGTTTAAGTTCAAATATGTGAGAAATTATAGATTTGTATAGAATAGACACTGAGCAGTTGAAAGTTTTGATTGATTAAGAGAATTTATATTTAGATACATTAATGAATGATTTTATTCGAATCAATTTGATTATAATATTATATATAGAGAGGGAAATTTTAAGAAATATTGTGTGAACTGTATATTTATAATGCTATTGTTTTCTTTTTGTAATTGATCACCATATCTCCACGTTGGTTCTTAAGCTTCTGTTGGTGCAAAATGGAAAACTAACAAAAAATTGTTTAAAAAAATCTGAGTCTAACCTTCATATATGCACTTTTGGACAGAGAGGATGAAAAAAGGGAGATGAACTGCTCAGTTAATAGTAAAGAAACCAACCATTTTTGGAAAAAAAAAACTTGTCCAACAACATTCTTAATATTTTTAATTGATTAAACCTTACACGTTGACCTCCAACAGCCTTTGCAGCATGCTACACTATAGGGAGTAGCACAGGAAGAATCATTGTTTTTGTGTGCCTTTGAGTCCGGTGTTGACTCCTACGGTTTTCTGGGAAAGATTTTTGGAAGTAGTTTGATATTGCCTGCTTCCTAGAGCTGAGAGGGTATGATTGGCCCAAGGTCATTCAACTGATTTCATGTGGGACTAGAAGTCATAGTTTCCTGGTTTACGTATGTCCTATAAAGTGGGCGTGTAAAGAGATGGATCGATATCCATATGAGAGTTATAATTTTGCAATGGGCTACTATTATCAGTATCTCCCTATAGCACAGTGGTTCTCAACCTTTCTAATGCCGTGACCCCATAATACAGTTCCCCATGTTGTGGTGACCCCCAAGTAGGTGTGGCCACCAATATGAGGGAGTAGGACAGCTAGGGAAAAGGGAAAATAATGGCGGACAGTGTGGTTTGGCGACCCCCGTGAAATGGTCATTCGACCCCAAATGGGGTCCCGACCCACAGGTTGAGAACCACTGCTATAGCAGATGGGATACTGTATGCAGAGAATTATTTAGAATAATTATTTAGAATAATTCTCAGTGTGATCCATAATTCTTTCTGTTTCATCCTGCCCACAGTGCAGTTCCTGAGGTTCTCCAGTTTTAATAAACTCTTACTAGTCAATACACACAGCATGAATTTTCTGTAACCTCTTTGTTGCCATCTAGTGGTTGCTCAGATTTGTGCAGCCCAATTAAAGTAGCCCTACTCTTTCTTAAAGGCAGAAACTTGACTGATCACCTACCTCCACCAGTGCTTTGGGTTAAGAACTCCTGGAAAAGTGTATCAAATTAACTGGTAGCAATTGGTGTCACACAATCAATATTGTCATCAATGATACAACTCTTGCAGGTAGTGAAGCCACTTTTGTAAAGACGCAGCATATTTAATTAATTGTTTGATATATAAATGACTTAACTTCAAAAGAGAGAGAGTCAGTAGTATAGTGGTTAAGGCATCAGGCTAGAAACCAGGAGAATTATGTTCTAATCCTGCCTTAAGCATGAAGTCAGCTGAGTAACCTTGGGCCAGTCATCCTCTCTCAGCCCTAGGAAGGAAGCAAGGGCAAATTGCTTCCAAAATACCTTGCCAAGAAAACTGCAAGGACTGAATCAGCACTGACTCTAAGGCACGTGCGCACGCGCACACACACAACCTTCAAAAGTAGCCTAAAGCAGGGCTTTTCAACCTTTTCACCCATTGTACCACTTTTAGGATATGACAACATCCGAGTACCACCAGTCACCTAGCAAGGTGTCAAAAACTTGACACCCCCCCAAAAGGAAAAAAGTGATAAAGTACAGGTAGTCCTCAACTTACAACAGTTCGCTTAGTGACTGTTCAAAGTTACAATGACACTGAAAAAAGTGCCCCCCAAGCCACAGCCAAGCAAGACACCTGCCTGCCCACCCAGTGGTGCTCTTCCTCCTGTCCGAGGTTTTTATTGTTGTGAGCATTTCTGTTGAGGATTGGCAGCAGGGGTGGGGGGGGGGTGTTTGGTTTTTATTCCCCCCCCCGTCTGCTGGGTGGTTGCAGCAGGTTTTGGTCACTTCACATGACCCTGGGACACTGTGACCGTCATAAATATGAATCAGTTGCCAAGCATCTGAATGTAAATCACAAGACCCTGGAGATGCTGCAACATTCCAGCTGATCGGCGCTTCTGGGCTCAGCAAAAGTGCCAGGATCAGCGCCAAGCTCCAGCTGGAGCCTGGTGCTGATCCTGCCACTTCCACTGAGCCCTGACAGCCCTGCAGCTCCAGCCATCTCTCGCTCAGGCTTGTGCGGTGCTGCCACTGGTTCAGCTCATTCTCCTTCCCCACTACTTTTCTAGGATGGTCGCGTACCACCTGCCAGGTGTCAATGTACCACAGGTGGTACCCGTACCACTGGTTGAAAAGCTCTGGCCTAAAGCAACATAAACAAATCTGAAATCACATCATAAAATTAAATAAACAAAAAGAAACCAATGCCAATAACAAACGGCACACATCAGGAAAGTTAGAAACATGATTAAAACATAACACAACTAATTTGGATTCACAGATTGCTCTGCCTCAGAGCCTGCTGGAAAAGCCATGTATTCAGAACTTTCTTCATGTCAGGATGGTGTAGACCAGCTCCGGTTGCCTGTCTTGTGAAAGGCCCAGTGATACACAACAGAAAGGGAAGGAGGACAAGTTTCTTCCCTTTACCTTTATACTTAGTCAATGGTGCAAGACAGCTTGGAACCATTAGGGAAAATACCGTGCAAACACTATCAACTTATATCTGTATGTGTTAAGCCAATTATTATTTTGCTACAGATGAATTGCTTTTTAGTAAATTGGACTAAGAAAGTATTCCCCAAGTGGCTGCTTACAAGATACACTGGAATGACACTTCCCTCCATCTGAAGGACACCTGGTGGAAAAACCTGTCCTATGTATTTATTAGTTTTCATCTAGCCCAGTGGTTCTCAACCTGTGGGTCGGGACCCCATTTGGGGTCGAACGACCATTTCACGGGGGTCGCCAAACAACACAGTCCGCCATTTTTCCCCCCTCTTTTCCTTAGCCAATAGGAATTGTCCAGGCTGTTTCTGCCCTGCTGAGCCTGCCAAAAGTCCCACTCTGCAAACAGTGCTGCACCAGTTGAGTAGTCCTCAACTTAGGACCGGTTGAGTAGTCCTCGACTTACTACCGGTTGGGGGTCGCGGCATTAAAAAGGTTGAGAACCACTGATCTAGCCAGACATGTCTTTGAACTCTAATTAGTGAATTTCTGCCACATGCCTGAAGGGGAATCAATATTCTAACAATACTACACAACTAACCTAGAATTCTATATATCTCTGACCTTTTGGGAGTCCCCAAATACCCTGTCAGAATAGCTTAAGACTCTGGAGTTTATTTATTTATTTAAAATATTATGTGGCCACCCATCTTTCAACTAACCTTGTAGTTCCAATCAAGGACACACAGTAGGAAGGTGCTATTCTATAATGATAAGCAATCATTTCTCAGCACCATTATTTGACGTTCGTGAAAGATAGGATCTGTCGAGCCTCTCATCTAGACAACTTTTGCAAAATTGTCACAAGGGTTACCGAAAGACCCAGGAAAACTCTCTGTTCTGGAGTAAAATGCTTTGGTTGAAAAACAAAAACAGTTTGGGTCATAAAAACGTTAATCAAAATGAATTCAGATCATCCAGAAATGCCTATCCAGATGACCTATTGCCTGCCTAGCCACATTGTGTGATAATGGGCAAACCAAAGTACAGGCTTTAATTATTTAGATCATAGGGGTAAAGAGGGCTTTTTGAGAAAGTAAGATCACATTTTCTTGCAGAGTAGCTTTTATAGATTCTTGATTTTTTTTAAAAAAAATCCAGTCCTCTCGCCCTCCCACTCCACCCTCCAGCTAGAAGTTATCACTAGAAAAGGACAAGGGTCAAAAGGTTACATGGGTTTCTGAACAACAAAAAATTAAGATCCCTTTCACAGATACTATTTTTTCACCTAATCTGTACTATTACTTTTGCTTTTTCCTGGCTAGGTGTAAAACCTTGCTTTTCTTCACATTGAACTTCATGTTGTTGGATAGAGCCCTTTGTTCAAGTCTGTCAAGATCTTTTTGGATCCTGAGCTTGTCTTCTGGGGTGTTGGCTACCTGCCAGCTTAGTGTCATCTGTAAATTTGATGAGTTCTCCTTCTGTTCCTCATCTAAGTCATTTATGAAGATATTGAAGAGTACTGGGCCTAAGACAGAGCCTTGTGCTTCCTTCCTTCCATGTAGATGTAGTACCATTAAGGACTACTCATTGAGTATGGTTTGTCAACCAGTTACAAGTCCATCTGGTGGTGATGCTGTCTATCCCACATTTTTCTAGTTTAGGTTGTGGTCTACTTTGTCGAATGCCTTGCTAAAATTTAAGTATACTATGTCCACAGCATTTCACTGGTCTACTAATTTAGTCACTCTGTCAAAGAATGAAATAAGATTGGCTGGCTACTAGTTATAACATTTGTTTATAGATGTTCACAGATCTGTTTTTTGATTATTTTTTCCAGTATCTTCCCAGATTATGCTGTTTGGTCTGTAATTTCCTGGGTCTGTTTTTTTTTTTCCTTTTTTGAAGATGGGAACCACATCAGATTTTTTACAATCCTCTGTTAGTTCCCCTGTCCTCCAGGATTTTTTTTTAAAGATATGGTACAATGGTTGTGAGATAACATCTGCCAGCTCCTTCAGAACTCTGGAATGTAATCCATGAGGTCTCCTCTAAACATGGTGGCTTATAAACAATTGAGAAAGGAAAACTGACATGGCAATCCAGTTTCCTTATGGGGATTGAAACCTCTTTCTAGATGCTGGTTTCTTTTTGTTTATTGAGAAAGAAGTAGTAGGATTTAGCTCCCCATAACTATTGACAAATATCAAAGACTTAGAATTTAAACACTGCGCCCGGTCTAACAAAATGACATTCAATGTAGATAAAAGCAAGGCTAGAAAAACCAACTGTACAGATAAAGACTAGTTCAAATTTGGTTCAATGCCAGCAACTGTGAGAGTGATCTTGGAGTCCAAGTGGACAATTATTTAAATATAAGCCAACAATGTGTGTTGGCAGCCTAAAAAGCCAATGCAATCCTAGACTGCATTAATACAGGAATAGAATTAAGATCACGTGAAGTATTAGTACTGCTTTACAAAGTATGGCCACACTTGGAATACTGCATCTAGTTTCAGTCACCACAATATAAAAGAGATGTTGAGACTCTAGAAAGAGTGCAAAAAAGAATAACAAAGATGATTAGATAGCTGGAGATTAAGACATATGAAGAAGGGTTGCAGGAATTGGGTGTGCCCAGTTTAAGGAAAAAAAGGACTTGGGATGACATGATAGCAGTGTTCCAATATTTGAGGGGCCATCACAAAGATGAGAGGTGCAAACTTTTTATCAAAGCACCAGAAGGCAAGACAAGAACCAATGGATGGAAACAAATCAAGGGAGCAACCTAGAACTAAGGAGAAATTTCCTGACAGTTAGAACAATTAATCAGTGAAACAACTTGCCTTGATAAGTTGTGAATGCTCGAATATGGGAAGTTTTTAAGAAGAGACTGGATAACCATTCGTCTGAAATGGTATAGGGTTTCCTGCCTGTGCAGGGAGTTGGACTAGAAGATCTCCAAGGTCCCTTCCAACTCTGTTATTTCTGGTAACCTTGAACTAAGGAGAAATTTCCTAACAGTGAGAACAATTAACCAGTCGGATGCCTTGCTGGTATGTCCCGAGCCTTTGCAAACGGCTCGGGCGTTTGCAGGCAGTCCCGGGCAGGTGCAAAGCTGCCCGGGACCAGACAGGCTGTCGCCAGCGCCGTGCGCATGCGCGGGTGCTGGCGCGGGAAAAGTAACCCATTTACCCGGGAGTTGCCTATATAAGAGGCTGCGAGGCGTTTGGGCGAGGCTGAAGCCATCTTCCTGTAAGCTGAACGCTGAATAAAAGAAACTGAGAACTCCAGCTGCTTCTCGTGTCTGTTTTCCCGCCAAGGACGCAACACTGGCGACGAAGGTGGGATGCCTTGCACTACCTGGAAAGGAAAAAGTGTAAGCTTACCCAAGGAGTCCTGAGCGGCGGAAGAGAACGGCGTCGACTCGGCAGCTGCCCGCCAATCCGGTGCGCATTCGGGGGTAGGCTGGCTGATAGACCCGTCTCCTGAAGATCCGAAGATGGCGAAAATCGGAAGGCTTTCGGAATTCGACGTCTCACATCCAGAGCGGTGGGAGTCCTACGTATCCAGAATGGAGAACTACTTCAAGGCAAATCAAGTGAGGGAAGATAGCTTGAAGGCCGCCACCCTGCTTTGCGTTTGCGGCCAAGACGCCTTCGAAATCGCAGAAAATCTTGTAGCACCTGTTCCAGTAGAGTCTGTAAGCTACGCAGACCTGAAGAAGCTGCTGAAAGAGCACTTCCACCCCAAGGTGTCCGTTATCTCATGGCGCCACACCTTCGAGCAGAGGGATCAACGGTCCGGTGAAACAGCCAAGGAATACATCGCCGCGCTACGGAAGGCCGCCAAGCCCTGCGAGTTCAAGGACCTCGAGGAACGACTGAGGGACCGATTCGTGTGCGGGCTAAGGCATCGAGAGCTACAACAGAGACTTTTTGCCAAGGAAGAATTATCCTTCCAAGACGCCTTAAGGGAAGTCACCGCAGAAGAAGCAGCAGGCGGCGCCATCAAAAACATGCGGCCGATCAGAAACAGTGCAGAGGGTGCGTCCGTGCACCAGGAAGACGTCCGACGAAACTCCGAGGAGGATCCGGACGAGGAAGTCGACCGTCTACACCCCGCGAAGGAAGAGAACCAGAAGGGAAGCTCTTCGGCTCTGCTCAAGTGCATCGGCTGTGGAGGTCGCCACAGGAGAACCGACTGCAAGTTCCGCTCCGCTACCTGCCGGGCATGCGGCAAACAAGGGCATATTGCAGCTGTGTGTCTGAGCCGACGAAAGGCACAACCCCAAGAAGAACGCCTGAAAGGTACCAGATTCCCCAGCCAGAATAGGGTAGGGTTTTGCGCTTCGCGAAGAAGCATCTGTAGAACAGGCACACACAAGCCCATGAAGAAAAAGCTGTCACTCAACGTGAAGCTACAAGGGGTTCCATTATCTATGGAACTAGACACAGGGTCTGCCCTGTCCATCATTTCATTGCATACATTTAGGAAGATTTGTTCCAGTAGTGGGTCTAAGGCCAAGTTAAGGCCTTCTGATATTGTATTAACAGATTTTCAGAACTCAAGAGTGTGTGTTAAGGGGGAGGCCACCCTTAACGTGCAATACAAGAGTTTTGAAGGTCCACTAGACTTATTAGTAGTAGGGGGTGAACGAACGAGTCTCATAGGACTCGATTGGTTTGAGGCCCTGGGGATACACGTCACAGGACTCAACAGCTTACAAACACTCGACCTACAGGAAGTCTGCAAAGAATTTGCAGATGTTTTCAGCCCCCAGCTGGGCACATTCAAAGGACCACCTGTGTCCTTAAAGCTAGACCCCACTGTCACTCCCATTAGGATTAAAGCAAGAAGGGTCCCTTTTGCTTTAAAAAGTAAGATTGACACTGAATTAGACAAACTAATCCAACAAGGAATCCTAGAACCTGTTGATTCCAGCCCATGGGAGACCCCCATTGTCACGCCTCTAAAGGCAAATGGGGACATTCGCATTTGTGCTGATTACAAAGCACACTCAATAAGGCATTGCAGCAACATGCCTATCTGTTCCTGTGGTCAGTCACATCCTGGCCTCTCTCAAGGGGGGGCGTGTTTTTGCAAAGCTTGACCTAGCTCAAGCATATCAACAGCTGCCTGTTGATGATGATGCTGCCATAGCTCAGACCATTGTGACCCACAGGGGAGCCTTTAAAGTAAAAAGGCTACAGTTTGGAGTAAATGTCGCTCCTGGGATTTTCCAAAGCGTAATGGAAAACACACTACGAGGTATACCAGGGGTCTGCCCCTACTTTGACGATGTCTTGATTGCAGGAGACTCCACACACATTCTAGCTGAAAGACTTAGGGCTGTCCTGTTAAGATTCAGGGAATCAGGCCTCAAGCTCAGAAAAGACAAATGCAAGATCGGGGTGCCTTCTACTGAATTTCTGGGATTCAAAATTGAGGCTGCTGGGATTCATCCTGCTGAATCCAAACTAACTGCTATTTTACAAGCACCCAGGCCAAAGTCTAAGGCCGAACTTCAGGCCTTCCTAGGCCTCCTGAATTTCTACAATTCTTTTCTTCCACATAAAGCTAGTGTAGCTGAGCCTCTTCACAGGCTACTAGACAAACAAGCTGTGTGGCTGTGGTCACAAGCACATGAGGCTTGCTTTAAAGAAGTCAAGGCCTTGCTCACTTCTAACAGTGTTCTTGCACATTTCAACGAGTCTCTTCCTGTGTGCATCGCTTGTGATGCATCCCCCTACGGGGTTGGAGCTGTCCTGAGTCACCTCAGGTCTGATGGAACTCAGGTTCCTATTGCATACTACTCCAGAACACTGTCTTCTGCCGAGCGCAACTACGCTCAGATAGACAGGGAGGCTCTGGCTGTTGTTGCTGGAATTAAAAAATTCCACGATTTTCTATATGGCAGGCATTTCACGGTCTTCACGGACCATAAGCCTCTGCTGGGACTGTTTACCACACGTAAGCAGACTCCCCACATCATTTCCCCTAGAATGCTTAGGTGGTCTATTTTTCTTGTCTGCATATGATTTTTCATTACTCCACAAGCCTGGGAAAGAAATGGGCCATGCTGATGGCCTCAGTAGATTGCCTCTGCCAGTAGTAGAAGCTGACCCCGCGCCAGCTGTCACATTCTATCAATCCAAGCCTTGCCCGAGCTCCCTCTTAGTGCCAGGGATGTTACCGCTGAAACAGGTACAGATCACACACTTTCACGTGTCCGCTCCTGGGTCCTGTCCGGGTGGCCTGAGCACTGCCCTAGTCCTGAGTTTCAGAGTTTCTGGTCCAAAAGGAACGAACTGTCCCTTTCTCAGGGTTGTCTGCTTTGGGGAAACAGAGTTGTCATTCCCACCTCAATGAGGACTAGGGTCTTAGAATCCCTCCACGAGGGTCATCCTGGCATTGTTCGTATGAAGGCTCTTGCACGAAGCCAATTGTGGTGGCCTGGTTTAGATAAAGATATTGAAGCTAAGGTACACGCATGCCACCTGTGCCAACGATCTCGCCCAGAGATGCCCCAAGCTCCTGTGCATAGCTGGGAGGAAACACAGTCCCCCTGGTCTAGGGTGCACATTGACTACGCTGGGCCCTTTCAGGGCCAGTTCTTCTTGGTCCTTGTTGACAGCCATTCAAAATGGCTTGAGGTTGTGCTGTATCATCACCACCAGCAAAGACATTAAGGTACTGAGGGGGATATTGCTGCACACGGGCTGCGCCGGATGTCATTGTGCCGCACGGGGCCTCAATTCACCTCCTCCGAATTCCAGCTTTTCTTACAGGCAAACCTGATTCGTTCATGCCACGCTGCGCCCACCTTTTTTTTCACCCATCCACCAACGGTATGGCTGAACGCATGGTGCACATCGCAAAGGACGCCGTGAAGAGACTCACCTACGGGGACTGGCATCACAGGTTGGCTGACTTTCTCCTTTCTTATCGCACCACACCGTCCACTTATACAGGGAGAAGTCCAGCTGAACTTCGTTGGGGGCGCCAACTTACTACGAGACTTGACCGGTTGCATCCGGACAGACTGCCTTCATCTACCTCACATCCTAGGGAACCTAGACCACTACTTGTGGGTGCCCCGGTTTGGGCTCGCAATTACGGGCCTGGTTCCAACATGGGCCCCGTTCTGTGTCCAGGAATCCACAGGTCCTCTCTCCTACAGGTTGCCCTGGACAACGGTCGTGTCCGCGTCGGCACATCGACCAAATTCGTCTAGGCGAGACTTTTCTGCGGAGACTCCTGCGGTACTTTCCAGGGGGGGAGGGGACACTTGGAGCAAAGGGTAAGGGCAAGAGCTACTGCCCACCTCCCAATGAGGAGCCACAAACGGGCTCGTCCAAGAGATTCTGAATTGCTCCGAAGAAAGTTCATGGAGAGAAGCTAAAAAGCTCTCATCTCAGAAGAAAGCTTACCCACACAAACAGCAATCACGCCTACTCCAGCCAGGGAGTCACCCCGGGGGCATACTCACTTTCCACACACATCACACCGCACTCCAGCAACGGAGGATACCCGGGGGCATCCCAACAAATCATTCCCCGCAAGAGAACTGGCACACAATTCCCAAGGTTGGCCTGACCTTACCCCAAATTCTACAGGGGGTCAAACATACACAGAGTTAGTCGAGGAACCAAGTCCCGACTACAACAACCCTAGCACAAATCAGGGAACACCTGAGTTTTGGGAAAGTACAGAACCCCACACGAGCCCGAACACAGACTGGGGTTCAGGGAATGGACAGCCTCCTGACAGGTCTTGGACTGACCTAGGAGGTTCTACAGAGACGCCCAGCAGCGGCTATCACTTCAAGGGGCCTGAGGGTCTACAGCTAGGTAGGTCAACCAGGTCACAAAGTAACAGAAGCCCTGGCCTGACGAGCCCGGTGGGCAAGAAAGCAGGCCAGGCATCGGGGCACAGTCCTTGGAAGACACCAGGACACAATAGAGAGAACAGGCTCACGCCTCCCTCCAGTCAGGGGACTTATGCCAGTAACCCACAGCTAAGAAGGTCACAGAGAGCAAAGAAATCTCCTAAGTACCTAGAAGACTACATAACATTGCTGGCAAGGCAAAGGCCAGTAAACAGGGGGAGCACTGGGGAGCAAAATGTCATATAAAATAAATGTTGTATGTTGGTAGTAGTTTTAGCCCGGGGGAAAGGGGTGTTATGTCCCGAGCCTTTGCAAACGGCTCGGGCGTTTGCAGGCAGTCCCGGGCAGGTGCAAAGCTGCCCGGGACCAGACAGGCTGTCGCCAGCGCCGTGCGCATGCGCGGGTGCTGGCGCGGGAAAAGTAACCATTTACCCGGGAGTTGCCTATATAAGAGGCTGCGAGGCGTTTGGGCGAGGCTGAAGCCATCTTCCTGTAAGCTGAACGCTGAATAAAAGAAACTGAGAACTCCAGCTGCTTCTCGTGTCTGTTTTCCCGCCAAGGACGCAACACTTGCGTTCAGAAGTTGTGGGTGCCCCATCACTGGAGGTTTTCAAGAAGAGACTGGACAACCACTTTTCTAAAATGGTATAGAGTCTCCTGCTTGTACAGGGAGTTGGACTAGAAGATCTCTAATGTCGCTTCCAACCCTGCTATTCTATGTTCTATAACCTTGGCTTTTGAATTCATCTAATGAAGAAGAGCCAGTGACCTTGCTGTGTAGCTCTAGGTCAGGGGTAGGCAACCTTGGCTCTTTTATGACTCGTGGACTTCAACTCCCAGAATTCCTGAGCCAGCTATGCTGGGAGTTGAAGTCCATGAGTCATAAAAGAGCCAAGGTTGCCTACCACTGCTCTAGGTCATCTCCCAATAAGCCAAGGAAGCTTCAGAGTCAGCTGCTGCTTACTGGTGAAACACTTTCATTAGAAGCTTAAGTGGCTGGGGTTGTAGCTGGGCCCTTTAACCACAGTTTACTGAGTAAATATTTCTTACAGACTGAATTTACATAACCTGCCACGTATTAAACCCAAAATTCAAAAGTGTACTTCAAGGGGAACATACTGTTTGCCACCAACTTTTGGCAGCTCACTAAGCAATCCCTGAATGAGTAGACTTTTTTTGCCGTCTGGCTGGGTTTGCAGAGTGAAGGTTTATCAAGTAGATCTTCAGCACTGCCGATTCTTAAAAGCAGGCACTGCAGCCCTTAAATTTTTAAAATCTACCTTCAAACAGAGAAGCAATCTGATGTAGTGATTAAAGCGTCAGACTAGAAACTGGCAGGCGGTGAGTTGTAGTCATGCCTTAGGACCAGACACTCTCTCTCAGTCCTAGGAAGAGGGTAATGGCAAACCACTTCCAAAAATCTTGCCAAGAAAATTGCAGGGACTTGGCCAGTTACCAAGAGTCAAAAACTGACACAAAGGCACTGAAATGAAATAAAATCTTAAAATAGGCCTTGGCCTAACCCATTTTTGAACAAAGACCTTCAGCATGCTTTGCAAATTCTAGTGTATCCCTCAAGCCAAAATAAGTTTGCATACTTCCAATAAAACACAGTGGATAAACCACAAAGGTTTAATTCATACAACCCAGCCACAGTGGGACTTGTGATTTTAGCTTACTGGGTTGTATAGCTAAAATCACAAGTCCCACCGTGGGCTTTGTTCAGGGACTGAATCCAGGTTGTATCTCCCCACACTTTTTACAACTTTGGCTCATATGTGAGTTATCTGGATGGAGAGGGCTTAGATACAGTCGCTCATGTTTTGTGTCAACCTTTGATTTAGATGACCATGCATTATAAATGGGGCTGGTTTAACCCAAAACGTTCAGTTGCAGTCAGAGTCTGGGATGACTGACAGTTGTATCTATATGCTTTACCTCGGCTGTGTTTTTAAATTTTCGCCTTTAAAAAAAATGGAATGCTAGTCAACCAGGTTAGTAAAGAGTCTCTTGGGTTGGAAGAAGAGGAGGCTATAGAGAGCATCCTCATCGTTGGGCAAGGTGGTCCTCCGATGGTCCTCCTATAAACAGAAGATGGTCTTCCCCGCAGAGTCATGTTGTGACATATTCTTAACTTTCCTGGGGTGTTCACCAACCCAAAGTGGTTGGTTACCCGATGGATTTGTCTCCTGCTGTGACAGACCTAGAGCAGCAGGTGGCACTCCAGGAAAGGAAGAGGGGGGGGGAGGGGGGAGGCAGCTTCAACTGAATGGGAGAGATGAAACTCCACTCCTTGCTGTCTTCTCTGAAGTTTAATTCCTGGGTAAGCATCTGTTAGCAATTTCTGCTTTTTTTTTTTTCCTTTTTGCATCCACGAGCTTAACATTATTCTTTATGTTTTATCAGAAGCCTCCCAGAAGGGCCGATGTGGCACAAATAGGATGTTCTTCTCTGGAGATAACAGTTTCCCAGAGGTGCAAGAAAGTGTGAAGGGGATGATAAATGGCTGGGAGCTGGATTGCAAAATGGAAGCACACCCCTCTCCCCCTCCAGCTGGGGAAGAGATATTTGACTCTGAATGAAAGTGCTGGACCAAATGCATTAAGATCAAAGCTTTCAGTGAAACCTCAATAGCTCGTCCCAGTTGTAGCTTAAGGCTGGGAATATTATACAATTCTCCTTTAACTGGGAGGAAGCCTCTTTGATGTACAAATAATTCGTTTAATGACCATTCAAAGTTACCACAGCACTGAAAAAGTGTCCTATGGTAGTTTTTCACACATGGGGGTGCAGCATCCCCATGATCACGTGATCAAAATTCAGCCACTTGGCAACTGACTCTTATTTATGATGGTCACAGCATCCCGGTGTCAAGTAATTACCTTTTGCGGCCTTCTGACAAGCGAAGTCAATGAAAAAGCCAGATTCACTTAACAACCATGTTACGAATTGCAGTGATTCACTTAACAGCTGTGGGAAGAAAGGTTGTAAAATGGGGCAAAACTCACTTAACAACTGTCTCACTTAGCATTGGAAATTTGGGGCTGAATGGTGGCCAAGGACTGCCTGCACTCTGTTTCTGAGTTAGTGTTTGTTTGTTGTATTTAAAAGTCCAGCTTTTCAGTGGCTTCTGTAGCATTGACACTGACCCCCAAATAGTGGTACGCAGGATGATGACATAATCACACCTAATCTGACACATATGTGTAAATGGTAGCATTTGCATGGTTACAACATCACGCAGGTGTTGTGTTTGTCCCTCCTCCCACCACCTTGCAGAAGCCCATGCACTTTTTTCCCCAGCATGTACAATTTTGCCTTCAACTTCTGTCATCAAAAGAACCCTGTGGATTAAACTCAAGGGGCTGGTTCAAAGTAACCCAGGAGTTTCTCACTAAATGAGCATCTGACTCTGGACCTTCTTGGTCCATGCTTAACAATCACACCACACTGACATTGTTAATCATGAAAACAGCTGAACTTACAAAATAGCACAACCGTGCATACCAGTCTTCTCAAATTGTGGCTTTGTTGGGACTAAAATGCCCCAAAATTTCAGCCATAAGAAAGACACAATTGCATTAGAAAATGGCAGCTTAGAAAAGGCTGGGAGTTCCTTTACTATGACTTCCAAGGAGGGGAATTTCACCCCTTCCCACCACCTGAAACCTTCTGCATCTTGTTTGCATATTTTTTCCCCTTTGCTACTCCAGCCTACAGACCTGGATAATAGAAGCAAAATGATATGCTGAGAAAAAAGCAACCCACAGTAATTAAAGCATATCATAAAGCTTAATCCAACTAAGGGGGATATTTAAACCTAAAGTATTCATTTCAGCTGTGTTGGATATAGTCCATCATCTCCTTAGAGAATGTTACAAATTGTGTGTGTGTTTGTGTGTATGTATGTGTAAAGCCCAGGTAAACATTGTATGGTGGCAGCTGGGAGAGAATTAAATCTGTGATGTCCAAATTCTCTGAAAACATCCCAAAACAGAACTGCAGAAAGCAAATTTACAGCAGACAGAAAAGATGCTGTGACAGTTTACAGCAGTGTTTCCCAAACTTGACAATTTTAAGGCATGAGGACTTCAACTCCCAGAATACCACAGCCAGCGTTGCTGGCTGTGGAATTCTGGGAGTTGAAGTCCTCATGCCTTAAAATTGTCAAGTTTGGGAAACACTGGTTTACAGTAATGACTAAGAGTAAGAGAGGTAAAATGTGAACCAAATATCCTGAGTTTAATTCTCCTTCCTAGAGGGCCATGGAAAAGGTGCCATCATATGGTGTGGTGGAGCAGTGGTTAGAATGCCGTACTGCAAGCTCAGTGCTTACCCCAGGAGTTCAATCCTGACTGACTCAAGGTTAACTCAGCCTTCCATCCTTCTGAGGTCGGTAAAATGAGGACCCAGATTGTTGGGGGCAATATGCTGACACTTAGAGAGCGCTGTAAAGCACTATGAAGCAGTATATAAGTCTATAAGTGCTATTGTTATTGCTATATCTCAGACTTAGCCCTTCATTCACAGTGTGTGCAAATTACTAATACTGTGTACAAAAAGCCTTGGATTCTTGAAAAGAATTCTCCTTATTCTCTTCTTACTTGTTAATAATGGGTGGGCTGGAGGTCTCTTGGCAGATGCTGGAGAGCGGTCTCTTGAGAATGCTCTAGCCTGGATTGAGAAGGAATTCTTGGAATCAGGGAAGGCAACCTGCAGCCATTGAGCCATATTTAGCCCAGGGTTTGGGTTTTTTGCAGACTATAAGACCTCAGAATAGCAGCAGTGAGTTTTTTCTAAAGATTTTCTGCTGAAAGAACAAGAAACAAGGAATATGAAATGTTTCATGAGCTTAACCACAACTTCAAGCATAAAACAAGAAGGGAAATGTGTGGTGCAACAATGAAAGAGCTCTACTTTCTCAGTCCCAGCAATGCACTAGGTGCTTGGCTAGTCATTTTCACTCAGCCCAACTTACCTCATGGGGTTGTTGTGAGAAAAATGAGGAGGGAGAATATAATCTATGTCCTTTGGGATCGTCAAGGAAAATCAGGATGCAATTCTGATGCAATTGGTCAGAAAATATAAATCAAGAAATCAAGAAACAAATTTCTATTATGTTGCAGCTTTCCCAAGAGCAGATATAATATGCTTGAAGAAATCTCGGTTTTATAGGCACAGAAATTGGAAGTCGGGATATCTTTTATTTCCACTGCCTATAATGAATCTTGTAACCCTATGGTCTCAGCCAGTGCTTTTTTTGTAAAAAAAAAAAAAAAAAAAAAAAGGTGCCGGAACTCACACATGTCATATAACCCGCCTTGCCTACCCTACAAGGTTTCATCCCAAAAAAAAGGTGCCGGAACTCCGTTCTGGGCGTTCTATGACAAAAAAAGCCCTGATCTCAGCAATGGTAAATACCACAAATGTTCTTAAAAAACTATGCCAGCCTAGCCTTGAAACAGGAAACCAGGACAGAGTGATAAGGTGCCTATAATGTTGTTTCAGAATAATTCCCACCCATTTTCATCTTGTCCAAGTTCCTTGAGACAGCAAAGGAGCAGACATCTTCTAGATCACTGAAACACCAAAGGTATGGATATTGCAGATAGCAGCAAGAATGCCAGAGTAATGGTGGTGTTGAGTCCGTCGCGAAATGGTAAGACACGAGAAGCAGTTGTAGTTCTCAGGAAACCTTTATTCTTCAGTTCAGCTTACATTGGAATATGGCGGCAAAAGCCCATACCTCGCAGCCTCCTTTTATAGGACTTTCCCGGGTCAATGTGTTACTTTTCGCGCGCCAGCACTTGCGCATGCGCAGAAGCACTGGTGACAGCCTGTCTGGTCCCGGGCAGCTTGCACCTGCCCGGGACCGCCTGCAACGCCCCGAGCCCACTTGCAAGGCTCAGGACATAACACCCCTTTCCCCCGGGCTAAAACTACGACCAATGCCAAATAATACACAACCCACTCTTAGTACAATGCTCTGCTCCCCTCCATGTCGGAGTTCCCCCGTTTCCATTGCCTCAGTGTTTCTACCCCTCTACTGGCTCTGTTTAGCCAATAGTGTTATGTAATCCTCTAAGTACTTAGGAGATTTCCTTGCGTTCTGTGACCTCCTAAGCTCTGGGTGTCTGACAGGTACCCCCTGACTGAGGGGTGATGTGTGCCTGTTTCCCTTGTTATGCCTTGGTGACTCCCAAGGACTGTGCTCCAATGCCTGGCCTGCTTGCTTGCCCACCGGGCTCGTCAGGCCAGGGCTTCTTCCAGTGTATGACCTGATTGTCCCGCCTAGCTGTAGGCTCTCTGGCCCTTCTAAGTGACTGTCACTGTTGGGCGTTTCTGTAAAACCTCCTAGGTCCGTCCAAGACCTGTCAGGATGCTGTCTATCCCCTGAATCCCATTCTGTATCCGGGCTTGTGTGGGTTTCAGTACTGTCCCAAAACTCAGTTGTCCCCTGAGTGTAGTCAGAGGTGTTGTAGTCGGGATTTGGTTCCTCGACCACCTCCCTGTGTGTTTGCCCCCTTCTAGGGACAGGGTTGAAGTCAGGCCAACTAGGAGGAGTGTG
Organism: Crotalus tigris; assembly: GCF_016545835.1. NCBI lineage: Eukaryota > Metazoa > Chordata > Lepidosauria > Squamata > Viperidae > Crotalus > Crotalus tigris. Next base: position 1,912,089 of record NW_024097219.1, read on the forward strand.
TGCCAGCTCTCTTGCAGGGAATGGATTGTTGGGATGCTCCCGGGTATTCTCTCTGACTGGAGTACTGAATGATGCAGGTGAAAAGTGATCATGCCCCCGGGGTGACTCCCTGGCTGGAGTAGGCATTGATGCCTGAGTTCTAGTTGGGCTCCATGACTTCCTGTTGGGAGCAATTGCGGAATTTTGGGATGGGCCATTTGTGGCTCCCTCATTGGTACAGGGCAGCATTCCATGCCCCTCCCTTTGCCCAAAGGGCTCCCCCTCCCCCCCCTGGAAAAGACCCAAGAGTCTCAGCGGGAAGGTCCCGTCTAGGGCGAAGTTGGTCAATGTGCTGACGCAGGACACGACCGTTGTCCAGGGATACCTCGTAGGATAGAGGACCTGTGACCCTGGATATAGATGCGAGGACCCATGTATGACCAGGCCCGTAATTACGAGTCCAAACCGGGGCACCCACAAGTAGTTGCCTAGGTGCCCTGGGGTGTGAGACAGAAGGAGGCAGTCTGTCCGGATGCAACCTGTCAAGCTTGGTAGTCAGTTTGCGCCCCCAACGAAGTTCAGCTGGGCTTCTCCCTGTAGAAGTGGACGGTGTGGTGCGATAAGAAAGGAGGAAGTCAGCCAACCTGTGATGCCAGTCCCCGTAGGTGAGCCTCTTCAAGGTGTCCTTGGTGATGCGAACCATGCATTCAGCCATACCGTTGGTGGACAGGTGGAAAGGTGCAGAAGTGGCATGACGAATCATGTTAGCCTGCAAGAAAGCTTGGAATTCGGAGGAAGTGAATTGAAGGCCGTTGTCAGACACAATGACATCTGGGAGCCCGTGTGCAGCAAAAATCCCCCTCAGTACCTGAATAGTCTTTGCAGTGGTGGTGGAAGAGACAGGTACAACCTCAAGCCATTTTGAATGGCTGTCAACGAGGACCAAGAAGAATTGACCCTGAAAGGGCCCAGCGTAGTCAATGTGCACCCTAGACCATGGAGACTGTGTTTCCTCCCATCTATGCACAGGAGCGTGGGGCATTTCAGGGCGTGAACGTTGACAAAGGTGGCAAGCATGCACCTTAGCTTCTATGTCTTTGTCTACCCCTGGCCACCACAAGTGGCTGCGTGCAAGAGCCTTCATTCGAACAATGCCAGGATGACCCTCATGGAGGGAATCTAAGACCCTAGTCCTCATTGAGATGGGAATGACAACCCTGCTTCCCCAAAGCAGACAACCCTGAGAGGTGGACAACTCGTTCCTTTTAGACCAGAAACTCTGAAACTCAGGACTAGGACAGTGCTCAGGCCATCCAGACAAAACCCAAGAAAGGACACGTGAGAGTGTATGATCTGTGCCTGATTCAGCGGCTACATCCCTGGCATTCAGGGGGGACTCGGGCAAGGCTTGAATGGAGAGAATATTGATGGCTGGCGCGGGGTCAGCCTATATTACCGGCAGGGGTAATCTACTGAGGCCATCAGCATGGCCCATTTCCTTCCCAGGCTTGTGAAGTAGGGAAAAATCATATGCAGACAACAAGATAGACCACCTGAGCATCCTGGGG